>NW_027204226.1:275000-875000 GCF_024711535.1 Dipodomys merriami
TTTTGGGATGTCAAGCCCCTTCTGTGAATTGTATCATTCTGAACTTCTAGCAATTGAAATGTGAAATAAGATGTCACATTACAAACTAGTTTGGACATCATTAACTCATTTTATATCAATAATTATATCATTTTTATATCATTAACACTTTGACAACCGAAACCTGTTAGCAACTTTAGCACTTTTAACAAAAAACATGGCCTTTGCATCATCATACTTCATTTGTGTATGTCGAGATTTCACTCTTATATCCTCACCATAAATTAATGGCAATTAAATTCTGACATGCCATTGTGACATCACAAACCCTTTGTGACATCATTACCAGTGTGAAATCCGACTGTTTTTATGACACCATCAACTCATTGTGACATCACCAAGCTACAGTAACATCATAGCATTATGACATCACATTGCCATTTTGCTTTCATAGACACATTGTGAATGTATACACTGTGATTTCATTCTTTTTCAAATGTGGCATATCAGTTGATATCAGAAACACACTGTGACCTCATAACCATTGAAACATTACAAACTCTGTCACATCATAACCAGTGTAACATCACAATGTTGTTATAACATCTTTAGCTTATGACATTATAGCACTTGCCAATATGTCATTGTGACATCATAGTCACATTATGAATGCCTAATCATTGTATTTGAAATGTGGCATGTGGGTTGATATCAGAAACTCATTGTGATGTCATAAACATTGTCACATCAAAATCCCTTTGTGACATCAATTTGGCAATGTGACATCACAGTGGCAATGTAATGCTACTAAGGCATCGTGATATCACAATGGGTTTCTGATATCAACCGACATGCCACATTAAAAATAGAATGAAAAACTTAATAGGCAAGCACAACGTGTGTATGACATCAGAATGACAATGTGATGTTACAATGCTATGATGTCATTGTAGTTTTACATGTCAAAATGAGCTGATGGTGTCATAATGGCAACATGATGTCACAATTATGATGAAGTCAGAAAAGATTTGTTATATTTCAATGGTATGTCTGTCAGTTGTCATTAGTTCCCCATAAGGATATGGATACAAAAAAGGTTCTGTGATGTCACAGAGGCCATGTATGTTTTAAAGGTGGTAAGAGGTCTTAATTGGAATGGTACAATGTGATTCATAATGTCAAAATGGAAATGACATGTCCCATTGTATTTTTTTTTATCAATGATTTATTTTTTTATTTTTTTTTATTGTAAAGATACTATACAGAGGGTTACAGTTACATGAGTGAGGTAATGAGTACACTTCCACTTCCTCTTGAACATTGTTACCCCCTCCATTGTTTTCCCCCTACCATCCCCTCCCTCCCTCCCTTCCCCAAGGTTCTTTTTTTTTTTTTTTTTGATTGTGATTAAGTGATTACTTAATTTCCGGAAATTCACAGTATTGTGGAATAATGATGCTCATTTAAAGTCACAAGTTCATTCTAACTTTCCTGGAGCAAATTGTCTATCACAGTCTGTAATATATAACGGTGCTCATATGTTATATACCATATATGTGATCAGCAGCATGGGGATATTTAGTAGTGGTTCAACCAGATGAGTGGGAGTTCTTTGTTTCTTAAGTCCTGTTAGTTTTGTCATATCACCTAACATTTTGGATTCATCATCCACTTATCAGGGAGACCATGTACTGTTTGTCTCTTGGTTCTTGGCTTACCTTGCTCAACATGATTCCTTCTAGCTCCATCCATTTCCCTGCAAATGCCATTATTTTGTCATTTCTAATGGCTGCATAATATTCCATTGTGTATAGATACCACAATTTTTGGATCCATTCATCTGTGGTGGGGCATCTAGGTTGTTTCCATATCCTAGCTATTGCGAACAGTGCTGCAATAAACATGGAGGTGCACGTGTCCTTGTATATTGGTTCCTGTTGTTCAGGGTAGATGCCTAGAAGTGGTATGACTGGGTCGTAAGGGAGGTCAATCTTTAGCTTTCTAAGGACCCTCCAGACTGCTTTCCAAAGTGGTTGTATGAGTGTACATTCCCACCAGCAGTGTAATAGCGTTCCTCGTTCTCCACATCCCCTCCAGCATTTGTCGTTGGCTGATTTGTGGATGTGGGACATTCTGACTGGGGTAAGGTGGTATCTCAGGGTTGTCTTTATTTGCATTTCCTTCACCACCAGGGATGATGAACATTTCCTCATGTGTTTCTTTGCCATTTTTATTTCTTCATTTGAGAAGTCCCTCTTTAGTTCCCTTGCCCATTTAGTAATTGGTTTGTTGGGTTTGGGAGGGATTAGTTTCTTGAGTTCCCTGTATATACAGGATGTTAACCCCTTGTCTGATATATTGCTGGTAAATATTTTTTCCCAATTAGTTGGTTGTCTTTCTAGCTTGGTTGCGATAGCTTTATCTGTGCAGAAGCTTTTTATTTTAAGGTAGTCCCATTTGTCGAGTCTCTCTCCAATTTGTTGTGACCCTGGGACTCTGTTCAGGAAGTTCCTTCCTGTGCCTATTAGTTCAAGTGTCTCTCCTACTCTGTCCTGCAGTAGTTTCAGAGATTCAGGTTTAATGTTAAAGTCTTTAATCCATTTTGAGTTGATGTTGGTGCATGGTGATAGGCTGGGGTCCACTTTTAGTTTTCTGCATGTGGCTGCCCAGTTTTCCCAGCACCAGCGGTTCAAGAGGCTGTGTTTCTTCCATTGTATGTCTTTGGCTCTTTTGTCGAATATCAGCTGGCTGTAGGCCTGTGGATTTATTTCTGGATCTTCTATTCTGTTCCATTGGTCTTCGGGTCTGTTTTTGTGCCAGTACCATGCTGTCTTTGTTATTATAGCTCTGTAGTAGAGTTTGAAGTTCGGCATGGATAGCCCTCCCATATTGTCTTTATCCCCTAGAATTGTTTTGGCTATTCTAGGTCTTTTGTTGTTCCATATGAATTTTGGACTGTTTTCTGTATTTCAGTGATGTACGTCATTGGGATTTTAATCGGAATTGCGTTGAAGTTGTATATTAGTTTTGGAAGTATTACCATCTTTACTATATTAAGTCGGCCTATCCAGGAGCATGGGAGGTCTTTCCATTTCCTAGTGTCTTCTGCAATTTCTTTCTTTAACTTTTTATAGTTCTCATTAAATAGTTCTTTTACATCTTTGGTTAGGTTAATTCCTAAATATTTTATTTTTCGGGAGGTTATTGTGAATGGGGTTGCTCCCTTTATTTCCCTCTATTCCTGTACATTATCAGTGTATAGGAAGGCAACTGATTTTTGTGGGTTTATTTTGTATCCTGCTATTTTGCCGAAGTGATTTATGATTTCTAAGAGTTTGGGGATGGAGTTTTTGGGATAGTGGAGGTATAGTATCATGTCATCTGCAAAAAGGGATAGTTTAACTTCTTCTTTCCCTATGCGGATCCCTTTAATGTCTTTTTCTTGCCTTATTGCCCTGGCTAAGGGTTCTAGGACTATATTGAAGAGGAGTGGAGACAGTGGGCATCCTTGCCTTGTTCCTGATTTTAGGAGAATTGGTTGCAGCTTTTCCCCATTAAGTATAATATTGGCTATTGGTCTGTCATAAATGGCTTTTATTGTTTTTAGAAATGTTCCTTCTATTCCTATTTTCTCCAGAGCTTTTAGCATGAATGAATGTTGAATTTTGTCAAAGGCCTTTTCTGCATCTGTAGCGATAATCATGTGATTCTTGACCTTGGCTCTCTTGATATGTTGGATTACATTTATTGACTTACGTATGTTAAACCATCCCTGTGTCTCTGGGATGAAACCTACCTGGTCATAATGAATTATTTTTTTATGTGTTTCTGGATTCTGTTAGCTAGAATCTTGTTAAGGATCTTTGCATCTGTGTTCATCAAGGAGATTGGCCTGTAATTCTCCTTTTTGGTTGGGTCTTTGCCTGGTTTGGGGATGAGTGTGATATTGGCTTCGTAGAATGAGTTTGGGATAGCTCCTTCCTTCTCTGTTTCTCTGAAGAGTATGGGTATTAGTTCTTGTTTAAAGGTCTTATAGAATTCTGCTGTGAATCCATCTGGTCCTGGGCTTTTTTTTATTGGAAGACTTTTGATAGCTTCCTGTATCTCATTATAGGATATTGGCTTATTTAATTGGTTAACTTCTTCTTTGCTCAGTTTGGGCAACTTGTATTTCTCTAAAAATGCATCCATTTCTGCCCGATTTTCTTCCTTTAGAGAGTATAGCTTTTGAAAGTAGTCTGTTAGAATTGTTTGGATATCTTGGGTACGTGTGGTGATGTTTCCCATGGCATCCCTAATCCTATTAATATGGGTTTCCTCTCTTCTTTTTTTTAATTAATCTAACCAATGGGCCATCAATTTTGTTTATTTTTTCAAAGAACCAGCTTTTTGTTTGGTTTATTTTGGTTATGGTTTTCTGATTTTCTAATTGGTTAATCTCTGCTTTTAATTTGGTTATCTGGCTTCTTCTAGTAGCTTTAGGTCCCATTTTTTCCTGTTTTTCTAGCTGTTTTAATTGCAACATGAGATTATTTACTTGGTCTGTCTCCATTCTCTTGATGTGGGCACTGAGGGCAATAAATTTGCCCCTCAGGACTGCTTTTGCTGTGTCCCACAAGTTTCTTTGTGAGGTGTTTTCATTTTCATTGAATTGTAGGAAATGCTTTATTTCTTCTCTGATCTCTTCTGTTATCCAGGCATTGTTAAGGAGTGTGCTGTTCAATTTCCATGTATTGGAGAAATTTCTGCGGTATGCTTTGTTATTGAGAGCTAGCTTGATTCCACTGTGGTCAGATAGGATACAGGGGATTATGTCGATCCCTTTGTATTTGCTTAAGTTCCTTGCATGAACTATGATATGGTCTATTTTGGAGAAAGTTCCGTGAGCTGCTGAGAAGAATGTGTACTGTGTTGTTTTAGGGTAAAATACTCGGTAGATGTCAGTTAATTCCGCTTGAAGTATGGCCTCTCTTAATTCGGTAGCTTCTTTGCCAATCCTCTGGTTGGTAGACCTGTCCTTTGGTGAGAGTGGTGTGTTAAAGTCTCCTAGTATTATCGTATTGGGATCTATTTTATTCTGTAAGTTTGAGAGCATTTGTTTGACATATCTGGGTGCACCAATATTTGGGGCATATAAGTTGATGATGGTTATATCCTCCTCTTGGATTGTTCCCTTTATTAATATGTAGTGTCCGTCCTTGTCTTTCTGTACTGATTTTAATGAAAAGTTTATTTTGTCAGATATCAGGATAGCTACACCTGCTTTCTTACTGGGGGCGTTTGATTGGTAGATCCTTTTCCACCCCTTCACTCTGAGTTTGTTTGTATGTTTGGCTGAGAGGTGGGTCTCCTGAAGGCAACAGATGGATGGGTCTTGTTTTCTTATCCAGTCCTCAGTTCGTTTTCTTTTAATTGGCGAATTCAGCCCATTTATATTAAGAGAAAGTATAGAGAGATGCATTGTTGTCCCTGCCATTCTGTTTTCCTAAGTTTTTCTTTTTTCCTTTCCTCCTGTGCTTGCTCAGTTAGACTTTGAGTAACGCCTGTTTGGGGCAGGCCCCAGTTCCTGGCTGCTTTCTTCAGGTTGTGTCCCCCCTCTTAGAATTCTTTGTAATGCTGGCTTAATGTTTATGTATTCATTTAGTTTTTCTTTGCTATTAAAAGTTTTCAGTTCTCCATCAAATGTGAATGCTAGCTTTGCCGGGTAGATCAGTCTGGGTTGGCAGTTATTGGCTCTCAGGGCTCGTATGGTGCTTTCCCAGGCTTTTCTTGCATTCATTGTTTGTGTGGAGAGATCTGCAGTAATTCTTATTTTTTTCCCATTGTAGTATAGCTCCTTCTTCATTTTTGCTGCATGCAGGATTGTTTCCTTATTATTCAGATCTATCATTTTTACTATAATGTGTCTAGAAGTGTTTCTCCTGGGGTCTTGCTTGTTGGGTGTTCGATAAGCTTTTGTGATGTAGTTAAGATGGTCGTTTTTGAGGTGGGGAAAATTTTCATTGATTATCTTGTTAAATAGGTGTTGCATTCCCTTGCTCTGGAATTCCTCACCTTCGTCCACTCCAATTATGCGAAGGTTAAATTTTTTAGCATTATCTGCTTGCTCTTGAATATCCCTTTGGTTTAATTTGAGTGTTTTTTCCATATCTGTCACTTTTTGGTCCAGTTGGTGTATTCTGTCTTCTGTATCTGACACCCTACCTTCAATTTCATTCACTCTGTTGACAGTGGCTTCTATTGTGGTTTGCATGGAGGAAATGGATCCCTTTATGGATTCAATGTTGGTTCTCAGAGTACTGATCTCACCTCTCAATGAGGTATGCATTACCTCTAATTTGGCATTTATCTCACTTCTTACTGAGGTTTGTGCAGCTTCTATTTTTGCATGCATCTCTTGTTTGATACCCTGTATCTCTTTGGATAGTTCATCCTTGTGCTCTTTCAATTTCTGATCAATTTCTCGCTTTATTTCTTGAGTCATTGCCTCCAGCAACCCTTGGAAGTAGCCTTTGTCTTCCATTCCTGCTTTGCTCCCACTGGGGCTCTCCCCTGTGTGGCTGCTGGCTTTTGAGGTGGGCTTGCTGTCCTGGGTGGTAGTAAACCTTGTGATTTTTCTCTGTGATTTTCGCATGGAGGTTCAGGAGACTGCTCTTCAATTTTGTTTTGGTGTGTCTGTCTTTGCTTGGTTGCTGATTCTGTATTGGTAGAGAGAGTCTGTGCCTGATCTGGGTTCTGTTGGGAGCCTATTTCCAGCTGCTATTCTGACCTACTTAGGATTCTCAGCTCTCTGCTGTAGATTGCTGGCAGTTCCCGCCTTTGGAAGGGTTGAGCAGCCTAGACTGCTTGTGTTTGCTCCTACGGGTGCTCTTGTGAAGAACAGATGCTCTGGATGCACTCTCCCAAATGCTGGAGTCTGCTATGAGCTCCTGATGTGTTTTTGTTTATTTGTTTTGGGCTGGTTGTGGGCTTGAACTCTAGGTTTGGGTGCTGTCCCTCAGCTTTTCAGCTCAAGGCTGGCACCCTACCGTTTGAGCCACAGCACCACTTCTGACCCTTTTTGCTTTTGTGATGCTGAGGAATCAGATCCAGGGCCTCATACATCCAAGACTATCACTCTATTGCTGAGCCGCCTTAACAGTCTGAGCTCCTGCTTACTATCAGGTGCTGGCAGCCTGTGTTGCCCAATTCTCAGTCTAGGGTATATGGGTGGAGTTTTAGTGGGGTTTGGGCTTCTCTTGTCCTGGGCCTCCAGGTCTTTTGTTGTCACAGGCGTGCTTCCCGGGGGAGTGTTGTTTCCTGGTTTTCTCCCCTCTGTTGAGGCATATGCTCAGCTTTTTACTTCAATTGGGAGAAGTTGGTTGTGTTGTTCAGGCGCCGGATCCCCGGGCCTGGTTCCGGCCCCAGCCTGGAGCGCACTTGTTAGGCCTGTGCTGATGTGTATACCACCTAGGTTATGCAGCCTGGAGCGCACTCGTTAGGCCTGTGCTGATGTGTATACCACCTAGGTTATACAGCCTGGGGGACACAGTTCGAATTTCTTCTACTGTTGGTAGTCTTGACCCAGGGGCGCTGTTCCTGGCTTGGGCATTTAAGCTCCCTTCCAGGGGTGCTCTTGCTCTAGCCTGGCCAGCTGAGTGTGCTCCACGGGCTGGTGGAGCTCTCAAACAGTTCCCAGTTTTAGTGGGTCCTGTGGTCCGGGTGCTGGGGTAGGGAGTCTAGGTCAGGGTCTGGGGATTCCCTCCAGCTCTGGTCTCCCTTGAGGGATACACTTCCCCTGTGGGGTACTCACCCTGGAGCTGGTTGTTTTTGTGTGGTGTAGGTCGTCAGTTGTTGTTGCAATCCAGGCTGGGTTGGGCGGTGGTGGCTCTGTGTGATTCTTTTCTGTCTCTGCCTCTGTCGAAGCTGTCGGGTCAAGAGTGTCCACACTCAGGCAGCTTCTTCTCGGTACCTCTGGGGCCCGAGTGACCCCGCCGGGTCGTTGCGATCGTGATCGGGCGGGCGGGTGGTTTGCAGACAGGACCCTTTGTCGCACTGCTGGCGCCGAGCGGCTTTGGTGGAATGGAACCTCTCTGCTCGGGTGGAGAGTGCTGGATCGTTGCAATTGCAATCAGGCGGGCCGGGTGGTCTGCCGACAGGTCCTTTTGTCACTCTGCTGATGCCGAGCGGCTTTGGCGGGATGGAGTCTCTCTGCTCGGGTGGAGAGTGAGGGGTGGGGGTGGGATCCTCGTGGAGACTCCCAGCTGGTAGGTTTCTCTGTTCCTGGCGATCTGCTGTTCTGCAAACCAGTACCTGATGTTCTGAAAGCGGCCCCCTGTGTCTCTGCTGTGTCTCTGGGGCTCCCCCAGCCCCCGCCAGGCCGGCTGGCCGGCGGCTTGGCGCACTGCCGCGCGGCCAGTAAAGGTTGGGGGAGGGGTCTTTGCTTTTCTCTGTTTTGAAATTCTTCTTTTTCTCTCTTTCTTTTTTTGTTATTCTCTGCCTCTGGTTTTTCTCTGAGTGTTCGTCTTTTTGTTGTTGTAGGTCTCTTGGGGAGATTAAGCGTAGGAACTCGAACTCTCTTTTTGGTTGGAGAGAGCTGTGGCGTTTCCCTACTGCCCCATCGCCATCTTGGTCCCTGTATCCCATTGTATTTTTTGATGTCACCGTGGTGGTGATGAGATCACTACAGTTTTGTGATGTCACAGTTTGTTTGTAATTTCAGAATGATATATCCAATTTCAAATACTTAGAATTCAATATGAGGATACCAGGAGATAGAAGAAGCTTTATAGTATGAGGCCATATTATGAGAAAACCCAATGGGACAGTGATTTCACACACACAATGTGATGTCTCAACATCTTATTATAATAATGTTTTGATGTCACAATTGGTGACGCCATACTGATGAGGTGGTCGTAATAGATTGGAGATGTCCCAAGGGGTTCATGATGTCACAATGGCATATGGGATCCCAATTGTCATTAACTCACCATGAGTATATGAGTTTGGGAAGGGATTCTAATGTCACTAACGTATATGTAGTCAAAAAGGTGAAGAACTAAAAGGTCTGACACAAAGGATATGATGTCCAGCAGTGTGATATCAATATGTTACACTGGATTTTAGATATCTCATGTCATATCTGAAATATGAGGTCAAACACAGATTTTTCAACTCACAAAAATGGGCCTAAGATATCACAATAGCATGTCACAAGTGTTATGAGGACAGGAGAGGTATTTGATGTCACAGTGAGTTAGTGATATAACAAAGGCAATGTGCTGTGACAAAGAGATTTTGATGTCACAAAAGTTATGAGTTCACAGTGATGTCTTGATATCAACCCACATGGCACATTTGAAATAGAACAAAATCAAAGAATAGGCATTCACAATGGGTGTATGACATCAAAATGACAAAGTGATGTCAAGACAGCAATGTTTGATAGGATATGAACTCATTACCTTGCTCATATAACTATAATCCCTCTGTACACTTTACTTATAATAAAAGACACAGAATTTTAAAAAAGAGAAAAATGGTATGGTATCATTGGGGTTTGGTGATATCACAATGAGATGATGGTGTTATGATGACAATGTGATTTCACAGTCATAATTATTGCAGAAAGTATTTGTGATGATACAATACTATGTGTGATCACAATTTTCAATAATTCACTATGAGGATATGGCTACACAAAGGTCTGTGATGCCACAGAGGTTGTGTTTCTTTAAAGGTGATAAGAGCTTACATAGCTTTGTGATGTCACAATGTGATTGTGAAAGCACAACAGCAATGTGATGTCACAATGGGGTTGTGATGTCACAGTGGTGATGAGGTCACAATGAGTTTGTGTTGTCAGTATGAGTTTGTAATATCACCATGACATATCCAATTTTAATTTCTACTAGTTCACAATGAGGATAGAATTTCAATGAAAGAATCTTAAGCTCCAAAGACCATGAATTTTTAGTCATAACTTGTATGATATGCAGCCATTAGGATATTTTAGTCTTTCAGTATGCTTAGAATCTGTTTTCAAACTCATAATAATTCAGGTATGACATATGATATCTATCATAAATTGACTTACATCATGACCATTGTGACATCATATTGATAGACATCAAGACCATGGTGTCACATTGTGAACTCACAAATCTGTTAGGACTTCATCACTTTTGTGCCAACACATGACATTGGAAACAACACAGACCCTTTGTGAACTCATATCTTCATTGTGAATTAATGATATTTGAGATCCAGCATAGCATTGTGATATTTCCAACCAGTTGTGACACAAACAAGACCACACTAAAGCTACCAGCACAACTATGCTTATTGCGGCATTATTTACCATATCTAAGATATGGAACCAACCCAGCTGCACCTCAGTAGATGAATGGATCAGGAAAATGTGGAATTCTATGCCTCCATCAGAAAAGAATGACATTGACATAGCCCCATTTGTTAGGACATAGGAAGGCTTGGAAAAAGTTATATTAAGTGAAGTAAGCCAGGCCCAAAGAAACATAGGTCCCATGGTTTCCCTTATTTGCAATAACTAGTATATGTCTGAGTCAAGCAGAAAAGGTCAGATAAGTTGATGTTACTGGAATGAACCCTAAGATAAGTATTCAAATTTTTTGTTTTTTTTTCCTTTCATGCAATTTTTTCTATCATATTTATAAGATGATTTCTATGTTGCTTTGTATGTCCCTCCCCCACAGTATAACCCATACTTTCACTGTATTTGATGTGGGTATAGTTTGTGGAGGGGAAGGGAAAAAAATAACAAATCGTTTAACTAGGGATAAAGGAGGACCCATTGCAACAATGAGATGTACAAGTCATTTTGTCGAAAAAGAAACTTAAAAACTTTGGTGGGGCTTGGAGGAGGATTGGGTGGGAAGAGAGGAGGAGTATGGGAAGAGTTGGGAAGGGGAAACAACCAGGAGGCAATAATGCTTGATAAGAAATGTACTCGTTATCTTGCCCACATAATTGTAACTTCTCTGTACGGTATTCTCACAATAAAAAACAAGACATTACAAACCCCCTCCCCCCAAAAATTGTGACAGCACAAACCTATTATAGTAGAAACACATTGTGATCTAATAGCCATTGTGGTAGCACAATCCCTTTGTGACCCCACATTTCCATAGGGATATCACTAACCCACTGTGAAATTCTAATCCTCTCATACCCAATCCAGGTATGAAATGTGATACCCGAATCCAGTGTGACATTTAGATCATAGTGACATCACACTGAAAGATGTTAAGAGCATTTTGTCACATTCTGACAACACACACCTGTTAGGACTTCATCACTTTTGTGACAACGCATGACTTTTGAGATACCAGAGTCCCTTTATGAGCTCATATACTCATTGTGAGTTAATGACAATTGAGATCACATGTGTCATTTTGATATCACCAACCCATTTTGACATCACACACCTCTTGTAAATATCACTAGTGTGGCATCACCAATTGTGATATGAAAACCTTATTAAGTTATCGTATTGCAACATCACATTGCCATTATTATATCACTGTTCCATTGTGTTTTCTAAAACCTAGTATGTCTTCATAGCATTTTAGAAAATTCATGGCCTGTTATACTTCAGTCTTCTGTGAACTCATATCCTCATTGTATAATAGTAGCAACTGAAATTGGACATGTGGTTATGAGATGTGTTTTCACAAAACTATTATTTCATTACCAATTTGACATCCAAACCCATTGAGAACTTTCATTGCCATTTGACATCACTATCACATTTTGACATCCTAAACCTATTAGGACCTCTTAGCACCTTTGAAGAAAACATATGGCCTTTGTGACATCACAGTCCCCTTGTGTAACTATACCCTCATTATGAACTTCCAATTGGTATCAGACATGTCATTGTAATATCATGAACCCTTTGTGGCATCACCAGTGTGACATAACATTTTCATTATGACAGTGTCAACTACTTTTGACATCACAAAAGTACAATGACAAGATAGCATTATGAGATCACATTGTCATTGTGATGTTACAGATAGATGTGAATGCCTATTTTTAATTGTTTTTTTTTCCGGTTGTGGGGCTTGAACTCTGGGCTTGATTGCTGTCATTGCTCTTCTGCTCTAGGTGAGCACTCTATCGCTTGAGCCACAGCACCACGTCTGGTTTTCTAGTCGTTTTTATTGGAGATGAGTCTCATGAATTTTCCTGCCTGAGCTGGCTTTGAACTATGATCCTCAGATCTCAGCCTCCTGAGTAGCTAGGATTACAGGTGTGAGCCACCGGTGCAAGGCTATTTCATACTATTTCACATTTGACATGTGTGTTGATATCAGAAACATAATGTGACCTCATAAGCATTGTAACATCATAAATCAACATTGACATCAAATTGACATTATTAAACCATCAGCTCATTGTCACATCACCAAACGACAATGGCATCATAGCAGTGTAAATCACAGTGACATTGTTACATCATAGACGTAACAGTGTAAAGGCCTACTGAATGAATTCATTCTATTTCAGAAACCCATTTTGATAATATAACCATTGTGATATCACAATACATTGTGACATCACATTGCCATTGTGATATCATTATCCTGCTGTGCCATAACAAACCAGTCCTGTCCTTATAAGTTTTGTGTCATGCTGCCCTAGTTATATATTCGGCCCTTTGTGAGCTCATAATCTGTTTTCAATCTCATATTTCTGGTATGTCATGTGATATCAGAAATCCCCTGTGACATCATATTGCCAGATTTCATGAATATTGTGTCACATTGTGACATCACAAACTGTTAGAACAGCATCACATTTGTGACAACACATGCCTTTGGAGACATTACAGTCCCTTTATGAACTCATATTCATTGCCAATTAATGACAGTTGAGATCTGCCATGTCACTCTGACATCATAAACCCATTGTGACATCACAAATTTATTGTGCTCATCATGAGAATGGCATCAACAACTAATTGTGGTATCAAATCATTATTTTGACATTATATTGTGGTATTGCCGTTGTGACACCATTGTTCTATTGTGTTTTTACAAACCTATTATGGTGACATCACATCTTAGAAAATTCATGGCCTTTGAGATTTCAAGCTTTTTCTGTGAACTCATGTACTTATGACCCCTAAGTCAATGAGACAAGCCATCGAGTCACATTTAATATAATAAAACAATTTACAATAGAAAGGCTACTGTGATTACCTTATCCTGGACTGGATACCCAGTGCCAAGAGCATCCTTGACCAACAAACCTCAGAACTTCAATGGGCAGTCCCACCCTTTCTAATTGGTCTGCAAACCACCAACCAAAAAATTATGATCTCCAAAGCGCCAAACCTCAATGGGCAAGGCTTTTTACTTTTCCATTCCTCCCTCCTTCACTACAGAGCTGTCCTTGCTTCCTGGTCTTTCTCGTTATCCCTTCCACCACTTCCTTCTTCTCTTCAGGCCTCTCCACTCTCCACAGGCCTGCCCTACTCTGCCCCAGTGACCACTTGCCAACCTTCTGCTCTCCATCAACTTCCTCTCTTCTCAGGTTTTTTTCCTTTATTCCATCCAGGTAGCACCCATTTTTATTTCCCCTTCCAATGCTCTGAAAATGCAAGCTATATATAGGTTTACCTCTCTTCACTCCAACGGGTCTTCTGCCTAACAGTTTTCAACCATCACTTCCCAAACTGCCCAATGCTTAATCACTTCTTGACAGCTCACCTTGTGAGGCTTGACACTTCAGCATTGGCGGCATTTCCCACACTCTCCCGTGGGCCAGGCCAATGATTATCAGCTCTCACAGATAATACTGGCCCCAGTGGTTATTACAGTATCCTCATAGTGAATTAGAAGAAATTGAAATTGTGTATGTCATTGTTATATTATGAACTTGATAAGACATCACTAACCCATTGTGACCCTATCACCGTGGTGACATCACAAACTCATTGGGATATCACATTGCCATTGTGCCACCATGATCACATTGTGACATCCCAAACCTATTATGACCTCAGGAGCTTTGCAAGAAAGCATGGCCTTTGTGAAATCACAGGCCTTTTGGTATCCATACCCTTATTTTGAGCTAATGACAATTGAGATGAAACATGCCATTTTAACATCTCAAAACCTTTATGACATCATCACCAGTGTAATATCACATTGTCATTATGACATCAGCCCATCATGACATCATAAAACAATGACATCATATCATTATGATATCACATGGTCATTCTGATGCCACAGACACATTGGAATGCCTATTCTGTGATTTCATTCTATTTCAAATGTGGCAGGTGGGTTGATATCAGAAATACATTGTGACCACATAACCATCATGACATCACAATATCTTGATGACACCATATTGCAATTATGATATCACTAACCCACTGTGACATCACAAACTATCCTATTCTCATAAATTTTTGACATGCTTCCAGTGTGATCACTTTGGCCTCTCTGAGTTCATAAACTGTTCAACTCATAATACTTCAGGTATGACAGGTGATATCAGAAATCTACTGTGACATCATGACCATTGTGACATCACACTGCAAGATATCATGACCAATGATTCACATTGTGACCTCACACACCTGTTAAGACTCATGATATTTGTGCCAACATATGCCTTTGGATACATCATTAACCCTTCTGAACTTATATATTCATTGTCAATTAGAGATCTGGCATGAGATTTTGACATCACCATCTCATTGGGAAATCACAAACCTATGTGACCTCATCACCTGTATGGCATTACCAACTATTTGTGACTTCAAAACAATACTATCCCATGTAATAGTAACATCACATTACCAATCAGATTTTCACCATTGCATTTTCACCAATCAATTATTTCCTCATAATATTTTACAAAATTCATGGCCTTTCTGACTTCTAGCTCCTTATGTGAACTAGTATCTTCACTGTGATCTAGTAGAATGAAATTGGACATGTAATGGTGATATTACAAATTCATTGTGACACCATTATCCAAGTGTGACCTTATCACCACTGTGATATCAAAACCCATTGTGACATCACATTGCCACAGTGATATCTCGGTCACCTTGTGACATCCCAAACCTGTTTGACCTCTTAGCACTTTTGAAAAAGCACATGGTACTTGTGACATCACAGTCCCTTTGGGTAACCATATCCTCATTGTGAACAAAGGACAACTGACATCAGACATGCCATTGTAACATTACAAACACTTTGTCATATCATCTCCAGAGTGAGATCACACTGTTTTATGATACCATCAAATCATTGTGACATTCCAAAATGACAATGAAGTCATAGCATTATGACATCACATTTTCATTGTTAGGTCATAGAGACAATGTGATTGCCTATTCTGTGGTTTCATTATATCTCCAATGTGACATATAGGCTGATTTCAGAAACCCATTGTGACCACATCACCATTGTGACATTACAATCCCTTTGTGACCTCATATTGACATTGTGATATTATTAATACAATGTAACATCACAGACCTCTCTTGTCCTCATGAATTTTGTAACAAGTGTCTACCTTGACCTGGGCTGGATGCCCACAGCTAAATGCAGCTTCAACCATGAACCCTCAGACCTCCAAAGAGCAGCCCCGCCATTTGTTATCTGGTCTGCAAACAAGCAACCCCAAAAATAATGATCTCCAAGGCTCCACACTTCAAAGGAAAAGGTTTTTTTCTTTCTCTTCATCCTCCTTCTCTACAGACCTGTCCTACCTTTCAGGTCTTTTCATTTTTTTCTTCCACCATTCCCTTCTTTTCTTCAGGCTGCTCTACTCTTGACAGGCCTGCCCTGCCCTGTCCAGGTGGCCAGTTGCCGTCCTTCAACTCTTGGTCTCCCTCAATTTCCTCTCCTCTCAGGTTTTTACTCTCCTGCAGTCTCTTCACTTCTTTCCTTCCAAGCCTTTCCCCCTTTTCTCTCCCCTTCTGTTGCTCTGAACATGCAGCCTATGTATAGGCTGTACCCTTCCCCCACTGCAGTATGCTTCCGGCATAACAGTTTTCAATCATCTCTTCCCAAATGTCCATGCCCAATCACTTCATGGCAGCTCACCATGTGGGGCTTGATTACCTATCTCCTTCAGCAGCATGTGCTGCCCCCTTCAGCTGCATTCATCCTCCTGTCCAGTGGTCCAGACCAGGAGGCCATGATGACTATCTGTTCCCATGGATGATAGGGGCACTGCTGGTTATTAAGTGTATCATGGTGAAATTGGACAAATTTGTGATATTACAAACTCATGATATAACTAACCCATTGTGACCTCACCAACACTGTGACATTACAAACCCATTGTGACATCACATTGCTGTTTTTGACAACAGGATCACATTGTGACATCCCAAAACTATTATGACCTCTTATAACCTTTGAAAAAAATACATAGTTTTGTGACATCACAGTCGCTTTGTGTACCCAAATCCCCACCGTGAAATATTGACAATTGAGAATCAAAGATGACATTTTAACATCAAAAAGTTTGTGAGATCATCACAATTGTGACATCACATTGTAGTTTTGACATCATCTGCTCATTCTGAAATCACAAAACTAAAATAATATGATAGAATTATAACTTCACATTGTCATTGTGACATCATAGACACATTATGAACACCTTTTCTGTGATTTCATTGTATTTCAAATGTGGCCTGTAGGTTGATATCATAAACAAATCATGAACTCATAACCATTGTGACATCACAATCCCTTTGTACATAACATTGTCATTGTGATATCACTAACCCACCATGACATCAGAAACCTATCCTGTCATCATAAATTTTTGTGACACGCTGTAATTCTTTTAAGCCTTTTTGTCCTCATGATCTGTTGTCGACGTCATTAGATTGCACATATGACATTTGCTATCATTCCCAGTGACATCATGAACATGGTGACATCACACTGCCAGATGTCATAACCATTCTGCCAAATTCTGACATCACAAACCTTTTAAGATTTCAATATATTTGTGAAAACACATACTTTTGGAAAAACTACAGTTCTTTTGTGAACTCAGATACTCACTGTAAGTTAAAGACAATTGAGAAACATTATGCCATTGTGACATGCCCCACACATTGTGACATCACCAATCTTTTGTGACCTCATCACCAATGTGGCATCATCAACTAATTGTGACACCAAAATAATATTTTGACATGATGCAGTGAGTTGACATTGCCATGGTGATATCAATGTCCCATTGTGTATTCACAAACATAATATGGCCTTATAACATTTTTAAAAATTCATGTCCATTAGGACTTCAAGCTCCTTCTGTGAACTTGTATGCACATTGTGAAATAGCAATTGAAATTGGAAATGTGTTTAAGATATTACAAACTCATCTTGACATCTAAAACCTATTGTGAGCTCATCACAACTGTGTATCATGAAGCTATCATGGCCCCTAAGTACCTTTGAATACACACATGACATTTGTGACATTACAGTCTCTTTGTGTACCCATATTCTCATTGTGAACACATGACAATTGTATTCATATATGCCATTGTAACATCACAAACCTTTGTTACCCCATCACCAGAGTGACAAGATATATTCATTCTGACACCATTATCTCCTTGCAACATCACCAATTTACAATGACCTCATAGCATTATGACATTATATTGTCATTGTGATGTCATAGATACATTGTAAATGTCTATTCTATTTCATTCTATTTCAAATGATGTGGCCTCTGGGTTGATATCAGAAAACCATTGTGATCTCATAAATATATGGCATCACAATCACTTTGTGATATCACAGTTCCATGGTGGTATCACTAATACACTGACATCACAAACTTGCCCTGTCCTCATGTCTTGTGATATGCTGCAATTTTAATGTCTTAGGCCCTTTATGAGTTCGTAATCTATTTTCAACTTTATAATATTTCAGTTATGATATGTGATATCAGAAATCCACTGTGACATCATGATCATTGTGACATCATACTGACAGACATCATAAATACTGTGTCACACTGTGACATCACAATCCTCCTAGGATTTCATCACATTTGTGACAACACATGACTTTGGAGATAGCACAGTCCGTTTTGGAACTCATATTCTCTGTGATTTCATGACAAATGAGATCCTTTATGCTATTTGGATATCAACAACCAACTGTGACATCATAGACCTATTGTGACCCCTTACCTGTAGGTCATCATCAATTAATTGTGACATCAAAACCTTTTGTGATGCCACAATGTGACAAGATGATCATTACATCTGTCAGTGTGAAGTCACAATGGTCATGATGTCACAGTGGATTTCTGGTATCTAATATCATACATGAAATATGAGGTTGAAAACAAATTATGAGGGCAAAAAGGTCTGATATCACAATGTCAGCATGTCACAAATGTTATGAGGAGAGAAGAAGTTTGTGATGTCACATTGTGCTAGTGATAACACAATGGCACTGTGATGGCACAAAGTGGTTATGATGTCAAAATGGTTATTTAGGCACAAAAATGCATTTCTGATAACTCTCATGCCACATATGAAATACAATGAAATCACAGAATAGGCATTCAGAACGTGTCTATGATGTCAAAATGAGAATTGTTGTCATAATACGATTATGTCATTGAGTTTGGTTATTTCACAATGAGATGATGCGCTTATTATGAAAATGTGATGTCACGCTTTTGAGGATGTCACAAACACTTTTTGATGTTATAATGGCATGTCTGCTTTCAATTGTCATTAGTTAACAACAAGGATATGGGTACACAAAGGGACTGATGTTGAAAAGGGCATGTGATTTTTCAAAGGAGCTAAGAGGTCATAATAGATTTGAGATGTCACAATGGAATCATGATGTCCCAATGACAATGTTGTCACCATGGGTTTGTGATGTCGTGGTGGTATGATGTTAAAATGTGTTTGTGATGTCACAACGAGTTTGTAATATCACAATCAAATTTCCAATTTCAATTGCTACTAGTTCACAAGGAGTATACTGTAATAATCAGCAGGGCTCTGATAATCTACAGGCTTGGATAATTAGTGTGGCCCCATCTCCTGGCCAGCTGGAGAGGATAAAGTATGTCACCAAAGAAGTGGGGCATTCTGTGGGAGGGGCTGGGGCATTAATCATCACGTGCTGAGCTGTGAAGAAGTGATTTGGCTGTGGGCGTTTGGGATTTGAGAGTTGAAAACTGTTAGGCAGTTGGAGTGGAGAAGGGGTAAAGACTTTATATAGGCTGCTGGTTCACAGCAATAGAAGGAGAGAGAAAAAGGGAAAAGTCCTGTAAGGAAGGAAGTGGGGTGATAACAGAAGGAGAAAGACCTAGGAGGAAAAGAAGTTGAGGGAGGGCAGGAGGTAAAGGATGGCAACTGATGACCCAGTCAAAGCAGTTCATGCCTGTGGAGAGTGAAGGGGCCTGAAGAGAAGAAGGAACTGGTAGAAGGGAAAAAAGAAAGACCTCGAAGGAAGTATAGTTCTGTAGTGGAGAGACAAAAGGAAGGGTAAAAAAGGCTTGCCATTTGATGTTTGGAGTTTTGGATTTCCTAATTTTGGGGGTTGGTTTTTAGGAGAACATTTATGATATTAAATGTGTCTCTATGGATTCTCTTGAACTACAGAGGTGTTAATTTTTGGAGACCCCCTATCGAGATAATCCATTTGGATGGCATCAGGCCTGGGCCTCAGGGAAAAATCCCCATAGGTGAGAGTGTCAGCCCTCAAGGTTGAGAGTGTACCTCTAGTGTTTGTCTCCGGAGGAGAATCATGGACAAAAGTCATTTAGGGACCTCTAGGGGTGTGTCTGGGCAAGCTTGCCAGCCAGTTTTGGGGATCCCCTCTGGAGGTCATCTGTTGCTTCTTTGGGAAGCCATCTGGAGCCTCGTTGAGAGGTCATGTAGGCCTTCCTTGGGAAGCCATCTGGAACCTCATCAAGAGTACATCTGCAACTTCCTTGAGAAGCCATCTGAGACCTACCCTGGAGGTCATCTGGAGCCTTCTACCGGGTCATCTTGGACTTTCTCCAGAGGTCATTTGTTGCTTCCTCAGGAGGTCATCTGAGACCTCTATAAAAGTAGTAATTGGGAAATAAAGGAAACCATGGACCTAAGTTTCCTTGGGCCTGGCTTAGTTCACTTGATATAATTTTTTCCAAATCTTTCCATTTCCTAACAAATGGGTCAAAGTCATTCTTTTTGATGGAGGCATAGAATTCCATTGTGTATATATACCACATTTTCTTGATCCATTCATCTACTGAAGGGCATCTGGGTTGGGGCTTCCTTAAGAGGCAATCTAGGACCAGCTCCTGAGGTCATCTGGAGCTTCTTTTGGAGGTCATCTCAGGTTACCTTGATAAGAAATCTATGACTGTCTTCGGACACCATCTGGGACTTCCTTGAGAAGCCATATAGGACCTTCTCTGGAGGTCATCTGTGGCTTTCACAAGAGGGTTATCTGGAACCTCCTCTGGAGTTCATATATGGCCTCCTTGAGTGACCATCTGAGAGCTACTCATGAGGTTATCTCAGCCTCATTGAGAGGACATCTGGGACCTGCTTTGGAGGTCATCTGACACTTCCTTGGGAAGCCATTTGGAACATCCATGAGAGGTCATCTAGGGCTTCCTAGCGAGTACATATGTGACATCCTCCAGAGGTCATCTGCGACAATCTGGAATATCCTCTCTGTCATCTGGGACCTCCTATAGAGGTCAACATTGAGAGGTTTGGGGCATGTGGGTTAAGTGTCTGTGGCTATTGTACTGTGTGTGCATGCTGATAGTTCTATCTGTGTCCTGTATGCACCTCTGTTTACTCCTTTGCTCAGGATGGGAGAAAAAGGTCTAAATTTGTCATATCCAAAAAATATTCTCTCCCAGGGTTACAGAACCCCTCAGAAGAAGATGCACTGATGTAATCTTTCTCCTATTCTTTGCCATCAGCACCTCTATTGTTACGTCCTCCCATGCCAAAATTGGTTACTTGTACCATCCTGAGGTGGTGCAGTGTGGTATGTTACCCTTATTACCCTTGAGACAGGAACATGGAGGAGATGGTGGGCAGGCCCCCTTTTTAATATATGGTCCCTTTACAAATAGTGACCTGTATTACTGGAAACAGCAAAATCCATCCTTTTCAGAAAAAAATAACCAGGATCATTACCCCATTACAGACAGTAATTTTCACACACAAGGACAACTGGGATGAGTGTCAGCAAATTTTACAGATGCTTTTCACCTGGTAGAAAAGGAAGTGAATCCTGCTCGGTAACTTGAATGTGGTCCCTGGACCAGACAGTAGCTCCACTATTGAACCAGACCATTTGGATCAAGTCTTTCCCCAGACTTATCCAAGCTGAGACTAACAGCAATTGAGGTAGGAATGTGCTTACCAATTATTGCCAGGTTTGGTTAGCAGGGATACCGCAGAGGCTAGAAAGCCAGAAATGTGTGTGAGATGGGAGAGTTCCCCAGTGAGTACCCTAATGCTTTTCTGAAACTTCTCCCAGACGCCTATAGGACTTATAGGCCTATAGATCTTGAAGCCCTGGAGAATCAAAGAGCCCTAAATATGGCCTTTGTTAGTCAGCCCCATATCTTAGAAGAAATCTTCAAAAGTTATAAAGTTTTGAGGGAAAGGTGTATTTTGAGTTGGAAGTGGTTGCCCAGTGGTTGTTTAATAACAGAGGCACCCTGGAAAAAAAGAGTAAGAAGGGGGTTTGAGTTTTGGTAGGAGCCCCAGAATAGGGATCAAGAAACCCTTGACAAAGATAGTAAAATTCATTTGCAAATGGCAATAGGGAATCTCTAGTACTAGATCAGTGTGCTTATTGCAAGCAAAATAGACATTGGAAAAAGGAATGCCCAAGGGGGAGAAAGATTGAAAATAACAGGTTATGTAACCCCATTAACACCTGGAAAATGTGTTTGTATCTCTGGAGAAACATGCAAAGGAGCTTGAGGCTCTGAATTCCAACTGTGTTCAATTTAAAAACAGCCCTATAAACTAAAGAAGAAATGTGGCAAAGAAAAAATTCACACACTTCTATTTCAAAACACAGGTTATAAAATACTGAATCTCCTATATGTGCCAAACAAAACCCACTAAGAGCTTAAAAGCAAATAGAAGAGTACACTGGAGAAACCAGAGAATTATTGACGTGAAGAAAAGTTTTGAAGAAATAAATTATAAACTTGTGAGAGTCAAAAATGAGAAGAAAATCCTCAAAAGGAAACTAAAAAACAGTCAGAATCAAATGAAATTCAAGTACA
Source organism: Dipodomys merriami (assembly GCF_024711535.1). Taxonomy (NCBI): domain Eukaryota; kingdom Metazoa; phylum Chordata; class Mammalia; order Rodentia; family Heteromyidae; genus Dipodomys; species Dipodomys merriami. Next base: position 297,288 of record NW_027204226.1, read on the forward strand.
TTAGCCTGGGTGAGCATGAGGCAAGTTAGTGGACCACAGGTCAGAAGCCAACAGAAGCACAAGACGGCAATGCTACCATCCTTGCTAACCACAAGTGAGGCCAAGAAGAGATCCTAATCCTTCATTAAGAAATAGTGGACATAATAAAAGAGCTGGATCTGATATAAGAATGTATTAGGCTGAAGTACATGTTGATTATAAGCTTTGAAGAGTGTCACCAGATATTCAAAACAACAGAGAAAGAAGATAAGAGTAGTTATAGAGAAAGACGAGGAAGTGCTATGTCATAGAAGATGAGGCCAAGAAAAGTGAACAGGAAATATCAGGCTCAAGAAAGAGATTGTTACTCTTCAGTAAGAGTTAAAGGACCACATGGTCTGATAAGAATGCCTGGGAAAGGAAAAGAGCATTAGGAACAAAAACAGAATAGCTAAACAAATAGTTGAAAGATCTGTCCCCAAAATACACTGAAGTGGAAAACTAGAAAGAGAAACTACTAGAGTAAAAGGCCAAAAAGACTGCTGAGATCTTCACCATAAATGTAATGCGGAAACATCATGTCCTAATGGAACAGATGGAGGTGGAAAAAATTACCTCTCAATAGCACCTTTTTTTAACTTAAGGGTGGAGCTGAAGATCAAGCAAAGGGGTTGTGAGAAGGAACAGCAGTTGGCCAGTCAAAGGAACTCTCCTGTGACCCTGCCAAAACCCTTGAAAGTTAAGGAGCACATTGAGAAGGTGAGTGGGATCATGAAAGCAAGTTTGAGAGAAAAGGAGGAGAATAAAATGGAAGAAGACTCCAAGGTTCAGAGTACTATACAGGAGTTAAAGAAACTAGAGACCCTAAGATACAGAGAAAGATCTGAGCTGATTAGGTAGCTTGGGAGACCACTCTAAAAACAGCGGGGTCTCTAGAGCTACTAGTTGTTAAGATTAAAGGAAGAAGCAAAAACAGTGGTAATAAGTGTGCAAATTTTAGAGCTACTAGTTGCTAAGATTAAAGGAAGAAGCAAAAACAGTGGTAATAAGTGTGCAAATTTTGAAACTAAACTTGGGAAAAATGAATACAGCTTAAGCTTTCTGTCAGTTTACATGTAGATATTTGCACCAAGGTAAATTGCCTGAGGCCACTGCCTAAGACTGTTCTGAGAACCAGTGGGGCCTCAGCCTGACAATCCTTTGTAATGTGTGTAGGTAATTTCCAACAGGTAAAAGCTGAAAAGCTGGAACATATGGAAAGAATTCATATGTGAGGAACCTAAGATGGTGAATTGGGCAAGTGGACTTCACAGAGGTAAAGCCTGGAAAGTATGGGTATTGGTATCTGTTATAATAGTGGACATTTTTTCAGGCTGAGCTGAGGCATGTAATAATTCCTTGATTTGACTTAACCTTAGGTGTAGGGTCTGAAGTTGGCACTGCATTCACAGCCCAAGTTCTCAATTATTAACTAATGCCCTAGGAATAAATTGGAAGTTACAATCCATATATAGAACTCAGAATTCAAGGCACTAGAAAGAATGAATATAACCTTAAAGGAAACTTTAACTAAATTAAATACAGAGACTGGCCATGGCTATGTAAGTCTCCTTCACTTTGCTCTTCTTCGAGCAAGATGTAGCCCTCATGTTAAAGAATTTAATCCCTTTGATATACCTTAGTTTAGACCACCCCCTTTGTTCCCTAATCTTGTGAAGGCTATATTAACAGAAATGTCTAACTACAAATTGCTGGCTTTACAACATATTCTCTTATGTACCTATCCTTTGGTAACCAAGGCCCACTTGCCGCCTAAGAAAAATTCCACCTGAAAAGGAGGGGCCAAGATGGCAATGGAACAACAGGGAAACACCATAACTCTCTCCAACCAAATACAGTGTTTGGCTTTCAATGCTCTGTTTCACCAAGTGACACCCTCCCCCCCCCCCAAAATGCAATTGCTCAGAGAGATATAGGAAGTGATAAAAGAAAAGGGAAAAACCTACACAGACAGTAAAGTGGGAAGACCCTTCCCCCACCCCTTGTTGGTGATGGGGCTCTGTGCTGAGCAGCTTAAGTTGTGGGTATTCATGCCAGGCTGCATAAGTATCCCGGCTCTGGACCCTCCAAAGACCACACACTGGCAAGCATCCCAAGGCTCCCAGAAGATTCCCAAGTTACGGGGCCAACACAGAGAATACAAACAGAAATCTCAAATGCAGAGCCGGCATGAAGCCTTCCCTCACTGGAACTGGCATGGCGCCTCTGCCTGGTTGGTGCAAGCAGTCCAATCCAGTCAGGAACAGCAGCAGCTGTCAGCAGTGGTGAATGACCCTAGACTCACACTGTGGTACCTCTCTCCTGCTGGTGTAAACAGCCTAGCCTAACCTGGAGCAGCATCAGCAGCAGCTGGCAGTGGCGGCAAACCACCAAGACTCTGGGCACAATGCCTCTTGGCACTAGTCCACAGGAACAGCCCAGACCAGCCCAGGGCGGCAGCGGTGGCAAGGGTGGGGACAGCTGCAGTGAACACCTCCAGACCTGTGGTGGTTTGTGCCTCTCCATACTGGCCCGCATAAGCGGCCCAGCCAAGCCAGAGGCAGAGCAGTGTCTAACACCTGACTCGTGGTGGAGTGCCTGGCTTGCATATGTGGCCCAGCTGATCCTGGGGCAGTGGCAGCAGCTCAGGCAGTGGCATCAGTTGTGGCAGCAGCAGCGGCATCGACAGTGGCAGTGAACAACTACAGACGTGCAGTGGGGTGCACCGTCTCTCCATACTGGCTTGCATAAGCAGATCAGCCCAGGCCATGCTGGAAAGGTGGTGAACAGCCACAGACTTGAGGCAGGATGTGGTGCTGAACTACCCCAGAAAATCCTCATGAACATTCCTGCCTGGGATGGCTTTAAAACTCCTGAGTAGCTAGAATTACAGGCATTCCCACCAGCAGGGTCTTATTCTTGCAAACTCCCTAACTTTTTCTCAAATAGATCATTTGTTAGTTCATACAAGGAATTTAAGCAAATACAAGAGGATCGACATAATACCCTGTATTCTATCTGACCATACTGGAATCAAACTGGTTCTCAGTAACAAGGCATAAAGTAGAAAAAACTTAAACATATAAAAATTAAACAACACTCTTGGAACAATACATGGGTTACACAAGAAATTAAAGAAGAAATTAAAAAGTTCCTACAATTCAATGAAAATGAAAATACATCACGAAGAAACCTATGGATGGGACCCAGCGAAAGCAGTCCAGAGGGGCAAATTTATTGCTCTCAGCACGCATATCAAGATCAATAGAAAGCCTACGGATTGGGAGAAGATATTCACTAGCCATACAACGGACAAGGGTCTCATATCTAAAATATACTTGGAATGCATAAAATTAAATCTCCCAATAACAAATCCTCAAAGAAACAACTGCCCAATAAATAAGTGGGCTAAAGGCTTAAACAGAAACTTCTCTGAAAAGGAAAGATGGATGGCCAATAGACACATAAAGAAATGCTCAACCTCCCTAGCCATAAAAAAAATGCAAATCAAAACAACATTGAGATACCACCTTACCCCAGTTAGAATGGCTAAAACCAAGAACTATAATAATAACAGATGCTGGCGTGGATGTGGACAGAAGGAAACCTTACTTCACTGTTGGTGGGAGTGTAAACTTGTTCAACCAGTTTGGAAGGTAGTATGGAGGTTCCTCAAAAGACTCCACATAGAGTTCCCTATGACCCAGCATCCCACTTTTGGGTGTTTACCCAAATGATCACAAACAAGACCACACTAAAGCTACCAGCATGACTATGATTATTGCAGCATTATTTACCATAGCTAAGATATGGAACCAACCCAGATGCCCCTCAGTAGATGAATGGATCAAGAAAATGTGGTATATATACACAATGGAATTTTATGCCTCCATCAGAAAGAATGACATTGTTCCATTTGTTAGGAAATGGAAAGTCTTGGAAAAAAAATTATATTAAGTGAAGTAAGCCAGGCCCAAAGAAACATAGGTCCCATGGTTTCCCTTTTTTGTAATATCTAGTATATGTCTGAGTCAAGCAGAAAAAGTCAGATAAGGTGATGTTAGGGAAATGAACCCTAAGATATGTATTCAAATGTTTTTTTTTCTTTCATTCGATTGTTTCTAACACATTTATAAGATTATGTCTTTGTAGTTTTGTATGTCCCTTCCCCACAGTATAACCCCTGCTTTCACTGTATTTGATGTCGGTATAATTTGTGGAGGGGAAGGGGAAAAACAAATAATGTAAGTAAGGATACAAGTGGACCCATTGCAACAATGAGATGTACAAGTCGTTATGTCGCAAACAAACTTTACAACTTTGGTCGGGGAGGAGGGAGAGCAGGGAGGATTGGGTCGGGGGGGCAGGAGGGGATGATAAGGGATGTGAAGGGGAAACAAAGGAGGAGGCTACAATGCTTGATAAGAAATGTACTCATCATCTTGCCCATGTAATTGTAACCCCTCTGTACAGTACTTTCACAATAAAAATAAATTAAAAATTAAAAAAAGAAAACATAGACCAAGTAAACAATGTTATGATGCAACTAAAACTGCTAGAGGAACAAGAAAAATTGAACCTAAATTTGCTAGACCGAAAAAGATAACTGAAATAAGAGCTGAAATTAATGAGATATAAAGAAAATTATTAATAAAATTAATAAAACAAAAAGCTGTTTAAAAAAATCTCAATAAAGCTCTCAGACCACTGGCAAGAGTAATGAACAAAAGAGAGGAGACCCAAATCAATAATATCAGAGATACCACAGGAAAAATTACAACAATCATCCAAGACATCCAATCATAAAGAAATAATTCCAGACTCTACACACAAAGGAAGGAAAACCTAGCAGAGATGGATGAATTTGTACCGAAATTCAAATTGCTATCTCCTCCCTTTCCATTTCAGACAGGCTTCTCCATCATGTATGGGGGGGGCAGAAGCCCGGTAAACAAACTTCTTTTCCTGCCTGAATAGCTTGCGGTGTTCCCTTCATCCACTACCTAATAAAGTCTACCTATTTAATATGCCTTACATATGATGCCGTGACTCAGATGGGGTTTTTGAGTTGGAAATGTTAGAATTTCCCAACCACCCCTCTTCTGCGAAACAAACTGCCTTGGACACCACGTGAGACTTTTCACCAATACCATTGCTGGCCTTCATATCCAGGTCCACACCACTTCTCTACTCTGGTGAGTGCAACTACTCTCTATAGCTCTCTGTTGTTCAATCTCTCTTCAGATGTGGTATCATGCCAGAGAGCTCCTATGGCCTTTAGCCCAAAGTCTGGTAACCTCTGATGCTGAGGATGCTTGGTTTGAGTGCTTGGCCATTTCTCTCTATAAGGATCTGGGGGAAATCGGAATGCTGCTTCTGCCTGGTCAGCTTTCCTTGACTCTTGAGAATGACTCTCCTACACATTCAATGGGGTGCTGCGAGTCATGCTCGAGCTGTGAAACCCCTCTGAAATGCCTCCTGGGCTCCCTGGATAGACAGAGCACCTAATATTTTTATGCTGTTCTCAGATTTAGACAATTTTTGCCTCTGCAATGGTACGTGGCCAGAAGTCACTTTACTTTCAGGCTCTCTCTGCTCTCTGCTATTCATGTTCAACTTTCTATATCTCTCCCTTTCTTTTCTAAAACTTTTTGGATTGTGCCCTGAAGAATGTGACATGGCCTGGGTGCCAGGGAGCCCATCTAAGTTCCCTCTCAAAGGCTGGCCAAAATAGGCTTGATTTTTTGTTCAGACTTTCTTTGCATTTTTTCAGAAATTAGCCATCTTGAGTTCACCATCTTGGCCACATGATGTTAAGGGTTTGGCCCCATCCAACCCTTACCTTAACACCAAGCTTACTACTCATCCATTCATCTATTCTATTGTGCCTGGCTAACAAGTTGCTCTTTTCACAGTCCCTGTTAACTTAAGTGCAACCATCTGATGTGCTTTGTTAGCAAAGATGTTTATACATTGTTGTCAAACATTTTAGGTTTTGAGTTTTGCCTTTTTTGTGTTGTGTTGTGTAGTTTAGTACTAAGTACGTGATTCTAAAATATTGGGCGTATCTGTGCTAAGATTCTCACATTTAATGAGTTTTGTCATTGCAGAATATTTGGTCAATTCTAGATAAGGACCAGGTAAGCTCTACTTATTCTATTTGATCTCCTCTTGCTTTAATTGGAAATAACAAAGGGCTTTTGTGGCAAAGATTGCAGTTCAAAGCCAGCCCGAGCTGAAAAATCCCTCAGACTCCATCTCCCAACTAACCTGCAAAGAGCCAGGCTGGAAGCATGGATTGAGCCTCTTATCTCTAACCAGCAAATACTGCAAGTGGTACTATAATTCAAAGTGGTAGAGTGCTAGCCTTGAGCAGAAGTGCTCCGGGACAGTGGTCAGGCCTTGAGTTCAAACCTCCTTGAATACCAACTGTGACAAACCATCTCAGCAATGAGCACGTAGACTCAGCCAGTCTGGGGAACAAGGGAACATGGAGAGGAGTAAGGAGATGCTATCACATTATCCACTTTGTGCCTGTCCTTTCAAAATTAACCAGAGCCTGAAGGTCAATAGAAGTAAGAAGACTGCCCACCTAATATCCATACCTGTCTACCTTTCAACTGGACAAGAATCTATATTCTTGCCTTTGTCACTTGACTAGGGACATTTCTACCAACATTTTCAGCCTCAAGTCCTTCCTCTTGCCATTTATTTGCTCTCTAGTATTTTTTTCAGTCTCTGAATGCCTCATGAGACTTCTCCAGACTTCATCCAAGAGACTTGCCTCCTCCAGATTGCATCTAAGGACTCAATGCCCAAGTGAGAGCTGTTGCCTGCTGCCTTCTTCCAGAGAGGACTACATCTCAGCCTTTTACCCCTACCGTCAATGGCCCTTGCAAACAGGAAGTAGCCAGAGAGAATCTTCACCCTTTTTCTTAATTATTAAAAGGCTGAAATGTAAAGTCTGAACAGGGGCACCTCCCTCCCTCTTGGCTAAGTTTTCCCCCCAGTATCTGTTACATAGGTAACTGGCAGACCTGGAAGCCATCACCTTCCCTTCCTGCTAGGTAACATGCTGAGCCACCTCGGGTCACTTGCCTCCCATCTGACCTTAGGAGGGTCACAGACCCTGAGGTCACATCCAAATCCAGTGTGGCCACACCGGGGGACTCAGCACCATTAAATAATAAGACCAAGAGATCTTTGTGCCCTGGAACTGTCTACTCCCTCGGGCCTGGTTGGTGGCATAGGGAGCTTGGGAGGACCTGGGGGTGGGGCCGCAGGCTGTGGCTCCCCAAGGGGACAGAGAGGATGGCCAGCACTTAGTAAGGGTACGAGCCCTGTTAGTATGGAGCATTTTGGTATGGGTCAAACTCAGGGTCTTCTCATCATGACGTCTGATGGGCAAGGCCAACCCCATTTTAAATCTTGCCCTCTGATCTTCAGATCTCAGCCTCCTGAGTTGATTGGATTATAGGCATGTGCCTCCGGCACTGAGCCTCTGATTCTTTTGGTATATTAGGGTTTGAACTCAAAGCCTTAAGCTTGCCAATCAGGTCTTCTACCATCGGAGCCAAGCCTTTCTCTCTTGGGCATTTCTGAGATAGAGACGCAATATAAGATCAGGTGGGGCTGGATCGCGGTCCTCCTGTGACAGGCGTGCACCACCACCTGGTCCTCTGTAGCTGGGATCCTAGACATGTAGCACCATGCTCAGTCATCAGTTTAGATGGATTTCCCAAACTCTTAGTCCAAAGCAGCCGATTCTTGACCACAGTTAAAACTCTGGTTGGACCTGGAACCATCTGACCTGAGCCTCCCCACAGGACATTTGTGAGGAAACAAGGGATCAATGCAGGGGGATTTCTGGGCCAGCACCACGCATAGAGGGAGCGGTCATCAGATAAATTTATTGGCAATTCTGTGAGCATATGACAGGAAGATACCTGGAAAGGGTTCAGATGGGGTCTGTTATTTATTGTGCCACAGGTATGGGATTATGAAACAAAACATGGCTCTCTTTCATCCTTACCCTATCCCCATGAGGAAGGGATCCGTCACTGTTCAGTTTGCAGCTGGAGAAAATGAGGCATGGAGAAAGTGGGTGAACTAATCATGACCCCCAGCTGGCAGGAAACTCAGCCTGTCTTCTCAGCCATGCTCCCTAGGACAATGAGTGCTATTCAGTCCACTATCTTGTGGTGGAAAATCAACTTATTGTCAGTCGTGGGGCTTGAAATCTGGGCTTTGGCACTGTCCCCGAACTCCTCAGATCAAGGCTAACACTCTACCACTTGAGCCACAGCACCACTTCCGGTTTTCTGGTGGTTCTTTGGAGATAAGAGTATAATAGACATTCCTGCCTTGGCTGGCTATGAACCATGATCCTCATATCTCAGCCTCAGTTACCATTATAGGCCTGTGCCAATGGCACCCCGGCTTAAGTGTAATTCTTACTCTCTCTCACTCTCTCTCTCTCTCTCTCTCTCTCTCTCTCTCTCTCTCTCTCTCTCTCTCTCTCTCTCTCTCTCTCTCGCTCGCTCGCTCGCTCTCTGTATGTCTCTCTCTCTCAGGAACTTGTTGAATGTGTGCTGGAGGAGGTGGCCCAGTATCCCCATGTGGCTAGGACCCAAGGTGGCCCTCTCATTCCGGAGGTTGGCTGTGAGTCTGGAGCTTTCTTGCTCAGCCTGTTGAACTCGCTCCCTTAGGTAAGCCCTTCTGTGCCCAGGCTAGACCATGATGGTTATTCATTGTCAGTCCGTCTGGTGAGTCCTTTCTCACTACCCTCTGCTAAGAAAGGAAAATGAATGAGGAGGTGTTGCATTTTCCAACCGCACAGCCTGACCCCAGGCCTGTGATCCTCACCCCCACATATCTGACCAGATCCTGATTATAAGAAAATGAATTTGCTCTTTCTACTTTGCTTTGTTGGGGTGTGTCGTTTCGGGGAGGCGAGATGGTGTGCAGAGGAAAGACCCCAGACCTAACACCTCCTGGGGGACATTTGTTCTTGTGACAGAGCCAAGTCATTGCTGTGGACAAGGTGGAAGCCGCCATCAGACTGACCCAGAACAATGCTCAAGGTAGGAAGGCTGTTGAAGTATCAAAACCACCCATGTCTGCTTCCCACTCACAGCAAGGGGGGTGCAATGCAGGTGGCCAGGCACTGTTTCTAGGAGATTGTAAATGGATGGTGGCAGTCAGGTGCCAGTAGCTCTAGCCCATCATCCTAGCTATTGGGGAGGTTGAGGTCTCATGGTTGTGACTCAGAGCCAGCCCAGGCAGGAGAGTCTGTGAGATTCTTATCTCCCATAAACCACTCCCCCCATCACAAATAGTGCCAGATGTGTTCTGTGGCTAAAGTGGTAGAGCCTCAACCTTGAGGAAAAGAAGTTCAGGGATGACACCACTGCCCTGAATCCAAGCCCTGGGGCTCAAAAAAGTAAAATAAATGAATACTGGGCACCTGTTATCTTACTACCAAAAAGGATGGATTCATTCTTCTCTCTGGTACTTGTAGCCAAAAGTAAGGGGCTTCCCTTGATGTTTCTCTAAACCTCTCCTTTTCTCTATTAATTCTCTTGGCTTCAGTTGCAGGATAGAATTCAGATCATCCCACTTGATGTGTCCATAGGTACCCTCCCCTACCCGCCTTCTTTGGGGTGGTGATCCTGGATGCACTCACCACTGGGAGAATGGAGCACTGGAGAGATGGGGGTATGTATCCCTGAAACTCATACTCTCACACACACACACTTCCGTAAGCCAGTTCAGACTAGCCTTTTCCAAAGACATTTTATCTCCTTGGATTAACTGATCTAGGAGAGGAACTTTATCCCCTGTAAGTGACTATTTTAGTTGGGCGTGCTAGTTTACACGAGATAAACAGAAGCTCAAAAGAAAGGCTCTAATGCCTGTCACTTCTGGTTCAGGCTCACTCCTGACATCCTGGCCACTCAGGAGGCAAAGTTCTGAGGATCAAAGATAGATCAAAGCCATCAATAAGCTGGAAAGCCAGTGAGACTTTATTCTCCATAGAACCATGAAAATATTAGAGGTGGAGCTGTGGCTCAAGTGGTAAGACACCAGCCTTGAGCATGAAAACCAAGAGATACAGCTCCCAGATCCTTAGTTCAAGCCCACACAAAGAAATGGCCCAATTTGTTGCTCCCAGACTGCCTGGACCTCGTGTGCCCTCTCATGGAGTGTGATATAGCACCGGTCCCTGGGTCCGTCTAGACAATTCCAGATGCCCACAATACAGGGGTACACACTTTAGATTCCAGTGCCAGGGAACTGGGGGATGAGAGACTGGTATGGTCAGTACCTCAATGTTCTGGGGCATTAGCCTTGACCTGGCTATGCCCCCTTGTGTAAGTTTACTTCTTTGCCCGGTGCTGGCCACACACAAGCCACTTGTGCTGTGAAAGTGGCTGGAGCAGAAGTGAGATCTAGGATGACCAAAATCTGTATTTATGGCCTGATTGTGGTGGGGTTGTCTTTAAAAAAAATCTTAGAGCTGGAAGTCAGAGATTGGCACTGTCCCTGAGATTCCTTTGCTCAAATCTAACACTTTAACACTTGAACCATAGCTCATTTTTCATCTTTTTTAGTAGTTTAGTAGACAGAAGTGTCTCACATACTTTCCTGCCTGAGCTGGCTTCAAGTTGCCATCCTAAGATCACAGCATCTTGAGTAGCTAGGATTGCTGGTATGAGCCACTGGCATCTGTTAAAGATGTGTGTGTGTGTGTGTGTGTGTGTGTGTGTGTGTGTGTGTGTGTGTGTGTGTGTGTGTGTGTGTGTGTGTACCAGGGCTTGAACTCAGAAACTAGGTGGTATCCTTTAGCTTATTTGCACATGGTTGGTGCTGTACCACTTGAAATACAGTAGCTCTGTTTCCCATCTTTTTGGTGATTCATTGAAGATAAGAGTCTTCCCAGGCTAGCTTTGAATCTTGATTGATCCTCAGGTATCAACTTCGAGTAGCTAGGATTATAGGCATGAGCTACTGGCCTCCAGCTGCAAGGATGTCTTTTCATACTCTCTTCTGTTCTAACAGCTGTCTACTTGCCCTGGCCTAGATCTGTGACCTCCACATAAGCTCCCCCCAGACCCTGATTTTGTGGAGAACATAAAGCTCAAACCTGATTCCATTTCTTTATCCTCAGGGAAGGAGGTTATATTTCGTCTAAAGCCTGGGGTTGGAGGGGTAGCTATAGATGGGTGCTTGGCTGGGAGAGAGGTAGTCTGTGTTAGCCAAGAAGGAAAGTGTGACCAGATGCTAATAGTTCATGCTCTCATATTCCTAGCTCCTCAGGAAGCTGAAATCTGAGGATTGCCATTCAGAGGCAGCCCAGCTAGAAACGTCTGTGAGACTCTCTTCTGCAAATAACCACAAGAAGGCTGGAAGAAAAACTGTGGCTCAAGTGTTAGAGTACTGGACTGAATGAAAAAAGTGAGGGACAGAGACCAGGCCATGAGTTCAAGCCATATTACCAAGATGCGTAAGCGCACATGCACACACACACACACACACACACACACACACACACACACACACACACACACACACACGAAGGTGCTAATAATGAGCTGAGCTGAACTAGAACTGGGGGCAGTCCTGAGGCATAGTCACAGTAAACTCTCAAGGCAGATAAAGTGGTTTCTCCCTAAGTCCTTCTTGGGCTGAGGGGTCTGGACCATGCCAGTATGTTCCATGGAACCTGCCCCTCCGTCCATGCACGGGGCCACAGGACCAAGGGAAGGACACTAGGGATGCTCCTTTGTAATCAGCCCAAGATCGCTGACCTTCATCTACCCCCGCCTCCTCCCCCGATAACTGGTGAGGAAAGCAGGGTTCTGAGCCCTGGGACTCCTAGGATAGCGCCTGCTACAAGCAGCTGGCTGTGGATTCATGAGCCTACAAGCCTTTCATGAGCTCAACTCATCACCTGCCCAAGGTGTGCCTGACAAATTCACACTTTTCTGATACCTGCATGAGCGGGTGGTACCTGGTGTGACATCTTGCATCTCCTGCCCCTCCTGGCTCAGAACCGTGGTCTGAGACATCGAATTACTGCTCAGATCCATCTTGCACCCATGACAGATGCCATTCTGATGATCTCCATGCCCCAAGGCTTGACCCTTCTCTGATACTGTGGCTGCTCTGCAGGCAATGGCCTCCAAATAGCCTGCTTTCAAGACTTATAGGACGTCTAGACATTGGGAGACCCTCAGGGGCCCACTGAAAAATTCCCTGCCTAGAGCCACAGAGTGAGGTCCAAGCAGTCCAGGTGTTGGTCATGGGGCTTGAACTCTGGGCCTGGGTGCTGTCCCCCAGCACTTCAGGTTACCACGTGAGCTACAGAGCCAGGTTTTCTGGAGGTTACTTGGAGATCAGTGTCCCCTGGACTTTCCTGTCCAGGCTGGCTTTGAACCGCAATCCTCACATCTCAGCCTTCTGAGGAGCTAGGAGTGAGCCCGGTGCCCGGCTAATCTGACCTTTTACCCAGTGGACTAGGAGCTCCTGAAAGCTTTTCTTTACTTTTTTTTGTGCCAGTATTTGATCCTGAACTCAGTGTCTGGACTCTGGTCTCTTAACTTCTTATCTCAAGGTTAGCACTCAACCACTTGAGCCACAGCTCCATTTCTGGCTTTTGGTAGTTCATCACTAACTTTCCTCCCCTAACCTGGCTTGACCCATGATCTCTATCTCAGTCTCCAGAGGAGTTAGGATTACAGGCAGGAGCCCCTGGCTCCTGGGTTTCTTTTCTTCTTGTTGTTCTTTTTTGTATTCATAACAATCTGAAATCTTCAGGTGTCATTCCAATGGTTTGAATTCAAAATAAACTACCCAGTCCTGTAGTTCGAATGCCAGGACTGACACCCACAAATGGAAGGAGATCCTGACAAACTCATTCCTATTTATGTGAATGCTAGTGGAATGTTATAAAAGTAATAATTAAATTTGCAGTTAATCCATGATTTTATTTTAGAATGCCACAGAATAATTATTGGATTTATATCTTCCATTCTAGCACCATGGTATGATTCCCCTAATGGAAGGATACTGACTAATTTTTAATTAATGATTTTATAAGTATTCAAACTTGATACTTCATTAAATGAAGGCATAATTTAATAACTAATAATTGGTAATATATTTATATATTTTAATATCCTCACATTCCCTTTCTCTCCATATGCACACACACACATATATACATCTATCTATCTATCTATCTATCTATCTATCTATCTATCTATCTATCTATCTATCTATCTATCATCTATCTATCTGTCTTTCTGTCTGTCTGTCTGTCTGTCTGTCTGTCTGTCTGTCTGTCCGTCCGTCCGTCCGTCCGTCCGTCTGACTGTCTGTCTATCTATCTACAAATCTACACATTTATCTGTTTATACACTTGTCACTCCTGGGGCTCAGTGGTAGAGTGCTCGCCTAGTATGAACAAGCCCTGGGTTAGATACCTCACTACCGTGTGTACAGAAAAATCCAGAAGTCTTGCTGTTGCTCAAGGGACCGAGCACTAGCTTTGAGCATAAAAGCTTAGGCACGGTGTCTAGACTCTTACTCAAGACCCAGGAATGGCACCAAATAAAGATATTATATTTTTACTGCAACTATATAATGATAGCACTGCAAATGCCTCATCATAGAGCAAGCCGGGAGTCTGTTGCTGACAGCTGCCATCTAACCTGACTTAGTCAGAGGTAAATGGCTCCACAGAACCAGATGCCACTGGCTCGTTAACCCCTGTCATCCAAGATACGTGGGGACTGAGATCTGACCCTGATGGGTTTAAAATCCAGCCCTGGCAGGAAGTCAGCAAAACTCTGAGCTGTGGCTCAAAGTGGTAGATTCTCTAGCCTTGAGCAAAAGATCGTAGGACAGTACCCCCAAACTTTCAATGCAATCCCTGTGGCTGACTCCACCTCCTCCAAAAAAACCCACCCCTCAAAATCATTAGATGCGAACTTTGTATGGTTTGTGATGTGATTCTGAAAGAATGGTTATACTGATGAACGCACTCTAATTCTAATGACAGTGTGTGGGATACAGCTATTTGATGATTCCTTTATGATGTGTTGTGTGCTGAGTCCTTTACAGGGTGCATTTTTTTCATCTAGTTCTTATAAGAGTTCCACAAGTAAGATGATTGTGCAGATGAGAAATTTGAGGCTCAGATATATCCTCATATCAAGGCCAAAATTATGTATTTCCTAACTCTAGTGAGTTGTCTCCTACAAACAATTGTTTGGGTTTATTTTTCTCGATAATGAACCTTGAACTCAGGGCCTAGCAACTGATCCCTCCCTGTTGGGCTCATGGCTAGCTCCCTACCACGTGGAGCCAAGAACCCCCTTGCAACAGAGTGTTACAGTTTAGGTATCTGTAGCTTAGGTCTGTCATCCTGCCTACTCAGGAAGCTGAGACCTGATGATCTGGGTTCCAAACTATCCCAGACACAAGAGGTCCTAGGAGACTACTATCTCCTATTCACCACTTAAAAACATGAAGTGGAACCTGGGCGCCAGTGACTTGCACCTGCACCTGTCATCCTAGCTACTCAGGAGCCTGAGAGCTGATGATCACAGCCCAAAGCCAGGCTGGGCATGAAATTCCTTGAAAGGCTTCTCTCCAGTGAACTACCAAAAACCTGCAGGGGTGCTGTAGCTCAAGAGATAGATCACTTGACTTTAGCTGAAGAGCTCAAGGGCAGCACCCAGGCCTAGACATCAATTCCTCCAACTTCAAAGAGAAGAAAGAAATAAACCTGAAGTTGAGGGCTGGGAATGTATCTTAGGGGTAGAGTGTTTCGCATGTATGAATCCCTGGGGTTGATTCCTTAGTACCACATCACTAGAAAAAAGTCTGAAGTGGCTATGTGGCTTAAGTGGTAGAGTGCTTTCCTTGTACCGGAGAAACTCAGGTACAGTGTTCAGGTCTTGAGTTCAAGCTCCAGGACAAGTGTATGTACACACACACACACACACACACACACACACACACACACACACACACACACACACACACACACACACACACACACACACACAGATACCAGAAGTGAAGCTGTGAAAACAACTGTTAAAGCACTGAGCTCCTGTTCTGAGCTCATGGTCAGCACCCAGGCCCTGTGTTCATCCCTGAAACCTAGCCACCCAGAGCCTAACTAGGAGAGGTCAAAGGTTTCAAAACCTGATGAGCTTCACCAGCCCTAAATCACAGGAAGCATTGTGATATTAAACATGTGCTTAGATTTAGCAAGCTTCCAGAAACCTAGGAATACACCATTGCAAATAATGAAGCATTTTATTAGGTTCAGCTCCCTTGTTGTCTACCAGAAGGATGCTTGAATTAATTGTAGCAGGTTATTTCAGCACTGGAACATAGTCTAACAAAAAGACAGGATGAGTGCAGGGAACTTGGCATGCCATTGGAGGTGGCACAAATGAAGGCTTCCTGTCAAAACAGCACTGGGGAGAATAGATAGCTTGGGGTACAAAGAGGCCTTTTCCTCCTGGCCTTCAGAGCCAGGCCACACTCCTCCTCACTAATCGGCCTCGATGGAGTTGCTTGTTACACAACTGTACAAGAGTGAGGCCTTTTGCCTGCCTGTTCCAACAATGAGGCAGACTTCCTTCAGCAGTCCCTGGTGCCGAGAAAAACCTCAGGCTTCAATGGGAACAGTGAGGGGAGCCTTGGAACATCTACTGTCTTGAAAGCACTGTCTCTGCTATGAAATCATTCTATTCAAAGCAAATTTCCTAGCTGGGTGCCTTTCATCTTAAGGACTCTGGACCTTCACCGATAAAAATACATCCATACATACATGGGGAGAAATGGAGCCACTGGTTTTTTGTTTGTTTCTTTTTAGGCAGGTCCGGGGGTTGTATTATGAGCCTAGGCACTGTGCCTGAGCATCTTTTGCTCAAGGGTAGAGCTTTGCCCTTGAGCCAGAGCTCCATTCATGGCGATTTTTTATTCCTTTGATAACTTCGAATAAGAGTGCTGTGAACTTCCTGTCCAGGCTGAATTCAAACTGGCATTCTCTACCTCACAGACTCCTGAAGAGCTAGAATTAAAGGCAGGAGTAAATAACACCTGGCTTTCTGTTCTTCTTGTTCTTTTTTTCATTGTGACAAACTGAAATCTTCACAGTGTCATTCTAATGGTTTGCATTTCGAAGTAAACTACCGAGGCCTGGAGTTTGATTGCCAGGACTGCCAGCTACAAATGGAGGGAGATCTTGAGAAAATCTTTCCTATTCATGTGAATGCTTAATGGAATGTTACAAAAGTAACAATTAAATTTGCAATTAGTTCATGATTCTCTTATAGAATGCCACACGAAAAATATTTGGTTATGTCTTCCATTAGAGCTCCTTTGTATGATTCTCCCAATTAAAGAATACTGACTACTTTGACATTAATGCTACTTCATTAACTGGAGGCATAATTTAATAATAATTCATAAAATGTATAATTTAATATCCTCACATTTTCTCTCTCATATATATTGCAAACTACACATCTATCTATCTATCTATTTATCTATCTATCTATCTATCTATCTATCTATCTATCTATCTATCTATCTATCTCTCACTCTCTCTCTCTGTCAGTCTATCTATCTATATCCACATCTTTATCTATATCTATCAGCCATTACTATGGCTTGTTCCACAGAACTGGCTGGCAGCTCAGTTTGCCAAAGGCTTTTGTAGTACAACTGACCCTTTCATGAATTGGGCATTGTGGGCTGTGAATTAAAATCTCAGCATTGCCAGAAGTTTATATGTTGAGTCAGAAGCCAATTTTGACACATGATTTTCCTTCTCTGTGAAAGTCCTGGGTCTCAGTATGATCTATAATCCTTATGCAAATACATCCATGTGATAAAATGTAATAAATGAAATAAATATTGTATATTTAATAATACTAAATAAAATAAAAAATAAGGGTAATAAATGTCATATGGAATAAACCCATATACGTAAATAGATCTCATATACGAATATTTTTTTTCAGTGCTGGGGCTTGAATTCGGGCCCTGGAAACTGGGCTGAAATTCTTGTCTTCAACGACGGTGAGCTTACTCTCCCCAACAGTGCCACAGAGTTACCCAGACCTTGAGTTCAATTCCCAGGCCTGCCAGAAAAATGTTTCAAATTCCAAGCCAGAGCCTTGATTTTTTTGGCCAGGACTGGGGCTTGAACTCAGCTTGTGACAACTCTGCCTCAGCTTCGATCATCCTAGGCTGGGGTGCAGCCTCTGGACCCACAGCCTTTCCTGAGATCCTAGGACCAGAGTTCAAATCTTGGGACTGGCAAAAAAGGAGAAGTGCTGGGAAAAAAGCTCAGTAATATAGTGATTGCCTTGCATGCATAAAGCCCTGGGTTCGATTCTTCAACACCACATAAGCAGAAAAAAGCCAGAAGTACCGCTATGGCTTAAGTGGTAGAGTGATAGCCTTGAGCTGAAGAATTGAGATACAACACCAGAGCCAGAGTTCTGGCCCCAAAACCGAAAAAAAGAAAAAAAAAACAGAGGGGGGAAAATAGGAGAAGTACAAAACTGGGAAGTTCCAGAAGGTAGTATTACATTGTTTTATCCTTTGCATTGCAACCATCCTGGGTCTAAATGACAGGGCCCAGATAGTGTACATGACCTTGCACTGCTGAAGTTTGGTGGGCTATCAGGGAAGCCATAGCCCAAACCAACAACCTAAGCCTGGGGTGCGAATCCCAGGACTGCCAACTATGAATGGAGGGAGATCCTAAGAAACACATTCCGATATACATCCATAAGAATGGAATGTTGTAAAGTAATAATTACATTAGTAGCTAGTGTATGATTATATTATAAAATTATACACAATAATTATAGTACATTGACTAATTTTCAATTAATACTTTGTTATGTATTTAACCATAATATTTAAATAAATAAATGAATAACTTATCGATAATTGGTAGTAATATAGTATATATAATTAGATAATATACCGGCATCTCTGTCTTGTTTTATACATATATATATATATATATATATGCTTACATATATATATGTATATGTAACAATCTACATATCTATTTCTACATTTGTCATTCCTGGGCTCAGTGGTAGAGGGTTTGCCTCAGTATATGAAGCCTTAGGTTCAATTCTACACTATCAAATGCACAGAAAAATCTGGAAGACTCTTGGCTGCTTGTTTTAAAACAAATACACATTAAAACTTTTAAAATCATATGGCAATTTATTCTTAATGCAAGAACTACAATCACAATTCAGCAAACAACAGACCACCCAAAATTATGCAAGAAACACTATTTTCCCCCAAATCCCAATATCTCCAAAGACTTGAATTGTTAGGGACGTTAACATACCACTTTCCCCACTAGATAGATAAATTCAGAAAAACTCAACAGAGAAAACGCAGATCTAAAAACCTGCATAGATCACCTAGATTTAACAAACATCTACGGAATATTCCACCCAGCAGCATCAGAATATATGTTTTTCTCAGCAGCACAAGGAATATTTTACAAAATAGACCATATTTTAGGCCACAAAGCAAACTTGTCCAAATTCAGAAACATTGAAGTTATACCTTGCATTCTCTCACACCACAAGGGAATAAAATTAGAGCTCAACACCAAAAGCCACCAAAGAAAATCCTGTAATACATGGAGGCTGAACAACACACTGCTGATTCACGAGTGGGTCATGGAAGAGATGAGAAAGGAAATGCAAATGTTCATGATATTCAACAAAAATGAATATTCAAATACCAGCTTCTCTGGGACACAGCAAAGGCAATACTCAGAGGCAAGTTTATAGCTCTGAGTTCCTACATCAACAAATTGGAGAGATCTGAAACCAACAATTTAATGAAACATCTGAGCATCCTTGAAAAAGAGGAGCAAGATAAACCCCAATCCAGTAGACAGAAAGAAATAATTAAAATTAAATCATAATTAAATGTATTAGAATCAAAAAATATAGAAAGAATCAACAAACCAAAGAGTTGATTCTTCAAAAAAATTAATAAAATTGACAGACCCTTAGCAAATGTTATCAAAAAAGAAGAGAACAAACCCAAATAAATAAACGCAGAGATAAGAATGGAAACATCACCACAGAAACAACCAAGATACAGAACATTATAAGGGAATACTTCTAAAAATTTTATGCTAATAAGTTTAAAAACTTGGCAGAAATGGAACTTTTCCTAGCAAATACTGACATGCCAAAAAAAAAATGAGTTAAAGCATTTTAACAGGCCCATATCAAGGATTGACATAGAAACAACAATAAGAGACTTCCCATCTAAGAAAAGCCCAGGACCAGATGGTTTTACAGTGGAATTCTACAAGGCCTTCAAAACAGAGCCCACACCAATACTTCTCCAACTCTTAAATAAAATTGAAAGAGAAAGTTCACTACTGAACTCATTCTATGAAGCTATGATAACCCTCATCCCAAAACCAGGCAAGGACTCATTAAAGAAAGAGGACTATAGACCCATTACTTTGATGAACATTGATGCAAAACTTCTCAACAAAATTTTGGCCAATCGTCTTAAACAACGCATCCAGAAAATCATACACCACGATCAAACAGGATTCCTTTCAGGGATACAAAGCTGGGTCAATATTCGCAAAGCAATTAATATAATTTATCACATAAGCAGGAGCAAGGATAAGAACCACATGGTTATCTCAATATATGCAAAAAAAAAAGCATTTGACAAGATCCAACACCCCTTTCTGATGAAGGTTCTGGAAAAATTTGGAATCCATGGAACATTCCTCAATACAATAAAGGCTGTATATGGCAAAAGTACAGACAGCATTATACTTCATGGTGAAAAACTAAAGTCATTTCCTCTTAACTCAGGAACAAGACAAGGATGTCCACTATCACCACTTCTCTTCAATCTAGTATTAGAATTCTTATCTACAGCAATAAGACAAGATGAAAACATAAAGGTGATCCAAATAGGGAGAAAAGAAATAAAATTCTCCCTCTTTGCAGATGACATGATCTTGTATTTAAACAATCCCATAGACTCCACTCCCAAATTACTCAAGTTGATTAAAAACTTTGGCAAAGTAGCAGGGTATAAAATTAACCTCCAAAAATCAATGGTTTTTCTGTATGGCAACAATGAGTAAAGTGTTGATGAAATTAGGAAAGCGACTCCATTTGTAATAGCACAACAAAAAATAAAATACCTAGGAATTAACTTAACCAAAGAAGTGATGGACCTCAATGATGAAAACTTTAAAAACTTGAAAAAGGAAATCAAAACAGAATTTAGAAGTGGCAAAAGCTCCCATGCTCCTGGATTGGAAAGATCAACATGGTGAAAATGGCAATACTTGCCAAGGCTATCTACAAATTCAATGCGACACCTATAAAAGTTTCCACCACATTCTTCAAAGAAATAGAAGAGGCAATCCAAAAAGTCATATTGAACAATAAAAGAACCCGAATAACTAAAACTATCCTCAACAGAAAGAATTGTGCTGGAGGAATATCAACACCAAATTTCAAACTCGACTATAAAGCCATAGTAATCAAAGCCATAGTAATCAAAACAGCTTGCTACTGGCACAAGAACCGACCTTATAAGCAATGAAATAGAATTGAAAACCCAGAAATGAACCTACAGACCTATAGCCATCTAATCTTCAATAAAGGAGATAAAAAATAGAATGGAAGAAAGACAGCCTCTTCAGTAAATGGTGCTGGCTTGGTTAATTACTTGTAGAAAGCTAAACTAGATGCTTATATATCATCCTGCATGAGAATCAAGTCCAAATGGATCAAAGACATCAGAGTCAAAGCAGACACTCTGAAAACATTACAGGATGGAATAGGAGAAACCATTTGTCTCCTTGGCACAGGCTGAAATTTTCTTAATAGAGACTCAGAAACATAACAAATTAAAGAAAAGTTGGACAAATTGCATGAAATTGTAGAGCTTCTGCATGGCAAAGGACATAGCTTGCAAGATCAATAGACAGCCCACGGATTGGGGGAAGATCTTCACTAGCCATACAACGCACAAGGGTCTCTTATTTAAAATAGACCTGGAACTCAAAAAATTAAATCCCCCAACAACAAATCTTCAAAGAAACAACTGCCCAATAAGTAAGTGGGCTAAATACTTAAAGAGAAACTTCTCTGAAGAGGAATGAAAGAGGGCCAATACATACTTTAAGAAATGCTCAACATCCCTAGCCATAAAAGAAATGCAAATCAAAACAACATTGAGATACCATGTCGTCCCAGGTATAATGGCTATAATCAAGAACTCTAATAACAACAGATGCTGGAGGAGATGTGGACAGAAGGTAACCCTACTGCATTGTTGGTGGGAGTGTAAAGTTGTTCAACCTCTTTGCAAAGGAGTATGGAAGTTCCTCAAAAGACTCCACATAGAGCTCATCTATGACCCAGCAATTCAACTTTTGGGCATTTACACAAATGCTTACAAACAAGACCACACTAAAGGTACCAGCACGATATGTTTATTGCAGCATTATTTACCATAGCTAAGATATGGAACCAACCATGATGACCCTCAGTAGATGAATGGATCAAGAAAATGTGATATATCTATATCTATATCTATATCTATATCTATCTATCTATCTATCTATCTATCTATCTACACACACACGCACACACACACACACACACACACACACACACACACACTCACACACACAATGGAATTGTATGCATCCATCATAAAGAATGACATTGCCCCATTTGTTAGGAAATGGAAAGACTTGGAAAAAATTATATTCAGTGAAGTAAGCCAGGCCCAAAGAAATATAGGTCCCATGGTTTTCCTTATTTCCAGTAAATAGTATATGTCTGAATCAAGCAGAAAACCTCAGATAAATTTATGTTAGGGAAATGAACCCTAAATATGTACTCAAATGCTGTTTTCTTTCATGCGATTGTTTCTAACACATTTATAATATGATATATTTGTTGCTTTGTATGTCCCTCCCCCATTGTATAACCCCTGGTTTCACTGTATTTGATTTTAGTATAATTTGTGGAGGGTAAGGGAAAAAACGAATCGTTTATATAGGGATACAGGTGGAAATATTGCAACAATGAGATGTACAAGTCGTTATGTCCAAAATGAACTTTAAAACTTTGGTGGGCGGTGATTGGAGGCTTGGATGGGGGGATAGGGGAAGGATGGGATGGGAAGGGGAAACAAAGGAGGAGGCTACAATGCTTGATAAGACATGTACTCATTATCTTGCCATGTAATTGTAACCCCTTTCTACAGTATTTTCACAATAAAAACAAATAATAATCTAGAAAAAAAAGAATTACAATCACCGTTACTATGCCAAGAAGATTGGCTTAACACTTTTATAACTTTTAAAAACATCCTAATTGTAGAACATCATTGAAAGCAAGTTACATTATACAAATAAACTTTTTAACCCTCTTTTGAAGGCCTTTTTAATTTTAATTTTAACACATACAAAGGGAAGTTTTAGCAATACTAATCAGATCATCACATCACTCATTTTAACCATGATGTTTTCAGGGTCTATCTGCAGGGAAAAGGGACAGAACAAAGATAGGCAACTCAGCTCCTGCTATGGAATGGGCACGCACCCAATCTGACTCTTTAAGGTTAGATGAACTGCGTTTGTGCTAGCTTGCCCTCTTTTACCATGTGTGGACTCTTCCCAGGGCCAGTCCCACCATCTATGAAGCCCCCACCAGGGCCGGTTCCACCACACATGACCAGCTTAACTACATTTCCGCCTGTTCAGCCTCACCCCTAAATATAGATCTTAGGTAGTCTTCTAAATTTTCCCTTTTTTGGGGGAGGGAGGTTTGAATAAAATACAGTTTTAGACAGACAGAATAGCTCATGTTTTGTAACAGTGCTAAATTGACCTTTACATTTAAATTTTTAATATTTATCTTGAAATTTTAGCCAAGGGAACTAAATCCCAAACTGCCAAAGCATTTTAAAATATTAAAATTTAAAATAACAGATTTTATAATTTTTACGTTAAGGAATCCTTAAAAAGCCATTTAAAAAATGTGAAAAATTTTTTAAATTTTTAGTAATGTCTAAACCTCTTAACCTTTTACATTTTAAACTTAAACTCACCCAATTTTTACAGCATGATGACAATTTTTATTTTGAACATGTTTACAAACACATAGAAAACACACAGATCTTAAATCATGCAAAAATCAAAATCAGTTTTACATAGATTTTTTTAAAGTTTTTTAACAAAAATTTAAGACAGTATTTTTTTAAACTAAGTACCTTTGTTAAGCTTCATTTTCCCAGGGCTTGCTTGTTTAGCAAGGCAATTCATCAACGGATCTTTTGAATCCACCTGTTGGAGAAGGGCTGGTTCAAGGGGTCACCTGAAACTAAACTGGCCTGAATTTTATCCAATTTTAGACAAGAGCACTTTACAAATTGTTACATTGTCAGGACTTGCTGAAAAATCCAAACCAGGTGCATAGCCTTCCACACCCTCCGCTCAGGCAGCCTCCACAAGGAGAAAAAGCAGCCCAAGGCCTGAAAGGAACCAGACTAGTCCAGCAACTTTTCACACCTCACAGTGAGGCAAGCATAGCAGGTCTGTGGCTGAGCCCAGCCAGAGCCTGGAACTTTTATTTCCCCAGAGATGTTCAAATAAATAACAAAAATATAAATAAACACAAAAACCAAGAATCCACACTTAAAACAGGTACCAATTCTAAAACAGAACTAGACAACAGCCAAATGCTGAGTTGGGGACTAATGGGCCCTCAGTTCATTCCTACCAGAACTGCATCATTCTCACTCAGCAAGCTGAATTCAGAATCTGCTGAGTGAGCTGGCCACCCTCACCTAGAATTTCTGCACCTCAAAAATAGAACAGAAACGACACAAAGTAAACAAGACAGACAAGTGGCCACAAAGACAAAATCAGATCTCCGTGAATTGGGCAACATCTCACCATCAGACGATTTCTTTTTTTTTTTTAGATTCCTGCAAATGTTGACCCAGGGGCCTTCCAAGGTCATCTTGGGGCAAGGGAAAAAAGACCCTGGAAGCCATCCCCTCTGACTGTCTCCCCCCCCATACTTAGACCCTCTGGGCCAAGGCCCGAGGCTAAGATCTTGCTGGTGGCACTTGGTGGTCAGTGGCAGATTCATCTGGCTGCGAGTTTTCCCTGCAGGCCCCTTTCAAAGTTATTGCTAGATCCTGCAGGTTCTCCCTTTCCCCACTGCCTCCTCTTCTAGAGAATAAGTCAACCTTTGATGTCATCCTAAAATTCCAAAAGTATTAAAATGGGAGAGCGGCTGAGGTGAAAGGAGCCTCTGGCCACCCCATTCGGGAGGCTCCAGGATGCCCGCTGATCCGAAAATGAAAGTAAAATCAACAAGGAAAGGAAAGAAAGAGAGGCGCTGAATTAAAATGGCAACTACAAATGAGACAAAGAGAGCATGCGTGTTGATCTCAAGCTCCAATCCACCCCTAAGCCACGGTGGTGGAGGCCAGACGAGTTCCTGTTCCAAAGGATGGCGGAGGCCGGTAAGTCCCTACCCGGGAGGTGGATAATCTCCCTTCACCCAGAGTGGCAGAGGCCGGACAAGTCATGGTCCAAAAGACGACAGAGACAAGCAAGACCCCACTGGGGAGGGCTTCCCCAAGGGCCCAGGGAATGTCTTCAACTTGCCTGCTGGCTACCTTGTAGCACGTCCACCAACGTTTCTTGCCAGCTCCAAAACCCTACTTGCAAATCAAACACAAAACACTCAATATAAAGCAGCTGCACCCCCTCTTATCGGCTAGCTGGACGACTCGCTGATCAAGTATCTGTGTGGCTTATGGGGGGGTCTATCCCGGACAAGCTCCCACATAAAGTGCCCAGTTTTCGGATGCCCCCTCTCAGACCACCAGAAACCATGAGTCGTTTATTGCAAGCTGGAGCTTGGTCCTCTGTGCACTTGGTAACTGGTGATGCTAAGAGGCCCCAAGCATAAAATTGACACAGCTTTTATAGTATCAAACAAACAAGTTTAGGGGGTTTCCACACAAGCAAGTTCACAAGTTCAGGGGGTTTATTTCCACCTTGATCACACTTCCCTTTTTCAGCTGGAACACCTGGGCAACTGTTCTGTTCTTTAAGGGTGGGCAGGGTTGGTGGCAACCTGCGGTTTTTCTGAGAACTATTTTTCTCTTTGGCAGCACAGCTCTCTTTGGGGGTTACTTTGAGGGCAGCAGAGCTCAGGGGGCTTGATCTTAAAACGGAATTACTTTAGCTCTTCAGTTAGGTCCTGAGTTCAAACACCAGGAATGGTGTATGCACACACACACACACAGACACACACACACCACATGGAGGCACCTTTGCCAATAATATATCATTCCATTATGTTCAGCTCCCTAATTGTCTGCCATAAGGACACTTGAATTAATTGTAGCAGTTTGTTTCAACACTGAAACATAGTCTTACAAAGACAGGATGAGTGCAGGGAACTTGGCCTGCCACAGAAGGTGGCACAAATGAAGGTTTCCTATCAAAAAAGACCACTGGGGAGAGAGAGAGCTTGGGGGTACAAACAGGCCTTTTTCTCCTGACCATCAGAACCTGTGCACATTCATCCTCATTAATTGGCCCGGATGAATTGTTTGTTATGCAGCTTTACAGGAGTGAAGCTTTTTGTCCGCCTGTTCCAACAATGAAGCCAACTTCCTCTGGTAGCCTGGGGTATGGAGACCCCTCAGGCTACACTGGGAACACCATGGGAGCCCCGAAACATGGATTGTCTTGAAAGCACTCTCTGTGCTATGAAATCATTCTATTCAAAGCAAATTTCCTAGCTGGGTGCCTTTCTTCATGGCAACTCTGGATCTTCACTGATACAAATACATGCATACATACACAGACACATGGAGTTACAGGCTCTTTTTTTGTGGCAGGTCCTGGGCTTGAACTGTGAGCCTAGTCATTTTCCCTGAGCTCCTTTTGCTCAAGGAAACATTTTATTGTGTCTTAAATCATGATTACCCTAGGCTGGGGTGCAGCTTTTTCACCTACAGATGATCCAGGGATCCTAGGACCAGAGTTCAACTCCCAGCACTGGCAAAAATACATTAAACCTACAAAAATGGAGGAGGAAAAACCAGAAAATGTTACACAACAGTTTTTACTTTTGTTTCCTTAGCACTGTGACCCTCCTGAGTCTCAATGACTTGGCTTGAAAATTGTATGTGACCTTGCATGGATGACGGCTGGGGGGCTGTCAGTGAAGCCTGAGCCAAACCCAGACACCTAGGCACTGAGATCGATCCTAGAACTGCCTCCTACACACAGCTGAAGATCCTAGGAAACTCGTTCCTATCTATAGGAACATTAATAGAATATTTGACATGTATTAATTGAATTACTAACTAGCTAGTCATTCCAGTATAAGATTGTATGCAATAAATATATGTCATTGATTAATTAATACTTTGTTAATTCTTCTACCATGATAATTGGAAGCATAATTTTATACCAAATAATTGGTAGTAATAGAATATATAAAAATAAGGTACAGACAACACTCTTTATATTGGGTTATACACTAGATTCTACATAAATGCCTGTCTCTCTCTGTATATATTTATAGATGCATACACATATGTAAATGCACACACACATGCACACACACACACACACACACACACACACACACACAAACACTGCAATCTAAACATCTACCTGTTTATATATTGGCCATTCCTAGGGCTTGATCTCAGGTCCTCAAATTGCCCGGCCAACTTCACTTGCATCAGACTGGTGTGCTAACATTTAACCATTCATGAAGTGGGCCTGCTAGGCCCTGAGTTCAAGTCAGAGAATTGCCAGAAACTTAATCCTGTTCGAAAAGCCAATTGTTCCACTTGTTTTCTGTATCAGTGAAAGTCCTGGGTCTCAGGAATGATGTAGAATACATAGGCAAAGCTATGTCTTATGTAATAGGATGCAAAATGTTATATGTGTAATCATGCTCACTCTCAAATACATAAGAAATAAAACACAAAATAAAATGAATACACTAACTACAATATGCAATAAGCATGTGTATGTAAATATGAATCATGTATTTCAAATATATACGAATATTATTTTTTCAAGTGCTAGGATTTGAATTCAGGCCCTGGAAACAGGCCTGGCTTTCTTGTCTTCCAGCCCGGTGATCTTCCCATCCCCCACAGTGCTAGAGATTTACCCACATCCTGAGTTCAAATCCCAGGCCTGGCAAAAAAAAATGGCCTGAATTCCAAGCCAAGGAGCCTCATAATATTTTAAATATTTTAATGTATATATGTATGTATTTTTATTTTGTCAAGCACAGGGCTTGATCTCAGGTAGTGGCAATTCTGCCTCAGCATTGATCACTCTAGGCTGGGGTGCAACCACTGGACTCAGCCAAACCTGGGTTCCTGGGCCTCAAATGCTGACAGGAAAACAATAATAAATAATGCGACACAGAAAAATAAAAACTGGCAACTTACCAGTTTTACATTTGTTTTCTTTGCAAAGTGATCATCCTGGGTCTGAATGACACGGCTGCAAAATGTTGATAACCTGGCATTGCTGAAGGCTGGTGGGCCACCAGGGAAGCCTTAGGCCAACACGGCAACATAGACCATGTGTTTGAAGCACAGTCCTGACCCCTACCAATGAAGGGAGAACCTAAGAATCTCGTTCCTATTCATAGGATTACCGATGGAAGATTATGAATGGCAAAGTTGAATTAGTTGTTTCTGAATACTACTATACAATTAGATGGAGTGATTTTAGGAGACCAATGGATTTTAATGAATATTTTTGACACATTCAAAGAATAGTATTAATTACATGGATGCAATAGTTTTGGGACACTGGTTGCTTTATTAATAATTCATTAAGGATGAAAACAAGAATACTAATTACATGGAGGCATAATAAATACCCAAGAATTGGCAGAAATGCAGTCTATATACATAAATAATGTATAGACATCACTGACACTCTATAAAGATCTATATTTATTTGTGTATTACCATCTGCATGTCAATCTGTTCTTATCTTGTCAGCCCCTGGGGCTCAATCTCAGGTGCTAGAAATGCTTGTTAGCTCAATATGCCCCAGGCTAGCGTCCTGACACTCACCCATTCATGAATTGGGACTTACAGGCTGTGAGTTCTAATGCCAGCACTCACAAAAATTGAATCATGGAGTAAGAATCCCATGGTGACATATGTTTTCCAATTCTTTGAAAGTCCTGGGTGTAAGGTATGAAGTTTCATACATAGGCAAATCTATATCTTATGTAATATATGGAGTAAATATTTCATGTGTAATAAAAATCAATAAAATAAATAGTAAATAAATTAATAAAACAAAAAATAAAATGAATAACTACACTAAGTGCAATATGTGGTCAACATATGGGGCTCGATCTCAGGGCCTGGGAACTGCCTGGCAGATGAATTGGCTAGAGGCTTCTGTGCTGACAGTCACCCATTCATGAATTGAGCCTTCTAGGCCCTGAATTTAGATCCCAGTAATGCCAAAAATGTAATCGAGGAGGAAGAAGCCGAGCGTGACACATATTTTCTTTTTCTTTGAAAAGTGCTCAGTGACAGGATGTATAATTCAGATGCAAATATATATGCTATGTAATAGGATGTCATAAATGTAAAAAATGTCATTGGTGGAAGAATTGTCACTACAATAAATGAAAAACAGATTGAATTAGTAGTGAATCATTCTAGGATAAAATTAGACACACTAATTATAGGATATGGATTAAGTTTAATATTTTATTAAGCATTAATAGAATGAAAATTGCATGGAAACATAAATACCTAATAATTGGTAGTAACACATGATGCATAATTTAATTATATAGACATCTGTCACATTCTATAAAATATGTAATTTATGTACAGATGTATGTACTTATAATTTTAATTAATGCTTTATTAATTGTTAACTGAGACACATGATTAAATGGAGACATAATTTAATACCTAAAAATTGGTAGTAATATTATCTATAAATTAATAATGTACAGACATCTTTTGTGTATATAAAATTATATACAGCAACCTCTATCTATTTTAACTCTTTCACTCCTGTGGCTCGTTGGTTGAGTGCTTGACTAGTAAGCACGAATCCCTGGGTTCGAGCCCTCAGTGCCACATAAAAAGAAAACCTAGAAGTTCTGCTGTCTTTCAATCAACTGAGTGCTAACCTTGAGCACAAACGCTTAGGGACAGTGTCAAAGCCCTTACTCAAGTCCCAGGACTGCCAAAAAATTTTTTAAAAAAGGTAGAATATACTCACTGCAACTATAGAAGGACAGGACATCAAATACCTCATCACAGAGAAAGCTAGGAGTCTGGTGCTGACAGCTGTCACCTAACCTGACTTAGCCAGATGTAAACTGCTGTAACCCAGCTCCATGGGTTACCCCCATCATCCTGGATTACTCTGCCTTACCCGCGACATCTTGGCTGCTTGGGGGCTTTAAATCCTGGCAGGAAGTCTGCTAGAATCTTTGAAATATGGCTTGAAATGGTAGAACACTAGCCTTGAAAAAATGTTATTAGAACCGTATCCCCATGTTTTGAACTCAAGCACCATAACTTACCTCCCCCAAAATAAAAACACCCCACTAAACTATTAGATATGAAATGTTCCTTGAAGAATGTGAAACCACCTTAATTCTAATTATAGCTTGTGGAACAGAGCTTTGTGCTGAGTCCTTCATCGAGTGATCTGTGCTGAGTCCTGCACGTGCAATGGTGCTATGTGCTGAGTCCTTCACAAGGTGGAGTGTGCTGAGTCCTTCATTGGGTGCTGGGTGCTGAGACTTTCACAAGATGCTGTGTGCTGAGTCATGCAAAGAATGCCATGTGCTGTGTCTTTCACAGGGTGCATTCTTTCAACTTGTCCTTGTAAGAGCTCCACAACTGAGATGATTATGCAGACAAGAATATTGAGGCTCAGATAGGTCCCCATGGCAGGGACCTATTACTGAAGACTAGTGAGTTGTCTCCTGCGGAAAATTGTTTTGTTTTGTATTTTCTCAGTCATGAACCTTGAACTAGGGGCCTAGGCACTGACCCTTACCTCTTGGGCTCATGGCTAGCACTCCACCATGTGGAGCCAAGGAGCCCCTTGCACCAGAAGCCATGGCCTAGGGGTCTATAGCGGAGGTCTGTCATCCTGCCTTCTCAGGATGCTGAGATCTGGGGATCTGGGTTCCAAACTATCCCAGGCAAAAAGGTCCCATGAGACTATCTCCAATTCACCACTAAGAAAACTGAAGTAGAAGCTGACTGATTGACGCTCATGTTTGTCATCCTAGCTACTCAGGAGGATGAGATCTGAGGTTCATGGTTCAAAGCTAGCCTGGGCAGGAAAGTCCTGGAGACACTTTGCTCCAATGGACCACCAGAAAAGCTGAAATGGCGCTTTGGCTCAAGTAGTAGAGCACAAGACATGAGCTGAATAGCTCAAGGACAGCACCCATGCCTAGACATCAACTACTACAACAATAAAAAACGACAGAAAGAAAATAACAAACCTGAAATAGAGGGCTGGGAATGTGCCTTAGGAGTAGAGTGCTTTGTATATATGAAACCCTGGGTTTGATTTCTCAGGACCACATCAATAAAAAAAATCCTGAAGTGGTTCTGTGGCTCAAGTAAGAGAGGACTATCCTTGTACAAGAAAATCTAGGTACAGTGCTCAGGTCCTGAGTTCAACTTCCAAGAATGGTGAATGGGCCCACACGCATGCCCGCACACGTACACACACACACACACACACACACACACACACACACACACACACACACACACACACACACACACACACACACACACACAGATTATGAGTGATGCTGTTACACAAAATGGTAAGGTACCAGGCTTCTTCACTGAGATCATGGTCAACACCTTAGCCCCGTGTCCCCAAAAGCTAGCCACCCAGGGCCAAACTAGGAGAGGTCAAAAGTTTCAAAACCTGATGTGATTCACCAGCCCTAGAAGACAGGAAGCTTTGTGATATCAGATATGTGCTTGGATTTCCCAAGCTTGCAAAAACCTAGGAGAAGCATCATAGGCCCAACATCGCCCTCAATGAAACATTTCATGAGCTTCAGTGCCCTAGTTGTCTGCCAGAAGGACTTTTGAATTATATTGAGAACTGTATCTGAACACTGGTATATAGTCTCACAAAGGCAAGATAAGTGCACAGGATTTGGCCTGCCATGGGTGGTGGCACAAATGAAAGCTTCCTGTCAAAACAGAGCACTGGGGAGAGAGATAGTTGCGAGTACACAGTGACCTTTCTCTCCTGACCTTCAGAGCCCGCCTGCACTCCTTCTCACTATCTGACCTGGATGCAGTTGTTTATTACACAGCAGTACAGGAATGAGGCCTTTTTTCTGCCTGTCCAGGAAATGAGAGATATTTCGTCCACAAGGCCTGGGATGCAGAGAAACCCACAGGTTATAATGGGACCAGAGAAGGGAGCCCTGGAACATGCAGTGTCATGAAAGCAATCTCTGTTATGAAATAATTTTAATGAATACAAATTGGTGCCGTTCATCATAGCTACTTTGGAGCTTCACCTATAGGAATACGTCCATACATACACAAAGATATGGTGGTACAGGCTCTTTGACGGGGCAGTTCCTGGGGTTGAACTATGAGTCTAGGCATTGTCCCTGAGCTCCTTTTGCTCAAGGATAGTGCATTAACCTTGAATCACAGCCCCACTTTGGTTTTTTCTGTGATCTCTTAGAAATAACAGTGTCATGGACTTTCCTATGCAGGCTGGATGCAAACTAAGATTCTCTACATCTCAGCCTCCTAAGGAGCTGGGATTACAGTCAGCAGCCACTGGTACCTTCTTTCTCTTCATTTTTTAACCTGGACAATATGACTTCTTTTTTTTTTTTTGGGTCCGGTTGTGAGGTCTGAACTCTGGGCCTGGGCGCTGTCCCTCAGCTCTTCAGCTCAAGCCTAGCGCTCTACCACTTGAACCATAGCACCACTTCCGGCTTTTTTCATTTTGTTTATGTGGTGCTGAGGAATCGAACCCAGGGCCTCAGGCATGCAAGGCAAGCTCTCTACCACTGAGCCACCTTCCCAGCCCACAATCTGACTTCTTAACAGGGTCATTCCAATGCCTTGAATTTATAAGTTAACTAGCCAATGATCTTTATGGCTGTTTTCAGTGAGAAGGATTTTCTCGCCTCATCTTCCCCTCTGGTCACAGGTTTGAAGCCAAAAGTGAGAAATGAATGTCACAGGAATTGGGAGAATATATCCGCAGGACATGCCAGTTCTGTCACTTAGCATTGAGCTGCAGTGAATTTACTGTCTCAAGATGAGAGGACTGAAAGCTGCAATGATTCTCATAATGTCTGCATTGTTCCTTTTGCCAATAAAATGATCTAATATTTATGAGTGTATTGTGTCTCCAACCTTAAGTATCTAGAACACACTAGAAACATCTTCATATATCACTTTTCCTCTAGTGCCTCTCAAGATTTACAATAAGGTTTTGTGTGGAGCAGCTCCTCTGTGTATCCTTGAGAAAAGCTGCTTGAAGCCTCTTCGGGAAATCGCCATTCAAAGTCAGCCTGAGCAGGAAGTCTGTGAGACTCTTATCTCCAATAAACCATCAGAAAACTAGAAGTGGAGCAGTGGTCCAGAGGGAAGAGCTCCAGCTTTGAGAGAGAAAGCCAAGCAGGAAACACAGGCTAGAACAGTCAGGAAATCCTGGGAGGTGCTTATGTCCAATTAACG
The DNA here is from genome assembly GCF_024711535.1 of Dipodomys merriami. Lineage (NCBI taxonomy): Eukaryota > Metazoa > Chordata > Mammalia > Rodentia > Heteromyidae > Dipodomys > Dipodomys merriami. The sequence continues at coordinate 330,192 of NW_027204226.1, forward strand.
ACCAGATGGCTGGAAGTGGAGCTGTGGTGGCGGTAACACCTCAGCCTTGGGAAAAACATCCAAGGAACGCATCGAGCTTGAGTTTAAGCCCTGGAATGACCACAAAAGTTTTCATAAAGAGAAGGCCAAATTTATTTATCAATGCCCTACCTACTTATGTGTGTATATTACCTCCATGAGTGCAAACAGACTGTATGCAATACTTTTTCTTTTATTTACTCGTTCATTTTTTCAAATATGCTCCTAGTGCATACTGCACCATTTTCTTCATTTCAGACCCATGGCTTTTCTCTTCCAGGTTTGCAGTCCTGTGTCATTATATGATGCACACAGCAGATCTCAGCAGCCTTTATTTACATTAATTATGAGGCCAATGCAGGACCAGTCACAAATCAGGCAGGGGAAAAGAATATCAGGTTTTGTAGAAGTAACCAGTATTCAGAAAATTAACCTAAGGGACTTAAAATGGTAGCATACTTATGTTTAAAAACTACCATTCAGGAAAATATGAAGGGGCTGGGAATGTGGATTAGAGAGAGAGTGCTTGCCTAGCATGCAAGAAGTCCTGGGTATGATTCCTCGGTATCACATACAGAGAAAAAGCCAGAATTTGTGCTGTGGCTTAAGAAGTAGAGTGCTACAGACAGTGCCCAGACCTTGAGTTCAACCCAAAAACTGGCAAAGAGATACCTAAGTAGGTAGGTAGGTAGATTAGATAGATAGATAGATAGATAGATAGATAGATAGATAGATAGATAGATAGATAGATAGATAGATAGATAGATAGATAGATAGATAGATAGATAGATAGATAGATAGATAGATAGATAGATAGATAGAAAGATAGAAAGTTGATAGATAGAAAGTTGATAGATAAATCTGGTCTTGGATGTCAGGAGGAAAGAAGGGAACACTTCCCATTCATGAGGCCTTCTGTAGTGTGCTATGCCACCAGCATCACCTTCACACAATTACAGAGCAGGAAGACTGTCTCTTTCCCACTTCTAAGGTAGCCAAAGGCCCCAGAGCCACGAGGGCAGAGCTAGGTTCTAATTCAGGGGCTTGGAGACAGAAGAGAAACAGCCATGCCTCTAGTTGGTCTGGGGATTTGCATTAAATAAGTGGAGAATGAAGGAAGGAGTATGGACTGGCAGAGGTAGAAGAAGGGCTTCAAATCTGACAGATGGAGAGTCAAAAACCCACTCCCTAAGACGAGAGAGCAGGGTTTTTCTACTCTGTTCCTCCCCTCTCCCCCAATAAACTGGCTCTCTATTGGTAACCTAAAGATAGCCTGAGGCTCCCTTCACTGAAGGAGGAAGGTTAATTAGTCATTGTTTGAAGAGGCTGAGAAAAGCCTGACCCTGGTGTAACTAACAAATATTTCAGGTTTCCCTTCATTGCTGGTTGTTCCTGGAATGAATGAAGTGGTTTTGCAGCTCACTTCCCTGTTTAGTGTGTACATTCTGCCTCCTAATCCTGCAGGCCTAGGTCTCTGCACCTAGCCTGGCTTTTGCAACTGTTTTCTGTCCTTCAAATACAGTGTTACACTGGAGTTCATCCTGCTAACAGGGCTAGAGCTTGGATCCTGAGAACTTCATTTGAACCTCGGATGGGTCATTGATATTTCTTTCCTCCTTTGATAACTCAGGAACTCTAAGAACATTTAAAGTGCCAGTAAATTCTCATCACCAAGGGAAACACAAGAACCTCTTTGAACATCTGACCTTTCAGAAGTGGAAGTCAGAGTGTCATAGACTTCCCTGCCTTGATTGGCTTCACCCTGTGTTCCTGAGACCTCACGCTCCAGAGCTAGGGTGATGGGCGTGAGCTACTGGTGCTCTGGTAGGTTCAGAACTGTAATGACATTGACAATACAAGTCAAATGCTTATCGCAAAGTGTTTGGGGAACATATTAAGCCTTTCAACAATGGACCGTTCAGAACCCTGTAGGACACAAGGTTACAATGCTGGAGTCTGAGAGGCTGGGTATATGGATCTGCTACACTTGAACCTGGAGCTCTACCTCCAATTCTGGTGTACATCAGTGTTCATTTTCCAGAGAATGTTCTCCTAATTAGTAAATAGGAAAAGTACTTTGATAAACCCTCACTTTTTTTTCCAGGTGTGTGTCTCGAACTCAAGCCTGGGCACTGTCCCTGGTCCCTTCAGCTCAAGGCTAACACTCTACCACTTTAGCCACAGCACCTCATGGGGTCTTTTGGTGGTTCACTGGAGATAAGAGTCTAACAGGCTTTTCCTTGCCTAGGTTGTCTTTGAACTTTGGTCTTCAGCTCTCAGTCTACTGACAAACTAGGGTTCCAGGTGTGAGCCACTGTCATCTCGCCTATTGTTTTTGACACTTCTGGGGCTTTATCATAGGGCCTGGGTACTGTCCCTGAGCTTCTTTTTCTCAAGTCTAGCCACTTTAGCCACTCCACAGCTTCTGGCTTTTTCTGAGTATGTGGCACTAAGGATTCATGCATGTTGAGCAAGCTCTTTACCACTAAGCCACATTTCTAAGCCACCTTTCCAATTTTATCCCTCACCTGCCTATCCTCAAAAAAAGGTTTCTGACTATAAACTGACTATAAAAAGAAATCCCAATGGGAAGATGTCCAAAGATAAGACAAAGCTCATACTTGGGGCAGACTCTAAACATGTGAAGACTGTGACAAATGCTTCCATTTAATTATGTACTGTGTTTCAACACTTAATAAAATAATAATGAAAAATGAGTCAATATCCTAAATTATTGTGTTTAATATTATAATATATGTGCAAAATGTAAAAAACATTGTGTATAATAATACTAAATACAATAATCATTAAATAAATCAAAGAAAAATAAAATGCAAAATCAATAATAAAAATCATAATATGAAATTAACATACATATGTAAATATATATCATATATTACATAAGTATAGAAATATTTTTTCTCTTGCAGGACCTTCATTCAAGACATGGGAATTCTAGCCTGAATTTCTTTTCCTCAAGGACAGTGAGCTCTGCCTTCACCCATGCTGCAAAAGAGTTACCTGGATGGTGAGCTCAAATCCTAGCAATGGCAGAAATACTGGCCCCAGTTCCAAGACAGTGACTTAATTTTTATTAATGGAAGCAGTTATGTTTTTTCAGTTCCATACTGAACATTTAAAAAAAGCAGTGTAGAATTTTGTACAGCTATTCAGACATCCTTCCCTGATTGCTTCTCTGAGATATACATTGTTTCCCTTTTTTAAATACGTTTTTATTGTAAAAATGTTGTACAGTTACAGGAGCAAGGTAATGAGTACATTTTCTATTGAGCATTGTTGACTCCCCCTTTGTTTTCCCCCTACTATCCTTTCCCTCCCATCTCCACAACTACCTCCCCCTGCCAAGGTCAGTGACTTAGTTTTCCAATTTTGGTTTGCACAGGCTTTGAATTCATGTAGTGGCAACTCTTTCCTCACATTGCTAAAGATTTACCAAGACCCTGATTCTAAATCCCAGGCTAGGAAAGAAAACCGGCAGAAATTCCAAACCAGGGAGCTTTATTTTTTTAAATTTAGATAAATGATTAATTAATTAATTAATTTTTGGCCAAACATGGGGCTTGAAGTCAGGTCGTGTAAACTCTGCCTCAGCTTGGATCTCCCTAGGCTGGGGTGCAGTCTCCAGACCCATAGCCGATCCTGATATCCTAGGCCCAGAGGGATTTTAGGAAGAAAAAAAGCTGGAAAGCACAAAAAGTGGTGAGGTGCAGAGTGCTGGGGTTTTACTTGTTTTTTTCTTTGCATGTTGACCATCCTAGGTCTGAATGATATGGATGCAAAGTCGACTTGACCTGTCATTGCTGATGGCTGGTGGGATATCAGTGAAGCCATAGGCCAACCTGTGAACATGGCCCTGGATTCAAATCCCAGTCCTGACACCAATGGCAGGGGATCACAAGAGACTCATTCCTATTCATAGGAATACTGATTGAAAGTGTAGTTCATACACCGGTCTAGTCTAAAATTGGATGCAATAATCGATTTGGTAGGAAAGTTATAGGTGTCATTTTATCATAGATAGACAGCCCTGGCACTCTTTACCAATGTATATTTCTTTGTATACCACCATCTGCCTATCCATGTATCACTGTTTTGGCCAAACCTAGGGGTCGATCTGGGAACCATCTGACAGCCTCATTGGCTAGAGGCTGCCATGCTCAAACTCACTCATTCTTGAATTGAGCCTGCTAGGCACTGAGTTCAGATCCTAGCACTGCCAGGCTTGATGGAGAACACATCTAAAATCTAGATACTTTGTGATGGGATGTAAACTATGTAATAAATTGTATATGTATCATCAGAGTCAATAAAATAAATGGTAAATAAATGAATAAAACAAGAAATAAAATGAATAACCACAGCAAACACAATATGGACTGAACATCTGTACGGAATTACAAATCCTAACTTTAAAACGTATGTAAGATGAACTTTTCCAGGTCTGAGGCTTCAAATCAGCCCCCCCTACAAGGAGGGAATTGCGGGGGACCCTGAGATACTCGTTTGTGAACCTATGAGGAGTCATGGAAAGCGATCGATCTCATCCCTGAATGAGTAGTTCATGCATGATGCGAGTAGGAAATGATAGGCAAGACTCATGGAGTATTGATTATTTGTAGAGAAGAGTTGATGAAGCATGATAATTATCATCACAGTCATGAAATGGAGGCATCCAGAAAGATCCAAGAAACAGTAGTCACACAGAATGGATTCCATTACAAGTCACCATCTCTCCTACTCTACACAAATATGTACTTATTTGCATACTACCTTCAGCTTATGAGTGGGTGACTATTATCCTCCCCAGTTTCCCCCTGTCGGGGGCCTCAATCTCAGGTCTTTGAATGGACTAGGTCCTTCATGGCTCACAGGCTGGTGTGCTCATGTGGACCCATTCACCAATTGGGCCTGCTAGGTCCCACGTTCAGATCCCAGGCCTGCCAAAAGATTCAGCTTGATGTCAAAAGCCAATCATTGCACCTGTTTTTCTTTCCTGTGCAAGTCATGGGTCTCAGCTAGGATGGAGAATAAATGGGCCACCCTGTGGCTATGGGAATAAGTTGTTATCCATGTCAGTCAAGGTATACTTGTCATTATATACTCAAGAAAATACACAATATATCCATGAATAGCATACAAAATAAAGAGAATAACTACACTCAATGCATGATGAAGTCCACACATGGATGTGAATATACATACTTTGTTTCAATGATGCATTGAGGACAATTGAGGCCTCCCTGGGGCTCAAACTCAGTTCCAGGGAATGACCCAGCTCCTTAGTGGCTCACAGTCTGGTATGATCACATGATCCCATTGGGCAGTTGGGCCTCCTAGGCTTTGAGTTCGAATCCCAGCACTGCCAAAAGTTCACCCTGATGTGAGAGGCCAGTTGTTGCATCTGTTTTCCTAGGCTGTGCAAGTTCTGTGTCTCACCTAGGAAGGAGAATGTATAGGCAAGTCTATACTCATGGGAATAGGTTGTCTTCCAGTTCACCAGAGTTATATCTGTCATTCTATACTCAAGAAAATACACAATACATCAATGAATAAGACACAAAATAAAGAGAATGACTACACCGAACACAAGATGCTGCTCACCAATGTTTAGAACTATAAATCCTCTGTTTAATTATGAATTCATGGCTATATTGGCCCCCACCTGGGCTGGATCTCAGGTCCTGGGAATGGCTTAGCTCCTTAGTGGCTCACACGTTGGTGTTCTCAACATGTCCCTTTCACTGATTGGGCCTGCTGGACCTTGAGTTCAAATCCCAGCACTGCCAAAATATTCAACCTGATGTAAGAATCCAATTGATCCACCTTTTTTCCTGTCCTGCGAAAGTCCTGAGTCTCAGCGCAGATGGAGAATGCTATAGAGGCAACTCTATAGCCATGGAAATAGGTTGTCATCCATGTCAGCACAGTTATATCTGTCACCATACTCAATAAAATACACAATACATCCATGAATAAGACACAAATTAAAAAGTATAACTACAATGAACTCAAGATGCATACCACTCCTGTAGGTAAAGAGAGATCTTATGTTTAAAAAAGGTGGGCTTATTATTTTGTCCAGTGCTGGGCCTTCAAATCAGGCCCTGGACCATGCCTGACATTCTAGTCTTCAAGGATGGCGAGCTTCAATTCTCCCACAGTGCAACAGAGCTACCCAGACCTGAGTTCAAATCCCAGCACTGACAAAAGATTCATTCTGATGTCAGAAGCCAGTTGTTGCACACGTTTTCCTCTCCTGTGAAAGAAGAGGATGGAAAATGCATAGGCAACCCTATAACCATGGGAACAGGTCGTCGTCCATGTCAGCACAGTTATACCTGTCACCATACTTAGTAAAATAAACAATACCTCCATGAATTAGAGACAAAATAAGGAGAAGTGCACCATACACAAGATGCTGTCCACACATGTATGTCAATTTAGATCGTATGTTTAAATTATGAACTTATGAAATTATGAACTTATATTGGACCACCCTGGGGGTCAATGTCAGATCCTGGGAATGACCTAGCTCCTTGGTTGCTCACAGGTTGGTGTGTTCACCTTGATTTATTGGCCAATTGTTCCTTCTAGGCCCTGAGTTGAGATCCCAGTAACATTAACACATGGATCATCGAGTAAGAAGCTGAATGTGAAACTTGTTTTCCTTTCCTCTGAGAATTCTAGGTGTCAAGCATGATGGAGTACATTTCTACAAACCTAGTGCTCTGTGATAGGATGTCATCAATGTAATAAACGAAATGGGTTTCATATAGTAAAATCAATGGTAAATAAATGAATAAAACAAAAAATACAAGGAACAACCACACCAAACATGTATGGACTGAACATCTATAGGTAAGTATAAATCCTATCTTTACAATGCATGTAAATAGTATGTTTTCCAGGGATGGGGCTTGAATTCAGGACTAGTGAACAGGCTTGACATTCTTATCTTCAAGTACGGTGATCTTCCCCTTCATCCACATTGCTGCAGATTTACCCTGATCCTTAGTTCAAATCCAACACCTGGCAGAATAAATAGCTGGAATTGCAAGCCAGGGAGCTAATTTTTTAAAAACTTTTTCTCAGCACGGGGCTTGAACTCAGGTCGTGGTAACTCTGCCTCAGCTTCGATCACCCTAGGCTGGGGTGCAGCCACTGGACTCACAGCTGTTCCTGGGATCCTCGACCCCCAGGCCTTGCAGGGAAAACAATGTACAGAAAAACTGTGGCCTTTTTAGGTTTTCTTCCTTTGCACATGACCCTCCTGAGTCTGAATTACACTGTTGCAAGGAGTACTTCACTTTGCATTGCTGAAGGCTGGCAGACTATTGGGGAAGCCATAGGCCCACGTGGCAATATAGGCCCTCAACAACCAATGGCAGGAGATACTAAGAAACAGGTTTCCAACCATAGGAATAAAAATGGAATGTTGTCAGTGTCACAGAATAAGTTGTTCGTGAATAATGCTCCTATAAAATTAGACAGCATGATTTCAGGAGGCTGATTGATTTTATTTAATATATATGAAGCATTAAAAGATTATTATTACTTACAGAAACACAATAATTTCAGGACACTGATTTCTTTTAAGAAAGAAAACAATTACATTACTTACATGGACACATAATAAATACCCAAGAATTGGTAGGAATGTAGTCTATATAACTAAATAATATATAGACATCTCTGGCACTCTGTAAAGACATATATTTATTAGCTTACTGCCATCTGCACGTCAATCTGTTCTTATTTTGTTAACTCCTGGGCTCAATCTCAGGTCCTGGGAATAGTCCGTCAGCTCAATTTGCCCCAGGAGGGCATGCTGACACTCACCCATTCATGAATTTGGCCTTGTAGGCCATGAGTTCAGATGCCTGCATTCCCAAACATTGAATCGTTGAGTAAGAAGCTGATGGTAACACATGTTTTCCTTTTCTGTGAATGTCCTGGGTGTCAGGTATGAAGTGGAATATATATGCAGACCTATATCCTTATGTAATCAATGTTCTATGTGTCATAATAGTCAATAAAATAAATGGTCATTACATGAACAAAACAAAAATATAAAATAACTACACTGAATGCAATATAATCAACATATGTATGTAAATATAAATCATATATGTAAATTGTACATGAATAGGATGTTTTCTAGTGCTGAGGATCGATATCAGGCCTAAGGAACAGACTTGAATTTCTTGATAAGAAGGAGGCAAGCTTCCACTTCCAACACAGTGCAACATAGGTACCAGACCATGAGTTCAAATCCCAGTCCTGGCAGAAAAATAATGGAACCTTTATAGTATGATTGGCCCAATTCTTAGGTATTTCATTATGCTTCCATTTTATGAATTTGATTGTTTAAATGCTTAATAAAGTATTAACTAAAATTGATTAGTGTCCTATAATATAATTGTGTATAATTTTATCATAGAATCATTCAAGAACTGCCCATTCAATCATGACATACATAATATTCCATTGGGTATCATATAGATAGGAACAAGTTTCTTAGGATCTCCTGCCATTTGGAGGTGGCAGGATCACGATTCGAACTGTGTGCCCCAGCTCCCACCATTTCACTGCGAGAATAGGGTACTCACCAGTCTGTCCAAGAACATCAGCAAGACCAGTGGATCTCAGCAGTCCTCCTTGATACTTACAAGGCTGTGAAAGGAGGATCATGGTCAAAGTCACCCAAGCCAAGAAAGTTCTTGAGACTCCTTTCCAACTTCAGTGCCAACATATCAAGTGTGGAGGGCCAGCCTTGAGCAAAAGCAGCTCACAGACTGTGTCCAGATCTTGAGTTTAAGGTCCAGGATTGGCAACAAACAGACATACACAACAATCTGTGCAGCCATCCAGCTAAAGCAGGTTACTCTTTTGTCCCCAACTGCATTGGACAGAGTTCCCTGGGAATAAAGGCTAGGCGAGCCGCTGTCATCTTGCTCTGCCCATACTGCTTGCATCACAGGATTACAGCCCCATTCTTTCATGCTCCTTTCTGACCAATGAGATACAAGAATGGTGACCACACCCGCATTCTATGATGCTGGGGAGCACTAGGATTCCCTCTGTTTGTTTACAACACTACCAGAAGTTGAGGAAGGTAGAGGTGGTTGAGTGATCAGCAAGAGACTTGAGGAGAGTTTGGAGTATAGTAGGAAATTGATGCTCCCACCAGCACCCCACCTCCCTCCCCACTTCTTGCGGTGCTGGGTTTCAAACCTCAGGCAATGGAGCACTGCCAGCAGTCATAAGGCCCCAACCAGGTCCCTGCCCCTGGTCTTCTGCTCTGGGCCCATGTATCCACAATGCCACCTCCATCACTGGTCTTCCCACCTGGCACAGCTGCCAACAGCTTCTCTGAGCAGCACAGGTGAGTGGCTGCCCCAACACTACCCCTGCCGCTGGTCAGACACTCCACTGGGGTCCCCCTGACCCCCTGCTTGTTTCCTCTCCCTGGCTCTGAGGAGCCACCTTTCTGTCTTGGGCATTTCTGAGAAAGAGACTCAATAGAGACTCAGGCTGTGCTGGATCGGGGTCCTCCTATCTGTGACAGGTATGCTCCACCAAGCATGGTCCTCTGTAGTTGGGATGGTAGACATGTAGCGCCATGCTCAGTTATTGGTTTAGATAGATTATCCCAAACTTTTAGTCCATGCCAGCAGATTCTTGACCACAGATGAAGTTCTGGATAGTGCCAAAACCATCAGACTTCAGTCTCCTCAGAGGACAGTTGTGAGGAAACAAGGGATTTATACAGAGGGTTCTGTGGAGCATGGCTAGGCACAGAGGGAGCATCCTTCAGATAAGGTTCTCAGCAATTCTGTGACCATATGACAGGAAGATACCCGGAAAAGGCTCAGGTGGGGTCTGTTATTAATTGTGCAACAGGTGTGGGATTATGAAACAAAACATGGCTCTCATCATTACCCTATCCCCATGAGGAAGGGGATCCTTCACTCTGTTGAGTTTTGCAGCTGAGGAAACAGATGCACGGAGAAGCTGGGTGACCTACTTATGACCTCAAGGTCACAGGAAGCTCAGCCTGACTTCTCTACCATGCTCCTTGGGACAATGGGTGCTATTCAGTCCACTTGATGTGGTGGGAATCACTTCTTGTCAGTTGTGGGTCTTGAACTCTAGGTCTGGGCGCCGTTCCCAAGCTCTTCAGATCAAGGCTAGTGCTCTACCACTTGAGCGCACTTCCGGTTTTCTGGTGGTTGTTTGAAGATAAGAGTCCCACAGACGTTTTTGCCCGGACTGGCTATGAACCATGATCATCATATCTCAGCCTCCTGTGTAGCTAGGATTAGAGTTCTGAGCCACTGGCACCCAACTTAAGCATAATTCTGATTTTCTTTCTTCGTCTCTCACATAGTAACTGGTGGAATGTTTTCTGGATGAGGTGGCCCAGTGTCCCTATGTGCCTGGAACCCAAGGTAGCCCTCTCATTGAGGAAGTGGGCTGTGGGTCAGGAGCTGTCTAGCTCAGACTGTTGAAACAGCTCCATGACGTAAGCCCCTCTGTGCCCTGGCTAGACCATGATGGTTATTCATTTTCCATCCAACCTTCCTGGACTTATTTTATTGTATTGTTTTTTACATCATTTTCTAGCACCTGGCCAAAATTATGATATAGTTATGGAATGAAAATGTAATGCCATCTTAAGAAAGTCATTTAGGGCTTTGTGAATGTGGCTTCATGGTACACTGATTGCCTAACATGCATGAAACCCTGGGTTCAATTCCCCATTACCACATAAACAAAAAAAAACTGGAAGTGGTGCTGTGCCTCAAGTGGTAGAAGGCTAGCCTTGAGCAAAAAAAGAAAGACAGAAAGACAGAAAGAAAGGAAAATAGAGAAAGAAAGAAAGAAAGAAAGAAAGAAAGAAAGAAAGAATGAAAGAAAGAAAGAAAGAAAGAAAGAAAGAAAGAAAGAAAGAAAGAAAGAAAGGAAGGAAGGAAGGAAGGAAGGAAGGAAGGAAGGAAGGAAGGAAGGAAGGAAGGAAAAAAGAAAGCCCTGGGTTTCCCTTATTTGCAATAACTAGTGTATGTCTGAGTAAAGCAGAAATGATCAGATAAGTTGCTGTTAGGGAAATGAACCCTAAGATATGTATTTAAATGTTTTTTTCTTTCATGTGATTTTTTTCTAACACATTTATAAAATTATTTCTTGGTTGTTTTGTATTTCCCTCACCCAGAGTATAACCCTTGCTTTCACTGTACTTGATAATGATATAATTTGTGGAGGGGAAGGGAAAAAACACGTCATTTAAATAGGGATACAGGTGGACCCATTGCAACAATGAGATATGCAAGTCGTTATGTCAAAAACGAACTTTACAACTTTGGTGGGGGGGATGGGAAGGAGGATTGGGTCTGGGGGCAGATGGAGGATGGGAGGGGGTCAGAAGGGGAACCAAAGGAGGAGGATACAATGCTTGATAAGAAATGTACTCATCTTGCCCCTGTAATTGTAACCCTTCTGTACAGTATTTTCACAATATAAAAGAAAAAACTAGTAAATGCAAAATAAAGAATCCTTCCAAACTGAAACCTGACAGTAGTCCCTAATTCATGAATTTTACTTATAATAATGTTTTGAAAAAAAAAAGGTTTGGTCATTAGGTCACAGCAATTAATGCCAGTAATGTGCTTAGATTTCAGGTGAAGATTAATTCTGGAAATTCAAAGATTCCAGGATTTTGTGTGGTCACTGCTAATCACAAAGAGAAGGGTAATCTAAGTGACATTTGGAAACCTTTTTGGTCAGTGACTGCAAAAAAAGGCAGAGGCTAATTAACAGTTGTGACACAAGAGAAAAAATAACTCCAGATGGAAGGAATAAATGATAGTAACTAAGGTATACCAGAAATTGTTCTAGAAAACAATTTTGGTTATTGAAGAACTAGTTTTCAACTAGGCTTATTCCTCATTGCCTTTAGCATTCTAAATCTCTTAGGCTAGTTATTAATCTCTGTGTGATAAATGTATCTCTCTCTATGCTGTTCTTTCATACTCGATATCCTTTGCTTTCTAAAAATCTGTCTTTCTATATTTCTCTATGAACATTTCCTGATACTAAATACACCAATACAGATGGTAGAGGATGTTAATGGAGGGATCCCATAGCTAATGAGTCATTAATGTAACAGAATGGAAAAGGAGGACATATTATTGCTACCTCAAATTTTCTGAAAAGCTGCAATGGCATCATTTGGTTCAAATTTCCATTGTTTGTCTACATAGTGTCATTCAGTGCACATAAATGCAAATATGAGCCAGGTGCTGGTGGTTCACTCCTGTAATACTAGCTACTCAGAATGTTGAGACCAGAGGATTGTGGTTGAAAGACAGCCTGGTCAGGAAAGCCCATGAGACCCTTATCTTCAATTAAGCACAGGAAACCCGGAAGTAGTTCTGTAGCAAAAGTAGTAGAGCACTCAACTTGACCTGAAGAGCTGAGGGACAGCGCCCAGGATCAGAGTTCAAGCCCCATGACCAACAAATAAAGTGAAAGATGACTTTGTTTCCCCCAAAGGAACGACAAAATTAATAATCTTCCCAAGCAGAAAAATAAATTCCAAAATGATTCAATGCACCTACTTTTGCTGAATTACTTACTTTATGGCTTCTTTGCTGGACATATTCTCTGCTTTTAAAAATAGTCAAATATTAGCTTTAACAAAAAATTTCATCAAATATTAGTTATTTCAAAAGAGAAGTCTATTCAGTTGATGTCACTTAGCTTTCTTACTATCTTAGTTCAAAGCTAACCCAGGCAGGATAGTCTCTCAAATTCATTTTTAATTAAACACCAAAAAAGCACAAGTAGAATTTTGGCTCAAGCAGTTGAGTACTAGCTTTGGGGGCAGGTGGGCAGGAAAGAAAATTGTTCAGGGCAGGGTCCAGCTTCTGGGTACAAGCCCCAGAACCAGCACAAACGAACCAAACAAGCAAACAAAAAAACCCAGATATTTCTTTGGGACCCTCCTTAAAGGAGTACTCATTTGATAAGAGGCTCCTTTTGGTGATCATACTCACTGGATCCTGCTTTTCTGGAATCCTTATTGCTCTGGAGAACTCAGGACCAGACTAAAGAAATTGATAACTGACTCCTGCAAATAGAGATTCCTCTCAGGGGTGAAATATCCATCCATAAAGCACTTTAAACCTCCATGTCTTTGTTTCTTTGCAGTAGAACACTTTTTAAACGTTATTTCCTTTTGTTCTATGATGGCTTTCAAATGGCACATTATTTTTGTAATACTCTCAACTAGAACTTTACAGAAAAGTTTTATATGAGTAAAGAACATATTCGAAAAAGTCAAGAACAGAGTTTCCTTCAAGCCTTGGGATTCTTTTCTTGTACAGTAAAAAGGAAAGCACAAGTTAACTTGAACTTTGTCATTCCTCTATGTTCCATTCCTCTCCTGGGATCAGTTTCCACATCCAGTTACCATTACTTCCAGTAACAATTGATGGTGCTGCTTGAGGTATAATAAATGTTTACTGGCTTCACTGAAATAACACAAGGATACCTTTGGACATGAGGTAACACGTGTTTCAGAGAAAACTTAGTAAAGAGAAAATATGAAAATTATATTGCTTATAAATATATTATCCATGAGTATATTGAGTTCAAACTTTTTAAGGTCTCTGTAAATTAAAGTGAATTGTAAATGGGAAGAAGGATCTCAGATCATTCCTTTTGTGAGTGTATGTACAGCACATTATTTCCCGTGTATATGAATTAACAGTAAGGGAAACTATAGCAATAATAGGAGAAAGAGAAGTTCTGTGTTAAAGTATATGGGTTCAATACACTATAGAAGACTCTACAAATAAGACAACATTGAAACAATAAAGCCAAGTCCAGTATGTAGATTTATTGGAGTGATGTAGAGAAAGCATTACTCCTAGGTGGAACACGAAGTATGAAGCCACTCCCTTTCTAAATCACACTTGCTAATCACACAACTCTGTAGAAAGTAGAATGGAAGTATAATTCTGGTTCCAATGCAAGTCAGATATAAAAGCATGGAATTAAATGGAAAAAAATCCATCTTGAGAGAACAGGGCTTATACTAGCAATGAACTGCTGGCTAAGATGATATTTCTTTTTCTTTCCTTATATATTTATTGTTGTTGTTGGTGGTCTTGGCACTTGAACTCTGGGCCTGGGCACTGTTCCTCTGCTATTCAGCTCAAGGCTAATGCTCTACCACTTGATCCACAGTGCAACTTCCAGTTTTCTTGTAGTTAATTGCAGAAAAGTGTCTCCAGTACTTTCTTACCCGGGGTGGCTTTGAACCCCAATCCTCAGATCTCACCACCACTCAGCTTACGATCACATTTCTAACAGTGTACACTCAGGATATGTAATGGGTATATTAATCTATCTTTATTTTAATTCTTGAGTTAAAAACCTCGGCTACAGCATAGACTTTACACTCACAAAAATGTTTATAGCTTAAAAGTTGATACTTCTGGAGAAATAAAACCTAAGAATGTAATGGAGTCTGGGAAGTTCAGTTTGCAACCAGCTAGGCTAGAACAGTCTTTGCAACAGTACCTATAATTGAGGAGCCAAAAGCTGTATTGGAAGAATGGCTCAGGTGATGGAATACCAGTCATGAGCAAGATTTATGAATAAAAGCTTGAGGCTTTTGTGTACATATAAACAAACATACACATACACACAGAGGCACTTATATGTGCACACACAAATGCACAAATGACTCTCATAATATGTAGAAAAATTACAAAACAATAGAAAATATGTCCTGAGAAAGACTAGAATTATGTGATAATTTTTAATATTAGAAAGTCCTCAAGTTACTTTTTTCAAAAGTGTTTGAGAATATTACATAGGTAGGGACCAGAGATAGTAAGAGAGTCAAGTAATCATTATTAAAGGTATCGGATCCATTGAGGAATGAATCAGAGACCCCGCAGGTGCATCTGAAAATGTTCATATCCTGTGTCAAATGTTAGAAAATATTTGAAAATAGTACAGGAACAGTCTGAGCAGTGTAGTGGGTAATATCACTGGAGAAATTCAGAATTGGTAATCTGTATTTAGATTAAATAAAACAAGAAACTATGGCAGGGCAATGTGATATAAGCCTAGAATTCTAGCACTCAGACTAAAACAGAAGATTAGAGAGTGGAATTACATAGTGATACCTTCCCTGGACCAGGTAGTATAATTTTGTCTTAATAAAACAAACCAAACAAGAAAGGAATATAGAGTTGGAATGCTGGGCTAATTTTGTCATTTTTTGCGAAGTCAAGTTTCCTATTGAAATGCAACTCATATATAATCCTCACTTGTGTTTTAAATTCTCTCTCCATTACAGAACATTCCTAGATGCAAAATGACTCATGATTACCTTCCAAAATTTGAGAAAGTAAGTAATCATCATTCTGTTGGATTCCAAAGAAATGATAAAGGATTACAAAGGCTTAAGCCTGGAGAAATAGCAAAGTTTATCTAATGTAGGACTTTGTAAATGTTGCTAAATTAGAATTGAGATTTAAAATAAATATTTTGGTTTTGTTTGTAATTTCATATTCTATTAGATATTTCAAAATTCTTTTCTTTTTTTGTCAGTTGTGTGGCCTGAACTCTGGGGCTGCACACTGTCCCTCAGCTCTTCAGCTCAAAGCTAGTACTCTACCACTTGAGCCACAGCACCACTTCCGAGTTTTTTCGCTTATGTGGTGTGGAGGAATCGAACCCAGGGCCTCATGCCTGTAAGGCAAGCAGTCTACCACTGAGCCACCTTCCCAGCCCCAAAATTATTTTTAAATAGAGGGTTTAATTGACAAATTCACAAATGATTCTTGCAGTCTACTTGCCTAGAATATTCTTTCAAGAGAGATATAATTAGAAATTAGTTAATAGATAATTCCAACAATTCATGTATAAAATGATAATGTGAATAATGTAGACAGAGTTGCCAAGAAATGCATGATATTAATTTATAAATTTATCAAAAGCAATTTTTTGAAGCTTTGGTATAACATAGTATGAGGAGAATAATTGTGTGACATCTTTTTCTTCTACCTATGTAACACAGGAAGCAATTCCCTTAATTATGTGCCTCTGTATACAATGAGAAAAATGCTAGATTGGGGGTTTGTTTTCATTTTTTTGTTTTATTGGTTTGTCCTAGTGCTTGAACTCTGGTCCTGGACACTGTCTCTGAGCCTGTTCATGCTCAAGGCTTGTGCCCTACCATTTCAATCTCAGTGCCACTTGTGTCTGGCTTTTGCTGAGAAGTTTATTGGAGATAAGCATCTAAGGAACCTTCCTGCCTGGGTTTGCTTTGAACTGTAACATTGCGCTCTTAGCATCCTGAATATCTATGGTAATTAAAAAAGTATAAATATAAATAATATTTGCAAATGGTCTGATCTCAAGAATACTAGGGGTGGGAAAATGATGCAACCCAGTTTATTGTGGTGTTCTTTCCAGAACATGGAGGGCATCACATTAGCAGAGGTGTAGTATTTTTCACAATAAAGATAAGCTATTAGTTTTGTAAATTAAGGGAACCTTTGAGGTGCACCCTACACCTTGGAAACTGTTGGGCTATGATGACTTTATGGCATAAGTCTTCGGATTGATGGTCACATAAATAATAGCTTACCCTGATAAACAATTGCTTACTCTTGAAAAATTAATTATTACAGATGCTTCATAGTTTTATACTTTACCAGAATGTGGCTATTTTTCTGTTTATTTCTCAATCTGTAGCAACCCACTGGAATATGAATCTATTGCAGAATTACATAACATGCAAACAGGTATTCTTTTGAATCTCTCAGGTAGGAATGTTCAGAATTTGAAAATGAGTAGATATTAGTCATAGGAATTTTGAAGAACACATATATTCTGTCCTCTTAACAACTTATTTACTTTTAAAAGTTATGGGTTTCCATTGAATGAAACTGTTTACTGTTTTTGTATGAGAAAGTTTAAATTTATTCTTTTTTCAAAATATTGGCAAGTATATTGTGAAAATATTGTCTAGTTGGATAACATTCAAGTTGATGGCCCTCTGATTAAAAAGGTGTAATTAATTCAAATTTAATGCCAAATAGTATTGATTTTTAAAAGTTACTAAAAAATAATAATATTTACTATACCAATACAGTGAAACTTTATTTCATGTAGCTTATTTATTTAATTTAATTTTCTTGTCAAAGTTATGTACAGTGGAGTTACAGTAATTGTAAGGTAGTGAATACATAACGTTTCAAACTTGTTATCCCCTTTCTCATTTTTCTCAGTTTTCCGTCACCACAATACCCCTCACAAGTTGTAATGTACATTTTCATCATATTGTCTTGAGAGCATTGCTATTGCATTGGTTTGCCCTTTGTCCTATTTCTCAACATTTTGTTGTTCCTATTCCTTTCCGTAATTAAGGTAAATGTATACCAGTACACAGGGTATCCAAATCAAATACAGCAGGGAATAAGCCATAGGGAAAAATGTCAAAAGAAAATAGAAATCACATAGTACATTAAAAACAACAACCGAAAATAAAAATCTCTGTTTCCATATCTTGGATTTTATTTTGCTTAGCATCAGCATATATGGTCATATATATAACATAACAAAGGCCCTGGAAAATAATAGTTGCATGGACATGATATCATGAAAACAACATTTTAACTGTTTAATATGGTAAAGATGGAATTAGGATTGGTGAATTCGCGATTCTGTTAAAGGAATTTCAAAAGAGTTTTAAAGTTATGACAGGTAAATTTTAATTGTTCAAACTTTTTAACAACTTAGCCTATTAAAAAAATAAAATTGCCTGGGAGAATAGGCTTTCATGCAAAGAAAT
Organism: Dipodomys merriami; assembly: GCF_024711535.1. Taxonomy (NCBI): domain Eukaryota; kingdom Metazoa; phylum Chordata; class Mammalia; order Rodentia; family Heteromyidae; genus Dipodomys; species Dipodomys merriami. The sequence goes on from NW_027204226.1 coordinate 348,106, forward strand.
CCATGGAGACTTAGATGAGAGGGAGTGATGTGGGTGAAGATGGCTCTTTTTCACACTAAACAGACAAACCTCACAAACCTTGCTGTAAATCCTGTAGGTTACCTTGAGAATTTTCCTTACCCAAAAAATATACTCTTACTGTGTGAAACAAGGTTGTAGTGGAATTTAAATTCAAAGTTCTTTAAAAAAAGACATCAAAGCCGGGCGCTGGTGGCTCACGCCTGTAATCCTAGCTACACAGGAGGCTGAGATTTGAGGATCGCGGTTCAAAGCCAGCCCGGGCAAGAGAGACCGTGAGACTCCTATCTCCAATAAACCACCAGAAAACCGGAAGTGGCGCTGTAGCTCAAGTGGTAGAGCTCTCGCCTTGAGCTGAAGAGCTGAGGGACAGCGCCCAGGCCCAGAGTTCAAGCCCCACGACCGACAAAAAAAAAAAAAAAAAAAAAAAAAAAAAAAGACATCAAAATTGTGATTTGACCTTTACTTACTAAACAGTAATTCTCTGAAAAAGATAATTGTGTTCAAACTATTTAGGGGAAAGTGCCCTCCACAATGAAAGAAGATAATGGGTTTACACTTTTCTGTTTATAATACTTTCCACAATGTCTTTGCATATAAAGCACTGAAACACAGAAAAAAATCTGATTGGATACTTCAAACGAATGATTTCACATTTCTAAGTGGCTCAAAAATATAATATCATTATTAACATAAGACTGTGAAGACTTCTCTTATTACATAAGCCAAAAAGTTTTGGGATCAGAAAAGAAGAGCAAATGGAAAAAGTAAGAAAACAGTATTCTTCGAAGCCCTAGATAAGCGTATTAGCTTCAGCAATGGAGGGAGGCCAAAACTTTTTAAAATAGATTGTCTTAATATTTTACCTACATAAAGTGGTTTTACAGAGCCTATTTGTCTCACTTCAATGCACACTAGATCAAATGAAGACATAAAAATAAGTTCCACATCCAAATAAAATAGTTTTAAAAGAGAAACCATGAAGACGTAGCAGTGGGGGAGGTCTTATAGTCCTTCCACTTCACTAGACTTTAACCCAAGAAGCTGTGATTAATTGGAAATCAGGTATGAGCTAAGAGGAGGAAATAGAAATAGGTCATCGAAGTATTGTCCTTTGTAACAGACACTGTCATCCAAGGTATCGGTGATTTAACTCTATTCTTCTCCATACATCTTGTTAAGCAAATGCAAGACCAAGAGAAAAATAATCTATTGAAGTAATTTTGAAAAGAATAACTTCACTGTTCCTGATATGGTATCTAACGAGAGTCTTAGGTGAGAAGATAAAAGTGGAGTATTCTTCGGTTTCCTCTAAGCATCTTGTTAGCAAATTATATCTTTGAGGTTAGAAGTAATTGAACCAAAAAGTGGTGGAGTACTTATTTTTGTGGGCACTTTAGACATAAGAATACTTTCAAGGTAAAAGAAAAAACAGTATAGCTAAATATTTGTGATCACAGCTTCTTGGATTGGTTTTTTGGAGAAAAGGTTTTACCTGAGAGTTTGTCCTCATTATCATAGATGTTGGGTTTTCGTGGCAACCAAATGCAAGAGGGAAGTTTAATGGACTCGCTTGGACAAATAAACAGCATAATAGAAAAAATGGCAAATAATCTTTAGTGAATTACTTTGACCGATTATTTTGCCAGAACAAAGAAGGAAAGATATAATTCAAAATCACTTGACTGAAAAGTATGAAAAAGAGTAGTAAAGAGAGATGAGAGAAAACATAGAGGACTGTTTTCTCTCCAACAGAGTAATGGGTTTTGATCTTGTTTCTTCCATTCTATATTCACCAGCTATCAAATGTATCTCAGGACTGGAATATCCAGTTCAAAGAGATCTCCCATTAGAAAATATTTGCTGCAGATGTAGGTGATTTATAACCTTAGACAATCTATTTAAATCTGTTCAAAATTCTCCCCTACCCCAAACTGCCCTCTTTGAACAGTTGGTTTGCTTTTCCCATACTGCCCTTGATTAACTATTTAATATTTTGAGAGGTCATATTCATACTCTGTAGAGTTTGCTGTTTGGTTGTGATTTTTATGTGTTTGATTTTTGTTGTGCTTTTAACTAAATTTCAAAAGGTTGTGCAATTGTGTTACAATTAAATATGTCCATGTAATTGTCCAATGCTCCTGGATCAGAGTCACTCCTTCTATCATTCTCAACCAACCTCTTCTCCAAGATTTATTTCAGATTTACCACTTCCTTTATCACATGTGTACATTGAGTATTCTAGTTGTGCTTGCCACTTTTTCATTTTTCATTCATTCTGTTTTTACTAATATTCTTCTCTGGTTTCAACTTCTTGATAGTCATTCTGTTAAACTGTCTGTTCATACTTTGACAGGTTTATATACATTCTATGGCATTTCAATCCTGCATATACTTGAACTGATATCAGCTTATATTTCCATAATTAATTCATCTGCAATAACAATTTGCAAGACTGGAGACGTGAAGCACCTAGACATGATTTTATTCTCATCCATTTGGAAGATTAATCTTTATTCAACAAGAAAGTTTAAAAATGGCTTAGAATGTTTTCCTAACTACCAGTTTTTATAAATGGCTTTGTACAATGGTTTGTGATTATTTTACTTTACATGGGATAATATTCTCTACTACGTATAACTTTTGGGAAAAGAAGAAAACTAAAATTTATTACTGTGGAGGAATATGATAGAAATAGAAGACAGATTTTATGTTTGTCACATCTCTCATGAGTACCCATATTCAAGATTTAAAGTCAAATTTCTTAAGGAAAACATCAAACAATATGATAAGGCAACTATTCGTGATCTTTTAAAATGTACTTTATTATTTGATGAAATTTACTTTATTAGCTAATGTTTAGGCTTGAAATATGGGAGGCTGATCTAGGTAACACATTTCTGGAAGGCATCTACTGAACAACACAAATGGTCGGGGCTACTACTTCTATAATTTAAGGAATGGTTGAACCTGTTTGGTATTAGTGCAGGATAATAAATCAACTCTATTGTAACTTGCTCCTTCCACTTGAAAAACTTGTAATGTTACTAAGTATCTAATCGTCAAATGTCATTTTGGCGAATGTGCCTTTAAAAAGTTTATTTGAGGGGCTGGGAAGGTGACTCAGTGGTAAAGCACTTGCTGGCATGCATGTTTTTCTGAATTATATTTGACTTCTAAGTCAAGTTTTCCTATCCTTGGTAGAAAAATTATGGATCTATCCTTCCAGGAACTATTTTTTGGCCTACTTATACTGGACTGAAATCTTTCATTAATCATTAGGAGAGGGGTATTAAAAATATTCTTGTGACATTTGTGATCTTGTTCACTAATATGGGCTGGTCATCTGTAAATTGAAAGTGTGAATTACAGTAGTTTCTCTCAGATTTTGTGATCTCATCTTTCATTTTAAGTTGCCTTGCATTTCACAATTGCTTACTGCTAAATCCTGTGTAATTGGGGCCCTGAATTATTATAGGAAATGAGGAGTTGAGATGAGTCTTCAATTACTTTCTGTTGGCATGTGGCATGGGCCTAGGTGTGAATACTTGCCCTTCTTATCTGATGATACAGATAACTAGGACCTAGGATCCTAGGACGCGTGGATCCTGTAGAAGAATAATACCTTTTGGACATCATATCAGCAAAATTTGGGTATGATCAGAAATATGGGGAAAACCATTCTGAGTCCAGCGAGTCAAAACAATATACAGAGCAGCAGAGTAAAATCCCTTACAGATTAAAGGAAAACAACATTTTTTTTTTACCATGTGAATTCAGGAGACTAAGAACACTTAGAAGGTATCACAAGTTTATATCGAAGACATTGCATTGATACTTCTTATATTCTAGTAAATATTCTAAACCTAATTATTTATATTCCTATCTATTTATTGTAATAAATATCAAATTATTTGTCAAATTATCGATTAATTCTAGCAAGTTTCATTGTGTGAAACATAAAATTAGCACATACAAATATAAAATATATAACTGTATGTAATCTAAGGAAATGTTTTTCATTGTTCTGTTGTGGTTAGGTTATCAAAGGCAACTCTGTTTTACAGTATTATTCCATTATCTCTACCTCAGAGTTGGGTAGAGTTAGACCTAAAGCTTTACCATTTGTAGATTTACAGCCTAGAGGCAGGAGGAAACACTGTGATTAAAACATTACCAATTTAAGGCCTAATATCAAGGAAAAATATGGACTTCTCCTGGAGCTATGGAAATATTTGGCGATAGAAATTCAGTAGTGTAAGTTCCTGCCTGGTTGGATGGTAGACAGGTCAGGACATTAGGTAATCATGCATAAGAACAATTTTTTTTCACCTTCTTGGCTTTAGCTACTTTTGAAATGGTAGGTATAATAAACAATTATATTTTGATAAAATACTTTCTAGTCAGAACTGTTTATTTCTCTATGATCCCTTGTAACTAAGATTAGTTTTTTTTTTTTCCAGTAAGATAATCTTTGCTGTCAGGGTAAGATATTCTGGTTGGTCTGTTACTACATGGAAGAAGGGTAAAGGGTCAGTAGACATTTGTGCCAGTAAGACCTCATTTGGGAAATTTTAAGCTGCAAAAGTTTAGAAGTAGCTCTTCAACAAGGCTTACTTTGAATCCATTAGCTCCAAGAAGTTAACTCAGTTGATAAATAAGTACTTGAAAAGCCATATCTTTGAACCTAGCTATAAAGGCTACAAAATATGATGAAATTTAAAATGAAAAAGACTTAAAATAGTCATTGGCAAATAATTGCAATTGTGAGCAATCTACCGAACAATATGTTTTTTCCACTATACACAGAATTTCAGAGAAATAAGATCAATAGCATTGTTAGTAACAATAAGGTTTCCTTGTTACAAATAGGCAACCAAGGATATATGCCTGTATAAAGATTACATCATTAACTACTTAAATTTACAGGATACTACATGCTTCGGCAGCACGTATACATAAATTACAACAATATAGAGATTAACATGCCACTTGGACAGGGATGATATGAAAATATGCGAAGTATTCCATATTTTTCATCCTTCAGATGCAAGAAATGAAAAACAGTTATTAAAAAGTTGATTACAAAAATACAAGTGTAACAACACATGCGATTCATATAATTAAAAGTTAGTTTTTTCACAATAATTTATTTTCTCTTTTTCCATTTTTACTATTCTAAATTATTCTAACTGGAGAGTAGAGAACTGATAGAAAGCAGAGGAAAGATTTTCCTGTGTATTAAAAGGTACAGACTGAAAATGAGGACCAATGGTGTCTTCATGTGCAGCTTATTCTAGGAATGAGAAAATAGGAAATAATACCTTCTATGTAAATGATTTGGGAAATGGCAGAGCAGAAAGTGAAATGATGCAACCAAAAATATAAAAGCAAAATAAGTTAGGATAATTATGGAGCAATCATATGATCTATGAGAACCATGAAAGAGAGAGAGGAAGAGAGACATGTGCAATGAACTAACTAGCCACAAAATCCATGCCTCTGATCAATTTATAAAGCAAACAATTTTATTTTTAAAAGAGATGGAAATAGAATTTATAGTGTTTCTCTTTATGATGTGCAGTGTAATGTATTGATATGCATTGTGTTGATCACTTTTCTGTTACTGTGAGGAAAATACCTGCAAAGAACATTTCTAAGGAGGAAACTATTATATTGACTCATGGCTTAAGAGAACACAGTTTAAGATAAAGTGTCTCCATTGTTTTTAATTATATTTTTATTATCTTAAATAATTGTACAAGGGAATTTCCATTCAACAAATCAGTTTTTAAGTACAATGGATCTTTACATAACTTCACCACACCCTTCCAAATCTCACCCCACTTTAATTTTTTCTACTGTCATACTATCTGTATTGAATATTATGCCTTCACTCTTTTCCTCCATAACTCTTTTTAATCCTTCCCTTTGAATTCCCCTCATATCTTAAGTGATAGTTTCCTGGTATTCATTTTGGTGGATTAAAAATTCAATTTTATAAGAAAATACACCTTTTAAATTCTCTGCAAATAGAATGCTTTGGTTGATATTGTTGTGAAAACTTGTATAAAGTTCTATCTTCCAAATATGAGACAGAACATGGGTCCTTTGTGTGTGTGTCTCTGACTTAGTTTACTTAACATATTTTTAGATCTATCCATTTCTTTGCAAATAATGTAACAGTCTTCATAATGGATGGGTGCAATACAATTGTGTATATGTGCCACACTTTCTCTAACCATCCCTCTGCCAAAGGGCATCTGGGCTGTTTCCATAAGTTTTCTACAGTGAATAGTGCAGCAGTGAACATGGTTGTGAAAGTGATTTTACTGTAACCTTTTGGAAGAATTCATCACTATCTTTCTGGGAACAATCTTCTAGCCAGTTTTCCAGAATAAGCACATCCCTCTCTTCATCTCCATTAGAACGTATTGCAAATCCTCAAAAACACACTACCCCCTACAGGTCACAATAAGCTAAAACCACATGGTGCCCATATTTTTTCAATAGTGTTTTTCATAATTGTACATATTATTTAGTGAGAACTTTCTTTTTTTTGGTTATTTATATTTTATTTAATTTTTTTAATTTAATTTAATTTTATTTGTGAACATACTGTACAGAGGAGTTACAATTACATGGGCAGCATAATGCGTTTAGTGAGAACTTTCTATGAACTTTTCTAATGTGGGAATGAGGGACATGACAATAGTGTAAAGGTAAGAAATATGCAATTCAATTAGCTATTATCATATTTAAAATCATTTTCAGCTTTAACTCATAGCCTCACTTACTATTATTTTAATCTTTATTTGATTACTTCATCTATCCTCTAACTTATAACAGGTGAGTTAAATACGAAGGCAGAAACTGTGGTTTGATTTTGACACTCATGTGTGAGGATGCACAATAAGGGCAAATAGATGAATTGGATTTAATAGTTATTATCCATTTTGTTAAAGTAGAGATGATTTTGCCAAACTGATTCTCACAATTCATATTATATTGAACAACAAGAAACGTGTGACAATTCCCTGTGTTTTGCTCCTTATTAACTTTTGTTTCCATTTAATTTAATTTTTATTTATTTATTTTTCGTCTGTCGTGGGGCTTGAACTTGGGCCTGGGTGCTCTCCCTCAGCTCTTCAGCTCAAGACGAGCACTCCACCACTTGGGCCACAGTGTCACTTCCGGTTTTTGAGTGGTTTATTGGAGATAAGAATCTCTGGGACTGGGCTGGGAAGGTGGCTCAGTGGTAGAGCGCTTGCCTTGCATGCTCAAGGCCCTGGGTTTGATTCCTCAGCACCACATAAGCAAACAGAAAAAAGCCGGAAGTGGCACTGTGGCTCAAGTGGTAGAGCGCTAGCCTTGAGCTGAAGAGCTGAGGCACAGCGCCCAGGCGCAGAGTTCAGGCCCCACGACCGGACCCAAAAAAAAAAAAAAAAAAAAAGAATCTCTCGGACTTTCCTTTCCTGTCTGCTTTAACTTGCAATCCTCAGATCTCAGCCTCCTGAGTACCTAGGGTTACAGGCATGAGCCACCGGCGCCCGGCTACCATTTTATTTTATAATGAAGGATTATTTCATAAATCTATTGTAGATACAAAAATATGCTAAAATATTTCTATCCGTATGCATTGATATATACATACACACATATATTACACAGGTTATAAAGATAATATATAACTTCTGGAACTGCACAATTTACTAAATTATTAAAATCATTGATGGCTCATGGCTGGAATCCTGGTTACTCAGGAGGCTGAGATCTGACGATTGTGGTTTGAAGCCATCTTGGGCAGGAAAGTCCATGAGCCTCTTATCTCCAAACAACCGACAGAAAATCAGAATTGGAACTGTGGCTGAAAGTGGTAGCGTGGTAGCCTTGAGAGAAAAAGCTCTGGGACATCACCTAGGCTCTTAGTTCAAGAAGTGCAATCTATCCCAAAAAATCTATTTAATTTACCCCTGTGTAAGTAGAGTATTTCCGTCACCCAAGTGCACATCCATACCCATTTGCAAGGTAACTGTTTTGTCTGAAGTACCACAAAACATTATCACTTAAGTAGAAAGTATTGCAATGTGGGTTCATTCTATCTCTCTCATGGATTTTTCTCCACTCAAATACTCAAATCTTACATTTATTCCAATTATTTAAAATCATAGTTTTTTCTTTAATACCCATAATATTAGAGTTTGAATTGAGTGTCTTGTGCCCCCAAAATGGTTGTTCTTACCACTTTGTCATGTCCTCAGACTTAAATTATCCTGATTATTTTTCAGATAGAATCTGGCTTCCTACTTGTATCTGATTTTGGGCTCAGTACACTTTATGTTATTCTTCCTGGAATTTAAAATAACAGGTGCATGGCACTGTGTACAGATCTTTCTGTCCAGTCTGGGTTTTAAGCACTATCCTTACAACAGTTCACTCCCATGTAGTCAGGATATTCATAAGCTTGTCATAGTTTTTTTAATTTGCATTTTCTGCAGGTTCTTGAGTACTGAATTAATTTGTGTTTTCATGGGTTGTTTTGTTTGATTTGAATATATGGATTATTGTTCTTCACTTTTCCTTTTGTTTCTTACACTCATGTTCTTACCTAAAGTGCTGAGAAACCAATTCTTCTTTCTCAAGATAGTCAAGATGAATATTATTTATTCCAAAGAAATTTCAGTAATATTTAAACACCTCATACCTATGAATAGTATACAAATGCTAAGTTCTGAGAAGGATCTTTTTATTTGCATAGCAGTCTTTGGCATACAAAGACAGATCATGAATTTTATGAAGTTAGTAAAACTACAGATGCTCGCCAGGTGGAGAAAAACCTATTATTAATTGTTTGACAGGGTCTTCCCTTCTCGTGAAAGAAATATGCTGCTTGATGCAGGATTACACAAAATCATATTCCTAGGAGGAACCTAAAAATCATCTAATACAACAGACTTGAGAGAGATGAATTGACTTCCTGAATAATTTACTTTTGGGTCAAATAAAAGCAGACTTCCAAAGAGAGAGTAGACTTTAGAGAAACATGAGTTGTATGTAAATAGGTGCTTAGCTGATTTTGTTAATTTGTGAACTAATACAGGGAAATAAAGTACAGCAAGGTTAAAATTAAAGAACTTCACATTGAAATACTCATTTGTGTGTGTGTGTGTGTGTGTGTGTGTGTGTGCACGCTCGTGCACACATGTGCATGTGCTCATGCATACATTCATTATTCTTGAGGCTTGATACTGAGTAGGCATTATTCTTAACCTTCTGTGCCCAAAGGTAGTGTTCTACCACTTGAGCCACTATTCCACTTTTGTTTTTTTAGAGATAATCGCATGTATTTTCATGATTTGACTAGCTTTGAGCAGTGGCCTTCAGATCTCAGCCTCTTGAGTAGCTACCTAAGCTGATTCAGCCTCTGAGTAGCTAGTTAAAATTCTGTCTGTTCTCTATGCTTCACTGCTCTTTTATTCTTTTCCTGAGGTAATCACAAGCGTAAGTCATGTATATGTCTAGTTACTTTAAAAAATACTCTTACTGCTTGGCACCAGGGGCTTCCACCTCTACTTTTAACTACTGAGGAGGCTTGAGAATAGAACCAGGCCAAAAGTTTAGTGGACCTCCTTCTCAATCTATAGCTGGGTGCATTGGATCATTTCCACCACACTGCACTATCTACAGGCTAAGATTGGAAGAACTACGGAATCCAGGCCAGCCAAGGTAGGAAGCTAGACAAGTTGGTCTGCAACTCTGATGCCATTGATGATGGGAAGACTAAAATGACAGATAAGGTGCATGTTATTGTGGAAAGGGAACCCCTATCCTAAAATTAACCACTGATATGACGCCTGCCTAGCAAGAGCAATAACTCAAGTCGAAATCCCCACAATTTCCCACAACCAAAATAAGTATATACATTAACATACAAAAACTTAGTAGAATCTGTTCTTTGCTCTAATATCAGCTTTATCTGATTATCATATGATGTGACAGAATAGGTTCTTTATTAAACTTAAGATATATTTTAAAAGACCTAGAAAATTCTTTCTCACTTATTAAGTGCAAATGTATGGCAAATTGTCTCATTTCTTACATATTTGACTATCACTATAAATTCAGCTTATGATTATTATGAATAGTAACATATTCTGATTTATTACTTTGTAACAGTTTTTACACATTTTGCTTCTCTACTGAAGTTTAATTATTAAAGTAGCATCATCAAAATATATTCCTTGGGTACTTAGTGCAGTTTTTTACAAAGTTTTTAACCAATGGTTTATATGAATCCTTAATTCGTATATTGTTTGGTTTATTTTTAATTTCAATTTAATTTTATTGTAAAGGTAATGTACAGAGGGGTTACAGTTACATAAATAAGTACATTTCTTATGGAAGGAACATTGTTATCTCTTCCATCGATTTTTTGTATGCTCAAAAAAAGAACTACTGATTCTTTTGCTGTTGCTATTAATCAATTGGTACTTTTTCTTTCTTTGTTCATGCATTTTTATAAGAAAATTTATATGCAGGGGGTTTACAGTTACATAAGTCATCTAAAGAGTACACTTCATTTTATTTTCTAAATTTCAAATTTTGAACTTAAATATTTTCTTTTGTTTCTTTAGGGTAATTCTTTTTTCAGAGTTGTAGGATTAGTTAATATAATTTCTTTGTTTTTTCACATGTAAATTATTCAGACACATATATTTTGCTTTTAAAATATTTATGATGTGAATATTTAAAATTATTTTTTGAATTTTTATACGGTTGGTAAATTTAAATAAATTTATTTCTTATAGTTATAAACATATTTGTCCAGGTAACAAATACTGTATTTTCAAGAAGCACATACTTTATTAAGAAAAGTTACATTACCTGGTGACTTTTTGGAAATATTTGTACTTAAATTAAAAAAAAATGTTTGAACTGGGCATGGAGATTTGTGGCTGCTATTTTCTAGCTACGGTGGGAAGTGCAAATAGGGTTTGTAATTCGGGAGAGACAGAGCAACTATAATACCTTATCATAAAAATATTCAGAGTGAAATGATTAGAGATATAGCCACCCCTAGAGAGATATAGAGCACCTGGTTATAATATTCTAAATCTTGAGTTAAAACACCACTAACATCAATTTTTTGTCAAAATAAAAGGATACATGTTTCAAAATGTTTATTATTTAAAACTTATTTGAAAAGGTTCTCATGTCTTCTATTGCTTAATTTTCAGTTTACTTAATCTATAAGAATCCAAGTGTATTGTGATTATTTTATTTCTACTAAACTTTTAGATAGTACGAGAAATATTCTTTTTTTTTTTTTTTTTTCTTTTTTTTTTTTTTGATCCGGTCGTGGGGCCTGACCTCTGGGCCTGGGCGCTGTCCCTCAGCTCTTCAGCTCAAGGCTAGCGCTCTACCACTTGAGCCACAGCACCACTTCCGGCTTTTTTCTTATGTGGTGCTGAGGAATCGAACCCAGGGCCTCATGCATGCAAGGCAAGCACTCTACCACTGAGCCACCTTCCCAGCCCAGTACGAGAAATATTCTTATTTCATATATTAACCTACATTTTCTATTTGTGATAATTTCCTCTGTTTAATATGATAATATCAATATTCCAAATGTGTGTATGTGTTGTGTGTGTGTGTGTGTGTGTGTGTGTGTGTGTGTGTTCATGTGGTTTTTGTGTGTGTGCTTTGTGTGTACTTTGTAATGCTTAGGAGATCACACCATTGCTTCACATATGCTAGGCCAATGTTTTACCACTGAGCTATACTGTCTAGTTATAATCCAAATAGTGTTTTAATTTTGACTTTTAAATTTTCATTCCTAGTATGTTTTTTTTTCAAAATTATATATGACAAAATGTGATCCATCTTCTATCCATGTTAGCAATTTTTATTATTTAGAATATTTCCGCTGCTTTTCCAGTTCCAAACTCTTGTGTTTTTAATTGATAAAGGTTTTACTGCTTCTTTTCTCTCTTCATTCTTTTTCCCTTTAGAGTTGACCTATTCTTTCTCTTCCCCAGATGTCAGGCCACATTGAGGCTCCTGCAACCCACAGCCTTGCTCCTAGTATAGTCACCAATAGGCCAGTGTCCCCAGGATCCAACACAGACTTCTGACTTGGGTAAATAAAGAGGCTGTGCTTGAGTAGCCCACAGTCAGCAGTAAGCAGTCCTGGCACATGGGCATCTACTAAGGCCACCCTAGTAGCTATGGAGACTCCGACCTGAAGAAAGAGGCAGGCACACCCATGCAGGCTGACATTGGAGAAGCTCCTCTTCCAGGTGTAGCATGGTGACGTTTGAAGCAGAACATGGCAGTGCACACACTAGTAGATCACAGCACACACTAAAACAACTTGGTAAGCAATGGTCCTGTGCTCAGAGAGCTGACAGAGGCAGGAAATCAGAAAGAGGGAGAGAGAGAGAGAGAGAGAGATGGAGAGAGAGAGAGAGAGAGAGAACGCAAGGCTACCTCTGATTTGTACCGGTTTCGATATCCTTGCCGAGAAATGCATATTTTCACCAAGAAATAAAAAGGAAAACTCCTAAGTCTAACTCTGATGGAGTAGCTGAGATCAATCTAGACTTCCTACCATAAACAATCACAAAAGTGGAAGTTATGTGAAAAAATATATGTATATAAATGTATATATAATATAAATATGTAGGCATATATGTATATTCAAATATACAATGTGAATATGTATTGTATGTACAATGTATAACATACAGTGATTAAAAAAAAGAAATACATAGTATTTGAAGGAATAATGACCAAAACCTTCCCAAATTTGATTGAAAGCATGAACCCTTCTATGCAGGAATCTAGCAGCTTAAAGAAGACAATTAACATAATTACACAGGTCCACACTAAGACACATTCTAATTAAACAGTCAAAGACAGGAAACCTCCCAAAGCACAGAGACACAACTCATCACACAAAGGATCTTCAATCATATTATGACAAATTACTAATCAGACACTAGATTAACAATTAGACATCAAGAGCAACAAATTTAAGGTGTTAAAAGGACATATCTAATACCAACCTTTCTAACAAATATATATACTTCCCCCAAATGTGAGAAATGAGCTAAGTAACTAACGATGGCTCAGGCATATAACCTTACCTACTCCGGAAAGTGAATTGTGAGGATTGTGGCTCAAAGACAGCCTGGGCTGGGTGCTGGTGGCTCATGCCTGTAATCCTAGCTACTCAGGAGGCTGAGATCTGAGGATCGCGGTTCAAAGCCAGCCGGGGCAGGAGAGACCGTGAGACTCCTATCTCCAATAAGCCACCAGAAAACCGGAAATGGCGCTGTAGCTCAAGTGGTAGAGCGCTCGCCTTGAGCTGAAGAGCTGAGGGACAGCGCCCAGGCCCAGAGTTCAAGCCCCACGACCAAAAAAAAAAATTTAAAAAAAGACAGCCTGGACCTTGTCCCCTCAGGAGCAAGTTGTAGGAGAGCTGTCCTTGAGAAGGACGGAGATCTTCTTGCCATGTCATTGCTGGAACAAATATAGGATAAGGTGGCCATCAAGAATGGAGGCTATTGGCCAGTGTCTCCACAGAAGCAATTTATGAGATTCAGGAGTCCTCTACAAGATCAGAGGACTTTGACCACTGTCCTAGTAGTTTCAGGAATGGCATAACAATGACCAGAGCAGCCTCAAGCCCACATGGAGTCCTTAGCAACAGTCTTTGAAGCTTATGGGCTAGAGTATCAATGCTGGCAAGCTATGATTGCTCCATTTTCTCTGACTTCACTGGCCCAGACTCTGATTGGTCCATTTCTTCTATGATGTCACTATGATGGGCTGTGATAGCTCCGTTTTGAGAGGTCATGCAGGGTATATAGGAAGCCACTGTGCTCCAACCTATGTCAGTTAACACATCTAGGAGCTCTTGATTGGTGAAACGCTGGACTGATTCAAACAAAATTCATTATTTTTCTGATTTTGGGGGGATGAGTTGTCGTTTGGTTTTGCTATTTCTTTTTTTTTCTGGGTTTCCATTATTTTATTTAGTTGATTTTAGGTATACTTGCTACCCACCATCATAGCAGAAGAATGGAAGAATACAAAGAATCATCCTCCATATTCTTGAATGAAGAGATCATCAATCAATACCAGATGAAAGAGCTCATCGACCATGATACCAATAGACAAGTGAAGTTGGCCATCCACACCTCACACACATGGAAGTGGCAGTTAAAATACTCCTGAAGGGATGAAAGGTGACCACTTGTTGCTTGTTCCTGTCTAGCAAAGCAACACGTGGTGGTAATCCAAACATCTGGTTGATTGTGTGCCTTTATAAGACCTGCAAATCCTTAGCTAGGGGCTCTCCTCCTAGGCTCCACTGTGTCGAAGTGTAGGACAAGGCCCAAGCTGCAGCTCATTTAAATAAAAAAAGCTGTAGAGTCTGACTCTCGGTGGTTTTTTTGCTGTGAGTGTCCTGCAACCATGGCATAACATATTAGTGGGGCTCATCTCGGATACCCCCCAAAGACCCCCGAGACCTCAGACTCCAAAGGTAAAACAGGGCTGTCTTTGTTAATTTGTCTTGTCCTCTCATTTGTCTGTTTTACTTTCATTTTCCCTTGTGAGGATATCCCCTCAAATTTGTAAAGGGTTGTCCAAGTTGGCCCACTTGCACGACAACCCTGGAGGAACTGGGAGACATCCAGGATCCTCTTCTGGGGAGGGGGTAACCCTGCTGTGTGGAGCAGGGGTCCTTGGAAGCCCACTGTGTGGGGCGGGGTCCTTGGAACCCCGCTGTGGGGCGGGGGGGTCCTTGGAACCTTGGCATGTGAATTGTGGGGTGAGGATTGGTTTGGTGTTGGGCCGGAACTGACCAAGAGAGCCTCCTAGCAGAGGCCCAACTCGCCCACCATGGGACTGCTTCTTCTGCTGTGGGGCATGGGTATGGAACCCCGCCATGACAGGAGTCAGCAGACCAATTTGGGAGATCTCCACTTTGTAAGCTTTTTTTTTTGTAACTGTCAGGCCTGCATGTGTTTTGTTTGTGCTGTTTATTGTTTTTTGGACTTTATGACTGACAGGACTGGAAACCATGGGCAACACTCCATCTAGCCTCCTAGACTTACAAAAAGAAACTAAGAAAGAGGAAAAGAAAGTGTACCCCCTGGTTTTTCAGGGAGATAACTTGGAAGAAGAAATGTTTCCTCACCCATGCTCCCCTTCCCAGGTTCCTTTTGCAGAACCTGAGAATTATCAAGAAGAGGAGGGAGCTATAGAACACTTGGCACCTGCCCTTAAAGTTTTTGAGGGGCCAGTCACTCAACGCTGCAGTGGGATCACCCCCCATCTAATGCAGCTGATTTTTCCTTACATGCCATAGGTACTGTGGATGTGAATGGTCAACAGCAACCCAATAGTGTCCATTTTCTACCAGTGATCTATAAAATTGGTGCATCCAAAATGCCCCCTTTACTGAGAAACCCCAGGATTTAATTCGTTTGCTTGAAACTATTCTCTTTACTCATCAACCCACTTGGGATGATTGCAGTCAGCTTTTACAGGTTCTTTTTACCACTGAAGAGAGAGAACGTATCTGAGAGGCGGCCCAGAAACATATCCGTGGCCCCACAGGAGAGCCCATCAATGATCCTGCCCTGATCGCTGCCTATTTTCCTGAGATCCAACCAACATGGGACTACAATATAGTTGAAGATAGGGAGTGACTCCTCATCTACCGCCAAGCTCTGTTGGCAGGTCTCAAAGCAGCGGCTTGCCAACCTACTAATATGGCCAAGGTTTATGATGTAAGACAGGGAGTAAGTGAAAGTCCAGCAGCATATCTTGAGCGTCTCATGGAAGCTTTTAGTCAATATACCCCATATGAACTTGAGACCAGGAGTCGACACAGATGATTATGTTTGCCTATATAGATCAAGCTGCACCAGACATAAAGTTGCAGGCTCTAGACAGCCTTGGTGAAAAGTCTATTAGGGATCTAGTAGCCACAGCAGAAAAGGTTTACAATAAGAGAAACAGAGGAGCAAAGTCAGGAAAGGAAGGACAGAGAACGTAAAATGGAGCATGAAAAGAGAAACTGGGCCAAGGAAAATATGACAGATTTGTTGGACTCGCCACTATTGCATGCTGAGCATACCAGGTTCACAGATGGCAGCAGTTTCATTCGAGATGGAAAAAGGTACGCGGGCCCAAAAGTCACCACGGACACTGTAATAGTGTGGGTAGAAGCACTGCACCAGGGAACATCTGCACAAAGAGCAGAGCTAGTGGCACTAACAAAAGCCCTACAAATGGGAAAAGGGAAGAGACTAAACATTTGCACAGACAGTCGGTATGTTTTTGCCACCATGCATGTCCATGGAGCCATTTGCCAAGAGAGGGGACTGCTGACAGCTGAGGGAAAGACTATTAAAAACAAACAAGAAATTTTAAGCCTCATCTGGGCCTTAGGGGAAACAGCAAATATTGCCATTATGCACTGCCCTGACTATCAAAAGGGAACTGATTCAATAACCAAAGGAAATAACTTGGCTGATCAGGCAGCTAAGGAGGCAGCCCTCCAGCCCAGAGCAGAAGTAGTGACACTAGTAAACCTAGGGCCACAAGCTTTGCCTCCTGAGCCTCAGTATTCCCGAGAAGAATTGGAGTGGATAAAGAAAATTCCCAAGGCCTATAAACCCCCGGGCAGAGAAGGAAACAAAGACTGGTGGAAAACTGGTGAGGGGAAACTTACCTTGCCAAAAAGATTGGGCAAGGGGATTCTTAAGAGAATCCATTGGGTCTCTCACATGGGAACCTGAAGAATGCAGGACTTGCTCCGACACTCAGAAGTAAAAATTAGTCAAGGGAACCAACTCATTGAGGACATTGTTAAAAATTGTAAAGCCTGTCAGCTCACCAATGCCCCCAATCAGCCGGTTACAAAAGGAGCTTGCCTCCATGGAGATAGGCCAGGTGTGTATTGGGAAGTAGACTTCACAGAAATTAAAACTGGAAAATTTGGATATAAAAATTTGCTAGTTTTTGTAGACACCTTTTTCAGTATGGGTTGAAGCCTACCCAACAAAGCATGAGACCACAAACGTCGTGGCTAAGAAGATCCTGGAAGAAACTCTACCCAGGTATGGCTTCCCATCCCCCAATGGATCAGACAATGGACCGGCCTTTGTCTCAAAATAAGTCAGCAAATAGCCGTGGCATTGGGGACGGATTGGAAATTGCACTGTTCTTATAGACCCCAGAGTTCAGGGCAGGAATGAATCGGATTCTAAAAGAGACCTTAACTAAATTGGCCTTGGAGACTGGTGCAGACTGGGTGTCTCTCCTTCCTTTTGCCTTGTTTAGAATAAGAAATTCACCCTATCAGCTTGTCTTTAATTGCTTGCTAATTTGGATGATACTAAATTTCTGTGTAAGCTTGACTATTTACAGCTGGTGCATAAGAGTATGTGGCCCCAGCTTAGAGCATTATATGATTCTGCTTCTATTCCTACCCCACATTTGTTTAAACCAGGGGAGTAGGTGTTTGTTCGAAGGCACAACTTGCGATCTCAGGAACCACGATTGAAGGGACCTTACATGGTGCTACTGGCTACACCCACTGCCCTTAAGGTGGATGGCATTGCTGTTTGGATCCCCTTTTCCCTGGATGACCATGGGGAAACATGGGAAGTCTCCAAGCATCCTACCCTATCCCTCCGCATACGCATCAAGAAAATAAAAATGGGCTGATTGTTATTGGTATACTCATTCCAGATCAAGTGCTGTTGAAGTTTAGTTTTGGGCCAGAGCCACAAGATTGTGGCTCAGGACCATAAATCAAGGGGGAGGGGGGAAATGAAAGGTTAAAGTTTGAGACAGTGACCACTTGTAGCATGTTTCTGTCTAGCAAAGCAACACACGGTGGTAATCCAAACACCTGATTGATTGTGTGCCTTTATAAGACCTGCAAATCCTTAGCTCGGGGGTCTCCTCCTAGGCTCAGCTGTGTCAGAGTGTAGGACTAGGCCCAAGCTGTAGCCCATTTAAATAAAACAGCTGTAGAGTCTGACTCTCGGTAGTCTTCCTGAGGGGCGTGGGGGGGGGATCCTGCGACCATGGCCTAACAGCGAGAGTCCTCCAGTCATCAGTTAAAGAATGAGGTGGACATTTTAAAGAAAGTATGGCACAAACACACCATCAGGTTGTACCAGGTGATGGAGAAGGAAGAGTATGTATATCTCATCAATGGAACTGGCCAGTAGGGGATACCTTCTGGAGTGGATCTCAAAATCCTGCCGCCTATATGAGGATGCAACCAAGAGGCTCTTTAAACAAATTGTAAGTGCTGTTCACTACCCACACCAGAACAGAATCACACACTGAGACCTTAATTCCAACAATACTCTGTTGGATACCAAAGGCAATATCAAAGTCAGTGGTTTTATCTGAGCATCTGGTTCACCCTGGGGCAGTTGCTATCAAATGTATGTGCTGCTGTGCTATTCCACCCCCCTAAATTTTCCTGGAGGAAAGAAATGATGGCCGGGTGCCAGTGGCTCACTCCTATGATCCTAGCTATTCAAGAGGCTGAGGTCTGAGGATCAGGGTTCAAAGCCAGCCCAGGCTGGCTCTATCATCTGACCAGACTCATACTGATACCAAAGACTAATTTGAGGTGGAGATGGCAGTGGATAGAGCTGGCTAGCAAATAGTTACAAATCTTCTCAGAATAAGCTGCTGAATGTGGGCCCAGGAACAGAGCAGTTCCAGACAAAGGGGAGAAGAACCCTAAGAGATATCAAAGATAATTTCACTTGAAAGCCAGAAGGCCCTGTTATTGAGATGGGAGAGATTTGTAGGTGGTGTACTAAAAAAAAGAGTTGTAAGTGGGATCCACGAATTGAGATCAAAACACTGTTTGCCTAGCAAAACCCTCAGTCCAGCCAAGAATACAAGTGCATCAACTGCCTTAGATTTCCTCAGGAGGAATTCCAGCCACGGGGCACCTTGTACTGCAGTGTAAACTGAATGTTGTGGTTATCAAAGCATGTAATTTTTGTGCATACAAAAACTACTTTAATTACACTTAAACTACACCCTAGTCATTAAAATTTTATTCTATGTTATTTAAGATGCAGTCTCATTATGTAGCCAAATCTGATCTTAACTTCATAATTCTACTGCTTAGTCTCCCAAGTGTTGTGATTACAGGTGTGTCCCTCTTTGTTGTCCATCATATTTTATCTGCATGCTTACTTAACTTTCAATACTTTATTTTATACCTTGGCAGTACTGCGGTTTTGATTCAGAGGCTGGTGCTGGGCAACCTAGTGCTCTACCCCTTGACCCCTGCCCCTGGCCTTACTCTTCATTTTACTTTAGATTAGCTCTTATTGTATTATTTTTTTGTATTGTATTGTATGTGTATTGGTCAGAATCAGACTATGATTGTAATGTATTTTCCTGCTGAGAAGCTTTTTTGTCCTTTTTTATTTTTTGTAAATATAATTTTCCTTCTTAATAAAAAGAAGGTACACAGAGGTGTTACATTTATATAAGTCATTTTAAAATTCAAAACCTTATTTTAGAAGAGTAAAAATGCATATAATCACTAAATTTTATCTCTAGAAAAAATGGCTACTAGATTAAATGTTTTTGGAGGCTAGTTCAGTGGCATTTAGTATTGTTCTCACTTCAGTTCTAGAAAATGCTACATAGATCCAGGCCTGCGTGGCCTAAATCAAAACAAGTAAAAAGTAAAAAAAAAAAAAAAAAAAAAAGATTCTTTCGGGCACATCTGTGGAAGATTTGAAATACATTTTATTGACCATTTGTACATTTCTGTGCTGATGAAAAGTGATATAGCAATTATGGTACAATATGACACATTCTTCTAACATAACATAGCATTACCACATTACCCAGCGATTCCATTGCTCATTGCATAACCAAAGGAACTGAAGAGAAAAAAACTAATAGCTCATATGCCAATAATAGCAGCAAAGTTCATAATAGTCAGAAGCTGGAATTTCCTGGAGAGTCTATCAGATAAACAGGTTTACAAAATATGAGGTATGCATTAATGGATTATGACATCCACAAAAATGCTGCAATTAAGCATTATTTACCGTAGCTAAGACATGGAACCAACCCAGATGCCCCTCAGTAGATGAATGGATCAAGAAAATGTGGTATATATACACAATGGAATTCTATGCCTCCATCAGAAAGAATGACATTTCCCCATTTGTTAGGAAATGGAAAGGTTTGGAAAAAATTATATTAAGTGAAGTAAGCCAGGCCCAAAGAAGCATAGGTCCCATGGTTTCCCTTATTTGCAATATCTAGTATAGGTATGAGTCAAGCGGAAAAGGTCAGATAATGTGATGTTAGGAAAATGAACCCTTAAATATGTATTTTAATGTTTTCGTTTCTTTCATGCATGTGTTTCTAACGCATTTATAAGATTATTTCTTTGTTGCTTTGTATGTCCCTCCCCCACAGTGTAACCCCCGCTTTCACTATATTTGATGTCAGTATAACATGTGGAGGAGATGGGGACAAACAAGTCGCTTAAGGATTCAGGTGGACCTGTTGCAACAATGAGAAGTACAAAATGTCATGTCAAAACCAGCTTTACATTGTCGGTGTGGGGGGGGAGGGGGGTATAATTGGGTGGGGGGAGGGGGGTATAATTGGGTGGGGGGAGGGGGGAGGCGGGGAAGGGAAGTGAAGGGTAAAAAAAGGAGGAGGCTGCAATGCTTGGTAAGAAATGTATGCATTATCCTGCCCATGTAATTGTAGCCCCTCTGTACAGTATGTTCTCAAATAAAATAAAATACAATTAAAAAATGCTGCAATTAATATATGTCTGTCACGGATGGACACAAAAATTAATCTACTATTTATGGGAAACCTTGACTAAACCATTTTATAAGAGAAAATGGAAGATTAAAATTTCTGGGGCAGGTCATTGGGGTGATTATTACTTAATGATTGTGTGGATTTCATCAGTATCAAAAAGATAGTTCTCATATAGAGGTAATGGTGTGGATATAATTAATGTCACCAAATTTTATACGTGCCTAGTAAGCATGAAGCCCTGCGTTCATCCCCAGCACATCCAAAAAATGCTAAATCTTCTTTCTGTTACCTACCTTGAGTGTTAGGTGCTTTTCTAATGTTTTGATTGTATTCCTCAGAAGATCTCTGGTGGATCTCTGATGTTTAGTCATGCTTTACAGATAATCCATTATTTTAATATTAAATTTGAATTTTTAAGGAAACCTCATTATTAAAATGAGGGCAATGCCTGGAGATCTATCTCAAGAGGCTAAAACAGGAAGACTCTTACACAGTCTAGGCTGCATAGAGAGGTCATGTCTAAATTTCCATGGTAGCTGCTGAAACTGGAGGGACAATTATTTGTAAGTAATTGCAAGTGATAGATAAGTGAGAGATAAGTTTCTGATCACATTATATTTTGGTCATGTCAGCTTGTATTTAATATTTACATGAATTTTTAAATTTTTCCCTTTTCGCTTACTCTCAGCATGTCATTTTGAAACTTTATACTATGTTCTCATTTGCTAGTTTTAAAAAGAAACATAGTTTTCCTTTGTATCATATTAAACATAGTTTTTGATTTTTTTCTATATTATACAACTACTATTATTTACTTTTGAAAATGTTAGGGAAATGAACCCGAAGATATGTATTCAAATGTTTTTTTTTTTCATGCGTTTGTTTCTAACACATTTATAAGATGATTTCGTTGTTGCTTTGTATGTCCCTCCCCCACAGTATAACTCCTGCTTTCACTGTATTTGATATCGGTATAATTTGTGGAGGGGAAGGGGAAAAACAAATCGTTTAAATAGGGATACAGGTGGAACTATTGAAACAATGAGATGTACAAGTCGTTATGTCGAAAAAGGAATTTTACAACTTTGGTGCAGGGGAAGGTGGGTAGCGGGGAGGATTGGGTGGGGGAGTGGGGGAGGATTGGAAGGAATGGCAAGGGGAAGCAAAAGAGGAGACTACAATGCTTGATAAGAAATATACTCATTATCTTGCCCATGTAATTGTAACCACTCTGTACAGTTTGTTCACAATAAAAAATAAAAATTTTAAAAAATGAAAATTTTTATGTTTTTTTCTGCATGTAAGGACTGGCCACTGTCTCAGAGATTTTTCTCAGTTCTTCCAATCGAGCCACAGATAAACTTCCAGCTTCATTCTTTTGTAAAGTCTCATGCGAAGCCCAGCACAACTAAGGAGGCTGAAATCTGATCTTGGTCTGAAGCCAGTCTGAGCAGCAAAGTCTGAAATTCTTATCTCCAATTAATCACCAAAAAGCTGTGGGTAGTAGAACTCTATCTAGCCTCGTGTAAAACAGGGCAAATTCAAGCCCTAGTATTGTAATTACATTAACAAGTCTCATGGACTTTCTTGCTTGGGTTGGATTTGAACTACAACCCTTAGATTTCAGCCTCCTGGATAGTTAGGATTTAAAGGCATGAGCAATCAACCGCAGACATTTTAATTTTTTTTTTTTTTTGGTCATTCGTGGGTCTTAAATTCTGGGTTAGGTTCTGTCTCTGTGCTCTTCAGCTCAAGGCAAACAGTCTACCACATGAGCCATAGAACCACTTACAGTTTTCTGGTGCTTTATTAGAGATAAGAGTCTCACAGAATTTCCTGCCTGGGCTGGCTTAGAACTGTGATCCTCAGATCTCAGCCTCCTGAGTAGCTAGGATTACAGGCATGAGCCACTGGTGCCCACCTTATTTTAATATTTTTAACCAGCTCTTTCTTGCCTTCAAACTCAGTACTTTTTTATTTTGTCCAGTAGACCTGATCTTTGGGCCACATTGCTGTTGCTTAGTTATTTTGAAAGGGGGTAGGGGTTGAACACACTGTCTTTGTGTTCTTCAACTTAAGGCAAATGCTCTACAGTCAGCTTATCTGGTGGTTAATAGGAGTACAAGAGTCTCATGAGCTTTCCTTACCAGGCTGGATTTGAACCATGGTCTTTATATCTCAGCCTCCTGAGATTAGAGTGTAGAGCCAGCAGTGCCCTTCTGTTTCTTAGCTTTTTGACTCAAGGACGATGTTTTACAAATTCAACCACAGCTTCACTTCTAGCTTTTTTTTGTTTATATGACATAAGTTTCTAATGTACTTTTCTGGGTAGTCTGGCTTCAAACCGTGATCCTCAGGTTTCAGCTTCCTGAGGTGCTCCGATTACACACATGAACCACAAACCCACTGGTCATTTAAAAATATTAATATGTTTTTTCCACTTTATCTTGTTAAAATTTTCCTTGTTATTTTTTTTTTGGGGGGTCCAGTCGTGGGCCTGAACTCTGGGCCTGGGCGCTGTCCCTCAGCTCTTCAGCTCAAGGCTAGCACTCTACCATTTGAGCCACAGTGCCACTTCTGGCTTTTTTCTTTTTACTTATGTGGTGCTGAGGAATCGAACCCAGGGCCTCATGCATGCAAGGCAAGCGCTCTACCACTGAGCCACCTTCCCAGCCCTCCTTGTTATTTTTAACTTTTGTATATGTTCTAGTCCTGGGACTATATATCAGGGCCTGGATACAATGCCAGAGCGTTTTTTCTTCAATACTAGTGGCTTTGCACATAAGCCAAAGTATAGCTTGTGTCAATACTTGTTTTGTCTTTGTGATTGAACTAAAGCCTTGGGTGCTGTACTAGAATGTGACTGCCCAGTTTGCATCTTGGGCCACACCTCAACTCCAGGTTTTTTTTAACTCTTGGTAGTTAATAGGAGATGATTCTTATGCAAAGCCCAGCATGAATCAGTTGGCTGAAATCTGAGGATCACGGTTCAAAGCCAACCATGGCAGGAAATCCCATGAGACTCTTAGCTCCAATTAATCACTGAAAAACTGGGAGTGGTAAAGCTCTATCCTTGAACAAAACAGCATAAAGTCAAGCCAAACATAACACACAGATGCACACACAGAGAAAGCCTCATGGACTTTCTTGCATGGGGTAGCTTTCAACAATGATTCTCAGATTTCAGCCTGTCTTCATCCTCTCTCCTTTGAAAATTTTATGGGTCCTGTGGCTTGACCTCTGAGTCTGGGGCCTATATCTTAGCTTTTACACTCAAGATTGGTGCTTTACCACCTCAGCCCTAGCTCAAGTCTTTGTGCTGTGTAGCTGGGGATAAGAATCTCAAGCATGTTCTTTCCTAGACTAACTTGACTCTGCAATTGTCAGTTGTCAGCCTCTTGTGTAAAAAGGATTACACATATAACCATCAACATTTGGGTCATTTTAAAACATTAATATGTGCTTGCCTCCACCTGTTTATCTTTTTTTTTCTTTTTTACTTGTTCTGGGAGTGGAAATTGAAGCTCAGATGTTGTCTAAGGGCATATATGGGACCAACCATAACATTTGGCTTTTGTGGGGAGGTTAATTGGAGAGAAAAGAATCATGTATAGCTAAGCCAGATTCAGGAGGCTAAAAATTGAGGAGAGTCCATGACACTCTTTTCTCCAATGAACCACTAAAATCTGAGAGTTGTAGATTATTGAGCAAAATAGTGCAAGTTCAAGCACCAGGATTGGCACGCACACACACACACACACACACACTCACACACACACACACACACACACACACACACACACACACACATGTCTTATGAACACCTATACTTGAGCTGAGCTTTAAACAGTATCCTCAAATTTTAGCCTAAGGAGCTAGAATTACAAATATGAGTTCCCAATGAAACTTCTGTTACTTGGTCTTTCTTGTCTTCCTCTACACTTTTTTCATTTACTTCATTGTTTTTGTTTGTGTTGGTCCTGGAGCTCGAACTCATGCAAGTATTGGCCTGACTCAGGAGGCTGAAATTTGGCCATCATGGTTTGAAAGGAGCCTGGGCAGGAAAATCAATGAAATTCTTATCTCCAATCAATCAACAAAAACCTATCCCCAGAGTGGCCACCACAAACAAAACAGTCTCCTGGAATTTCTTGATTGGGTTTGCCTTTACATAAGATCTTATATTTCAGCCTCCTGCATTTCTAGAATTACAGACATGAACCAACAGTCCTGGGTTCTCTACTTCCAAGCATTTAATTTTCTTATTGTGATGCTGAGGCTGGATCTCTGAGTCAGGGCATTGTTTCAATTGGTTTTTCATTCAAGGCTGTTGCTTTACAACTACAACCTCAGTTTTATTTCTGGCGTTTTTATCTGGTTAGTTGCAGACTTATGCACTTCCCTGTACAGGCTGGCTATGAACAACAACCTTCAGATTTCAGCCTTGTGACACTAGGATTACACAAATTGACCAAAATTTCATGTATTGCTCATTTTGAAACATTAACTGGATTTTCTCACAACAGTTTTATTCTTTTTCATAATCCTGAGGCTTGAACTCAGGGCTTGAGCACTGTCCCTGAACTTCTGTTACTCAAGGTGAGAACTCTACTACTTGGGCCACAGTGCCACTTTCAGTCTTTTCTATTTATGAGGTACTGAGGAAACAAACCTAGGGATTCAAACATGGTAGGCAAGCACTCTGTTACTAAGCCACATTCCCCGCCATTCTTAGACCTTTTTATTTGTATTTTTATTTCCTTGTGTATGCTGGTCCTGGGTCGAAAAATCAAGTGCAGTCCCAGAAGTTTTTATTCAAGATTAGAACACTAAGACATGAACCACTGCATAACTTGTGGCTATTACTTTTTGCTTTGTTGTAAGTAGCTACTTAGATTTGAGTCCATGAATTCTCCTACCAGGGCTGGTTTTCAAATGTGATCCTCAGATTTGAATCTCCCAAGTGGCTACCATCAGAGGTGTGTGCCACTTATGCTTAGCTCATTTTCATCTCTGAAATTGTCTGTTTCTTATCCTACCTTCTCTACACTTATTTATTTTATACTTTGTGTGTGTGTTGGTGTATATCAAGGTCTGGATGCTGTCCCAGAAATGATTTTCTCATTTCTGCCATTGCAGCCACAGTTCAATCACCAGGTTTTATTTTTCTTCTTTTTGGTGGTTAATTGGAGATAAGAATCTCATGTAAAGCCCAGAAAGACATAGGAGGCTGAAATCTGAGGAATGTAGTTGAAGCCACCCTTGGCAGGAAAATCCATGAGACTCTTTTCATCAACTAACTACCAAGACGCTGGGAGTGGTAGTGCTCCTACATCAATTCAAGCACAAGGTTGACACACACAGATAAAAAGCCCCATAGACTTTCCTGTTTGGACTGGCTTTTAACTGGTATCTTCAGACTTCAGCCTCCTGAATAGCTAAAATAATAAGCAAGAACCACCAGTCCCAGGCTTAAATTTCAAATGGTAATTTCTTCTCTTCTTTCAGTTTTGTTTTTGGTTGACTTAGGGCTGAATTGGGAATTGTTTCCCAGGTTTTTCACGGAATTTCAGTACTTTACCACTACTATCACACCTTCATTAAGCTTTTGCTGGGTACTTAGAGATAAAAATTTCAGTCACTGCCCTACCCAGGCTGGCTTTGAGCTATGATCCTCATATTTCAACATTCTTAGTAGCTAGGAATACACACATAAACCAAAGGCTCATTTTGAAATTATAATTTTTGCTTTCTCCCATATTTTATAATTTGTGGTCTTTTTTCTTTCTTTTGGTAAGTGCCTTTTTGTAAGTGAATAACTAGGAATAAACATGAACCAAAACCCATACTCATTTTGAAACTTTATGTTTCTCTTTACCCATCATTTTTAGTTTCTGCTTTTTTGTTTGTTTGTTTTTTTTTAATGTGTGTCTAGATTTTCAATTTAGGGCTTAGGTGCTGTTCCAAGCTTTCTGTTTAAGACTACCACTCAACCGCATGAACCAAAGCACAGCTTGTAACTTATTTTTGGTGCAAATTAGATATATGAGTCTCATGGACTCTCCTGCCTGGGCTGGTCATGAACCTGTGATCCTTAGATTTCATCCTCCTGACTACCTCGTATAACATGTGTGAACAACAAATGTTTGATTCACAACTACTGTCACTGACTCTTCCTTTTGTACTTCTGTTCTCCTTTTATTTCTTCTGTGTGTGTCCTGTGACTTGAACTCAGGGTCTGGGCGCTGTCCCGGAAACATTTTCCCAGTTTCGCCAGGAGAACCACAGCTCAATTCCAGGTTTTTTTCTGTTTTGATGATTAATTAGAAATGATTATCATGTAGAGCCAGACCTAATTCATGAGGATTCAATCTGAGGATCAAATTTTCTACCAGCATGGGCAGGAAAGTCCATGATATCTCCAATTATAACCACTAAAAAGCTGAGAATAGTAGAACCTTAAGCAAAACAGTACAAGTTCAAGCAACAGGTCTCACACACAGACGCACACACACACACACACACACACACACACATCTTATGAACTTTCCTACATGGTCTGGCCTTTATTATCCTCAGATTTTAGCTTCCTTTGTAACTAGAATTAGAGTTATGAGCCATCAATGATTGGCTGATTGGCTCACTGAAGCCTCGGTTATTGGTTCTTCTCTTCTTCTACCCTTCTTTACATTTAATAATTTCATTGTTTTGGGTGTGCTGCTCCTGGAGCAGGAACTCATGCAATTCCTGGACTGTTTCAGGAGGCTGTGGTCTGACCTTCATGGTTCAAAGCCATGTTGAGCAAGAAAGTCTAAGATCCTTACCCCCAATTAACTTCCAAAAACCTGGGAGTAGTACAGTACTAGCCCCAGGATGGCCCACAAACAACTGTCTTCTGGACTTTCCTGCTTGGATTGGCCTTTATACTGGATTCCCATATTTCTGCCTCCTGAGGTTTTAGAATTACAGGCATGAGTCACCAGCACCAGGTTCTCTTCTTATAACTATTTTTATGATCCTGAGGCTGGATCTCTGTGCCAGGGTACTGTTTCATAGCTTTCTCACTCAAGACTGGTGCTTTACAACTCCAATCACAGCTTCACTTCTGTTTTCTTGTTTGTTTGTTTTGCTGGTGATTTGATGATGAGACACCATAACCCTCAGATTTCATCTATCTTTGTATCTAGGATTACACACATGAAACAAAAATTCATGCTCATTTTGAAAATTTAGTTCGATTTTCCAACACATATTTTAATTTCTATCTTTTCTATTTCCACATGTATACTGGGCTTGGGGTTATAAATCAGAGCCTATGTATTGTCCCAGTAATTTTTTTCTCGTCTATCTTTTTTATTTATTTATTTTTCTTTTTATTGTGAAAATGCCGTATAGAGGGCTTACAATTACATGAGCAAGGTAATGAGTACATTTCTTATCAAGCATTGTTGCCTCCTCCTTTGTTTCCCCTTCCCATCCCTAGCCATCTCCCCACCACACCTCCATCACCCCGAAAACCACCCCCCTGCACCAAAGTTGTAAATTTGTTTTTCAACATAACATCTTGTATATCTCATTGTTGCAATGGCTCCACCTGTATCACTATTTTTTTTGCCCATCATGGGGCCTGAACTCTGGTCCTGGCACTGTCCTTCAGCTCTTCAGCTTGAGGCTAGAGCCCTACCATTTGTGCTACAGTGCCACTTCCGGCTTTTTCTGCTTATGTGTTGCTGAGGAATTGAACCCAGGGCATGATGCATGCAAAGCAAGCACTCGACCACTGAGTCAGTTCCCCAGTTCAGTCCCACTATATTTTTAATGCTAGACCTCTAATATGTGAGTAATAGCACAATTTGTGGCTTTGTTTTTAAACTGTATTTGCCTAATTAGAGTTGAGTCCACGGACTCCCCTGCATTGGCTGGCCTTGAACACTGATCCTCAGATGTGAGACCCTTGAGTAACTACAAGAACAAGTGTAACCTATTTCAGTTTTGCTCATTTTAAGCTCTGAAATTGGCTCTCCTTTTTCTTCTTCCACCTTTCTTTTCATTTATTTATTTTATTCTTGTGTACACTGTTCCTGGAGATTGATCTAAAGGTGTCGGTAATGTCCCAGAAATCATTGTCTCATTTCTGCCATTGGTGCCACACGTCACGCTCCAGCTGGGTTTTTTTTCTTCTTTTGGGGGGTTCATTGGAGATAACAGTTGAATGGAAATAACAGAATGATTCAGGGAGCTGAACTCTGATGACCTAAGTTTGAAGACAGCCTGCATAATAAATTCCATGATACTCTTTATCTCCAATTAGCTGGCAGTGATTCCATTAATGAGATTGATAAAACTCCAGCCTAGAGTAAAGTAGAACAAATTCAACCCACATGACTAGCACACACAGAAAAATGGCCAATGGAATTTCCTGCTGGGTCTTACCTTTAAATGTTATTTTCTGACTTTATCCTCCTATATAATTAATACAACATGTGAAGGCCACCAATGATTGATTAATTTAAAACTCTGTCACTCACTATTTCTTCTCTTCTTCTACACTTTTTTATTTCTTTTGTGCTGTTCTTGAAGCTCGAACTCGGGGCCTTCGTGCTTGTCTTTTTATATGTTTTATATAACTTGTTTCAGTTTTGTTGTTCTAATGTTACGTTTGTTTATGTTGCTTTATATAACTTACTTTAATATAACACAAAAGTAACTTTTAGCTTGGTACTGGTGGTTCATGCCTGTAATCCTCCTCAGGAGGCTGACATCGACGATCACAGTTTGAAGCAAGCACAGGCAGAAAAGTCTGGGAAATTCTTATTTCCACTACACTACCAAATATACAAGAAGTGGAGCTATGACTCAAATAGTCAATTGTTGGCCTTGAGCAAGAGAACTCAGAGCTCTGAGTGCAAGTTCCAACCCTGGACTGGCACAAAAATAAAACTTTCTTTACCTTATATTATATTAGGATTATGATGTCAGAATCAAGTCCTAGTTTTAAGGACCAACTTTTGTAGCAGGTGCTACTTTTGATTTTTTCCATAGGAAATTTTATGCTTGTTTTTTCCTTGCCTTATATTTGCATTCCACTAATGACATTCTTATTTTTTGTTTGGAGGGACATTTCCAAAATTCAATGACAAATAAAAAAGCATGTCTTGAATTTTTCTTTATTTTAAATAGGAAAGGGAAACGCTGATTCTGAATCCAGCAGAGAGTGAATGATGGTTTGATTGCAGAGCTGTTAAATCTATTCCTGGATGTGGGAGGCTGCGATTTGCAGTGCTTTGGTGGATGAGTTTTCATGCAGCTTCACAATAATCTTCTATGATGTCACAGTCAACTTTGCCATTACAACAGATAGGTGTCAGCCACTTATCTCACCCTTATGTGGACTTTAGATACACAAAGTAGGAAAAAAATAATTAGAAGAATGTACCATTAACCACAACATCACAGCTTGATGAGCTTTCCTGACTGAATTCAGAGATTACATGAACAGGGCAGTTTCATCTACACAAGGCTACTAAGCACTAAGGACCAGGCAATGTTGTAGGCAACTGGAGAAACAGTTGTGAATACAGCTGCAAGAAGCCTGCTCCATGAACCTTTCATGCTGAAGGAGAAAAACAGAAATTACAATGATAATGTCAATATTTCAGAAGGCTGGTAATGTGGGGAAACAGCTTCACATTGAGGTTGGTTGGAAGGTACATATGATCTAACATCAAGGGACATCATCCATGCAATTATTGCTTTTCCATGCTGGCTCCAGTCTCAATCCCAGATCTCATCCTTCTGAGTAGCAAATTATAGGTATGAGGCACCTGCAGTGAGCTATTTTATATAAATATCTATAACCAATTTTTGCTAAATTTCTTGGAAGTTTCTTGAGAGGAAGGGTCAAAATTAAATATATTATGTGTTTTAAACTTTCTTTTCATTATCTTCTAATTATTTGAATATGAGCTATCTTCCTCACTTTTGTGAAAAATCAAGGCATTTTTTTTTCATTGTTCAAATCCTGGTGAGGGAAGGAAAACCACAGCTTCTTTGCCAAACTAGAAAAAAAATTGTGAATTCAACTTACCAGTTTTTCCAAATATATGTCATGTCCTTGATGGATTTTTCATCTTCAACAATGTTAGATGAGTGAAATTATAAATGGGAGAAAATCAACCACATAGTTGCAAGTTTATCACAATGACAGATATAAGCTCTCCACTTTCTACTGAATAAATCATTTGCCACAAGCATTAAAAATCTTGAATAAAAACTTGGAGATTCTTTCTCTTTATATAAAGTTGGATTTTTGTTTTGTTTTGTTTTGTTTTTGGTTCGACGTGGGGCTTGATCTCAGGGCCTGGGACAGTCCCTCAGCTATTAGATGAAGGAAAGCACTCTACCACTTGAGCCACAACACGACTTCTATTTTTCTGGTGGTTATTTAGAGATGAGCCTCACAGAGTTTGCTGCTCAGGCTGACTTTGAACTGCAATCCACAGATCTGAGCCTCCTGAATAGCTAGAAATACAGACATGAGCCACCAGAACCTGGCCAAAGTTGTAATTTATCAGTTTTGCTGGCTTGAATGAATATCAAGGAAAAAACAGAAACTAAAATTGTTAGTTTATGTTAAAATTTGCAATAGTTTTACCATGAAGAATAGTGAAATATTTAGAATTACATATTTTGAGAGTATATAACTGATTAAATCTTTTGTTGTAAAATAATAAAATACTTCTCTTTTTTTGTAGACACTGAAGTCTGAGTTCAGAACTTATACTTGTTGGCAGACACTCTCCTGTATGAGCCACATCCTTCTGATCATTTTTAATCAATTATCTATTAAATAATTTGAAGCTCACAAGTCATCTTTTGCTAAGATTTAGTAAAATAAGCCTAAACTCCTGCCTTTTGAGTAACATAAGAAATCCTAATATCTAGATGTATAGACTCAAAAAATGAAATACCCTAAGAACAATCAATTAATAAATAGGCTAGATGATTAGATTAGAATGACTAGATCATTCCCAAAACAGATGTAGGTTTCTAAGGAATACATGAAAATATTCAACATCTTTAATAATCAAGGAAATGCAAATCAAATCTATATTGAAGTTTCATGTCTGCCTAAGCAGAATCCTTATTAAAAAAGAAAACAAAAATACTCATAAGGAAGTAGGGAAAGATACCCTACACAATGTTGGCAATTAAATGAATCAGTGCAGCAACAGAAACTAGTGTGGAAGTTCCACACAAGAAATCCTACATATACACCTGAAGAAGTGTAAGTCAGCCTTATAGTAGAGCTATCTGCACACACATATTTTATAGTAGAATACAAATGATCACATTCCAGAATCGGCCTCCACAGGCAGAAAAGTGTGTAAAACTGTTATCGCCAAATAAGAATTAAAAAGATCTGGGAGTAGAGCTGTAGACCAAGTGACAGAGTACCAGCTTTAATGGAAAAAATCCAATCAAGAGAATAAGGCCCCAGGTTCAAGCCTCAGGACTGGCAAACATACACACACACACACACACACACACACACACACACACACACACACACACACACACACACACACACACACACTCACACACACACACACACACACACACACACACACAATGCTGCCTATATTTTTAGTAAGTTTCTTAATACCCTAAAATTCATGTACCTATGACAAAGCTGAATATAATGGGAAAGTGATATTTATAATGATAAACTCTTACTGAAGAACCCAGGTTTTTTTTCTTGATTTGTTTCGTTTTTGTGCTCATTGGACTTGAACTCACAGCCTAAGTGCTGTGCCTGAGCGTTTTTGTTCAAGGTTGGTGCTCTACCACTTAGTTACTGTGCCACTTTCCTGGTTTGTGGTAGTTCGTTGGAGATAAAGAGTCTCAAAGACGTTGTCCTCCACACACTGATTTCAAACTGCAATTCTCAGATTTCACATTCTTGAATCGGTAGAATTAGAGGCCTGATCCACCAATGCCAGGCTAGAACCTGAGTATTTTCACCACTGCTCATTGAAAGAGTTCAAATCTTTTTACTCCAGAATACTTACCAAGCACAATTCTCTCTGAATGGCAATTAAGCAAATACAGAGGCGCCCATTGTTCACACCTGTAAATCCTAGCTACTGAAAAGTCTGAGATCTGAGAACAGTGTTCAACGGCAGTCCAGACAGGAAAATCTGGGAGAAATTTAGTCCCAATTAAACAGAAAAGTGCCATATGTTAAGCTATGGCTGTAGCAGTAGAGCTCTACCTTAATCAATTATCTCAGAGACACCTCAGACCCTGAGTTCAAAGCCCTAGACCAGTGCACCTGCGCACACGCGTGCACAATTTTGTAACATAGTTCTCAAACCCAGCAAGGTGCCATATTAATCCCTTAATGTCATGATTTACTATGAGAATTGGAAAAGTCTAACCTCTGGCATGGGCTGCAGTCCATGCTGGTAAACATCATCTGGAGAGAGTAATTACCTCAGAGCCAGTCGGAACGACCCAGACTGGAAGTATGAGTGAGGTGGTGCAGGAACAGGGCCCTACTCCCCTATTCACCTAGACCAAAAGCAGGAGTATGGTGACACAGACACGCAACCCCCATTCACCCAGACCTGAGGCAGGAGTGAGGAACCATAGGTACATGGCCCCCACTCACCCAGAAATGAAGCGTGAGTGAGGTGAAAAGGGGATTAGCTTCCACTTATCCAGCCAGGAAGCCGTAGTGAGGTGGTGCAGGCACATGGCTCCTACCCACCCCTACCAGAATCAGCAGTGAGGTGACACAGGCACCATAGCCCCTACTCCCCTACTCACACACACCAGAAGCAGGAGTGAGGTGACACAGGCACATGACCCCCCACCCACCTAGACTGGAAGTAGGAGTGAGGTGATACGGGCACTTGGCCCCCACGCAGCCAGACCAGAAGCGAGAGTGAGATTGTACAGGCACACGGCACCTACCGACCCAGACCAGAATCAGGAGTGAAGTGACACAGGCACGCAGCCCCAACTTATCCAACCAGGAAACAGAAGTTAGGTGATGGTCTTATGCCACCACACCATAAGAGCCTAGCATTCTATGGTGGCCCCTTCTCTTTCGGCCTTTGTGAAGGGTGGCTGGGTTTCATGATGCACTCCAGATGTCAAGGGTCTAGAGCTAAGGATGCTGCCACCCTCCCCCAACTGGAACTGCACCTGCTGCAGCTATGGTAGCAAACTTAATTAGTTCTAATTCACAGAACATATACTATGATCTATGAGTTTCTTCAGGTACTGCCTGCCACTTGCTAGTCAATTAATATTATAGTTGCCAATGTCTAAGTGCTCACTGACTTGTAAATATGCTGGAATGGAAATCCTACTATCACTGCTGTCTTTTCATTTCTAGAAATGATGATTTGAAATGGCCCTTGTGAAGAGAAGAGGGGACATGGACCCAACTATTCAATAGCGCATTTGGGTGACACTATATTGGCCCAAGAATGAGTCGACACAGCTGGTATCCCGGTGTTTTGGGTTAGTCTTTTGGATCATGCTTTCTATTTGGCCTTGGAGAGTCTTAGGCTTCTCATTGTAGACACAGAAGATGGGAAAGTAACTGCCAAAGGCTTATACATACAGGAGCCATTTACTTTCTGCCCTTCTGAGATGGCATCTTACTACCTATCCAAAATGGCCTTTAACTTACCAGGCTTCTGCTTAAGCCTGCCAAGTGATGGAATTACAGGCTTACCATACCACACCCAACTATGTGTCATGGGCCATTTGAAATAGAAAATTCATGACATGTGTGCTGTATCTACTAACACACTTGTGCAAAGATCAAATAACTTACAACCCAGTTGTTAAGAATATAGACTCAGATTCAACTGAATTTCAAATTCAATTTTGGTTATTTACCTGCTTTTGGTTAAAGAGGAAGAGACTATATCACTGTGCTTTATTCACTTGTATAAAAATGTGGATGGATCCATGGACAGATGGCTCATGCCTATAATCTTACTCAGGTGGTTGAGATGGAAAGATTATGTTTCAAACCCAA
This sequence comes from Dipodomys merriami, assembly GCF_024711535.1. Lineage (NCBI taxonomy): Eukaryota > Metazoa > Chordata > Mammalia > Rodentia > Heteromyidae > Dipodomys > Dipodomys merriami. Next base: position 383,045 of record NW_027204226.1, read on the forward strand.
CTCGGGCAGAAAAGTCCCTATGAGATACTTAGGTCCAGTGAATCACTCAGAAACCCGAAGTGGGGGGCTAAGAAATTGGCTCAGTTGTAAAGTGCTTGCTTTGCAAGCATGAGGATATTGGTTCGATTCATCAGCACCACATGAGCAGAAAAAGCTGGAAGTGGTGCTAAGGTTCAAGTTGTAGAGTGCTAGCCATAAGCTGAAGAGCTGAGAAACAGCGCCCAGACCCAGATATCAGGCCCCATGAACAACAACAACAACAACAACAAAAAAAACCAACACAGAAGTGGGGTTTTAGCTCAAGTGGTAGAGTGCTAGAAATTGGATCAGGGACTGCACCCAGACCCTGAGTTCAAGTACCACAAAGTACAAAAAAAATGTGATTGGATAGTGGTATTTTCCATCTCCTAGGTTTATGATTATTCAATAATCAGAATTTATTGAGCATTTCCTATGGAAAAGAGGTATTTTTCCTCACCAGCAAGTGATTTTTGATGCTGCAGAGCATGCAATGGATACCCTCTACTTCAGTGGAGAATTGAATGTAAATTTTGTGGGTCCTATTAGAATAGCAGCTCAGGAACAAAACTGATAAGGATTCAAGCTCTCTGTTAAACCATACTGTAGCCATTATGATTTTTTTAAAGGAATAATTTATTTAGACATTGGTGGATCATGCCTTTAATTCTCACAGCTTAGGAGGCTGAGATCTGAGGAGCATGATTTCAGACCAGCCCAAGCAGGAAAGTCCATGAGACTTGTCTCCAATTAATCAGTGATAAACCCAGAAAAAGAGGCATGGCTTAATAGAGTATTATTCCTAAGGAAAAAGCTCTATTTAAGCTGCCCTAACCCTTCAATTCCTATGTTGGGACATTCCCACATACAATGCTGCTAGACCATGCCTTCCCTTGGTATTTTTGTCTACAGCCTATAGGCTGTTTAGCTCTTGACTTGGTAATGGCATGATACCTGTATGGAATATACTGCCCAGAAAAAACAACTATGATATAAGCAATGCTTGACAACGTGTTGAATCCAAAGTTGCAGTGGTAAGGATGTTTTCTGTTTAACTTTTTACTTCATTTAATTGCTTTGAAAAGATTATCTCCTTATTTATTTTACTCGAGGAAATCAAAAGTTAATATTTGGGACTTTTGCTGAAATTTGAAACTAGGCAAGTAAGAGCACCCATTGTCCCTAAATTCATCATTTAAAATTATTAAAACTTTATTCATATGTTTTAGTCGTCAGAAATTTGAGCCAAGCATGGGAACTCACACTTGTAATGCTACCTGATGGGACTTGACTAATGCAGAGAGGACTATGATTTGATGCTAGCCCAGGCAAAACATTCACAATATTGGATCTCAATCAATATCTGAAACCAATGCATTGTGCTTTTTATTTCATCTACACAGAAAGGGTAAAAAGAAGGATTGTGGTCCATGATGGCCTGGTCATAAACATAAAACCTTAACACAAAAAATGTCTCAAGCAGAGCTGGATGCAGGTGATTCATGCCTGTAGTCTTAGCTACTCAGGAGGCTGAGATCTGTAGATCACAGTTCAAAGCCATCCCAGGCAGGAAAATCCATGAGACTCATCTCCAATAAACCATTAGAAAACCAGTAGTGGTGCTGTGGCTCAAGCAGTAAAGCATTCGCCTTGAGCTGAAGAGCTCAGGGATAGCGCCCAGGCACAGAGTTTAAAACACATGACCAACAAAAACAAAAATGACTAATGCAAAAAAAGCAGATGTATGGCTCAACTGGTAGAGCACCTACCTAAAGTGCATGAGGCCCTGAGTTTATGTTCTAGGATAAAAACGAGGGAAGGTGGATATATGGAAGGAAGAAAAGAAGGAAGGGAGGAATTATTCTGTATATTGTACTTGCCTAGTTATTTCATTAAGGTGGCTTCTCATTCCTTTTTCTTTTTTTTTCTGTCTGTTGTGGAGCTTGAACTCAGGTCCTGGATCCTGCCCCTGAGCTTTTGTGCTCAAAGCTAGTGCTCTACCACTTTGAGTTACATGGTCACTTATGGGTTTCAGTGGTTAAATGAAAATAAGAATCTCATAGATTTTGCTGACCAAGCTGGTGTTGAACCTTGATCCTTAGAACTCAGCCTTCTGACTAGCTAGATTTACAGGTATGAACCACTGGCTCTGAGCACTCACTTGTTTTCTTTCTTTCTATTTTTTATCAGTCATGGGACTTGAACTCTGGGTGCTGTCCCTGAGCTCTTCAGCTGAACTGAAGCACTCCACCAGAGTCCACTTATGGTTTTCTGATTGCTAACTGGAGATAAGAATCTCATTAGAGAGGTTCAGAAGCTGACGGCAGAGGAGAAGCTATAGGCTAAACAAGCTCCAGCATAGAAAGCAGTTTTAGTGTTCCTAAACACTGTTTAGTGAAAAGTCCTAGGCTACAGAATCACCCCAAGGGTGACATCACAGTACAGAGAGTTTGGCCCGAGAGGGAAAATGCAGGCAAGGAGGCAGAACTGAGCACTTGCTAGTAGCCAAGGCTGCAACTGATGTGGCAGTAGTGACACTGGCCATAGCGGCCATAGCTATAACAGAGAGAGTTCTGGAAAGCAGCACCAGACACAGGGGGTGAGCAGATTCTACTCATTACCAGCAAGAACTGCCAAGGAGCAGATATCTTCATCCTGCAGATCGCACACCAGAGACGACTCAGGAACCAACACTCTAGAATGAGTAGAACCCTGACATCCTCACTCATTCTCAGGGAGAAGAGGAGGGAAAGCCATCCCTCCCAAACCACCAGAGATCTCCATTTTCCATACTGACAAAGGCCCCGCTGAGCAACTAGCTCCAACTCAGGCCTTGGAAGAAAAGAAAAGAGTCATTTAGCAGGTCACAAGAACCTTACCTAACCTGCCAAGCTCAGCTACACCCAGGGGAAATCACACAGCCCAGATAGAGGAAGATCCGTCTCCCACCTCAGGAGAGACTTTCTTTACTGTGTAAACACAACCAGAGGCTGCCCCTCCCTACAGCAGCTTAGAAAATCAACTAAAATTCAGTAAACACAAACCCTGAGAATGGATCCAGGCTGGGCCCTGTGAGTGTCTCTGGAGCTAGCCCATCAGGGAAAAGCTAGTTTGTTGAAAGGCTTCAACCCTACCCAGAACCTAGCCTCATCACAGCATCTCCAAACTAGAGGAAATAGCCATCTCCCTCTTTTGTGATACAAAGCAGATCTCCCTCCCTTTGAACTAGCCTGGGAAGAGGATCACAAAATCCTGGGTAAAGCAGAGCATTATTCTGCCTGCTCAAACAAACTGACTGAAGAATCCAATCAAGCCACAGGAAAACCAAACACCACAAGCAGACCAGAGACTCCACCAAGAGACTGGTTATGGACACAGTGGAGATAAATGACCTTCCAATCCCCCCTCGAAAAATAGAACTGTGTTTGTATCTTTTTAAATTTTATTTTCTAATTGCTTTCTATTAATCTTTTTTTCCTCTCATAATTTTTATTTTAGGTGTATATGTGTGTGTGTGCTTTTCTTTTATCTCTTCTAATCTTTTGGTATTTTTTATTTTCTTTTTTCTCTTTCTTTCTTTTTTGAGTGACTTAATTGCTATTCTGCTCGTCCCCATATATATACCCGTCATCAATTATTAGACCTTATACCCCATGGTAGACACACTTAATCCAGAAATTTATTACTCAATTCATAAGCTCTTAGGCTTAAATTCTTTAGTAGCAATATTATATCTTTATACCGATATAATTTCCTGTTTATGTGTATTTTTTTTTCTTTTTGCTGGTCATGGGGCCTGGGCACTGTCCTTCAACTCTTTAGCTCAAGGCTAGTGCTATACCATTTTGAGCCACAGCAACACTTACAGGTTCTTCTGCTTATGTGGTGCTGATGAATCAAACCCAGGGTCTCAGCATGCAAGGCAAGCACTCTACCACTGAGCCACTTTCCTAGCCCTAATCTTTTAATAACTAATTTTAAGCACTTTTATTTTTTAGTTTTTCATGTCTCCTATGCCTTCCCTCCTCTCATTGTATCCTTCTCTCAAATCATTTCTTTAAACTTACATAATTTTTGTGTTTCATTGTTTAAATTCAAATTTTTATTGCCATTTTTCTTCTTTTCTTTCTTTTTTATTTTAATTTAATTTTATTTTATTTGTGAACATACTGTACAGAGAGGTTACAATTACATGGGCAGGATAATGCATACATTTCTTACCAAGCATTGCTGCCTCCTCCTTTGTTTACCCTTCACATCCCTTCCCAGCCTCCCCCCACACCCCACCCAATCATCCCCCCCCCCCGCACTGATGTTGTAAAGCTCGTTTTCAACATGACAACTTGTACTTCTCATTGTTGCAACAAGTCCACCTGTATCCTTAAACAACTCGTTTTTCCCCATCTCCTCCACAAGTTATACCGATATAAAATATAGTGAAAGCAGGGGTTATACTGTGGGGGAGGGACATACAAAGAAATAATCTTATAAATGCGTTAGAAACACATGCAGGAAGGAACAAACACATTAAAATACATATCTAAGGATTCATTTTCCTAACATCACATTATCTGAACTTTTCTGCTTGACTCAAACATATCCTAGATATTGGAAATAAGGGAAACCATGTGACCTATGATTCTTTGAGCCTGGCTTACTTCACTTAATATAATTTTTTTCCAAGTTTTTCCATTTCCTAACAAATGGGACGATGTCATTCTTTCTGATGGAGGCATAGAATTCCATTGTGTATATATACCACATTTTCTTGATCCATTCATCTACTGAGGGGCATCTAGGTTGGTTCCATATCTTAGCTAGGGTAAATAATGCTGCAATAAACATAGTTGTGCTGGTAGCTTTAGTGTGGTCTTGTTTGTAAACATTTGGGTAAATGCCCAAAAGTGGGATTGCTGGGTCATAGGGGAGTTCTATGTGAAGTCTTTTGAGGAACCTCCATACTGCTTTCCAAAGTGGTTGAACAAGTTTACATTCCCTCCAACAGTGAAGTAAGGTTCCTTTCTGTCCACATCCCCTCCAGCATCTACTGTTGTTAGAGTTCTTGATTTTTGCCATTCTAACTGGTGTGAGGTGGTATCTCAATGTTGTTTTGATAGGAATGTTGAGCATTTCTTCATGTGTGTATTGGCCATTGTTCTTTCTACTTCAGAGAAGTTTCTCTTTAAGACTTAAGCCCACTTATTTATCGGGCAGTTGTTTCTTTGAGGATTTGTTGTTGGGGGATTTAATTTTTTGAGTTCCAGGTATGTTTTAGATATGAGAAACTTGTCCGTTGTATGGCTAGTGAAGATCTTCTCCCAATCCACAGGATTTCTTTTGATCTTGCTAGCTATTTCCTTTGCCATGCAGAAGCTCTGCAACTTTATACAATCCCATTTGTCCAACCTTTCTTTGATTTGTTGTGTTTTCCGGTCTCTATTCAGAAAATTTCGGCCAGAGCCAAAGAGACCTAGGGTTTCTTTTATTCCATCCAGTAATGTTTTCAGAGTGTCTGCTTTGACTTCGAGGTCCTTTATCCATTTGGAGTTGATTCTGGTGCAGGGTGATATATAAGGATCTAGCTTTAGTTTTCTACAAGTAGTTAACCAATTTTGCCAGCACCATTTATTGAAGAGGCTGTCTTTCTTCCATTCTATTGTTTTAGCTCCCTTATCGAAGATTAGTTGGCTATAGGTCTGTAGGTTCATTTCTGGGTTTTCAATTCTATTCCTTTGGTCCTTAGGTCTGTTCTTATGCCAGTACCAAGCTGTTTTGATTACCATGGCTTTAAGAGTAGAGTTTGAAATTTGGTATTGATATTCCTCCAGCAGTGTTCTTTCCGTTGAGGAGTGTTTTTGCTATTCAGGGTCTTTTATTGTTCCATATGAATTTTTGGATTGCCTCTTCTATTTCCTTGAAGAAAGAGGTTGGAATTTTGATAGGTATTGCACTGAATTTGTAGATAGCCTTGGAAAGTATTGCCATTTTCACGATGTTAATCTTTCCAATCCAGGTGCATGGGAGGTTTTGCCATTTTCTAACTTCTGTTATTATGTGCTTTTTCAAGTTTTTAAAGTTTTGATAATAGAGGTCCTTTTCTTCTTGCATTAAGTATTTTATTTTTTGTGGGTCTATTACAAATGGATTTGCTTTCCTAATTTCAACCACGCTTTTCTCATTGTTTGCATACAGAAAACCCATTGATTTTTGAGGTTTAATTTTATACCCTGCTACTTTGCCAAAATTTTGTGATTTATTAATTTAAAACCCTTTCACTGACTATTTCTTCTCTTCTTCTACACTTCTTTATTTCTTTTGTGCTGTTCCTGAAGCTTGAACTCGGGGCCTTCCTGTTTATCTTTATATATCTTTTATATAACTTGTTTCAGTTTTGTTGTTCTAATGTTTCATTTGTTTATGTTGCTTTATATACCTTATTTTTATATCTCAAAAAAGTAACTTTTAGCTTGGTACTGGTGGCTCATGCCTGTAATCCTCCTCAGGAGGCTGACATCGAGGATCACAGTTTGAAGCAAGCACAGGCAGAAAAGTCTGGGAAATTCTTAATACAACTACAATACCAAATATACAAGAAGTGGAGCTGTGACTCAAGTAGTAAATTTTTGGACTTGAGCAAGAGCACTCAGAGCTCTGAGTGCAAGTTCAAACCCCTGGACTGGCACAAAAATAAAACTTTCTTTACCTTATATTATATTAGGATTACTGATGCCAGAATCAAGTCCTAGTTTTAAGGACCAACATTTGTAGCAGATGCAACTATTGATGTTTTCCCTAGGAAATTTTATGCTTGTTTTATTCCTTGTCTTGTATTTACATTCCACTAATGGCATTCTTATTTTTTTTTGTTTGGAGGGACATTTCCATAAGTCAATTACATTAAAAAGCATGTCTTGAAGTTTTCTTTATTTTAAATAGGAAAGGGAAACTCTGTCCGAATCCAGCAGAGAGCGAATGATGGTTTGATTGCAGAGCTGTTAAATCTATTCCTGGATGTGAGAGGCTACGATTTGTAGTGCTTTGTTGGAAGAGTCTTCATGCAGCTTCACAATAAACTTCTATGATGTCACAGTCAACTTTGCCATTACAACAGATAGGTGTCAGCCACTTATTTCACCCTTACGTTGACTTTTGATACACAAAGAGCAAAAAAATAATTAGAAGAATTAACTATTAACCAAAAGATCACAGCTTGATGAGCTTTCCTGACTGAATTCTGAGATTACATGAGCAGGGCAGTTTCATCTACACAAGGCTACTAAGAAATAAGGACCAGGCAATGTTGTAGGCAACTGGAGAAACAGATGTGAATACAGGTGCAAGTGGCCTGCTCCATGAACCTTTCATGCTGAAGGAGAAAACCAGAAAATACAATGATAATGTCAATATTTCAGAAGGCTGGTAATGTGGGGAGACAGCTTCACATTGAGGATGGGAGGAAGGCACATATGATCTAACAGCAAGGGACATCATCCATGCAATTATTGCTTTGCCATGCTGGCTCCAATCTCAATCCCAGATCTCATCCTTCTGAGTAACAAATTATAGGTATGAGGCAACTGCAGTGAGCTCTTTGATATAAATATCTATAACCAATTTTTGCTAAGTTTCTCAGAAGTTTCTTGAGAGGAAAGTTGAAAATTAAATATATTATGTGTCTTAAACATTCTTTTCATTATCTTCTAATTATTTGAATATGAGCTATCTTCCTCACATTTGGGAAAATTTTTTTCATTGTTCAAATCCTGGGGAGGGATGGAAAACCCAGTTTCTTTTCCAAACTTGAAAAAAAAAATAGTCATTTTAACTTACCAGTTTTGCCAAATAGTGTGTCATGTCCTTGATGGATTTTTCATCTTCAACAGTGTTAGATGAATGAAATTATAAATGGGAGAAAATCAACCACATAGTAGCAAGTTTATCACAATGACAGATATAAGCTTTCCACTTTCTACCAGATAAATCATTTGCCACAAGCATTAAAAATCTTGAATAAAAACTTGGAGATTCTTCCTCTTTATATAAAGTTGGATTTTTGTTTTGTTTTGTTTTGTTTTTGGTTGGTCATGGGCTTTATCTTGGGGCCTTGGGGCAGTCCCTCAGCTATTCAGATCAAGGAAAACACTCTACCACTTGAGCCACAGCACTACCTCTATTTTTCTGGTGGTTATTTAGAGATGAGCCTCACAGAGTTTGCTGCTCAGGCTGACTTTGAACTGCAATCCTCAGATGTCAGCCTCCTGAGTAGCTAGAAATACAGACATGAGCCACCAGCACCTGGCCAAAGCTGTATTTTATCAGTTTTGTTGGCTTGAATGATTACCAAGGAAAAAATAGAAACTAAAATTGTTAGCTTATGCTAAAATTTCCAATAGTTTTACCATGAATAATAGTGAAATATTTAGAATTACATATTTTGAGAGTATATAACTGATTAAATTTTATTGTTTTAAAATACTTAAATATATCTCTTTTTTTGTAGACACTGAAGTTTGAGTTCAGAACTTGTACTTGTTGGCAGGCACTCTCCTGTGTGAGTCACATTCTTCAGAACATTTTTAATCAATCATCAATTAAATAATTTGAAGCTCACAAGTCATCTTTTGCTAAGATTAAGTAAAATAAGCCTAAACTCCTGCCTTTTGAGTAACAGAAGAAATCCTAATATCTAGATGTATAGACTCAAATAAATGAAACAACCTAAGAACAATCTTATCAATAAATAGGCAAGTGAATTGACTACATCATTCCCCAAAACAGATATAGGTGTCTAAGGAATACATGAAAATATACAACATCTTTAATAATCAAGGCAATGCAAATCATATCTATGTTGAGGTTTCATGTCTGCCTAAGCAGAATGCCTTTTAATCCTACATATACACCTGAAGAAATGTAAGTCAGCCTTATAGTAGAGCTATCTGCACACACATATTTTATAGCAGGATTCAAAGAATCATATTCCAGAATCGGCCTCCACAGGTAGAAAAGTGTTTAAAACTGTTATCTCCAAATAAAAATTAAACAGATCTGGGAGTAGAGCTGTGGACCAAGTGGCATAGTACCAACCTTAATGGAAAAAATCCAATCAAGAATTTAAGGCCCCAGGTTCAAGCCTCAGGACTGGCAAACACACACACACACACACACACACACACACACACACACACACAGAAACACACACACACACACACAGAAACACACACACACACACACACACACACAAAATGCTGCCTATATTTTTAGTAAGTTTCTTAATACCCTAAAATTCATGTACCTATGAAAAATCTTAATATAATGGAAAAGTGATATTTATAATGATAAACTCTTACTGAAGAACCCAGGTTTTTTTTCTTGATTTGTTTCGTTTTTGTGCTCATTGGACTTGAACTCACAGCCTAAGTGCTGTGCCTGAGCGTTTTTGTTCAAGGTTGGTGCTCTACCACTTAGTTACTGTGCCACTTTCCAGGTTTGTGGTAGTTCGTTGGAGATAAAGAGTCTCAAGGACTCTGTCCTCCACACATAAATTTCAAACTGCAATTCTCAGATTTCACATTCCTGAATCGGTAGAATTAGAGGCCGGATCCAGGCTAGAACCTGAGTATTTTCACCACTGCTCATTGAAAGAGTTCAAATCTTTTTACTCCAGAATACTTACCAAGCACAGTTTTCTCTGGATGGCAATCAAGCAAATATAGAGGCGCCCATAGTTCACACCTGTAAATCCTAGCTACTGAAAAGTCTGAGATCCGAGGATAGTGTTCAAAGCCAGTCCAGACAGGAAAATCTGGGAGAATTTTAGTCCCAATTAACCACAGAAATGCTATATGTTGAGCTGTGGCTGAAGCAGTAGAGCTCTACCTTAATCAAATATCTCAGAATCACTTCAGACCCTGAGTTCAAGTCCCAAGACCAGTGCACATGTGCACACACATGCACAATTTTATAACATAGTTCTCAAACCCAGCAAGGTTCCATCTTAATCCCTTAATGTCATGCTTTGTTATGAGAACTGGAAAAGGCTAACCTCTGGCATGGGTTGCAGTCCATGATGGTAAACAGCATCTGGATAGAGTAATTACCTTAGAGCCAATCGGACCGATCCAGACTGGAAGTACAAGTGAGGTGGTGTAGACACATGGCCCCTACTCCCCTGTTCACCCAGACCAAAAGCAGGAGTATGGTGACACAGGCACGCAACCCCCATTCACCCAGACCTGAAGCAGGAGTGAGGAAACATGGGTACATGGCCCCCACTCATCCAGAAATGAAGCGGGAGTGAGGTCAAAAGGGCATTAGCCCAGACTTATCCAGCCAGGAAGCAGTAGTGAGGTGGTGCAGGCACATTGCTCCTACCTACCCCTACCAGTATCAGCAGTGAGGTGACACAGGCACCATGACCCCTACTCCCCTACACATGCACACCAGAAGCAGGAGTGAGGTGACACAAGCACACAACCCCACACTCACCTAGACTGGAAGTAGGAGTGAGGTTACATGGGCATGGGCCCCCACGCAGCCAGACCAGAAGCCAGAGTGAGATTGTACAGGCACACGGCAACTACCGACCCAGACCAGAATCAGGAGTGAAGTGATACAGGCACACAGCCCCAACTTATCCAGCCAGGAAACAGAAGTGAGGTGATGGTCTTATGCCGCCACACCAGAAGAGCCTAGCATTCTATGGTGGCCCCTTCTCTTTCGGCCTTTGTGAAGAGTGGCTGGGTTTCATGATGCACTCCAGAGGTCAAGGGACTGGAGCTAAGGATGCTGCTGCCATCCCCCAACTGGTACTGCACCTGCTGCAGCTATGGTAGCAAACTTAATTGGTTCTAATTCACAAAACATATGTTATGAACTATGAGTTTGTTCAGGTACTGCGCGCCACTTGCTAGTCTCTTAATATTATAGTTGCCAATGTCTAAGTGCTCACTGACTTGTAAATATGCTGGAATGGAAATCCTACTATCACTGCTGTCTTTTCATTTCTAGGAATGATGATTTTGAAATGGCCCTTCTGGAGAGAAGAAGAGGGCACATGGACCCAACTATTCAATAGTGCATTTGGGTGACACTATATTGGCCCAAGAATGAGTCGACCCAGCTTGTATCCAGGTGTTTTGGGTTAGTCTTTTGGGTCATGCTTTCTGTTTGGCCGTGGAGAGTCTTAAGCTTCTCATTGTAGACACAGAAGATGGGAAAGTAACTTCCAAGGCTTATATATTCAGGAGCCATTTACTTTCTGCCCTTCTGAGATGGCATCTTACTCCATTGCCAAAATGGTCTTGAACTTACCAGGCTTCTGCTTAAGCCTGCCAAGTGATGGAATTACAGGCTTACCATACCACACCCAACTATGTGTCATGGGCCATTTGAAATAGAAAATTCATGGGGCTGGGAATGTGGCTCAGTGGTAGAGCGCTTGCCTTGCATGCTCAAGCCCTGGGTTCGATTCCTCAGCACCACATAAGCAAAAAGAAAAAAGCCGGAAGTGGAGCTGTGGTTCAAGTGATAGAGCACTAGCCTTGAGCGGAAGAGCTGAGGGACAGCGCTCAGGCCCAGAGTTCAGGCCCCACGACCGGACCCCCCCCCAAAAAAAAAGAATGTTCAAAAAAAAAAAGAAAGAAAATTTATGACATTTCTGCTGTATCCACTAACAAAATTGTGCAATGATCAAATAACTTACAACCTAGTTGTTAAAAATATAGCCTCAGACTCAACTGAATTTCAAATTCAATTTTGGTTATTTACCTGCTTTTGGTTAAAGAGGAAGACACTTTATCACTGAGTTTTATTCACTTGTATAAAAAGGTGGATGGAGCCATGGACAGATGGCTCATGCCTATAATCTTACTCAGGAACTTGAGATGGAAAGAATATGTTTTAAACCCAACCCGGGCAGAAAAGTCCCTATGAGATACTTAGGTCCAGTGAATCACTCAGAAACCCGAAGTGGGGGCTAAGAATTTGGCTCAGTGGTAGAGTGCTTGCTTTGCAAGCATGAGGCCCTGAGTTCAATTCCTCAGCACCACATAAGCGGAAAAAGCTGGAAGTGGTGCAAAGGCTCAATTGGTAGAGTGCTAGCCATAAGCTGAAGTGCTGAGAGACAGCACCCAGACCCAGATATCAGGCCCCCTGAACAACAACAAAAAAAATCAACACAGAAATGGGGTTGTGGCTCAAGTGGTAGAGTGCTAAAAAATGGATCACGGACTGCACCCAGACCCTGAGTTCAAATACGACAATGAACAACAAAAAAATGTGATTGGATAGGGGTATTTTCCATCTCCTAGGTTTATGATTATTCAATAATCAGAATTTATTGAGCATTTCCTATGGAAAAGAGGTATTTTTCCTCACCAGCAAGTGATTTATGATGCTGCAGAGCATGCAATGGATACCCTCTACTTCACTTGAGAATTGAGTGTGAATTTTTTGGGGTCCTATTAGAATAGCAGGTCAGGAGCAAAGCTGATAAGGATTCAAGCTTTCTGTTAAACCATACTGTAGCCATTTTGATTTTTGTTAAAGGAATAATTGATTTAGACATTGGTGGCTCATGGCTATAATCCTCACATGCCTTCACTTGTATATTTGCCTATAGCCTATAGGCTGTTTAGCCCTTAACTTTGGTGGTGGCATGATTCGTGTATGGAATATACTGCCCAGAAAAATACAACTATGATATAAGCAATGTTTGACAACGTATTAAATCCAAAGTTGCAATGGTAAGGATGTTTAGTGTTTAACTTTTTTCTTTAGTTAATTGCTTTTAAAAGTTTGGGCTGGGAAGGTAGCTCAGTGGTAGAGTGCTTGCCTTGCATGCCTGAGGCCCTTGGTTCAATTCCTCAGCACCACATAAGCAAAAAGAAAAAATCCAGAAGTTTTGCTGTGGCTCAAGTGTTAGAGAGCGCTAGCCTTGAGCTGAAGAGCTGAAGGACAGCACCCAGGCCCAGAGTTCAGGCCCCACGACCGGACCCAAAAATATAAAAAATAAAATAAATTAAATGTATTTGCTTATTTAATTTACTCGAGGAAATCAAAAGTTAATATTTGGGACTTTTGCTGAAATTTGAAACTAGGCAAGTAAGAGCACCCATTGTCCCCAAATTCATCATTTGAAATTATTAAAACTTTATTCATATGTTTTAGTAGTCAGAAATTTGAGCCAATCATGGGCGCTCACACTCGTAATGCTATCTGCTGTGTCTTGACTAATGCAGAGAGGACTATGATTTGATGCTAGCCCAGGCAAAACATTCACAATATTGGATTTCAATCAATATCTGAACCAATGCATTGTGCTTTTTATTTCATCTACTCAGAAAGGGTAAAAAGAAGGATTGTGGTCCATAATGGCCTGGTAATAAACATAAAACCATACCACAAAAATGTCTCAAGCAGAACTGGGTGCAGGTGACTCATGCCTGTAGTCTTAGCTACTCAGGAGTCTGAGATCTGTAGATTAAAGTTCAAAGCCATCCCAGGCAGTAAAGTCTGTGAGACTCATCTCCAATAAACCATAAAAAACCAGTAGTGGTGCTGTGACTCAAGCAGTAAACATTCGCCTTGAGCTGAAGAGCTCAGGGACAGCGCCCAGGCACAGAGTTTAAGACACATGACCAACAAAAACAAAAATGACTAATGCAAAAAAAGCAGGTGTATGGCTCAAGTGGTAGAGCACCTACCTAAAGTGCATGAGGCCCTGAGTTTAAGTTCTAGGATAAAAACGAGGGAAGGATGTGAACATATGGAAGGAAGAAAAGAAGGAAGGGGGGAATTATTTTGTATATTGTACTTGTCTAGTTATTTCATTAAGGAGGCTTCTCATTCCTTTTTCTTTTTTTTCTGTCAGTTGTGGGGCTTGAACTCAGGTCCTGGATCCTGCCCCTGAGCTTTTGTGCTCAAAGCTAGTGCTCTACCACTTTGAGTTACATGGTCACTTATGGGTTTCAGTGGTTAAATGAAAATAAGTATCTCATAGATTTTCCTGACTAAGCTGGTGTTGAACCTTGATCCTTAGATCTTAGCCTCTGACTAGCTAGACTTACAGGTATGAGCCACTGGCTCTGGGCACTCACTTGTTTTCTTTCTTTCTATTTTTTATCAGTCATGGGACATGAACTCTGGGTGCTGTCCCTGAGCTCTTCAGCTGAAGTGAAGCACTCCACCAGAGTCCACTTCTAGTTTTCTGATTGCTAATTGGAGATAAGAATCTCATTACAGAAGTTCCGAGGTAGATGGCAAAGGAGAACCTGGAGGCTAATCAAGCTCCAGCAAAGAAAGCAGTTTTAGTGTTCCTAAATACTGTTTAGTAAACAGTCCTACACTACAGAATCACTCCAAGTGTGCCATCAGGTACAGAGAGTTTGGCCAGAGAGGGAAAATCCACACAAGGAGGCAAAACTGAGCAATTGCCGGTAGCCAAGGCTGGAACGGATGCAGCGGCAGTGACAGTGGCTGTATTGGCCATACCTATAGCAGAGAGAGTTCAGGAAAACAGCACCAGACACAGCAGGTGAGCAGATTCTACTCATCACCAGCAAGAACTGACAAAGAGCAGATATCTTCATCCTGCAGATCACACACCAGAGACAACTCAGGAACCAACACTCTGGCATGAGTAGAACGCTGACATCCTCACTCCTTATCTGGGAGCAGAGAAGGGAAAGCCATCCCTCCCCAACCACCGGAGAACTCCATCTTCCATACTGACAAAGGCCCCTGTGAGCAACTAGCTCCAACTCAGGCCTTGGAAGAAAAGAAGAGTCATTTAGCAGGTCACAAGAACCTTAGCTAACCTGCCAGGCTCAGCTCCACCCAGGGGAAAATCACCCAGCCCAGACAGAGGAAGATCCGCCTCCCACCTCAGGAGAGACTTTCTTCACTGTGTAAACAGAACCAGAGGCTGCCCCTCCCTACAGCAGCCTAGAAAATCAACTAAAATTCAGTAAACACAAACCCTGAGAATGGATCCAGGCTGGGTTCTGTGAGTGTCTCTGGAACTATCCCCTCAGGGAAAAGCTAGTTTGCTGAAAAGCCTCAACCCTACCCAGAACCTATCCTCATCACAGCATCTTGAAAGTAGAGGAAACAGCCATCTCCCTCTTTTGTGATACTCAAAGCAGATCTCCCTCCCATTGAACTAGCCTGAGAAGAGGATCACAAAATCCTGGGTAAAGCAGAGCATTATTCTGCCTGCTCAAACAAACTGACTTAAGAATCCAATCAAGCCACAGGAAAACCAAACACCACAAGCAGACCTGAGACTGCACCAAGAGAGTAGTTATGGACACAGTGGAGATAAAGGATCTTCTCATCACCTCTCCAAAAAATAACTCTTTTTGTAGCTTTTTTTAAGTTTTATTTTTTAATTGTTTTCTATTAATCTTTTTTTTTCCACTCATAATGTTTATTTTAGGTGTATTTGTGTGTGTGCTTTTTTATATCTTCTGATCTTTTGGTACTTTTTTATTTTCTTTTTTTTCTCTTTCTTTCTTTTTTGAGTGACTTAATTGATATTATGCCCATCCCTATATATATATACCCGTCGTCAATTATTAGACCTTATACCCTATGGTATATACACTTAATCCAGAAATTTATTACTCAATTCATAAGCTCTTAGGCTTAAATTCTTTAGTAGCAATATTATATCTTTATACCTATATAATTTCCTGTTTGTCTGTTTTTTGCTAGTCATGGGGCCTGAACTCTGGGCCTGGGCACTGTCCCTCAGCTCTTCAGCTCAAGACTAATCCTCTACCACTTTGAGCCACAGCACCACTTCCAGCTTTTTCTGCTTATGTGGTGCTGAGGAATCGAACCCAGAGTCTCATTCATACAAGGCAAGCACTCTACCACTGAGCCACTTTCCCAGCCCTAATTTTTAATAACTAATTTTAAGCACTTTTATTTTTTAGTTTTTCATGTCTCCTATCCCTCACCTCCTCTCATTCTATCCTTCTCTCAATACCATTTCTTTAAACTTACATAATTTTTAAGTGTTTCACTGTTTAAATTTAAATTTTTATTTCCATTTTTCTTCTTTTCTTTTAAATCACTCTCCTATCATTCTGTCTAATCTATTTCTCTCTCTGAGATAAGAACTTGGTTAAATTCATTCTCCTTTTACCTCTCCATAGCCCTCTAATCAGTGGTATTTCTTTGAGGAATTACTGTCAATGTTGCCATGTGCCAATCCAAGGCCTCTCACAAAGTCTCCTAACCCAACCTGTCTGTGCCTCTGTGTGAGTTAATCATCATTGAACAACTGCGTTCCATGGTTTGTGAAACATTCGCTTCTGTGATCATATGCACATGAGGGCCCAAGAAGAGACTTCCCTGGAAGGAATGTCCTAAAATGCAAAACGTCTACTAGGGCAATGGAAACCCATGGTTGGGCATGCTTAATTTTTAACCTGTGCACTGAACTAACAGGAAAACATTAAGACACACTAAGAAACCCTGATGTAAAGGATCAGAGGGCTGAGGGGAAGGGAGCCGCATGCTCAGGAATATAAATGGAGCTTACAAGCCACTGCAGGCTCTGACTTTCTATGTTGAAGTTAAGATTAACAGGCAGCCCAAGTTTCTAAGAACTCATTGTCTAGGCTATATGCCTCTTTCAGAACTTCTTTTCCTCCTCCTGTATTTTGAAAACAGCAGTTAGTACTGTGTTTCTCTCTCCTAGGGGCAATTTTTCTCTTCACACAATGCTTAAAGTAGATAATAGGAAGCTGAAATTAAAGTTAACAAGTATGAAGTAGCACACAGTGCTTGTCCTGAATTCCTGGACCTAAAAAGTTCCCAATTCTAAGCACAAAGTGATCATAGGTGTATCCTAATAACCTCCACTGAATGGAGAAATTTGAACAATTTTCCCAAGGCAGGTATTGTCCAGTACAGTAGTTACCACCTATAACCCTTGTTATTAGGATGGTTGTGATCTACTAGAACAATAACCTTGAAACTGGGCCAAGACGAGACAACTTATCGTTGCTAGAAACGGGGGAAGACAACTAGGAGAATGTTTCTCTGGCACAGACATGGATATAATTACAACAAAGTTCTAAATTGTGGCTCATCAGTAAAGACTATCAAGTCATACATCAATAAAGGTAATAACTAAACATAAAAATTAAAAAAAAACTATTTGGGTTTCCGTACTAACATCTTTTTAAAGGTGTGTGTGTGGTGTCTGAGATTTTTTATGGGGCAGCATTGGTTCTTAAAAATCATCCTATTGGCACTATCTTTAGGTTTCCCATTCAAGTCTGGTGGCATTCTAGCTGTACCACTTGAATCACACAATTCTTGACTTCTGCTGGTTAACGAGATAAACATGTAAAGTATATGTCAACCTTGGTTGGTTTCAAATTATGATCTTCAGATCTCATTCTCTGGAGTAGGTAAGGATATAAGAGTGAGCCACTATGCTCAGCCCAGTATTTCTAGTAAGTTACTTAATCTTTCTGAATCTCAGCTTCTTCTTGTGTGGAAAGTGAACAGAATTATTTTGTGTATCTTAGAATCTGGTGGGAGTTATGACTAGGTATGGGAAGTATAAGTGTTCCGGATGTGAAGACAGAGTCTGACAATCTCATAAAACTACTGATGTTTATATTGAAATGAATTAAAGGAATTGAAAACGATGGATTTTTCTTTTTTTTTGTTTATCCATTTCTGGGCAGTGAGGGAGCCACAGAAATTCAAGGAGAACAAGGAAACAAATGCAGCAGTGATACTCTGTAGATATTATGTTGACAATCAACTATACCACTTGTGGGCAGGGAAAGGAGGGAAAAACAGAGAGAGAGCAAAGAAGTGATTAGATTTTCGAAAATGAAATGAACTCATTATCTAAATTACAAAATGGTGACCCGTATGTCCACTACATTAACAATAACAATTTTTTAAAGTCCAGGTTGATGATTCTCTCCTCCAGTTTTAGTTAGAGGACCTTGAGACTCAGGCCCACCTATAGAGTTTTCGAAGGTCAATTGATATGATAATTAATATAGAGCCAAAATCTCTTAACAAATGTTATAAAAAGTATTTCATTCGTAGTACTTCTTTCTGCTTGAATGGAGATTCTATATGTTATTGGCAGAGCTATGTTTTTTACTTTTTGTTTTCAGTATTTGTCAACTGTTGAAATCCTTCTTGAAGCTTTGGGACAGAGGTCTGCTATATCTTGGCACCCTGCCCCTAACTAAAATAGTAATCAACCTTTGAAATTAATTTACTTGTGTATGAGTTTGTTTTATTTCTTTATTCATTTATTTATTTATTTGTTTATTTATTTATTTTTGTCGCTGGTGGTGAAATCTGGGCCTGGTCGCTGCCCTCAGCTCTTCAGCTCAAGGCTGGTGCTCTACCACTCGAGCCACAGCACCACTTCTGGCTTTTTCTGCTTACGTGGTGAGGAGGAATCAAACCCAGGGCCTCATGCATGCAAGGTAATCTGTGTACCACTAATCTACCTTCTCAGCACCTATGAGGGGTATTTTTGTGCACGGGTCTATCAAGGAAATCTATTCAGAAATGTATTCATTTGCCACTAGACATTAATTATGAATTATCTGATAGTTAAAGGATAAATTGTTATCATTTTTACTAGGAATTGTTTGTCTTCCCATGCTAAAAACATGGAGGAGGGTATTTTAAACTAAAACTACAAAAGAAATTTAAGATCTTTGTGCTAACAAAGGTGTCCAGTTATTACATTAAAAAGAAATTTCAAACTTCATGAATACAGAGCTCAAACTCCTTATACTACTTATTTCAAAATGCAAATTAAAGGGAAAATCAGACAGGGGATAAAATTTATATTGTATGTTAATTTTTAAAGAGGAAAATAAGATCCTAGATGGCAGATTAAAGGCAAAGCAATATCAGAGCCCTATCTGCTCAATAAGAAATAAGAAGCTTATTTGAAAAAAAAAAAACTGCAAAGTGCACATCAGGCAAAGGCAAGCAGTCAGAGCTTACCACAAACACAGAAATACCATATCTCTCAGAAAAAGGAAACAAGTTCAGACCAGTGCTCATCCTTATCCCTGATTTCAATAATACATATACACCCCCTACACACACACACACACACACACACACACACACACAATGAATGTATGCAACAGCTCAACCTACTCACATCCACTCAACATGAATCAAAGATCTTCCTGTAATATTTGAAACTTTAAGTTTCAAGTCATATAAATAATTGATAATAGATGCATAAGTAATTATTTTCTGAATAGCGCTCTACTGTAAAAGTGAGAATTCATGATGATTATAACTACTTTAAACATCTCTGAATCTCAAAAAAATTAAACAACACACAATCCGGGACTGCATTTCTACCAGCTATTCTGCAAAGGCTTAATAAGAAGATACTTATGAGATTTTGTGTACCAAAAATTAAATACTAAATTCAATTAATACCTGAGTAAGTGAAGAGAAAGATGATCAGAGAGATCTATGCTGCCTCCAGTTCTCAACCAGCTGTACACTGTGTCATCTTTGCTGCTGCTGGACCTTAGTTGTCTTCTCCAGTGCAGTGGCCACACTGGGGTTGGATTGGGCCTGGTAGGGAGATGAGTTTGGCCACATGGGAGGCCACACTGGGGTTGAGGTTTGGGGCAGTGTGGAGGGGAGAGGAGGCCTTGGCAGAAGCTGGTGAAGCAAGGAAAGAGGCAGGAAGCCGGAGGCTCAGGAAGCAGCATGCCCGAAGGCTGCCTGGTTCTGGAGAATGTCTGTGAGGTGGGGTTGTTGGGGCAGATCCCATGGGGCCTGGTGGCCTGGTGAGAAGAGGAAGGAATCTCAAGTACTGCAAAGGAGGACAATGAAAATTAAGATCACAGTGGCTGAACAATTTCAACAACAAAGGTGGGGACATGGAGGTAAACTCTGGGGATGAGAGGACGGCAGCACTGGGCCAGTGGAGTTCAATCCTTTCTGGACATACCTGGAAGTGTGTGAGGACTGGCTCCACCACAGCTTTGGCCTCACTCGACTTGAACGGGCACCCGGAATGGTCACCTCAGCCTCAGCCTGCCCCAGAGAGCCAGACTGGCATAGATGCTGAAGACCAAGCAGTGGCTGGGAAGCTATGCGCAACAGGGTGGAGGAAGCATGGCTGGTGGGTGCAGCTCCAGCCCAGCCAGGTCCAGGGCCAACGGGGAAGTTCAGACTGTAGATCTAGAGCAGGCAGTGTGCCCCAGACCAGTGGGACTTCCAGGGACTTGCGTGGAGGCCAACACGTGCATGTTGGGAACTTCATAAGCATGGCCCAGGCGTCTCCACGGAAAGGTGCATTCACTCCTGTGCCTCTCCTTTCTTCTGGACTCTCGCTGTCCTCCTGCTTCCTGCTGAAGTACCAGGCCATAGACCGCCCCCAAAGGCCAGCAGAGAGCCCTTGCCAATGTAAATGCAGGGGGGTCGTTTATTACAGCTCGAGCTGGACTCACAAATCTTCCCTGACACAGCAGGTCAATAATTGTCAGTCCCAATCTCTTGGTCAGCAAGGTTTTTTTATTTTGTATGAAGCAGGTGGAAGGATCATTACAACACTGATTTTGTGATAGGTCGGTGGTTCGTAGTAAATCTAGTCTTAAATTTATTGGTTGGGGAATGATCATTTCCAGTAAGGGCAGGGACTTTCTCGCTTAGCAGTTACAGGATAGGTTAAATCATACATAGCAAGCATATTATAAGTTGGGGTAGGTGGGGCCAATCACAGGAATGCTGAGGGCACTATTCCTGGATTATTTCCCGACCTAAATTGCTTCCTGATAGAGTTGGGAGATAATCGGTCAGGGCAGTCTGAGATTCCTGGACAGATCAGGGCTGTCTGGTTTCTTAGTTATTTTTACTGTTACATTTTCTTAGAACATGAACTGACACTCTTTTTCCAGTAGCAGATAACAGATATTTTCCTTAGAGTTTCTGAAATCACTGCCAACCTATTTGTCCTCTCACTGACACATCCAACTACAGGAGTCAACTTCTCCACGCTGATGACAGGCCATCTCGGAGATATTCACAGGGCTATGTTTCCTCCTCTATCTCAGGCCTTTCTACTGAAAGAACATCCTTACTAAAAACTTTTTAGTTGTTTCTAGTGAGGAAGAAAAGTAAGGCCTAGTTGCAGCCATGGAACCAAGAATTGAGGGCCATGGCTAGAGCAAAATGCCCTGAGAAAAGATGGATTCATTTTTGTCAAAGACACAAGTCTCTATAGGAACTCTCATTCTAACTGATTTTCTTCCTAGTAATATATTCACAGAATATGTAGACTATGTAATGAATGAACAATGACATATGCATAATATTTGCGAATATGGAGGGAATTAAGAAAAAACTGCAATGGCCAGAAGTAACTGGTTCTTTGAAAGAGAGCTGGTAGGTTCTTTGTTTGGTCTCTACGCCTTTTAGCACGGTATTTTGTATTGCATTCAAACATATGAAGTTCTTAAAATGTAAAATCAGGACAAATAGTTAAAAATAAGGAAATTTTCCTAATAAAGTATACAAACTGCATCTTTAAATTCAGAGGTACTTAACTTGAAATTTTTCTCACGTTAAATTGCCTTTTGTTCCACCGAAGAGTTGATATTCGAAAATTCCTAAAGAGAATTATTTTTTTTCTTTTCTTCCTTTTTAAGGAACCATAGTAAGGTCCACCTGTTTCTGCTGTGAGCTCTTTCTTCCACTTACTGCCCAGTTGCTGTCAATACTCATCCCCATACGAGACAAGCAGCTCACATCCTGCCTTGATGACATGACAGGTTTGGTAGAAGATCTACCTCTGATACTGAAAGGCCCTCGGATTCTGATTCTCAGCACACCTGCCACAGTTCATATACCTAAAGTTGAAGCAGGCACAGGAAGGAAACATAAGAGGGTAAGTTTCTGCTCCCTTTGGATCTACTCCCAATACTCATCCACTCTAGAACTCTAAGTGCACTGTTTTCAAAGCTCAGTTCCAGACTTCTCTTAATCCTTATTTGTCACAAATAGATAGATTTCCAGATTCTCTAAATTGAGTTAAAGTTTATGTCATAGATTTTGGTGGGGACATGCATTCTGTTTCTAGATTAGCACACATCATTTGACATTTGGCCCAAGTAATTTTCCTTAGATTGGACTCACTCATGCACCTGTCTCCACTATGTTCCCATAGAAATTCAGAGAATCATTTGTCTTATAAAGACAATAGAGGGAAATTTGTTTATTCATGATGTTGTTTCCTGATACGACAATGGTTCCCCATGGCACAGGGCTGCAGGACATACCATAGAACCACTGCTTTCTGAACCTCACCACTGCTCCAACTCTGCTTCTACGTGTTTGAGTATACCCTAATAGACTAAAGTTCTTTCTTGTAGGTTGTTAGGGCACTATGTACTTTGCAAAAACGACGAAGAAAAATTATAGTTAAATACTCCTACAATGAAATTGTCCTTTCTATCTCCACATGTGTTTCACAATTACTCAGGGAATATGATTTATTCAACTACTGAGGATAATTCTTTGACTCGTATACAGTATGTGCTTTACAGATGCAGGATCTATGAATGAAGTTAGGCCCTTTGGTTTTTCTTCTGATATCTTAATTTTGTCTCTCATGGAAATTTTTATTTTGATACAGTACACATATTTATATGCATACATACATACATACATACATACATACATACATACATACATACATACCAGAGCTAATGATTGAACTCAGTAACTAAACTTACCTCTTGCAATACAAGCACTCTACCACTTGAACCACTAGCCCTTTTTGTGTTGTTTATTTTTGAGGTATTTTTTGTCTGTCAAGGGGCATAAACTCTGTGCCTGAATGTTGTCCTTCAGCTCTTCAACTCAAGGCAAGCGCTCTACCACTTGAGCCACAGCGCCGCTTTTGATTTTCTGCTGGTTAATTGGAGATAAGAGTTTCACAGCCTTTCTTCCATGGGCTGGATTTGAACCATGATACTCATATCCGAGCTTTCTGAGTAGCTACTTACAGGTTTGAGCCACCAGTGCACAGTTTGTTTTTGAGGTATTATTTACCCTGCTGTCCTGGGTTGCCATCCTGCTTGTGCTTGCCTGGGTTGCTGGAGATACTTCACTTTATCCAGCCATTGTACTTCCACAGTAGCTGGGATAACAAATGTGCACCAACGTGCTCAGCCATTGGTAGTAATCGGGGTCTTATAATCTTTTATGCTAGGAATGGCATCAGACTGAGATCTCATCTCTATCTCAAAAGTACAAATTAAAGGTTGAGCTATGGAACCCAGCTATACTATTTATATTTTTATTTCTTGTCCATCAAATATTCATAATTTTGAAAGCACCAAGTACAGCAAAAGAAAAATGGAGATATGGGAATCCATATGTGTGATAATCAGGGTGCAAGTCTTCTGAGGATAATATCCTCTTAGGAACCATGAAAATGACTGCTGGACTCACTCCAGTTGGCCTGGGATTTATTTTTTGCATCTACACATAGAAGTTACTCCTTTTTGTGATCTGAGTTTCAGAAAGACAAGCTAAAGGCTTTTGGGTAATAATTGGCAAAATCATATTACTTGATTCCAGTGATGCTCTTTGAGCCTGCATGGACTCAGTAGTTGTGAACACATAAGATGCCGTCTACACATCTGAGGGGATTTGTCATAGTCCTAACAGAGGCTCCTTAAGCATGGATGCACTTTGCCTCTAACACACTCTGTTTATATGCGCTATACTTTGATCCTAAATCAGCATGTCCATGTTTATGCAGATTCCACAAACACATACAATTATTTTGTCCATGTCCTAGCAATGTTTCATTGGAGGCACAGGGGGACACATGGAGTTAGAGAAAGGGGGGAAAGGGAGGGCATTTCTTACCATCTAGGAGTACCTATTGTCTGCATCTTCATCTTCTATGATCAAGCCCTCATAGGGGCTGAAGTGCAAACCCAATGGCAGATCAGATTCCTCATTCCATACTCTAAGCCTAGCCTCAGGGTACTGTACTGACGAATTCTCAGCCCAGGGGGCAGACTGAGGACTGAATGGTCATAATGCCCCTTGTCCACCACATTGTCTCTTACAAATATAGGTGGCCCATGAACAGTGTAGCTGGTGATGAAGAAGTTCTGACACTGCTCACAATCTGAGGCAAGAGAAGCAAAAATTAGTCAAGAAATATGTACATTCCCAGATTTAACAATCATGAGAAAGAGCACAGAATGCATATCATTGTCGCTTAGTTCTTCATGTGAAGTTACTAGAGTAAACCAGTAATTGGGGGCCAAATGACCTGATGAATTATTATAAAAGCACATTTGCCTTCTGTTTGAACAAGCACAGAGGGTTACTTACACAGGTAATCATCATCCTGGGGTTTACGGATATCTTCATAAGCATAACTCTTTCTTTCCTGTAGGATGTACATGCTCATTTTTACCTCCTTTTTCCTACGTCCAAGTTGAAAAACAATGGTTATTTAAGTTGGGGATCAACAATCTTTGTCCCTATTTCTTCAGAAAAGTAAAATCTCTTACTACCAAATTATCATCTATTCTTCTCACATACTCTGGTCCCCCATTAACCTTTGACTAAGAGATACAAAGACTTCATTTGAACACTAACTACAGGTTTCTAATTCAATTTTAAGTTTTGGCCATTCCCATTTTCAGGTTTAATTTCGACTTCATTAAATTTCTTATAAAGTGGTCTTTGATGAATTTATTCATTCAGAATATTTGTTGAGGGTATGTTAAGTATTGAGCAAAGACGAGGACATACAGGATTGAAAATGTGTGGTCACAGATTTATCAGACACTTTGCGTTTATCTGTTATTTTACCTTTTACTTATCATTTTCAGACAACATGCAGGCTGTACACATTTTTCTTGTCAGTCCTGGGGCTTGAACTCAGGGCCTGGGCACTGTCCCTGTGCTTCTTTTGCTCAAGGCTAGCACTCAACAACTTGAGCCACATTGCCACCTCTGGCCTTTTCTGTTCATGTGGTTCTAAGGAATAGAACCAAAGGCTTCATTCATACAAGACACATAATCTACAACTAAGCCACGTTCCCAGTGCAGTCTGTGCATCTTTATCTATGTTCTTTAGATTAACATTCAGAAGTTCAGGGAGAATGTAAAATGTGTCATGGCCTAAGTGCCTCCAGGTGGATAATAACCCAAGTGTGTAACTTCATTGTGAAATTCTTATGTGCTGCTCATTGGAAACCTAATTACTAGTTCCACAGCTTAGTTCAGCCTATGTTTGAACTTTCCAAAGTCCATCTCACATAATCAGATTACCCTCAGCAACCTTGCTAGAATTACCAAAATTAGTAAATTTTCCAAATTATTTTCTCTTACCCAATTTTTGTTTGCAGTATTGTCCTTGTGTATTTGCTTCTCCAAGAGGGAACGCTGGTTTCTGGGCCTCTTCTAATCCACTTGACTTTAAGAAATTTATAATTCCTGAGAACTTCTTCAAACTAGGTTCCTTACCTAAGGTTGTCTTGGGCATTCCCTTCAATGAAAGTCACATATAGAATTGGAATGTATTTCCTAAGCCTTCCATCTCCTATCAGTTTTCTCTCAAATCCATATAAGTTAGACTGAGGGAGGGAGAACACTTGAGAATACAAACCGAAAAGCAAACAAGGTCTGTGAATGAAGGAAATGAAGCTTGGAAGAAGACATGACTAGTGGTGACATTTAATGAAAGAGAACACGGGGAAAGTGGAGAATTACAAAACTTGGTTGGAAAAAGCTATGACAGAGCAGTGAGAATAGGAAGAAATTATTGGCAGAAATCTATATGGACAATTAAGTACATTCAAATTGCAACTAGTTATAACAGATGACTTTGAAATTAATTTGACTTTTTTCTATGCAATTTTGCCTGAAAAAGTATGTACCATATAATAATTGTATAAATTGGTATACATGTCTGTTTTTGAGATGATAAGGTAAACAAAAATGTGATATGGTAAAAAAAGAAAATGTTCATCAGGCAGACTCTAGTGACTCGTGATTGTAATCCTAGTTATTCAGTAGGCTGAGAGCTGAGGTGTAAGCTAGGCAGCCAGCCCAAGGAGTAGTAAGACTCATATCCACTTAAAACCATCATAAAAGCCAGGAGTGGTATTGTGGTTCAAGTTGTTGAGTGCTAGCCTTGCTAGCACAAAAGGAAGGATCTGGAACAATGATTAGTCCTGATTGTAAGTCTCAGGCCCAGCACCAAAAAATTTAACATTGAATATTGTGAATTCTTAAAATACAGCATCAATGGGACTAAGCATTTCTTTCTGCTTTTCTTTTTTCCAGTCCACGGCCTGGGCCCTTTCCCTGAGCATCTTTGGCTTGAGGCTAGCACTTTACCGCTTGAGCCACAGCACCATTTTCAGCTTGCTTTTCCTGTTTATGTGGTACTAAGGAATCAAAATAAGGGCTTCATGCATGCTAGGCAAGCACTCAACCATTAAGCTACATTCCAAGCCCCTAATTATTTGTTTTTGAGCCCTGATATAAATTCACTTTCTGTGACATCCCTAGTTGAAATAAATTAGTTGAAATTGAATTTGAAGACATTAACTTCAGTATTTCTCGAGCCTGTTACTTTTACTTAAATTTCAAAACTGATTAATTATTATATATATTGATTATAACTTGTTTATCCTGAAAATATTGAGGGGGGTTCAGTTGAGACTTCAGACCTCTGAAGAACGATCAGTTATTGTCCAACCACTCAAAAGACTCACATGTAAAGGCTACAGCTAAACAAACAACTATGGAAAGTTCCAGAATCAGCTAACTAAAGCTCAGAAGAAGGGACCAATCCTCCTCTTCCTCACAGAATTGACATTTGAAATTAGCCTCAGAAGGATATGTATCTATGTAAAATATTATGTCACTTTTTTTAGTTGTCAGTAAACTTTTCTTAAAACTTACAAATAGTGTGGATTTATTGTTGCATCTATCAATTTGTTATAACAAAATGAAAAGTGGTTGGAACAGAGATTGGAACAATCTTTCAGTGAATGGTGTGAAGATGTGAATGGCTAAGATAGCTAAGACTTTATAATGCTGTGTAAGTATTTATGAACTTGTAAGTGCCTTTAGAGAAAATGTATTGGTAGACTTCACCACCACTAAGTGTGATCCCAGACACAATACATTTTTAGATTTCGGTTTTCTCATCACGTAAGTGATTATAGTTTACTATTTGCCTCATTATGTTGTTGTAATATTGAAATCTATTTGTTCATGGAACATTTAAAATAAAGTCTAAAATATTGTGAAAATAAAATAAGTGGTAGTGATTATTGTGGATATGAATTGAATCTTAGAATGAATATGATAAGAACAGAAGAGATCAGGAAAAAGAAGCAGATGTTCCTAGGGCTTCTTCTCTTACTTGGAACCATGAAGAAAGTTTACTCATCAATAGAATTTGGGAGACATTTATCTTCTGACGCTTACTCTGTTCAGTTCTGAAGGTCATCCAAGAAGGTTTGACTAAAAGTGATGAGAAATCTGGATTTTGGTTACAAAATATCTGCAAACTGTGGATTCTATTTTTTGACAGCAAATCTCAGCCAGAGAGAAAAGACTCTATTTTAGGAAAATGTTTTCTGAATTATCATTAAGGCTTGTCCCTATATTTCTTTTCTTCAATTTCTTCAAACCTAGACAAAACCCATCTTTGCTTCACTCTGTGTTCATAAGCTATCTGTTATAATTTAATTGGTTTTTGATGACAAGAAACACTAAGCAAATTAGGAACAAGAGGGAAAGATTATTTAGTTAAATAGCATACATCATGGTCAACTTAGTTTCATTTCAGTGATGAAGGATTGTTTAACACACATAAATCTTTAAGTGCAATGCAACACATAAGCTGATCAAGGACAAAAATCACACACTCATTTCTCTGGATGCAAAAAAAGCCTTTGACAAAAGTAAACATTCTTCTTTTTTTTTTTTTTGGTCAGTTGTGGGGCTTGACCTCTGGGCCTGGGTGTTATTCCTCAGCTCTTCAGCTCAAGGCAAGCATTCAATCATTGAGGCACAGCACTACTTCCAGTTTTCTGGTCGTTTATTGGAGAAAAGTGCTTCACAGACTTTCCTGCCCGGCCTGGCTTTGAACTCTGATCCTCAGAGCTCAGCCTACTGAGAAGTCAAGATTACAGGTGTTATGCCCAGTTAAAGTCAGCATTCTTTTATCATAAAACCCTTGAAGAAACTAGTGATACTGGGTATATATCTCGATAGGATTACGGGTATATGTGAAAAATTAAATCATTTCTGTTAATAGCAGGAATGACACAAATGTCTATTTTTTTCATTCTTTTCCCGTATTGAATGCAATCAAGCCACAGAAATAAGCATAGAGAAAGAAATAAATAGGTCAAAAGGGAAGAAACCATTTAAATTATGCTTGTTCACATATTACATGATCCTATATTTAAAAGATCCTAAAAATTTCCAGAGAAAAATTCTAGATCTGATAAATGCTATTGGAATTGTGTCAGAATAAATGATGAACATTTAAAATCATCAGCTTGTCTGGCAACAATGAACAGTCTGGAAAAGAAATCAGAAAAATCACAATAGTCTCAAAAAATTAGCTTAAGATTGTGCTTAACTAATGAAGTAAAAAGACTTCTATAATGAAAAGTATAAAACCTCAAATAGAACTGAAAGCCAACCTGGGCTGGTAAGTTTGTGAGACTCTTATTTCCAATTAAGCACCAGAAAATATGAAGTGGTGCTGTGGTTCAAGTGGTAGAGTGCTCACCTTGAGTTGAAGAGGTCAGACACAACACTCAAGGCAACTGTCAGGATTGATGACGATGATGATGAAGATGATGAAGATGATGAAGATGATGATGATGATGATAATAATAATAAACTTAAAAATTGGCACTATGGATTGCATTTCATTCTTCCAAAATTATAAGTTGAATTCCCAATCCTCAAAATATTATTTGGAGATGGAGCGTTTGGTAGCTAATTAGGGTAAGATGACATCATGGAGGTGAGGCCCGAGATGGATTTAACTTTCACAGAAAAAAGCAAAGAAAGATCCTTTCCATCTCAACTGTTCCTCCTTTCCCAGTCATGAACATACCAAGATTTCATGTAGATACACAATGAGATATAGGCCATCTACAAACCTAAAATAGATCCTTCATCAGAACCCAGTCACACTAGCATACTGGTTTGAGTTTTCAAGCTTTCAGAACTATGAGAAATAAATTTTTATTTAATTAACTCACTGTATACTATTTGGTTATGGCAGACTAAGTTGAACACACAATGAGAAAAACACTGGAATTCACCGTTTTTACAAAGAAGATACATAAATCTTTGTATGTGGCTAACAAATGTATGAAAATATGCTCAATATTACTAAGCAGTAGGGAAATGTAAGTAAAATGTCAATGACTCCTTAGGATGCCTACCATAAAAATAAATAAAAAGATACTGGATGCTGGGCACTGGTGGCTCTCGCCTATAATCCTAGCTACTCAGGAGGCTGAGGTCTGATCATGGAGCAAAGCCAGCCTGGGCAGGAAAGTCTGTAAAACTCTTATCTCCAATTAAACCACCAAAACACCAAAAGTGCCGCTATGACTAAAGTGGTAGAACACTAGCTTTCAGCTAAAGAACTGAGGGACAGCACCCAGGCCCAGAGTTCAAGCCCCACGACCAACAAAATAATGGAACCTTTGCTCGCTGCTGGTAGAAATATAAAATAGTGCAGTTGCCTTGGGAAATAGTATGAAAAGCACTCTAAAAATTAAAAGCATAACTAGCTTATTATCTAGCAATCTAATTCCTGATATACATAGAGACAGGAAGGAAGGAGGAATGGAAAGAAGTAAGGAAACAAGGAATGTAAATAGATCCTAAATAGATATTGGCACATTCAGTATAACTGCAGCATTATTATTACTATTGTCAGTTGTAAAGTAGTTGCATAGGAAAACAGACATTATATATGAGTTCCAAATTACATGACCACATAAAGGAAGAACAGTTAAGGTTCACCTGTCTTTTTCCAGGTTTATCCAATGTGAATAACACAGACAGGGTAACATTTCCACAGTCTATCATGGATCTTTGGCACAGAGTACATTGCAGATTCCATGTTCAATTCAAATCAAAGACATCAGGCTGCAACCTTGTGATTTCAGTCACAATTCTTTCTGTCTGGTCTATTCTTTCTATGTGAACTCTCTAAATGAAGGCATTTGACCACATAACCCCTCTGTGATATATAAATGCATACCACACTGGAAACCCTTCAAAAGCACAATCTTACTTGGGTCAATTTGACCAAAAGATGAAGAATAAAAAATTCTTGAACAGAGAATCAAGTGGACCAATCTCTCCATGACTCTAGTAGCATTTATTCTTCTCTCAACTCCAGTAAGGAATTGGTTCTATTTTTGACAGTTTCCATTTTTGTTCAGATTGTTCAATGTCTTTCTCTGCGTGGTTATTTCACTAAATAGACTATCTTCCATGAGATTGCAAATGACTGCAAATAAGTCAACAAATATATGTTTTCCAGGTGTTAGATAGAAAATCAATGCATCAAGAAAATATGGACTATAATATTGTATCAAAATGCTGTATGTACTTATCTACGTAATAGAAAGTGATGAGGATCACTTTTTACTTGAATTTTACCCTACTAAACATCTAGCAGAGTCCTACCTCTATCTATGTTTCTCTTATCCTTTGGATTTTTGCAACCATCTTCTAACAAGCTTCTCTTTTGCCTCGTTTCTAATTTTTTACATTGCTATCAGATTTTTTACCAAAACTATTTTTAATAGTGTTTTGATTAGTTATCTGAAGAGAGCGAGAGAAAGAGACAGCAGTGGTGATAGAGAGATACTCATCTTCCTAACAACTCCAATTTCGTCCTCCAGAAAAGTGAGAAAAATCAGGCTCTTACCATCATCCATAATGATGTTTTATTATAACTCACTCAACAGAACAGCAGAATAAGTTAAGAGTGAGTCAATTACAAGTAGCTCATCTCTAGTGATTAATTAAGCACTGAAATCATTTTGGTGTTACTCATCCATAACCAAATACAGAATTCTCTTCTTTTTATTCACCATCCAAAGAAACCCAAATTGGATCTACGGCTCAAGTGGTAGAGCAATAGCCTTGAGCAAAAATGTTTAAGGGCAGTTCCTAGACTCTGAGTTTAAATTGTAAGATTTATGTCCGCACACAAAGAAAATGTGTTCCCAAATATCTGTCCTCCCATGTTCTCTGAATGTTATATGAATGATCTAGGGATAAAAGGTGTCCAGACAGATTTTAGGCTCGTGCACATTTTGTAATAAACAATAACTTCCATTCAAAAACTGAACTGGAAGTAGTGTCATCTGTGTTACGAGGAATGGACCACACATACTGTGGAGACTTTAAGGGAGCAGTGGAGAAATCCTTGCTCTCATGTCCTGGGCTTAACTCAGGACAGTCTTTTCACATCTATTGTTCCCCAAAGCACTTGGTGATCATCTGACTCCAGTCTCAAAGTGCTGGAACTCTTATTTCTGAGAAGAGTATATAAAATTATCTTGATAAGTCATTGCTTATTATACAGACACAAGTCAACAACTTTATGTTTTTAATCACTCTGCATGCCTGAAAGTAATAATGCGCATCACTTGTGTCCAAATCTTTTGAATAATATTCAAGTATATATATCCTACTCACAACAATGAAAGGATAAGAATTCTTGGTTCAGTGAATGCTTAAGAGTAAAGAAAGATTTCCCATTACACCTAGTTACCTCTGCAATGAAGGATTTCTCTTCATAAATTACGGAGATCTGTGACAACAATTTTCCCACAGTGGGTTTCTTTTCTGTGTTAATGTTCCAATGCTTGCTGAAGGTTGACATCCAGTTGATAGACTTCCTCTAATGCTTACTTTTACGGAGATGCTGCCGTGTGTCCAAGTCTTTGGTACCTGTTGAGATATAACTTTTTGCTGAATGTGTTTCTTTATTTGTTGTATTAAGTTTCTGTCTTGTGGATTTTCTCAATTTCACTGAGGACTGACTTCAGATTAAATGTCATTGAACATTTGTTCCATTCATTAGGTTTCGTTTCTCCTATATGTCAGTTCTCTGATCAACAATGAGGTGTGCCTCCCAGATGAAAGTCTCTACACACTGGTAATGTTCATCAGGTTTCTCTCCTGTGTGTGTTCTATAAATTAACGTGAACGTGTTTTCTCCTGTGTGTTTCTGGTGCAAACAGAGGGGTGAATTTTTTTAAAAAAACCACACTTGTTGCAGTCATAGAATTTCTCTCATTTCAGTGTTCAGTGAAGAATGCTCAGCTAAGCCTTCTGGGTAAAAGACTGTAAAGTTGTTGCATTCATGAGACTTCTCTCGCGTATTGATGCTCTGATGCAAGCTGAGTTTTCTTCCAGGTGACAGACTTTCCATATTTATTACGCTCCTAAAATTTCTCACCTGTGTGAATTCCATTATGCTTACTGAGTTCTGGACTCTGGTTGAAGGATATTTCATACCTGTTACATTCACAAAATTTATCTCCAGTGTGTCTTCTCTGATGGTCAGTAAATTCTGCTTCAGGGTAAAGAATTTCCACACTTAATACATTCAGAAGCTTTCTTTTCTGTGTGTGTGTGTTTGATGGACGTTAAGGTATGCCTTCTCAGTAAAAGATTTTCCACACAGGACACATTCATAAGGTTTCTCTCCTGTGTGTCTTCTGTTTTTGTTAAGTAAGGTTTGCCTTATGGGTGAAAGATTTTCCATACTGGATACATTCATATGGTTTCTATCCTGTATGTGTTCTTTGATGTTTGTTAAGGTGTACCTTCCAAGTGAAAGAATTTCCACACATTACAATCATAAGGTTTCTGTCCAGTGTGTCATCTCTGATGGACAGTAAGTGGTGCCATCTGGGTGACAGATTTTACATATTTTTCATATTCATAAAGTTTTTCTCCTGTGTGTTCTCTGATGGAGTTTCATGTGTGCCTTCTGGATGAGAAACATTCATAAAGTTTTTCTTACGTGTGTCTTTTCTGATAATCAGTAAACGCTGCCTTCCAGGTGAAAAACGTTGCACCCTCGATACATATATAAGGTTTTTCTCCTGTGTTTTATCTCTGATGATTAGTAACAGCTTCCTTCCAGGTGAAGGACGTTACATACTCGATACATTCATAACGTGTCTCTACAGTGTGGATTCTCTGATGGATGTGAAGGTCTGCTTTTTGGATGAAAGACTTTACATACTTGATATAATCATAAGGTCTTTCTCCTGTGTGTCTTCTCTGATGATCAGTAAGGACTGCCTTCTTGGTAAAGGACTCTCCAAACATGTTAAAATCATAGGATTTTTCCCCTGTGTGTCTTCTCTGATGGACAGTAAGTAGTGCCTTCTGGTGAAAAATTATCTACATTTGTTACATTCATAAGGTTTTTCTCCTGTATGTATTATCTGATGCAAAGTGAGGTATGACTTTAGCCAGAAAGACATGCCACATTTGTTGCATTCATAAGTTCTCTCTTCTGTATGAGTTCTCTGATACATGCTGAAAGTTGACTTCTGGGTGGGAACTGTCCAATGGTCATATTCATAAGGCTTGTCTTCTGTGGGCATTTGAGTTGGGAAAGTGAGGTCTGACTTCTGAGATATATAATATTTTTCCATCTTATATACTCATTGGAGTTCTCCTCTGCATATTTACTCTGGAATTTTATAAGGTGAATTTCCCTACTGATAGGTTTTTCACATTCATTACCTGAAAAGGATTCTCTCTTTTGAATATTTTCTGATGAGTAGTGACTGTACTTCTTATGTAAAATGTTTTTTCTTATTCAGGGCATTCTGATGTTTTCCTCTGTCCCTGAAGTATTTCTTGGGCAAAGAGAGGACACTTATCATAGTCTTCCCTATATTCATCATGGTTATAAGAAAGCTGTCCCACATAAGCCCAACTATGTCTAAAGAATATTGTCTGTGACTGAAAAAAATCTCCTTTTTTACACCACATTCAAAATATTGCTACTCATCATTTTGATCAAAATGGTCCAAATATCTCAGGGATTGTTCAACTACGGTAGACAGAGCACGCCTATGCACCATGCATCTCATCAGGTTCAATATAGAGAAGCATGTTCTGGCACTCAATGAACTCCATAATTTTCATCCCTAATGAGTTTCTATTACTCCCAATCAGCTCTGGGTTAGGATTTGAACTCATATAAAAAGTTCTTACTAATTTGTGACAGGTACTTCAAATAGATAGTCATGTGGACTTTCCTGACAGGTCTTAATCATGTACTCCATTTCTTGGACATCTAAAATGAGACATAGAGCCAGGTGCTGGATTCTCATGCTTATAATCTTAGCTACTCAGGAGGCTGAAATATGAGGATGATAGTTCAAAACCAGCCAGGCAGGAAAGTCCTTGAGACTTTGGCAATGTTGGGATTTGAACTGAAAGCTTAGCAGGCCCAATTGGTGAAAGAGTCAAGGTCAGGACACCAGCATGTGAACTGAGGAGCTAGGCCATTCCCAGGACCTGAAAATTAGCCCCAGGGATGGCCAGGATAAGCATAAATTCATAGGTGATATATAGGATCTGTATTGACATATATATGTGGGCAGCATCTTGTGTTCGGTGCATTTCTTCTCCTTAATTTATGTCTAATTCATGATGGTATTGTGAACTTTACTGAGTATGGTGACAGATATAACTGTACTGACATGGATGACGACCCGTTCCCACGGTTATAAGGTTGCCTATGCATTCATTCTCCATCCTAGCTGAGACCCAGGACTTCCACATTAGAGGAAATCAGGCGCAATGACTGGCTTCTGACATCAGGCTGAATCTTTTGTCAGGCCTGGGATTTGAACTCAGGTCTTGGTAACCCCGTTGCACTGTGGGGGAAGGGGAAGCTCATCATCCCTGAAGACTAGAATATCAGGCCTGCTCCAGGACCTGATTTGAAGTCCCAGCAGTGGATAAAAGAGCAAGCTTACATTTTTTAAACATAGGATCTCTATTTACATACAGGTGTGGTATGCATCTTGCTTTCAATTTAGTTACTTTTTAAATTTTGATTCTTATTCATGGATGTATTGTGTATTTTATTGGGTATGGTGACAGGTATAGCTGTGCTGCCGTGGATGACAACCTATTCCTATGGCTATAGAGTTGCCTATATAGCATTTTTCATCCTTGATGAGGCCCAGGACATTCACAGGACAGGAAATCATGTGGATCCATTGGTTTCTCACATCAGGATGAATCTTTTGGCTGTGCTGGGGTTTGAACTCAGAGCTTAGCAGGCAGAATTGGGGAATGAATCAAGGTGAGCACACCAGCCTGTTAGCCACTAAGTTGTTAGGCCGTTCACGGGACCTGAGCTCGTGCCCCATGAGGGTCAATATACTCATGAAATCATAATTTAAAGACAGGAACTATATTTCCATACATGGGTGGGCGGCATCTTGCGTTCACTGTATTTATTCTCTTGATTTCGTGTCTTATTCATGGATGCAATATGTATTTTACTGAGTGTGATAACAGTTATAACTATGCTGACATTGCTGGCAATCAATTTCCATGAGTATAGAGTTGCCTATATAGCATACTCCATTCTAGCTGAGACCCAGGACTTTCACAGCATAGGAAAACTGGTGCAACCATTGGCTTCTCATATCAGGATGAATCTTTTGGTAGTGAGATTTGAACTCAAGGCCTAACAGGCTCAAGTGGAGGATGAGTCATGGTGAGCACACCAGCACGTGAGCCACTAAGCATCTAGGTCTTCCCTGGAACCTGAGATCAAGACCCGGTGGGCGCTATAGTAGTGATAAATTCAGAATTTAAACAGAGGATCTCTATTTCCATACACGGATGGGTGGCATCTTGGGTTCAGTGTAGTTATTGTCTTTATTTGGTGTCTTACTCATTGATGTATTGTGTATTTTCTTGAGTATAGGATGGCAGACATAACTGTGGTGACCTGGATGACAAGCTATTTCCATAAGTATAAAGTTGCCTATGCATTTTCCATCCTAGCTGCGACCCAGAACTTGCACAGCACAGAACAGGTGCAACGAATGGTTTCTCACATCAGGGTGAATTTTTGGAAGTGCTGTGATTCGAACTCGGGGTCTAGGAGGCTCAACTGCCCAATGGGTCCACATGAGCAAACCAGCCTGTCAGCCACTAAGGAGCAGGGCTGTTCCCAGGAGCTGAGATCAAGCCCCAGGGAGGCCACAAGAGTCCTCAATGCATCATTGAAACATGGGATGTTTATTCACATCCGTGTGTGGACTGCCTCATGCATTGAGCGTAGTTATCCTCTCTATTTTGTATGCTATTCATGGATGTATTAAGTATGTTCTTGAGTATATATGACAGGTGTAACTCGGCTGACATGGATGACAACCTTTTCCCATGGCCACAGGGTGGCTCATGCGTTCTCCATCCTAGCTGAAACCCAGGACTCACGCAGAAAAACAGGTGAAACGTCTGGCTTCTGACAGGATGAATATTTTGGCACTGCTAGGATCTGAACTCAGCACCTAGCAGGCGCAATAGGCGAATGGGTCCACATAAGCACACCAGCCTGTGAGCCACTAAGGAGCTAAGCCATTCCCAGGACCTGAGATCGAGTCCCAGGGGTAAGGCAGGGGGAGCACAATAGTCATCCATTCATAAGCTGAAAGTAATAAGCAAATAAGTACATATCTGCATAGTGTAGGAGAGATGGAGACCTGTGATTGAATCCAATCTACCCTGTGACTATCGATTCTTGGATCTTCCTCAATGCCTCCATTTAATGACTGTGATGATTATGGTCATGCTTCATCAACTCTTCACTAAAATTAATCGATAACCCATGAGTCTTGACTATCATTTCCTACTCGAATTCTCAGGAACTACTAATTCAAAGAAGAGATTGATCGTATTTCATGGCTCTTCTTAGGTCCGGAATTGAGTATCTCAGGAACTCCTGCCATTCCCTCAATGTAGGATGGCTGACCAGGATTCGACCTCGGGGCCTTCATTGCCCAGTCATACTGTGGCTCCCCCGACAGCCAGCAAGCCTTCAGCCACACCAGGTCACCTTCAATCTGCAGTCCACCATGTTCAGTCTTACCATGGACAACATTCAAATGAAAATAAACCTAAAAGCGCCAGTTGGAATTTCCCGCACTTTTTTCCCCTCCGGCTGTTTTCTTTTTCCTACAATCCCTGGGGTCCTAAGATCTGAGGATGGGATGTGGGTCCAGAGGCTGCAGCCTAGGATGATCGGACCTGAGGCAGAGTTGCCACAACTTGAGTTCAAGCCCCAGGTCTGGCAAAAATATTAAAAAATTGAAAAATCATGAATGAAGCACCGTAGCTCAGAATTTGCGCCATTTTACTGCCAGAGCTGGGGTGTGAAATCAGGTCTAGGTAACTCTTTTGCACTGTGGGGGAAGGAGAAGCTCACTATCGTTGAAGACTACAAGGTCAAGCCTGGTCCCAAGGCCTGAATTGAAGCCCCAGCTCAGGCAAAAATCATATGCCCACCTATGTTACACATAGGATCTCTATTTACATACATGTGTGGAATGCATCATGTTTTCAGTGTAGTTGTTCTTTTTATTGTGTGTCTTAGTCAGGGATGCATTTTGTATTTTATTGCATATGATGACAGATATAACTGTTTTGACTTGGATGGCAACCTAGGCCCATTTCTATAGAGTTTCTTACTCCTTCTCCATCCTAGCTGAGACTCAGGACATTCTCTGGACAGGAAAACAGGTGGATCAATGGGCTTCTCACATCAGGATTCATGTTTTGGCAGTGCTGGGATTTGAACTGAGAGCCTAACACGCCCAAAAGAGTCAAGGTGAGGACACCGGCCTGTGAGCAACTAAGGAGCTAAGTCATTCTCAGGACCTGAGGTTGTGCCCCAGTGAGGGCCAGGATAGGAATAAATTCATAATTGAAACATAGGATATTTATTCACATATATGTGGGGATAGCATCTTGCATTCAATGCACTCCTCCTTATTTTGTGTCTAATACATGGAGGTATTGTGTATTTTACTGAGTATGGTGACAGGTATAACTCTGCTGACATGGATGATGACTTGTTCCCATTGTTATAAAGTTGCCTATGCATTCATTCTCCATCCTGGCTGAGACCAAGGACTTCCATAGGAGAAGAAAACAGTTGTAAAGACTGGGTTCTAACATCAGGATGAATCTTTTGTCAGGCCTGGGATTTGAACTCAGATCTGGGTAACCCTGTTGCACTTTGGGGGAAGGAAAAGCTCGTCATCCCTGAAGACTAGAATGTCAGGACTGCTCCAGGGCCTGATTTGAAGTCCCAGCAGTGGACAAAATAACAAGCTTACCTTTTTTCAACATTGGGTCTCTATTTACATACAGGTGTGGTATGCATCTTGCTTTCAATGTAGTTATTTTTTAATTTTGATTCTTATTCATGGATGTATTGTGTATTTTATTTTATATGGTGGCAGGTATATCTGTGTTTCCTTGGATGACAACCTATTCCCATGGCTATAGAGTTGCCTATCTAGTATTCTCCATCCTCGATGAGGCCCAGGACTTTCACAAGACAGGAAAACAGCTGTATGAATTGGTTTCTCACATCAGGATGAAACTTTTGGCATTGCTGGGAGTTGAACTCTGGGCCTAACAGGCCCAACTTTCTAATGGGTCCATATAAGCACAACAGCTTTTGAGCTACTAAGGATCTAGGCCCTACCCAGGACCTGAGATTGAGCTCCAGGGTGGGGTTTGTGCACCATATTCATCCATTCATAAGCTGAAGCTAGTATGCTAATAAATACCTATTTGTATAGAGAAGATGTGTCAAGCTGTGTTGGAATCCTATCTACCATGTGACTACCAATTCTTGGATCTTTCCCAATGCCTCAATTTCCTGAATGTACTTATTATTGTCACATTTCGTGAAGTCTTAATTAAAAATAATTGTTGTGCCAGAGGTCTTGCCTATCATTTCCTATGTGAATCATGCATGAACTTCTCATCTCTTCCCTAGGCCTGAATGCAAGCACCAGCCCGAAAAATGTAACATTATAGACATTTTAAATATGTGATTTATATTTACATCTATTTATTCAGTCTGTATTGTGTTTATTGGAGTGATTCATTATATATTCTTATTGATTGATTGAATTAACATTTATTTTATGGACTGTGAGTGTACCTATATCATTTATTACATTTATTCCAATCTATTCTGTAGTATGTAGCTTTGCACACATATTATGTACATCATACCTGACACCCAGCACTAGCACAGAAATGGAAAACACGTGTCTCATTTGGAATCTTACTCCAAGATGAAATTTTTGGCAATGCTGGTACCTGAACTGAGGGCCTAGAAGTCCCAATTCATGAATGGGTGAGTGTCAGCATGGCAGCCTTTAGCCCATTCAGCTGCCAAGTGGATCCCAGGACCTAGGATGGAGCCACAGGTTTGGCCAAAATAGCAGTACCTTTCTATCTGGTGTATATACCATATATATATATTTATCTGGTATACAGATAAATATAAAAATATATTTAGATATTTTGTTACTGCCAGTGATGTCTATGTGGAATTAAATGATATATACTACGTTCATACAGATTCTCAGGTCTTTAGTGAGGATTCCATTTAATGAATAGTATTCTTTTAATGCATAATAAACTATGAATTAAAATCAATCTGTGTTCTGTGATTATTGGGTCTAAATTTATACTGGACTGATTGATGAACTACTCATCCAACCATTATATTGATCAAATTTCTCTCACGTTCCTATGTACAAACAATAGTTTCTTAGGCTCTCCAGCTCTTTGTATGTAGCATGACTGGGATTCAAACTCAGAGCCTAGGTGTCCAGGTTGGCCTATGGTTTCGCTGACAGCTTGTCAGCCTTCACCAATGCCAGGTGACCTACAGGTTGTATCAGTGTTATTTGGACCCGGGATGGTCACCATGCAAGGAAGGAAAACCAAGAAACTACCATCCGTAGGTGGTTCCTGGCTTTTTTTTTTTTAGTGCTGTTTTCATTTTGTTTTCTTGTCAGCCCCCGAGGCCTAGTATCCCAGGATGGGCTGTGGGTCCAGAGGCTGCACCATCCCAGCCTAGGTTGATGTTAGCTGAGGCAGAGTTGCCACGATATGAGTTCAAGCCCAGTGCTGGGCAAACAACAACAACAACAACAACCAAATTAAAAATAAATAAATAAATAAATAATTTTAAAAGTATTAAAAATACCCTGGCACTGTCTATGGTCCACGCCTGTAATCTTAGCTACTCAGGACGCTGAGATGTGAACATCACAGTTCAAAGCCAGCCAGGGCAGGAAAGACTGTGAGACACTTATCTCCAATAAACCACTAGAAAACCAGAAGTGGTGCTATGGATCAAGCATTATAGCACTCGCCTTGAGCTGAAGAGCACAAGGACAGCTCCCAAGGCCAGAGTTCAATTCCCATGTATATATGTACATATATATATATATATACATATATACATATATATGTATATATATGCATATATACATATATATGTATATATATGTACATATATGTACTTACATACATACATACACACATACATACATACATATATGCATACATACAATACTGATGAAGCTCCCTGGCTTGGAATTCATGCCCTATTTTTCTGGCAGGCCTGGCAATCAAACTCAGAGTTTGGGTAACTCTAATTCACTGGGGAGATGGGGAAACTCACCCTCTTGGAAGACAAGCAATTCAGGCCTGTTCCCTAGGCCTGAATTCAATCCCCAGCCCTGTTAATGTAATATT
Organism: Dipodomys merriami; assembly: GCF_024711535.1. NCBI lineage: Eukaryota > Metazoa > Chordata > Mammalia > Rodentia > Heteromyidae > Dipodomys > Dipodomys merriami. The sequence goes on from NW_027204226.1 coordinate 423,992, forward strand.
CATTCACATTTGAAATAATGATTAATATCTACATACTTATGTTTATTGCAATTTGCTTTGAGTGTATTTATTTTATTTTTTGTATTATTTATTCATTATTTTTATTGGCTATTATTACACTTATAACATGTATTAAATTGATTACATCTTATGAGAAACATACAGACTTGCATATGTATTATATATCTTAATTCAGACCCAGGACATTTATTGAAATACTATAGTAGATCATCCCATGCTTAGAAAAACAGAAAGAATCCATCAACCAAATTAATTTATCCCTAGGCACCCCAGTGGCTCACATCTGTAATCCCAGCTACTCAGGAGGTGAGAACTGGAAGATGAAGTTTCAAAGCCAATCCAAGAAGCAAAGCCTGAGAGATATCATCTCCAATTAACTGGCAAAAAGCCAGTCTACAGGTATGGCTGAAGTGGTAGAAAATCATCTACGAACAACCAAGCCAAGAAAGAGCAAGCTGAGTTCAAGTGCGTGGAGAGGGGTGTAGGGGGATAAAGGGGAGGGAAATCCTCCAAAAAACAGAGAACAAATGAACAGTACACAAATCCCACCTAATTTATGGTACCAACAAACTGAAAATACAATCAGCTTATGCATTTGTATAATTTTACATGAGCCCATATATTCTTAGGTACACTTCAAAGCTATGTGTTTAATAATATGTATATATAAATTAATGATGTATATATATAAATAAACTAAGAAACCAGCCAATGAAAAAATACTTCTGAATTAGTGTCTTAACCATGGCATTATAAATTATTTGTACAAAAAGTATGTTTGAAGTTTCTTTCTTTAGAATCAATCGTAAAATGTTTGTTCATGTACCATACATCATTGACTCACACCTATAATTCTAGTTACTCAGGAGGCTGAGAGCTGAGGATGGCAGTTCAAGGCAAGCTCCGGGAGACTCTTACCTCCAATAAACCAGTAGAAAACCAGAAGTGGCGATGTGGCTCAAGCTTTACAGTGCTCGCAAAAGCTGAAGAGCACAGGGATAATGCCCATCCCAGAGTTCAAGCCCCACCACCGACAAAATAAAAAAAGGAAAGAAGTTTGTTCATACAATATTCTAACATTCTGATTCTTAGGAAACTTTTCTTCCAGGGTCTTATGCTCTTTAGGCAACTATTCCACTACTGAGCTACATCTTAGTACCAACGTTTTTGTTTTTCATTTTAGCTTCCAGTTTATTACCAAAATGCTTACAAGTACCTAATGTCCTCACAGAAGTTAGTGTTTATTCAGAAACTCAACCTTTGGTGGTATGTGGACTCCCCTAGTCTATTTCGTGGTAGGCACTGAGTAAAACTCACAGGACACAATTGCAGACATTTTTTAATTATAAAAATAACTCTAAATAGAAATAACATCAACTTCTGGTCACGGGTGGCTTATGCCTATAATCCAAGCTACTCAGGGGGCTGAGATTTGAGGAAGGCAACTCAAGGCCAGCCAGGGAGGAAAGTCTGTGAGACTCTTATCTCCAATAAACCTCTAGAAAACTGGAAGTGGTACTGTGGCTCAAGTGCTTGAGCATTTGCCTTGAGCACAGGGATAGCACTGAAGCCCAGAGTTCAAGCCTCACAACCAACAAATTTAAAAAAAAAGAAAAAATAAGAAATAACATCAACTGTCCCAAACTTCTAGGGAGAAATGATATCCTCATTTTCATTCTCACTCTTCATGGCAGATGGTCAAAAACACCAATGTGCTATGCTGAAATGAAAAACTCTCATGTTATAAAATCAAAATGGTTCAAATAAAGTCAAAATGAACTTTAAAAAAATACTAAAAATGCTAATGAAACTCCTTGGCTTGGAATGTGTGATTTTTTATCTGCAAGGCCTGGGATTTGAACTTAGGGACTGAGTAACTATGTTGCACTGTGGGGGAAGGGGAAGCTCACTATGCTTGAAGACCAGAAATTCAGGACTGATTGCTAGGCCTGAATTCATGCCCCAGTCATACTCCTTATATATATTTTAAAGATAGCATTGAATTTCCATATACATGTTCAGTCTATATGTTTGGTGTGGTTATTCATTGTATTTGTTGTTTTATTCATTTATTTACCGTTTATTTTACCAACTGTGAGGACACCTAAACATATATGACATTATTTACATACTATCAAATTGCATCTAGATTTGTAGACTTGTTCTCCATCATGCCTGATACCCAGCACTCTCCCAGAAACGGAAAACAGGTGTCACACTTGGCTTCTTACTCGAGGATGAAATTCTTGGCAGGCACTGAGATCAAGCCCTAGAGGTGGCCAAAATAGCCATACATGGATAGGCAGGTGGTAGTATGCCAATAAATGCGTATCATTAGACAGTGCCAGAGCCGTGTATCTAGTATTCAATGATATCTACTATGTTCCTACGAAGTCTTAGGCATTTAGACAGCCTAGATATTATGGAGAAAGAACATACAACAATCAAAGAAAAGTCCAAGAAATATGATAGATCTATTCAACATTTGGAAGACACCATCATAAAGCCTAATCTGAGGATAATGGGTGTAGAGGAGCACCTAGAAACAGAAGTTAATGGTCTAGGAAATTTGTTTAACAGGATCCTAGCAGAAAACATGCAAACAGATAGGCCTATTCAGATACAAGAAGCTTTTAGAACTCCAAATAGACCGGACCAGAACAGGACAACCCAGCATCACATTATAATCTTCACAGGATCAATTCAGACCAGGGAAAAGAACCTTAAAGCTGTCAAGGAGAAAAGATCAATCACCTATAAAGGGAAACCAGTTAGAATCACCTCAGATTTCTCAGCAGTGACAATCAAAGCAAGAAGAGCCTGGAATGATGTATACCGTGCCGTAAGACAAACAAAAATTAACTAAGAAAACTGTACTCAGCTAAACTTTCCTTCATAAACGAAGGTCAAAAAAAAATCTTCCATAACAAAGAAAAAATGAAACAATATATCTCTACCAAACCAGCCCTATGAAAGATTCTTAAAGATGTCCTACACATAGAAAACCAACAAGACCACAATAAAGGCCAAGAAACTGGAGCCAAACTGAGAATCCAAGAACCATAGAAAGAACCCAGTTGCCACAGCCCCCAAGAAGGTGGATAAAATGGCAGAAACTCCCAAATACTTCTCAGTTCTATCTCTCAACATTAATGGACTTAACTCTCCAATTAAGAGACATAGACTGTCTAGTTTGATTAAAAAGCAAGAAACTTCTATCTGCTGCCTTCAGGAGTCACATCTTGTCCATAAAACCAAACACATTTTCAGTGTTAAAGGCTGGAAAAAAATCTACCAAGCAAACAGCCCCCATAAACAGGTATGAGTTGCAATCCTAATATCAGATAAAATAGAATTCAATTTAAAATAAGTGAGAAGAGTTAAAGAAGGTTGCTACATACGAATTAATGTATCTCTCCTTTAGGAGGATATTACAATTCTAAATATCTACTAACCAAACGAAGCACCCAAATTTATCCAAGAAACCCAACTTTCCCTCAAATTCCACATAGATCCAAAGACATTGATTGTTTGGGACTTTAACACACCACTATCCCCACCAGATAGATAAACTTGGCAAAAACTCAACAAAGAACCTGAATATCTAAACAACTGCATAGATCAACTAGATTTAACAGACATCTACCGAATATTTCACCCAGCAGCATCAGAATACACGTTTTTCTCAGCAGCATATGGAACAATTTCCAAAATAGACCACATTTTAGGCCACAAAGAAAATTTTCCAAATTCAGAAACATTGAAGTTATACCTTGCATTCTCTCAGACGACAAGGGATTAAAAGTAGGACTCCACACCAAAAGCCACTAAAGAAAGTCCTGTAACACATGGAGGCTGAACAACACACTGCTGAATCACGAGTGCATCATGGAAGATATTAGAAATGAAATTCAAATATTCATGATATTCAACAAAAATGAGCACACAACTTACCAGCTCCTCTGGGACACAGCAAAGGTAGTACTCAGAGGCAAGTTTATAGTTCTGAGTTGCTACATCAATATATTGGAGAGATCTGAAACCAAAAATTTAATGAGACATCTGAGCCTCCTTGAAAAAGAGCAGCAGGATAAACCCCAACCCAATAGACAGAAAGAAATATTTAAAATTATATCAGAATTAAATGAATTAGAATTCAAAAAAGTCATATAAAGAATCAACAAAACAAAGATTTGGTTCTTCGAAAAAATTAACAAAATTGACAGACCCTTAGCAAATCTTATGGGAAAAAGAAAACAACATACCCAAATAAATGAACTCAATGATGAGAATAGAAACATCACCAGAGAAACAACCAACATTCAGAACATTATAAGGAAATACTTCTCAAAACTTTTTGCTAATAAGATTGAGAACTTGGCAGAAATGGACCTTTTCCTAGAAAATACTGACATGCCAAAACTAAACCAAGATGAGTTAAATCAACTTAAAAGGCCCATATCAAGCACTGAAATATAGACAGTAATAAGAGGTCTCTCATCTAAGAAAAGCCCAGGTTCAGATGGATTCACAGCGGAATTATACAAGGTCTTCAAAGCAGAGCTCACATTAATACCCTTCCAACTCTTCAATGAAATTGAAAGAAAAAATTCACTACGGAACTCATTCTATGAAGCCATCATAACCCTCATCACAAAACCAGGCAGGGTGTTATCAAAGAAAGAGAACCATAGACCAATTTCTTGGATGAACATTCAGGAAAAACTTCTCAACAAAATTTTGGCCAATCGACTTCAACAATTCATCAAAAAAATCATACACCAAGATCAAACAGGATTCATTTCAGGGATGCAAACCTGGTTCAATATACGCAAATCAATTAGTATAATTCATCACATCAAAAGGAGCAGAGATAAGAACCACATGGTTATATCAATAGATGCAGAAAAAGCATTTGACAAGATCCAACACCCCTTTATTATGAAGGTTCCAGAAAAATTAGGAATCCATGGAACATTCCTCAATACAATAAAGGTTATATATGACAAACTTACAGTCAGCATTACAGTTAATGGTGAAAAACTAAAGCTATTTCCTCTTAACTCAGGAATGAGTCAAGGACATACACTCTCTCCACTTTGCTTCAATCTGATATTAGAATGCCTAACTACAAATAAGACTAGATGCAAACGTAAAGGGGATCCAAATAGGGAAAGAAGAAGTAAAACTCTCCCTTTTTGCAAATGACATGATCTTGTGTTTAAAGAATCCCACAGACCCCACTCCCAAATTACTCAAGCTGATTCAAAACTTTGGCAAAGTAGCAGGGTATAAAATTAACCCTCTACAATCAATGGCTTTTCTGTATGCCAACAATGAAAAAAGTGAGGCTGAAATTAGGAAAGTAAGTCCATTCTTAATAGCCCCACAAAAATAAAATACCTAGGAATTAACTTAACCAAAGAAGTGAAGGACATCCATGAAGAAAACTTTGAATACATGAAAAAGGAAATCAAAACAGAACTTAGAAAGTGGCAAAAACTCACATGCTCCTGGATTTGAAAGATCAAGATCGGGAAAATGGCCATACTTCTGAAGGCTATCTCCAAATTCAATGCAATACCTATCAATATTCCAACCTCATTCTTCAAGGAATTAGAAGAGGCGATCCAAAAATACATATGGTACAGTAAAAGACCCCGAATAGCAAAAACAATCCTCAACAGACAGAATCGGGCTGGAGGAATATCAATACCAAATTTCAAACTCTACTACAAAGCCATAGTAATCAAAACGGCATTGTACCTGCATAAGAACAGACCTCAGGACCAATGGAACATAACTGAAAACCCAGAAATGAACACACAGCCCTATAGCCAACTAATCTTCGATAACGGAGCTCAAAAAATAGAATGGAAGAAAACAGCCTCTTCAGTAAATGGTGCTGGCAAAACTGGTTAACTACTTGTAGACAATGAAAGCTAGATTCTTATATATCATTCTACACCAGAATCAACTCCAAATGGATCAAAGACCTCAGAGTCAAAGCAGACAATCTGAAAACATTACAGTATGGAATAGGAGAAACCCTAGGTCACATTGGCACAGGGTGAAATTTTTTTAATAGAGACACAGAAACACAACAAGTCAAAGAAAGGTTGAACAAATGGGATTGCACAAAATTGCAGAGCTTCTGCATGGCCAAGCACATAGCTAGCAAGATCAATTGAAAGCCCACAGATTGGGATAAGTTCTTCACTAGCCATACAACCGACAAGGGTCTCATATCTAAAATATACCTGGAGCTAAAAAAATTAAATCCTCCAATAACAAATCTCCAAAGAAACAACTGCCCAGTAAATAAGTGGGCTAAAGACTTACAGAGAAACTTCTCTGAAGAGGAAAGAAGGATTGCCTATAGACACATGAAGAAATGCTCAACCTCTCTAGTCATAAAAGAAATGCAAACCAAACCATAGAGATACAACCTCACCCCAGTTAGAATGGCAATAATCAAGAACTCTAATAACAACAGATGCTTGAGGAGATGCAGAGAAAAGTGAACATTACTACATTGTTGGTGGGAGTGTAAACTTGTTCAACCACTTTGGAAAGCAATATGGAGGTTCCTCAAAATACTCCACAGAGAGCTCCCCTATTTCCCAGCAATCCCACTTTTGGGCATTTATCTAAATGATCACAAACAAGACCACACTAAAGCTGCCAGCACGACTATGTTTATTATTGCAGCATTATTTACCATAAGTAAGATATGGAACGAACCCTGATAGCTCTTAGTAGATGAATGGATCAAGAAAATGTGGCATATATACACAATGGAATTCTATGCCTCCATCAAAAATAATGACATTGCTCCATTTGTTAGGAAATGAAAAGGCTTGGAAAAAATTATGTTAAGTGTACTTGTTAGATTGGTAGTTAAACAAAGGATATTATTGTTAATATTAATTTTAATGCAATTTCAGGGAACTCTCCTGTCTCTGACCTCCTAACACTTGTATTTTGGGATTTGTCCCTGTAAATCTAGGATTTAGCAGGACTCAAAATAAACCAAGATCTTGCCCATGTAGTTGTAACTCCTTTGTGTGTTATTCTCACAATTAAAAAAAAAGCCAAGAGTATTTGAATTCTACTATTAAGGTTTAATGATAGATTTCTACTGATCTTTCTCTTAAGTGTGTTGGAGAAACCAAAGCTGAAGTTCACTTGGACTTTTGTTGTGGATGTAAATGTCTTAACTACCATCTCTGGTAGTTAGTACCATTAAATTTCAATTAGCCATCACAGGCTGAAGCCTGTAATCCTAGCTCCTCAGGAGGCTGAGATCTAAGGATCTTTATTAAAAGCCAGCTCGGATAGGAAAATCCACGGGACTCATACTCCAATTGACTCCCAAAAAGACTAGAGGTGGAGATGTGTCTCAAGTAGTAGAGTGCTAACCTTGAGGCACAAAGCCCAGGTTCTGAGTTCAAGCCTAGATACTGACCATCAATTAACAATTTCAGAGGTTCCACTGTGAGTGCTATATTCTTTTTGAGACTGAAGTATTTTTTTCGCATAGTCTTTCAAACTTCAGCATCTCTAATGGAGAATCATTGTAGATCCTTTTCCACTTGAATAATTGTTATTCTCCAGGAGTAGAGTGGCCAAGAGGCTTGCAGATCAAGAGCTCGAATATTAAATTGGCTAAAAAGAGATCAAATTAAAATTTATTCTTTTGTTGCAAATACCACATTTTTGGTATGTGTTTGCTAGCCCTGGCACTTGAACTGAAGGCCTGGGTGCTGTTCCTGAGCTTTTGTGTCCAAAACTATTGCTCTACCACTTGAACCACAACTCTACTTAGGGCTTATTGGTGGTTAATTGGAGATAAAAGTCTCACAGACATTCTGGACCAGGGTGGCTTCAAACTAGAATGCTGAGTAGCCAGGATTACAGGTATATACCACCTGCATCTGGCTCAAATACCACCTATAATGTTAAAAGTCAAGGATATCTGTTAACATCTATCTCTGACAGATGTACAATGTTTTACTCCTCACTGAATGAATGTTCCTTTGAACAGTATTGCATCAAATGGAGTGGACTCAAGTTAGGTATTGAACACCAACAATCTGGTTTGGTGAAGCGTCCTTGTTTTTCTACACCCTATTTGGCCATTGGTGTGGATTGTAGAAAAAAAGACAATTCAGTAAAAACAAATTCAAAGAGTCTGAGACACTTACACATGTTCTGGACATCACTTCCTCATGAGCTGCTGTTGTGCAGGCCCAATATTTGATCTGAAGAGAAACTAGGAATTACAAAAGTTAAAACCCAAAATCTAGTAACCTCTAAAAGGCCTGTGTAACTCCTTGATCCTCATACCTGATACTGTGACTTAGTGGGAATGGCAAAGGGCAGATTTCTAGCTATTGCAGACTTCTCCCTTAGTGAACAATAAGTTACCACCTTCAGTCCTGGTTCCAGCACAGACTTGGCTCAGGTCTGTGAACCTGAGTGTAGACGTTTGAATCTCCATAGTGTGAATGGAAATTTGGCCTCCTACTAAGATAGCAGTTTGAGGGACTTAGATAGCTGTGGGCAAGTCTCTTTTTAATAGGCTGTTCTTTGTGCACATTTGGTTTAGATGCAGGGATACATAACTAACTAGTCGCAGTGGTCACCCCAGGGTAGAGCAAGAAAGACAGAGTAGAGGGACAGTGATCAAGCTCATGCCATCTGCCATTTTATGCTGCTTTAATTGATATGTTCTTCATGTATTTTAGTAATTCAAGAATAAAAATTAGCATTACATATAGATTTTTAATTGCCTCTTTCTTTCTGACAAAAATTAAAAGTAAAAATGAATTTAAATAGAAAGGCAATATGGTAAGAGCAGGGAAAAGGAATGGAAAAATGATCATGGGCAGCTCCTGAAGTCCAATCTGGAGGTTTTATTTACCAATATCGGGGAATAAAATGAAACTATGTAACAAGACAGGCCTGCCTGCTTTTTCTCAGCAACAAGGCAGCCTTGTCTGCTTTCCTTAGCAACACAGCCCTGCCTGTGTTCCCTCATTTATGCCAGAATCAAAGGGGTCAATAGACCATGACTAAGGGACGAAATTAGAGCTGTCTTTGAAAGATCAAAAAGAACAATCCATGGATATGTCTAGAAACGTATAAAGCATCCGAAGCCTTAAACACTTAGGCCTTTCAGAAAGAAAGCCAAGATGTGCTCTGAGGTCTGTAGATTCCCTTACTCAGAGAACACACAGACCTCCCAATGACAGAATCATCCCTGCCAACAATAAAACTTCCTAGTGAGGCTCAGGTAATAAAAGACACATTAAACTTTTCTCGCTGCCTGAAACCAGCACACACTCAGAGGGCACCAGGACAATACGGGGGGGAGGGCTCAGCCATATTGCAAACAATGGATGATGCTCAGAGGCCCACACCTAATCTCATGATGTACTCAGACCTCCTAACAGCTTCCAGGGTGTCTGCAGCCCTTCAAAAAGATCAATCTGTAATGCCCAGCTCTAAAGCCTACCCTGTGTTTAGGGGCCCCCTGAGCTCTGCTTCTGCTCCTGAACCTGCCCATGTATTCTATAAAGAGCCAGAGAAACCCTTGGCATTTGTTGTGCCCCAGAAGTCAGGCCACAGTGAGGCTTCTGCAGCCCCCACCCTTGCTCCATGCATAGCCCCCAACAAGGGAACACCCCCAGGCTCCACCGCAGACCTCTGATGTGTAATAAAATAGGCTGTGCTTGTGCTGGCACAGTCACCAGTCAGCAGTCCAGGCAAAGGGGCATCTGCTAAGGCCACCCCAAGTAGCTGTGGATCTCTGACATCAAGACAGAGGCAGGCAGGTGCACCCATGCAGGCTGCCTTTGAGAAGCTCCTCTTCCAAGTGCTGGCCTGCCTGGTGGCCTTTGAAGCAGAATATGACACTGCAAAATTTCACAGTACACTAGAAGAACCCAACAAGCAATGGCGCTGTGCTCAGTGACCTACCCAAGGTAGGAAATGAGAGAGAGAGAGAAAGAGAGAGAGAGAGAGAGAGAGAGAGAGAGAGAGAGAGAGAGAGAGAGAGAGAGAGAGAGAGAGAGAGAGAGAGAGAGAGGCTATCTGTGCTTAATACCTATTTCAATATCCTTGGCGAGTAATGCATATTTTTATCAAGAAATAAAGAGGAAAACTTCAAACTCTAACTCTGATGGAGTAGCTAGGATCAATCTATACTTCCTACCATAAACAATCACAAAAGTGGAAGCTATGTGAAACTATATATGTATATAAATGTATATATAATATAAATATGTAGGCATATATATGTATATTCACATATACAATGTGAATATATAAGGTATAATATATATATATATATGTATACAGAGGGAAAAATAGAAATACATAGTATTTGAAGGAATAAAAACCAATACCTTCCCAATTGTGATTGAAAGCATGAACCCTTCCATGCAGGAATCTATCAGCTCAAAAAAGTCAATTAACTTAATTACACAGGTCCACATTAAGACACATTCTAATTAAACAAAAAAAGAAAACCTCCCAAAGCATAAAGACACAACTCATTACACGCAAGTAATCTTCAATGATATTAAGACAAATTTCTCATCAGAAACTAGATTCACTATTAGACAGCAAGGGCAACAAATTTAAAGTGTTAAAAGGACAGATCTAAAACCCACCTTTCTAACAAATATACTTCTTCCAGGAGGGATTTTTTTGGGGGGTCCAATCGTGGGGCCTGAACTCTGGGCCTGGGTGCTGCCCCTCAGGTCTTCAGCTCAAGGCTAGCGCTCTACCACTTGAGCCACAGCACCACTTCCTGATTTTTTTCTTTTTGCTTATGTGGTACTGCGGAATCGAACCCAGGGCCTCAGGCATGCAAGGCAAGCGCTCTACCACTGAGCCACCTTCCCAGCCACCAAATATACTTCCTCCAAATGTAGAGATGAGCTAAGAACCTACCGATGGCTCAGTCCTATAATCCTAACTACTCAGGAAGGTGAATTGTGAGGGTGGTGGCTCAAAGCCACCCTGGAACTGGTCCCCTCAGGAGGAAGTTGTAGGACACAGCTGTTCTTGAGAAGGACGAAGGCCTTTATGCAGTGCTATTGCTGAAAAAAGACATTGGATAAGGTGGCCATCAAGAATGGAGGCTATTAGCTAGTGTCTCCAGAGAAGCAATTTATAAGATTCAGTAGTCCTCTAGAAAATCAGAGGGTTTTGACCACTGTCCTAGTGGTTTCAGAAATGCCACGAGAATGACCAGAGCAACCTCAAGCCACATGGATTCCTTAGCAAGTCTTTGAGTCCTAAGAGCTAGAGTGTCAATGTTGGCAGGCTGTGATTGGTCCGCTATTTCTCTGACCTCACTGGCCCAGACTCTGATTGGTCCATTTCTTCTATAACATCACTATGCCTGGTTGTGATTGCTCCATTGTGTGAGGTCATGAAGGATGTATAGGAAGCCACTGTGCTCCAACCTATGTCAGTTAACAGAGCTTGGAGCTCTTGGTTGATGACCCGCTGGACTGAATCAAAATTAAATGATTTTTTCGGTAGTGGGGACTGGCTGTTATTTGGATTTTGGTATTTCTTTTTACTCTTTCTGGGTTTTCCTTTATTTAATTTAATTTATTTAGATAGACTTGCTACCTGCCATTGTAGCAGAAGGATGGAAGTACAGAAAGAATCGATCGCAAGCTCCTTGAAGGAAGAGATCATTAAACAATACCAGAAGAAAGAGCTCTTCGACACCGGTACCTATAGAAAAGTGAAGCTGGCCCATTCCCTCCTCACAGACAAGGATGTGGCATTTAAAACACTCTGGAAGTGAGAGTCCTCATCATTGGACAAAGAATGAGGTGGACATTTTTAAGAAGGTATGGCACAAACACATCATCAGGTTGTACTAGGTAATAGAGAAGGAAGAGTATGTGTATCTCATCATGGAACTGGCCACTAGGGGATACCTCCTGGGGTGGATCTGAAAATTCTGCCACCTGTATGAGGATGAAGCCAGGAGGCTTGTCACACATGTTGTAAGTGCTGTTCACTACTTACACCAAACAAAATCATACACGAAGACCTCAAGTCCAACAATATCCTTTTGGACACCAAAGACAGTATCAAGGTCAGTGGCTCACCCTGGGGCAGTTGCTAATGAATGTATGTGGTACAGTGCTATTCCATTCCCCTGAAATGTTCTTGGAAGAAATGATGGCCTGGTGCAGGTGTCTCACACCTGTAATCCTAGCTATTCAGGAGACCGAGATCTGAGGATAATGGTTCAAAGCCAGCCCGTATGGCTCTACCCTCTGAGCAGACTCAAACTTATATCAAAGACTAATTTTGGTAGGAAATGGCAGAGGATAGAAGTGGCTAGCAAAATAGCTACCATTCTTCTCAGAACAAGCTGCTAAATGTGGGCCCAGATGAATAGGTTTATAAAATGTGAGGTGTGCATAAATTATGACTCATCCAAAAAAGGCTGCAATTAATATATGTCTGTCATGGATGGACACAAAATAATCTATTTATGTGAAATATATTGACTAAATTTCATAAGGGAAAAAAGGAAGATTAAAATTTCTGGGGCTGGGGGACGGTGGCTCACACCTGTAATCCTAACTACTCAGAAGGCTGAGATCTGAGGATCACAGTTGAAAGCCAGCCCAGGCAGGAAAGTATGTGAGACTATTATCTCCAATAAAACACTAGAAAACCAGAAATGGCGCTGTAGTTCAAGCGGTAGAGAACTCGCCTTGAGCTGAAGAGCACAGAGACAATGCCCAACCCAGAGGTCAAGCCCCATGACCGACCAAAAACAAAACAAAACAAAACAAAATTTTCTGGTGCATTTCATTGTGTGGATTCCATCAGTATTGAAAGGAAAGTTCACAAGCAGAGGTAATGGTAAAAAAAAAAAGTAGTGTGGATATAATTAATGTCACTGAATTCTATACCTAGCAAGCATGAGGCCCTGTGTTCAAACCCCTGAACTTCCAAAAAAATGCTAAATCTTCCTTCTGTTACCTACCTTAAGTGGTAGGTGCTCTTCTACTGTTATGATTGTATTGCTCAGAGCTTCTCTGGTGGATGTTTATTCATGCTTTTACACATAATCCATTATTTGAATATTGATTCTAACTTTTAAAGTGTAATTTGTATATTAAAATAAGGGCAAAGCCTGTATTTCTAATTCAAGAGGCTAAAGCAGGAAGGTGCCTATTCAGTCAAGGCTGCATAGAGAGGTTCTTCCTAAATCCCCATGCTACTGCTGAAACCGGAGGGACAATTGATTGTAAGCAATTACAAGTGAGAGATAAGGTTCTGATCATATTACGTTTTGGTCATGTCAGTTTGGATTTAATATTTACATAAATATTAAAAGTTTTCCTTTTCCCCTTACTCTCAGTATGTCATTTTGAAACTTTGTAGTATGTTTTTTTTGCTGCACTTAAAAAAAAGTTTTCCTTTGTATCATATTAAACATGATTTTTTCTGTATTACAATTTATTATTTATTTTTGAAATTTTTATGTTTTTTTTCTCTAACTAGGGACTGACCACTGTCTCAGAGATTTTGTTCAGTTCTGCCAATTGAGCCACAGCTCAACTTCCAGCTTCTTTCTTTTTGAAGAGTCTCTTGAGAATCCCAGCACTACTAAGGAAGCTGAAATCTGAGGATCTTGGTTTGAAGCCAGTATGAACAGCAAAGTCTGAGGGTTTTTTTAATTATTATTATTTTGCCATTGGTTATGGGCCTGAAAACTAGGCTTTGGCGCTGTCCATCAGCATTCCAGCTTAAGGTTAGTGCTCTATCAACTGAGCTGCAGCAACATTGTTGGCTTTTCTTGCTTATGTGGTTATGAGGAATCAAACCCAGGTCCACATACATGCAAGGCTAGCATCCTACCACTGAGCCAACTTCCCAGATGAAGTCTGAGATTCTTCTCTCCAATTAATCACCAAAAAGCTTGGGGTTGTAGTACTCTAGACTTGAGTAAAACAGGGCAAGTTCAACCCCTAGTACTGGTAAATACATACACAAATCTCATGGACTTTCTTGCTAGTGCTGGCTTTGAACTGCGGCCTGTGTAGCTAGAATCTACAGGCATGAGCAACCAGCCTCTGACATTTTAAAATTTTTACTCAGCTCTTTCTTGACTTCAACCTCAATGCCTTTTAATTGCGGTCAGTAGACCTGATCTCTGGGCCGCATTGCTGTTTCTTATATATTTTTAAGGAGGGTGGAGTTGAACCCTCGGCCTGAGTGCTGTCTTTGAGCTCTTCAGCTTAAGGCAAATGCTCTACTATTTCAGCCACAGAGCCACTTCAGGCTTTCTGGTGGTTAATTGGAGATAAGTTCTCATTAACTTTCCTTTGCAGGTTGGTTTTGAACCATGATTTTCATATCTCAAACCCCTGAATATCTAGGATTACAAGGTAGAGTCTCAGCGCCCTTATGTTTATTAGTTTTTTGACTCAAGTATTATGTTTTACAACTCAACCATAGCTCCACTCCTAGCTTTTTGCTGGCTTATTACACATAAGATTTTAATGTACTTTTCTGGATAGTCTGGCTTCAAACCATGATCCTCAGATTTCAGCTTCCTGAAGTGCTCTGATTATAGACAACAAACGTTTAAAAACGTTAATATGTTATTTTTTTCCAATTTTTCTTTTTAAAAATTTCCTTGTTTGTTATTTTTGTTTATGTGCTAGTCCTGGGGCTACAAATCAGGGCCTGGATTCAATACCAGAGCTTTATCTTCAAGACTAGTCGCTTACCACATGAGCCAAAATATAACTTGTGGCTATACTTGTTTTGTCTTGGTGCTTGAAATAAGGCCCTGAGTGCTGTCCTAGAAAGTGATTGCACAGTTTTCCACTTGAGTCACAGCTCAACTCCAGCTTTTTTAAAATTCTTGGTAGCTAATAGGAGATAAGAGTCTTATGCAAAGCCAAGCATGGATAGGTTTTTTGAAATCTGAGGATCATGGTTCAATACCAACCAAGGCAAGAAAGTGCATGAGAATCTTAGCTCCCATTAATCAATGAAAAGCTGGGAGTGGTGGATCTCTAACCTTGAACAAAACAGCACAAGTTCAAGCCATAGGACAGCACACTGATGCACACACAGAGAAAGCCTCATGGATTTTCTTGCATGGGCTAGCTTTGAAGCATGATCCTCAGATTTCAACCTCCCTTCATCTTCTCTTCTTTGAAAATTTTATTGGTCCTGTGGCTTGACCTCTAACTCTGGGGCTTATATCTTACCTTTTACACTCAAGGCTGCTGCTTTTACAACCTCAGCCACAGCTCAAGGTTTTGTGCTGTGTAGATGAAGATGAGTCTCAAGCACATTCCTGCCCATGCTGATTTGACATTGCAATCATCAGAAGTCAGCCTCTTGTATAGTAAGGATTACACACATGACCAGAAACATTTGGGTCATTTTAACACTTTAATATGTGCTTGCTTCCACCTTCTTTTCTTATTTTCTTCATTTTTGCTTGTCCTAGGAGTAGAAATTGAAGCACAGATGCTGTTTTAGTGCATATATGGGACTAACCATAACATTTGGCTTTTGGGTGGAAGATAATTGGAGACAAGAGATTCATGTAGAGGTAGGCCAGATTCGGGAAGCTGAACATTGAGGAAAGTCCTTAATACTCTTTTCTCCAATTAACCACTAAAAATCTGAAAGTAAGTAGGTCATTGAAGAAAACAGTGCAAGTTCAAACACAAGGATTGGCACAGAGAGAGATACAGAGAGACAGAGAGACAGAGAACAAAGACACAGAGAGAGATATATAGAGAGAGACAAAGAGAGAGATAAAGAGAGAGGGATCTTCTGAACTCATATAACTGAGCTGAGCTTTAAACAGTATCCTCAAATTTCAGCCTGAGTAGCTAGAATCACAGATATGAGCCAACAATGATTGGTCCATTGAAACCTCTGGTATTGCCTCTTTCTTCTCTTCTTCTAACCTTCTTTTCATTTATTTCATTATTTTTGTGTTTGTTGGTCCAGGAGCTTGAACTCATGCAAGGCCTGACCTGATACATGAGGTGAAATCTGCCTATCATAGTTTGAAAGCAGCCTGAGCAAGAAAGTCCATGAAACTCTTATTTCCATTCAATCAAAAAAAAATCCTATCTCCAGTGTGGCTACCACACACAAAACAGTCTCCTGGAATTTCTTTTTATTTTTTTTCCTTTTATTTTATTGTGAAAATACTGTACAGAGGGGTTACAATTACATGGGCAAGATAATGAGTATATTTCTTATCAAGAATTGTAGCCTCCTCCTTTGTTTCCTCTTCCCATCCCTTCCCATCCTCTCCCTGCCCCCCCCAGGCAATCATCCCTGCTCTCCCTCCCCTCCCCCAGCACCAAAGTTGTAAAGGTCGTTTTTGACATAACGACTTGTACATCTCATGGTTGCAATGGGTCCACGTGTATCCCTGTTTAAACAATTTGTTTTTCCCCTTCCCCTCCACAAATTATACCGACATCAAATACAGTGAAAGCAGGGGTTATACTGTGGGGGAGAGACATATAAAGCAACAAAGAAATAATCTTATATATGTGTTAGAAACAATTGCATGAAAGAAAAAAAAACATTTGAATACATATCTTAGGGTTCATTTTCCTAACATCACCTTATCTGACCTTTTCTGCTTGACTCAGTACACAGTGGAATTCTATGCCTCCGTCAGAAAGAATGACATTGCCCCATTTGTTAGGAAATGGAAAGACTTGGAAAAATTATATTCAGTGTAGTAAGCCAGGCCCAAAGGAACATGGGTCCCATGGTTTTCTGGAATTTCTTGACTGGGTTTGCCTTTACACTGGATCTTATATTTCAACCTCCTGCTTTTCTAGAATTACAGACATGAGCCAACAGGCCAAGGTTCTCTACTTCAATCATTTAATTGTCTTATTGTAATCCTGAGGCTGGATCTCTGAGCCACGGCACTGTTTCATAGGTTTTTCCTCAGGGCTGATACTTTCCAACTACAAGCACATCCTCATTTCTGACTTATTTTTGCTGAATAGTTGGAAACTTAGGCACATCCCTGCCCAGGTTGGCTATGAACAACAACCTTTATATTTCAGGTTTCTGAATCATTAGGATTAAACACACCAAACAAAAATTCATGGATAATTTTGAAACTTTAATTGGATTTTCTCACAAATTTTTTCCCCAAGCCTTGAGGCTTGAAATCAGGGCTTGGGCACTGTTCCTGAGCTTCTTTTACTGAAGGTGAGGACTCTATTACTGGAGCCACAGTGCCACTTCCAGCCTTTCCTATTCATGGGGTACTGAGGAAACAGACCCAGGAATTCAAACATGCCACGCAAGCACTCTATCACTAAGCCATATTTCCTGCCATTCTTACACCTTTTATTTGTATTTTTATTTCGTTGTGTATGCTGGTCCTGGGTCTACAAATCAGCCCAGGTGCTATCCCCGAAGGGTTTACTCAAGACTAGCAAGTTAAGACATGAGCCACCACACAACTTGTGGCTATTTTTTGATGTGGTTTGGTTTTAAGTACCTACTTAGTGTTGAGTATATGAATTCTTCTATCTGGGCTGGCTTTCAACTGTGAGCCTCAGATTTGAGCCTCCTAAGTAGCTACCATCTCAGGTGTTTGCCACCTATGCTTGGCTCATTTTAAACTGTGAAATTGGCTCTTTCTTCTCCCACCCTCCTCCACATTTATTTTATTCTCTGTATGTGTGTTGGCCCTGAAGTTATTATCAAGGTCTGGGTCTGTTTCAGAAATTATTTTCTCATTTCTGCCATTGGAGCCACAGCTCAATCGCCAGGTTTTATTTTTCTTCCTTTTGGAGATGAGTCTCATATAAAGCCCAGCAAGACTCAGGAGGCTGAAATCTGAGTATCACAGTTTGAAGCCAGCCTGAACAGGAAAGTTCATGAGATTCTTTTCATCAACTACCAAGATGCTGGGAGTGGTAGAGCTCCTACACAAATTCAAGCCCTAGCTTGTCACAAAGAAAAAAAGCCCCATGGCCTTTCCAGTTTGGACTGGCCTTTAAATACTGTCTTCAAATTCAGCCTCCTGAAAGCTAAAATTATCAGCATGAACCACCAGCACCAGGCTTATTTTTAAATCTCAAATGGTCATTTCTTCTCTTCTTTCAGTTTTGTTTTTGGTCGACTTTGGGCTGAATTATGGACCAGGAATCCGTTTCCCAAATTTTCGCCATATTTCAGTACTTTACAACTACTATCACACCTTCATTTCCAGCTTTTGCTGGGTAGTTGAAGATAAGAATTTCAATCACTTTCCTACCCAGGCTGGCTTTGAGTTGTGATCCTCATATTTCAACTTCCTCAGTAGCTAGGAATACACAAATAAACCAACAACCCATGGCTCATTTTGAAATGATAATTTTCTCTTTCTCTCATCTTTAATAACTTGTACTCTTTTTTCTTTATTTTTCTATACCACATGAACCAGAGCACAGCTAGTGTCATATTTTTGGTAACAAATGAAACATGGCTTCTCCTACCTGGGCTGGCCTTCAATGGTGATCCTCAGATTTCATCCTCCTGAGTAGCTACCATCTCAGGTGTTTGCCACCTATGCTTGATTTATTTAAACCTCTGTCATTGGATCTTCCTTCTGCACTTCCAGCCTCTCTTTCTTTAATCCTTCTGTGATTGTCCTGGGGCTTGAACTCAGGGCCTTGTTGCTTTCCCAGAAACTGATTGCCCAACTCTGCCACTTGAGCCATAACTCAATTCCCAGGCTTTTTTTTTTTCCTTTTGACAATTAATTGGAGTTAAGAGTCTGAGGAAAGCCTACCATGAATCAAGCCAGGCTGCGAAGGAAAGTCAATGAGACCATGACCTCCAATTAACCATTGAAAATCTTGAAGTGGTAGAGCTTTGTCCTTGAACAAACCAGCACAAGTTCAAGGAGGCACACACAAGCTGCAAGATGGCACACAGATGAATACATACCAGAACATCTCATGGATTTTCTTGCATGCATTAACTTTGAATTGTGGATCCTCAGATTTCAGTCTCTCTTCTTCAGCTCTCCTTTGTATTGATTGTTTGTCATTTGTAATTTTTAGTGGCCCTGCAGCTTGACCTCTGGCTCTGGGGAATGTTCCTTAGCTTTTTAACTGAAAGCTGTTGCTTTACCACCTCAGCTCCAGCTAAGGGCTTTGTGCTAGGTAGCTGGGATAAGCATCTCAAGCACGTTCCTACCCAGGCTGAGTTGATACCACAATCCTCAGATGTCAGTCTCTTGTGTAGTTAGGATTATCCACAGGACCAACAACCCTTGTGTCATTTTAAAACTTTAATATATGCTTGCCACTTACTTCTTTGTTAACTTTTTATTTTTTGCATGTGTGTGCTGTTCCTGGGTCTACAAATTGGGGCTCATATTCTGTCCTAAAAGTTTTTATTCAAGGATATCCTCTATTACATGAGAAACATCATAACTTTTTGGCACTTTTTTGGGGGATTGATTAATTAAAGACAAGAATCATGGACTCTCCTGCCTAGGCTGGACATGAACCATCATCCTCAGATTTCAGGCTCTTGAATAGCTAGTAAAACATGTATGAGCCATTGATGCTTGATTGATTTAAGCCTTTGTCACTCGCTCTTCCTTGGTTACTTCTACTCTTCTTTCTTTCTTCTGTGCATGTCCTGGGGCTTGAACTCAGGGTCTGCATGCAGTTCCAGAAAATATTTGCCCAGTTTGCCACTTAAGCCACAGCTCAACTTCCAGCTAAATAAGGTAGCTGAAATCTGAGGACCATGTTTCAAAGCCATCCTGGGGCAGGAAAATCCATGACATTCTTATCTCCAATTCACCACCCAAAAGCTGGGAATGCTAGGGCATTAGGCAAAGGATATTACAGAAACACACACATCACACATAGAAACACAAACACACACACACAAACATTCACACATACACACACATACACACACAAAGTCTCCTGGACTTTGCTTTTTGGGTTGGCCTTGAAACCTTATCCCAAGATTTTTGTAACCAGGGATCAACTACAGCCATGATCAACAAACACCAGGCTTATATTTAAATTTACAATTGGCCTTTCTTCACTTCTCCTACAATTTTTTAGCACTAAGAATTGAACTCTGGGTGGGCAGTTTTTTTAATTAGCTTTTGCACCAAATACAGTGCTTTACATATACAGTCATATCTACACTTCCAGCTTTTGGCTGGGTAGTTGGGGTAGTTTCATGTACTTTCCTGCCCAGTCTAGCTTTGAACCTAGAATGGATAGGAATGCACACATGAACGAACTTAAACCTTGGTTTTCTTTTTCCCATTATTTTTTAAGTCGTGTGGGTATTTTTTTGTTTATTTTGAAATGTATGTCTAGGACTTCAACACAGGGCTTAGGTTGTGTCCCAAAGTTTCTATTTGAGACTAGCACTCAACCGAATGAGCCAAAGTACAAAGTGTAGCTTATTTTTAGTGGCAAATTAGATATATGAGTCTCATGGACTCTCCTGCCTGGGCTGACCATGAACCGTGAGCCTTAGATTTAATTCTCCTGAAGACCTTGTACAACATGTGTGAGAAACCATTGTTTGATTCATTTCAACCTCTGTTACTGACTCTTCCTTGTGTATTTCTATCCTCTTTTTCTTTCTTCTGTGTTTGTCCTCCAGCTTGAATTCAGGGTCTGGGTGCTGTCCCAGAAATTTTCCCAGTTCTGACAGTTGAACCACAGCTAAACTCCAGGATTTTTTTTTCTGTTTTGGTGTTTAATTAGAAATGAATATAAAGTAGAGCCAGACCGGATTTATGAGGCTGAAATCTGAGAATCAAAGTTGGTGCCAGCCTGGGCAGGAAAGTACATGATATCTGCAATTATAACCACTAAAAAGCTGAGATTAGTAGAGCTTTGAGCAAAACAGTACAAGCTAAAGCACAGGACTCACACACAGACATGCTTACACACACACAAGTCTTATGGACTTTCCTACTCGGTCTGGCCTTTAAATATTATCCACACATTTTAGTCTCTTGAGTAAACAGAATTAGTTATGAACCACCAGTGATGGGCTGATTTGCTCATTGCAGCCTCAGTTATTGTTTTTTCTTTCTCTTCTAGTCTTCTTTGCATGTATTCATTTCATTTTTTGTGAGTGTGCTAGTGCTGGAGCCAGAACTCATGCAAGGCCTGGCTTGTTTCAGGAGGCTGAAATCTGACCATCATGGTTCAAAGCCAGGCTGAGCAGGAAAGTCTCAGATCCTTACCTCCAATTAACTGCCAAAAATCTGGGAGTACTACAGTTCTAGCCCCAGGATGGCCCACAAGCAACTGTCTTCTGGACTTTCCTGCTAGAATTGGCCTTTACACTGGATACCCATATTTCTGCCTCCTGGAGAATTACAGGCATGAGTCACCAGCCCCAGGTTCTCTTCTTATTTACATTTTTGTGATCCTGAGGCTGGATCTCTGAGCAAGGGCACTGTTTCATAGCTTTCTCACTCAAGCCTGGTGTTTTACAACTCCATCACAGATATATTACTCTATTCTTGTTTATTTGTTTTGCTGGTTATTTGAAGATGAGAGACCATAGCCCTCAGATTTAATCTATCTTAGTATTTAGGATTACACACAAAAGGAAGTGGCACTTTAGCTCAAGTGGTAGAGCACTAGCCTTGAACTGAAGAGCTGAGGGACAGCGCTCAGGCCCAGAGTTCAAGCCTTACAACCGACCCAAAAAAGAGGATTACACACAAAAACCAAAAACTCATGACTCATTTTGAAAATTTAATTGGATTTTCTTATACATTTTTAAATTTCTACATGTATGCTGGGCTTGGAGCTATAAATCAGACCCTAGGTATTGTCCCAGTTGCTTTTTAATTTGCCTGTCATGGAGCCTGAACTCTGGGCCTGGGTGCTGTCCCTCAACTCTTCAGCTTGAGGCTAGAGCCGTACCACTTGTGATACTGGGCCACTTCTGGTTTTTCCTGCTTATGTGTTGGTGAGGAATTGAGGCCAGGGCCTCATGCATTCAATGCAAGCACTCTCCCACTAAGTCACCTTCCCAGCCCCCTCCCAGTACATTTTGAATACTAGCCCTCTAATATGTGAGCCACAGCACAATTCAGAGCTTTAAAAAAAAACTATAGTTGGCTAATTAGAGTAGAGTTCATGGACTCCCCTGCCATGGCTGGCCTTGAGTACTGACCCTCAGATGTGAGACCCTTGAGTAAGTACAGTAACAAGTGTAAGCTAACTCAATGTAGCTCATTTTAACCTCTGAAATCGGCTCTCCCTTTTCTTCTTCCACATTTCTTTTCATTTATTTATTTTATTCTTTTGTGTGCTGGTCCTGGAGCTTGATCTCAAGGTGTGGGTGCTGTCCCAGAAATCATTGTCTCATTTCTGCCATTGGAGCCACATCTCAACCCCAGGTGCTGTTGTTTTTTTCTTCTTTTTGGTGATTCATTGGAGATAAGTGTCTCATGCAAAGCACAGAATGTCTCAGGAAGCTGAAATCTGATTATCAGTTTGAAGTCAGCCTGCACAGAGAATTCCATGAGACTCTTTACCTCCAATTAGCTGGTAGTCATCCCACCGATTAGCTGAGAATAATAGAACACCAGCCTTGAATAAAGTAGAACAAATTCAACCCCCATGACTGGCACACACAGAAAAAATGTCCCATGTACTTTATTGCATGGGCTTGATTTTAAATGTTATTTTCTGATGAGTTCTGGGAAGATGGCTGAGGAGAAGCTGGAGGCTAAACAAGCTCTCACATAGAAAGCAATTTTAGTGTTCCAACAAACAGTCCTAAGCCAGAGAATCACACCAAGTGTGCCATCACAGGACAGAGAGTTAGGCCAGAGAAGGAAAATCCAGGCAAGGAGATAGATATGAGCACTTGCCAGTGGCGGCAACAGCGACAGCCATAACCGCCATACCTGCAACACAGAGAGTCTGGGACTTAAGCGCCAGATGTCACAAGTGAGAGGTTTCTACTCAACACCAGCAAGAACTGACAAGGAGCACGCACACATCTTCATCCTGAAGTTCACAGACCAGAGATGAGCCAAGAATCAAGACTCTTGTGTAAGTAGAAGCCTGACCTCCTCACTCCTTCTCAGGGAGCAGAGGAGGGAAGGCCAACCCTCCCCCCCATTACCAGAGATCTCCATCTTGGATACTGACAAAGCGTGGCTGTGTAGCTAGCTCCAACTCAGGCCTTGGAAGAAAACAAGAGTCATTTAGTAGGTCACAGGAACCTAAGCTGACCTGCCAGGCACAGCTCCTCCCTAGGAAAAGTCACCCAGCTTGAGCAGCCAGCCCCAGGAGAGGCTTTCTTCACTGGGTAAACAGAACCAAAGGCAGCCCCTCCCTACAGCAGCCTTGACAATCAATTGAAATTCAGTAAACACAAACCCTGAGAATGGCTCCAGGCTGGGCTCTGTGAGTTTCTCAGAAGCTAAATCCTCAGGGAAAAGCTTCTGTTTGGTAAAAGGCCTCAACTTTACCCAGAACCTAGCCTCATCACAGCATCTCCAAATTCGATGAAACAGCCATGTCCCCCTTTTGTGAAACTCAAAGTAGATCTCTGTCCAATTGAACTACCCTGGGAGGAGGATCACAAAATCCTTGGTAAAGCAGAGCATTTTTCTGCATGCTCAAACAAATTGACTAATGAAACCATCCAAACCACAGGAAAATCAAACACCACAAGCAGACCAGATAAACAAACAAGAGACTGGATATGAATAATAGGGAGATACAGGATCGTCCCATCCCCCCAAAAAATCAAATTCTCTTTATTTGTAGTTTTTTATAAAAAAATGTTTCTAAACCTTTTTTAAAAAATTTTAAATTAAATTTTTTTTGTTTTCTATTAACTTTTTTCTTCCTCTTATAATTTTTATTTTGGGGTTATACGTGTATGTATTGTTTTCTTTTTTAATTATTTTATTTTGTTCTTTTTTCTTTTTTTGTGAACATGCTGTACAGAGGGGTTACAATTACATGGGCAAGATAATGAGTAAAATTACTATCAAGCATTGTAGCCTACTGCTTTGTTTACCCTTCACATCCCTTCCCAGCCTCCCACCGCCCTCCCACCCAATCCTTCCCCCTCCATGCTGCCACATGACATGACAACTTGTATTTCTCATTGCTGCAATGTGTCCACCTGTGTCCTTATTTAAACGATTTATTTTTCCTCTACCCCTCCACAAACTATACTAACATCACATAGAGTGAAAGCAGGGGTTATACTGTAGGGGAGGGACATACAAAGCAACAAAGAAATAATTTTAAAAATATGTTACGAACAAATGCATGAAAGAAAAAAACATTTAAATACATATCTTAGGGTTCATTTTCCTAACTTAATCTAATCTGACCTTTTCTGCATGACTCATACATGTACTAGATATTGCAAATAAGGGAAACCATGGGACATATGTTTCTTTGGGCCTGGCTTACTTCAATGAATGTATTTTTTTCCAAGTCTTTCCATTTCCTAACAAATGGGGCAATGTCATTCTTCTGATGGAGGCATAGAATTCCATTGTGTATATATACCACATTTTCTTGATCCATTCATCTACTGAGGGGCATCTGGGTTGGTTCCATATCTTAGCTATGGTAAATAATGCTGTAATAAACATAGTTGTGCTGGCAGTTTTAGTGTGGTCTTTTTTGTAAACCTTTGGGTAAGTGCCCAAAATGGGGATTGCTGGGTCATAGGGGAGCTCTATGTGAAGTCTTTTGAGGAACCTCCATACTATTTTCCAAAGTGGTTGAACAAGTTTACACTCCCACCAACAATGAAGTAAGGTTCCCTTCTGTCCACATCCCCTCCAGCATCTGTTGTTATTAGAGTTCTTAATTTTTTCCATTCTAACTGGGGTGAGGTAGTATCTCAATGTTGTTTTGATTTGCATTTCTTTTATGGCTAGGGAGATTGAGCATTTCTTCATGTGGCTATTGGCCATCCTTTCTTCTTCAGAGAAGTTTCTCTTTAACTCTTTAGCCCACTTAGTTATTGGGCAGTTGTTTCTTTGAGGATTTGTTGTTGGGAGATTTAATTTTTTGAATTCCAAGTATGGTTTAGATATGAGACCCTTGTCCGTTGTATGGCTAGTGAAGATCTTCCAGATCCGTGGGCTTTCTATTGATCTAGCTGGCTACGTCCTTTGCCATGCAGAAGCTCTGCAACTTCCTGCAATCCCATTTGTCCAACCTTTCTTTGATTTGTTGTATTTAGGGGTCTCTATTAAGAAAATTTCTGCCTGCTCTAAGGAGACCTAGGGTTTCCCCTATTCCATCCTGTAAAGTTTTCAGAGTGTCTGCTTTGACTCCGATGTCTTTGATCCATTTGGAGTTGATTCTGGTGCAAGGTGATAGGTAAGTATCTAGCTTTAGTTTTCTCCAAGTAGTTAACCAATTTTGCCTGCACCATTTGCTGAAGAGGCTGTCTTTCTTCCATTCTATTTTTTGAGCTCCCTTATCGAAGATAAGATGGCTATAAGTCTGGAGGTTTATTTCTGGGTTTTCAATTCTATTCCATCGGTCCTGAGGTCTGTTCTTGTTCTAGTGCCAAGCTGTTTTGATTGCTATGGCTTTATAGTAGAGTTTGAAATTTGATATTGATATTCCTCCAGCAGCGTTCTTTCCATTGAGTAGCGTTTTTGCTATCCAGGCTATTTTATTGTTCCATATGAATTTTTGGATTGCCTCTTCTATTTCCTTGAACAATGAGGTGGAAATTTAATCGGTATCGCATTGAATTTGTAGATAGCATTGGGCAGTATTGCCATTTTCACGATGTTAACCTTTCCAATCCAGAAGCTTGGGAATTTTTGCCATTTTCTAAGTTCTGTTTTGATTTCCTTTTTCAAGTTTTTAAAATTTTCATCATAGAGATCCTTCACTTCTTTGTTTAAGTTAATTCCTAGGTATTTTATTATTTGTGGGGCTATTACAAATGGAGTTGCTTTCCTAATTTCAGCCACACTTTTCTCATTTTTGGCATACAGAAAAGCCATTGATTTTGGGGGGTTAATTTTATACCCTGCAACTTTGCCAAAGTTTTGAATCAGCTTGAGTAATTTAGAAGTAGAGTCTATGGGATTCTTTAAATAAAAGATCATGTCATCTGCAAAGAGGGAGAGTTTCATTTCTTCTTTCCCTATTTGGACCTCCTTTATGTTTGCATCTTCTCTTATTGTTGTAGCTACGCATTCTAATACTAGCTTGAAGAGAAGTGGAGAGAGTGGACATCGTTGTCTTGCTCCTGAGTTAAGAAGAAATGGCTTTAGTTTTTCATCATTAAGTATAATGCTGGCTGTAGGATTGTCATATACAGCCTTTATTGTATTGAGGAAAGTCCCATGGATTCCTAATTTTTCCAAAACCTTCATAATAAAGGGGTGTTGGATCTTGTTGAATGCTTTTTCTGCATCTATTGAGATAACCGTGTGGTTCTTTTCCTTGCTCCTGTTGATGTGATGAATAATATTAATTGATTTGCGTATATTGAACCAGCGTATATTGAATCCTGTTTGATCGTGGTGTATGATTTTTGGGATAAATTGTTGAATTTGATTGGCCAAACTTTTGTTGAGAAGTTTTGCATCAATGTTCATCAAAAAATAGGTCTATAGTTCTCTTTCTTTGATCATTCCCTTCCTGGTTTTGGGATGAGGGTAATGATGGCTTCATAGAATGTGTTCAGTATTGAACTTTCTCTTTCAATTTTATTGATGAGTTGGAGGAGTATTGGTGTGAGCTCTGCTTTGGAGGCTGTGTAGAATTCCCCTGTAAAAACATCTGTTCCTGGACTTTTCTTAGCTGAGAGGTCTCATTTTGCTGTTTCTATTTCAATGCTTGATATTGGCCTGTTAAGATGTTTTAACTCATTTTGGTTTAGTTTTGACATGTCAATATTTGCTATGAAAAGGTCCATTTCTGCCAAGTTCTCAAAGTTATTAGCATAAAGTTTTGAGAAGTATTCCCTTATCATGTTTTGAATCTTGATTGTTTCCCTGGTGATGTTTCCATTCCCATCTCTGAGTTTATTTATTTGGGTGTGTTCTCTTCTTTTTCTGATAAGATTTGCTAAGGGTCTGTCAATTTTGTTAATTTTTTCGAAGAACCAACTCTTTGTTTTGTTGATTCTTTCTATAATTTTTTTGGCTTCTAATCCATTTAAATCTGATTTAATTTTAATTGTTTCTTTCCATCTACTGGATTGGGGTTTATCCTGCTGCTCTCTTTCAAGGAGGTTCAGATGTCTCATTAAATTGTTGGTTTCAGATCTCTCCAATTTGTTGATGTAGGAACTCAGAGCTATAAACTTGCCTCTGAGTACTGCCTTTGCTGTGTCCCAGAGGAGCTGGTAATTTGTGTGTTCATTTTTGTTGAATAGCATGAACATTTGAATTTCCTTTCTAATCCCTTCCATGACCCACTTGTGATTCAGCAGAGTGTTGTTCAAGCTCCATGTGTTACCAGCTTTTCTTTGGTGGCTTTTGGTGTTGAGTTCTAATTTTATTCCCTTGTGGTCAGATATAATGCATGGTATAAGTTCAGTGTTTCTGAATTTGGACAAGTTTGCTTTGTGTCCTAGAATGTGGTCTATTTTAGAAAATGTTCTATGTGCTGTTGAGAAAAAGTTGTATTCTGATGCTTCTGGGTGAAATATTTGATAGATGTCTGTTAAATCTAGTTGATTTATGCAGCTGTTTATATATGCAGTTTCTCTGTTGAGTTTTTGCCAAATTGGTCTATCTATTGGGGAGAGTGGTGTATTAAAATCTCCTACAATTAATGTCTTTGGATCTATGTGGGATTTGAGGGAAAGTAGTGTTTCTTGGATAAATTTGGGTGCTCCGTTGTTTGATGAATATATATTTAGAATTGTAATATCCTCCTGAAGGAGAGATTTCTGAATATGTATATAATGACCTTCTTTATCACTTCTAACTAACTTTAATTTGAAGTCTATTTTATCTGATATTAAGACTGCAACTCCAGCATGTTTATGGAGGCCGATTGCTTGGGAGATTTTTTTCTAACCTTTCACAATGAAAATGTTTTTGTGCTCCTCAACTGAAAGAACACTGTTGGAGGAATTTCAATACTAAATTTCAAACTCTACTATTAAAGCTGTAGTAATCAAAACAGCTTGGTATTGGCATAAGAATAGACCTCAGTACCAATGGAATAGAATTGAAAACCCAGAAATGAACCTATAGACCTATAGCCATCTAGTCTTCGATAAGGGAGCTAAAACAATAGAATGGAAGAAAGACAGCCTCTTCAGTAAATGGTGCTGGCAAAATTGGTTAACTAATTGTAGAAAACTAAAGCTAGATCCTTATATATCACCCTGCACCAGAAGCAACCCCAAATGGATCAAAGACTTCGAAGTCAAAGCAGACACTCAGAAAACATTACAGGATGGAATAGGAGAAATGCTAGGCCTCCTTGGAGCATGCCGAAATTTTCTTAATAGAGACCCGGAAACACAACAAATCAAAGAAAGGTATGACCAATGGGATTGCATGAAGTTGCAGAGCTTCTGCATGGCAAAGGACATAGCTAGCAAGATCAATAGAAAACCCACGGATTGGGAGAACATCTTCACTAGCCATACAACAGACAATGGTCTCATATCTAAAATATACTTGAAACTCAAAAAATTAAATCCCCCAACAACAATTCCTCAAAGAAACAACTGCCAAATAAATAAGTGATCTAAAGACTTAAAAAGATACTTCACTGAAGAAGAAAGAACAATGGCCAATATACACATGAAGAAATGCTCAACATCCCTAGCCATAAAATAAATGCAAATGAAAACAACATTGAGATACTTCCTCACTCCAGTTAAAATGGCAAAAATCAAGAACTCTAACAACAACAGATGCTGGAGGGGATGTGGAGAGAAGGGAAGCTTACGTAATTGTTGGTGGGAATGTAAACTTGTTCAACCACTTTGGAAAGCAGAATGGAGATTCCTCAAAAGTCTTCACATAGAGCTCCCCTATGACCCAGCAATCCCACTTTTGGGCATTTACCCAAATGTTTTCAAAGAAGACCACACTAAAGCTCCCAGCACAACTATGTTTATTGCAGCATCATTTAACATAGCTAAGATATGGAACCAACCCAGATGCCCCTCAGTAGATGAATGCATCAAGAAAATGTAAACACAATGGAATTCTATGCCTCCATCAGAAAGAATGACATTGCCCCATTTGTTAGGAAATGGAAAAACTTGGAAAAATATTATATTAGGTTAAGTAAGCCAGGCCCAATTAAAGATAGGTCCATTGTTTCCCTTAATTGCAATATCTAGTATATGTATGAGTCAAGCAGAAAAGGTCAGATAATGTGTTGTTTGGAAAATGAACACTTAGATATGTATTTTAATGTTTTTTTTCTTTCATGCATTGGTTTCTAACGCATTTCTAAGATTATCTCTTTGTTGCTTTGTATGTCCCTCCCCCAAAATATAACCCCGGCTTTCACTATATTTGATGTAAGTATAACTTTTGTAGGAGATGGGGAAAAAGACGTCTTTTAAGAATACAGGTGGACCTGTTGCAACAATGAGAAGTAGAAGTTGTCATGTCGAAAACGAGCTTTACAACGTTGTTGTGTGGAGGGGGGAGGATTGGGTGGGGGAGAGGGTAGGAAGGGATGTGAAGGGTAAACAAAGGAGGAGTCTGCAATGCTTGATAAGAAATATACACATTATCCTGCCCATGTAATTGTAACCCCTCTGTACAGTATGTTCACAAAAAAAAATATTTTTGTTTTAATGGGCAAATTTCCTGAAGGCAGCAGAAAGAAGGATCATGCTTTTTAATTCAGTTAGACAGTCTATTTCATTTAATTGGAGAGTTAAGTCTGTTAATATTAAGAAATAGGACAGAGAGGTATTTGGGAGTTCCTGCCATTTTGTCCACTTTCTTGGAGGCTGTGGCAACTGGGTTCTCCCTATGGTTCTTGGATTCTCAGTTTGGGTGCAGTTTCTTGGCTTCTATTGTGGTCTTGTTGGTTTTCTATGTGTAGGACATCTTTAAGAATCTTTTGTAGGGCTGGTTTGGTGCAGATGTGTTGTTTCAATTTTACTTTGCTATTGAAGTTTTTTATTTGGCCTTCAGTTATGAAGGAGAGTTAAGCTGGGTACAGTATTCTTTGTTGATATTTGTTTGTTTTTAGGGCACGGCACCCATCATTCCAGGCTCTTCTTGCTTTGAGTATTCTCAAGCTGCTCATGCAAATCCTGTATCAATTTTTGAGTAGCTTCCTCACACTCATGATTTTCCTGTATAAACCTTTGGATTGCCTCCTTTCTCTCCCTGTCACGCTCATACAGAGTCCTTTGTACGTTTTCAATGTTTTCCTATATAAACTTTGGATTGTATCATCTCTCTCCCTATCACGCTCATACAGAGTCCTTTGTAGGTTTTCAATCTTTTCATTCATCTTGTTTGCCAGCAGTGTTTGTAGAGCCATTTGGGAATTCTCCTCTGGATTATCCATTATCTGTTCTGTCCCCTGCTTATCATGTCTGGGAGTTGAGATACCCAGACTTGCCATTTTTCTTGTGTTTTCGGGCTTACTCTGCCCATTTGGGGTGTAAATAAAACCAGTTTTGTGCTAGAGAACTAACTTAAGGCAAGCATCAACCAAAGTCTGTATTTGCACAGACCATGGTCTGCAGATACAATCTAGTTCAACAGATACATCTATTCAACATCAAACAACTACATATTGATGGGCTACGAAACGCAAAGAATAATTTGGAAAACCAGAAATTATTAGGGTTAGGGAGAGATGTGGGTAAAAAATAGGAATAGAGTGATGTGGGAAGGGACAGAGAGAGTTAACTAAGTCCTAATCTCAAAGCAGGAGATAGGTTGGATAGGATGAACGTAGAGACAGAGATAAAAAGAAGAATGAGAAAGGGGAAAAAAGAGACCACAAAAAATAGAAAAGTAAAAATTACACATATTATGCAGAACCAAAAACAAACTATTCAGAAAAGAACGTGAATATAATGAGAGAAGGGGAGGGATATAAAGGAGATGTGAAAATCTTAGAAATAAAAATACTTAAAACATTATACAGATATAAAGAGGTAGTACTGCTATTAAGGAATTTAAGTCTCAGAGGTTTTGAATTGAGTAATAAATTTGTGGATTAAGTGTGTACACAATGGGGGACAGGGTCTAATAGTCAACTACAGGTTTATCTGAGGATGTGCAGAACAACAATTAAGTCACATAAAGAAGAACAAAAGAGAAGAAAAGGTGAAAAGGATAGGAGAGAAAGAGAAAAGATCAGAAGTTCAGTAAAGCTAAACAAAAAACATTTTTTTTAAAAAAAGAAAGAAAGAAAAATGCACACACATGTACTCCTAAAATAAAAATTATAAGAGGACAAAAAAGTTACTAGAAAAGAATTTTTTTCAAAAAAGGTAAAAATTAAAAATTAAAAAATGTTTTGGAAAAGAAAAATAAATTTTTTATAAAAGATACAAAAATTAGAAGAGAAAAACAAGTTCTTTTATTTATTTTGGAAGGGTTGGGAAAAATCCTGTATCTCCCTTGTGTCCGTAACTAGCCTCTTGTCTGCTTGTGGTCCTGTGGCTTGATTGGTTTCTTAAGTCATTGTTTGAACAGGCAAAAAAATGCTCTGCTTTACCCAGGATTTTGTGAACTTCCTCCCAGGTTAGTTCAATGGGAGGGAGATCTGCTTTGTGTATCACAAAAGAGGGAGATGGCTTTTTCCTCAAATTTGGAGAAGCTGTGATGAGGCTAGGTTCTGGGTAGAGTTAAGGACTTTCAGCAAACTGTAGCTTTTCCCGGGGGCTAGTTTGTGAGAAACTCACAGAGCCCAGCCTTGAGACATTCTCAGGGTTTATGTTTACTGAATTTCAATTGATTGTCAAGGCTGCTAAAGGGAGGAACAGCCTCTGGCTCTGATTACCCAGTGATAAAGCCACTCCTAGGGCTGTACCAGAGCTGGGTGATTTTTCCCTGGGTGGAGCTGAGTCTGGCAAGTCTGTTTAGGTTCTTTTGACCTGCTAAATGACTGTAGTTTTCTTCCAAGGCCTGAGTTGGCGCTAGCAGCTCCACTGAGCTTTGTCGGTATCCAAGATTAAGATCTCCAGTACTGGGGGGCGGGAGGGGTGGCCTTCCCTCCTCTGCTCCCTGAGAAGGAGTGAGGACGTCAGGCTTCTACTCACATCGAGTCTTGGTTCCTGGGTTGTCTCTGGTCTGCGAACGTCAGGGTGAAGATGTCCGCTCCTTTTCTGTTCTTGCTGGTGTTGAGTAGAATCCGCTTCCCGAAGGGTATGGCTCCTTCGTCGTGGATTCTCTGTGATTCAGGAATGGCGGGGTAGGCCACCACTGCCACCGCTGCTGCTGCAGTGGCGGCGGCTGCTGGCAAGGGCTCAGATCTGTCTCCTTGTCTGGATTTTCCCTCTCTGGCCTAACTCTCTGTCCTGTGATGGCACACTTGGTGTGATTCTCTGGCTTAAGACTATTCACTGGACCTCTAAAACTGCTTTCTATGAGATAGCTGGTTTTGCCTCCAGATCCTCCTACGTCATCTTCCCAGAACTCTCTCCTTTTTTCTTTTAAAATAAACTTTTTTGTTTAGCTCTAGTGACCATTTGATCCTTTTTTTCTTTCCTTCTCGTTCGTTTCATGTTTTCTTCTCTTTCATTCTTTGCATGACTTATTTGCTGTGCTCATCCTCAGATATACCCGTAGTTGATTATTTGACTTTAGGCCCATTGTGTACACACTTAATCCAGGTATTTATTACTCAGTTTAAAACTGCTTAGACTTAACTTCCTTAATAGCAGTACTACTTCTTAATACCTATATAATATTTTTAGCATTCTTATTTTTAAGTTTTCCACATCTCCATTCTATCCCACCTGTTCTCTTATTCTATCCACGTTCTTCTCTGAATATTATGTCTTCAATTTGCATAATTTTTAAATGTTGCACTTCTTAATTTTTAATGTTTGTTTTCTGTTTTTTCTTGTCTTTTTTCTATCTCTTTCTTCTTTTTTTTCTCTCTCTACTATCATTCTATCCAACCTATTTCCTGCTTTGAGATTAGGACTTAGTTAACTCTCCTTCTGCCTTTCCACATCCCTCTATTCCTATTTTTACCCACGTCTCTCCCTAAACCTAATAATTTCTGTTTGTCAACTTCTTTGCTGTCCGTAGCCCATTAATACTTAGTTGTTTGCTGTTGAATAGATATATCTATTGAATTATATTGTATATGCAGACTTTTGACTGTGCAACTACAGACTTTGGTTGATGCTTGCCATAAATAATGTGCTAGCACAAACCTGGTTTATTTTCATCCCAAATGGGCAGAGCAATCTGGAAAAACACAATAAAAATGGCAAGTCCAGGTATCTCAACTCCCACTCATAATAATCAGGGGACAAAAAAGATAACGAATAATCCATACAGGAGTTCCAAAAAGCTCCACAAATACTACTGGTAAACATGGTAAATGAAAACATTGAAAACCTGCAAAGGACTCTGTATTAGCGTGATAGGGAGAGAGAGGTGGCAAAACAAAGAATATCATGAGTGTGAGGAAGCTACTCAAAGATTGATACATGAATTGTGAGAGTAGCTTCAGAACACTTAAAGAGTAATAAAGGAATTGCGTGAGCAGGCTGGGATCAGTCAAAGAGAAAGTCATGAATGGCGTGAGCAGGCTGAAAACACTCAAAGAGAACTACAGGAACTGCGTGAATATGAAGAAGCTAGTACAAGAGTAATAGAAGAATTGAAAGAGGGGCTGAGAATACAGAAAGATCACTAAAGGCATTCAAGGAATCCATAAACAGAGAGCTCAAACAAGTCAGGAAGGCCACAAAATGGAATTCTGAACATAACCCAACAGAAGGAATGGGAGTCCAAGGAAACCATAACTAATCAACTAAATGATTTGAGGATAAATACTGCCACCAAATTAAGGAATTAAAGAAGTCCATACAAGATCTAAAACAAAGCTCCAAAAAAGAATCTGAAGCCATCAAAGCCGACCAACTAGAAGGAAAAGAAATAAAAAACAAAGTAGAAAGACTTGATCATAGGTTAGTCCATGCTGAAGATCGAATTTCAGGGATTGAAGTAAGCCTAGTTATTATAGAGAAAGAACATACAACCATCCAAGACAAGTCCAAGAAATATGATAGAGCTATTCAACACTTGGAAGACAACATCAAAAGGCCTTATCTGAGGTTAATGGTTGTAGAGACAGAAGTTAATGGTCTAGGAAATTTGTTTAACCGGATCCTAGCAGAGATCTTCCCAAACATGCAAAAAGATGGGTCTATTCAGATACAAGAAGCTTTTAGAACACCAAATAGACCAGACCAGGATAGGACATGCCACTGTCACATTATAATCTATACACGATCAATTCAGACCAAAGAAAAGTTCCTTATAGCTGTCAAGGAGAAAAGCTCAATCACCGATAAAGGGAAACCAATTAGAATCACCTCAGATTCCTCAGCAGAAACAATTAATGCCAGAAGAGCCTAGAATGATGTATGCCATGCCCTAAAGACAAACAACTATCAACCAAGAATACTGTACCCAGATAAACTCTCCTTCATAACCAACTAGATCACAATAAAAGTCAAGGAACCACACCCAAACTGAGAATCCACGAACCATAGGAAGAAACAAGTTGCTGCAGCCCCCAAGAAGGTGGATAAAATGGCAGCAACTCCCAAATACCTCAGTCCTATCTCTCAACATTAACGGACTTAAGTTTCCAATTAAATGACATAGACTCTCTACTTGGATTAAAAAGCAACATCCTTCTATCTGCTTCTTTCAGGAGCCACATCTTGCCCGTAAAAACAAAAACATTTTCAATGTGAAAGGTTGAAACAAAATCTACCAAGCAAATGGCCCCTATAACCAGGCGGGAGTTACAATCCTAATATCAGATAAAATAGACTTCAAATTAAAATTAGTGAGAAAAGATAATGAAGGTCACCACATACTCATTAAGTGATCTCTCATTCAGGAAGATATTACAATTCTAAATATCTATTCGCCAAAAAATGGAGCACCCAAATTTATCCAAGAAACACTACTTACCCTCAAATCCCACATAGATCCAAAGACAGGCCGAAATTTTCTTAATAGATACCCACAAGCACAATAAATCTAAGAAGGGTTGACCAAAGGACATAGATAGCAAGATCTATAGAAAGCACATGGATTGGGAGAAGGTCTTCACTAGCCATACAACAGACAAGGGTCTCATATCTAAAATATACCTGCAACTCAAAAAATTAAACCCTCCAACAACAAACCTTCAAAGAAAAAACTGCCCAATAAATAAGTGAGCTAAAGACTTAAAGAGAAATTTCTCTAAAGAAGAAAGAAGGATGGCCAATAGACACATGAAGAAATGCTAAACCTCTCTAGCCATAAAAGAAATGCAAATCAAATCAACATTGAGATACCACTTCACCCCAGATAGAATGGCTAGAATCAAGAACTCTAATAAAAAAAGATGCTGGAGAGCATGTGGCCAGAAGGGAATCTTAATGCATTGTTGGTAGGAGTTTAAACTTCTACAACCACTTTGGAAAGTAGTATGGAGTTTCCTCAAAAGACTCCACATAGAGCTCCCCTATGACCCAGCAATCCCACTTTGGGGCATTTAACCAAATGTTCACAAACAAAACTACAAGAATGTTACCAGCACAACTATGTTTATTGCAGCATTATTTACCATAGCTATGATATGGAACCAACCCAGATGCCCCTCAGTAGATGAATGGATCAAGAAAATGTGATATATATACACAATGGAATCATAACCCTTCATCAGAAAGAATGACATTGCTCCATTTGTTAGGAAATGGAAAGCCTTGGAAAAAATTATATTAAGTGAAGTGAGCCAAGCCCACAGAAACATAGGTCCCATGGTTTCCCTTATTTGCAATATCTAGTACATGTATGAGTCAAGCAGAAAAGGTCAGATAAGTGAAGTTAGGAAAATGAACCCTAAGAAATGTATTTAAAAGTTTTTTTTTTCTTTCATGCATTTGTTTCTAATGCATTTATAAGATTATCTCTTTGTTGCTTTGTATGTCCCTCCCTCACAGTATAACCCCTGCTTCACTGTATTTGATGTCAGTATAATTTGCGGAGGGGCAGGGGAAAAACAATTATTTAAATAAGGATACAAGTGGACCCGTTGCAACAATGAGAAGTACAAGTTGTCAAGTCGAAAACGAACTTTACAACTTTGGTGGGGGGGGGAGGATTGGGTGGGTGGTCAGGGGGAGGCGGGGAAGTGATGGGAAAGGTAAACAAAGGAGGAGGCTACAATGCTTGATAAGAAATGTACTTACAATCTTGCCCATGTAATTGTAATCCTTCTGTACAGTATTTTCACAATTAAAAAAAAGAAAATTTCAAGGCATGGTTTTATGAGTTGTCATTGAATTACTGAAACAGAGTATATAATTTTATGTATTTGTAAGTCTTTGTCCATCTCTCTTGAGCCTTTGTCATATTTCTATGCGTTTGCAGCTTGGAAGTGAAATAATGTTAAATTAAGTTTAGTCAGAGACTATAGTTCAGAAGGCTCATTTTAGACCCTTTTGGAGGTAATGCTAAGTTTCCATCTGATGTTCTACAGATGGCCATCTTGGTACCAGGACTGAGCAGAGTGTTATAAGAGGCTGATTTAAACTGATTTCCTCTGTGGTAATGGAGTGTGATCCTACTGCATATGTGTCTTTTTGCTACACTCAAGGGCCCAGGCCTTCTTTGAAAATCTAAGGCCATGGGGGTAAGAGAGACTAAAACTCAGAACCCTTCTTTCCACATCCCTAGGATTACAGGCCTGAGTCTCATGGACTCAACTCATAGCTGCTTTTTTATACATAGTGTAGTCAGTTTCATAATATTCACTCCATATACAGATGTATACAAATATATGTATATGTTTATTCTTCTATTTATAATTAGTGTTAGATCTAGAAACACACAAATATATATTCATATAATTATGATCAGATTATAGCACTACTTTCCCCAATAACATTTTACACTAATGTTTTGTGTAATAAATACTCAAGACTAAAAATATAAATGTCTTTGCCGTTTGAAAAATCATATTCAATCTCTTATATTATATATTATACCATATATAACCTAAAAATATAACATGTATTTACATATAACTGATTTAACTGTGTTATTTTTCTTCCTGATTTTGTGTTTGTTCATGTATGTAAGCTTTCTTTCTTTTATTGATGATGGCTTTTACTTTCCAGTATACATATTTCCTATATATTTTGTCAAATATTTTCAGCCCTAAGTAGATTTTTTTATATTATTGGAGCCAAATTTTTCTTCCATATTTACCCAAAGCACAATAAATATGCATACAGATTTGAACTAACTGTTGGAAGAGTGTCCCACATACTACTATAAGAATTGTGGCATTTGTCCCAATTGAAAGAATAGCTTTCTAGGACATCTTATCTGCTGTCCTAGACCTTTTCTAGCCACCTTATCACCCCATGCAGGCATGGCCTGGCTTTTTTTCAGTTCCCTGTACATTTAACAGTTCCCTTTATATGCAGTAGGCTCTCTAGTACAGCCCTGTTTCACTCTGTGTTTTCCCCCAACAGAACACATATGCACGATGCTCCAGATTGTAGGCTTAAAAAGAAATATATTTAGGATTCATGAATCTAGAATAAATAAAAAACATTGACATTTTAATAAAGTTAGAAAAATAAATAGAATGAACATTTTACAAAAATCAGAACAAAAAGAAAAATAAAGGTTTTCCCAGGAAGGGGGAAACGAATCTCTAAATCAAGATTGGCCTCTAAGTTGCCTGCAGGCAGAGATTCTGCCTCAGAGTCCTCAAAGGGATTGACTTCCTCATTACAGTCAGGCTTTTCATCCTGAGTCCAGGGAGGAACAGATTCTAATTTCTCAATTGGAAATTAGATCTCCTACAGGAGTACAGATGGGTCTGGGTATTTTGTGAGGAAAGATTCCCTTTCCTCAACTGAATCTGGATTTTAAACCTTACTTACTGCTTTTCCTGAACATAGACTGGGGTCATTTTCCATTAGCACACATTTACCCTGCACACCAAGACGTGTCTTTTTGACTGGTTTGGAGCCGACATAGGTGGATTTTGAGTGTGAATGGAAGATATTCTGGATCTTCTTCCTTGGTGGTATATGGAGGTGAATCTGCATCACATGTCATGTGGGGTTCAGAACCAGTGGGATCTCCACAGGATTCAAAACCTGTTTGGACATTTTCAATGTTAAAGGCTGGAACAAAATCTACCAAGCAAACGGCCACCATAAACAGGCGGGAGTTGCAATCCTAATATCAGATAAAATAGACTTCAAAGTAAAATTCGTGAGAAGAGATAGAGAAGGTCGCTACATACTAATTAATGGATCTCTCCTTCAGGAGGATATTACAATTCTAAATATATATTCGCCAAACAATGGAGCACCAAATTTATCAAAGAAACACTACTTTCCCTCAAATCCCATATAGATCCAAAGACATTAATTGTTGGGGATTTTAACACACCACTCTCCCCAATAGATAGATCAACTCGGCAAAAACTCAACAGAGAAACCACAGATCTAAACAGCTGCATAGATCAACTAGACTTAACAGACATCTACCGAACATTTCACCCAGCAGCATCATAATAGACGTTTTTCTCAGCAACACATGGAACGTTTTCTAAAATAGAACACATTTTAGGCCACAAAACAAACTTGTCTAAATTCAGAAACATTGAAGTTATACCTTGCATTCTCTCTGACCACAAGGGAATAAAATTAGAACTCAACAACAAAAGCTGGGGAATACTAAGGGCTCTTGACCAATCAGGCCCATCCCTAGGGACCCAGGTTCCATCCCTACTCACCAGCTCTGAGGCATCTAAACAAGGACTTCTTCCCCTTTTTCTTGGTCTCATAGGTCATGCATTCCTCCAGCTGGTACAGAAGAATATGTAAGCAGAAGAGCAAGTCTGAAAGGGGCATCTTGAGCTTGACATACTGTGTAAGTTCTTTCAGGGTGTCATAGTTTTTGTGCTCATAGAAATCATCAGGGTAGAAGTCCATCCACCTAGGGAAGATGGAACAAACCATGCTGTGGGCAGATTGGTGACAAGGAAAATGTGAGCCTGCCCTTCCTATCCTGAACCTTATACTATGAGCGTTTTTCTGGCGGGACGTGCATGTGGGGAAATGGGAAGACTCCTGTAAGCAGGATGCTCCTCACAACCCACTTCTAGGAATTTCTCAAATGCAATCCTCTAAAGTTCCACATGTGATAGGAGGAGAATGTTGTTTCCCCACTGGATCTGACTTGTTATACACAGCCCTCCTTTTCATCCATGTGAGTTCAAAACTACAACCAAATCCACAACTGTGTAATCTGCTATCCACTAAAGTGTCAAGCCTCAATCCCGTGGTGAACATCTTAACTTGTGTGCAAAGAAGGAAGTTGATTTTGATTCAGAAACCTCCAAGATACCCAGTTGCAAGGACAGAAGTTCTCTTTTTACCAACATCCACTTCTTCATCTTGTTCATCTTCTTCTCAGTTACTGTAGAACAATCTGTACCAATGGGAGGAGAGAAAGAGGCTAACTGTATGAATCTCCTTTCCTGAACACGACACACATGTTAGTAGCTAAGTCCCACATGGTAATGTAAAAATGACAGCCAAAAACTGGTGATATATCTACACAATTTTATGGAAATTCTAGTTGGTAAAATTCTAAAGACACATCTTCAATTAACCAGCCAAAGGCCATACCTGGGGCTCAAATGGTAGAGTACTCAGGCCCCAAATTCAAGTTCAACTTTCACCCTTTTTTCTGTCTATATTCTTTCAAAGCCCTCCAAATAGTGATTTCCTAGGTGAGGGTGGGTGTTGGGTGCCACTGGCTCATTCCTTTAATCCTAGTTTCTCAGCAAGCAAATTGCTAAGTCTCCACTACCTTCTGAGTCAAATGAAATCTTCTGGCAGCCCAGTCCTAAGGAATTAGTCTGACATTGCACCTCTTTGTTTCAAGCTAAGCTCCTGTGATAAGACCCCAGTTAAACAGTCTCAGAGAGGTACCAAATATTTCAATAATCTGCCAGCTGTGTCTCATCAGCCCTGGGTTTGAATGAGGAACACACTTTTTAAACAGAATTTCTGGCAGCTTCTCCATTGTCCCTCACTCTCTTTAGTGGTGGAGGAAGTTTCCAACATAAAAGAGATCAACTTTCTGGTAGGCAGGACCAGGTCCATTACCAGCATTTCCAACAATCCTGAGTCCAAGCTCCATATATTATAAGGCATATTTAGGGTTTGAGCAGACTCTTTGTCACACAGAGATGGTAAAAAGAATGGATCTTTGAAACATGGAAATCGGAGTATACTTCAAAATGAGTAATAGAGTTGATTGAAATGTACACAGTAAATATTTTCTCAATATACACATATAAAAGGACACAAGAGAAGGTTGTACTGTGGACTAGGATGAGATTAAATAAGTTTCCTGTCATAGTTATACCCGGCCTGAGTTGCCTTGTGATTCCTTTAAAAGGGCCTGAGACTGGATTCCTGGTTTGGCACTGATCCAATGTCTGAGTGAGGCACTCACACCTCTCGTGCCTGAAATCTGAGTCTCTTGAACTTAAATGTTTTTTTTCTTTCATGCATTTGTTTCTCACGCATTTATACGATTATTTCTTTGTTGCTTTGAATGTCCCTCCCCCACAGTATAACCCGTGCTTTCACTGTATTTAATGTCGGTATAATTTGTGGAGAGGAAGGGGAAAAACAAGTCGTTTAAATTAGGATACAGGTGGACCCATTGCAACAATGAGAAGTACAAGTTGTCATGTCAAAAACGAACTTCACAGCTTTGGTGGGGGGAGGAAATGGGGGGGCAGGGGGAGGCTGGGAAGGGATGTGAAGTGTAAACAAAGGAGGAGGTTATAGTGCTTGATAAGAAATGTACTCACTGTCTTGCCCATGTAATTTTAACCCCTCTGTACAGTAGGTTCACAATAAACAAATAAAAAAAGAAAATAATACAGGAACATCTTTCTTGTTCCTGAACCACAGGCCACGTGAGCTGGCTTGATTTGAATGTCAGTTACATTTGCCTGGCCCTCAGAGTTTCATATTCTATTTTATTTTGAGGGAAGTAGTGTGATCTCTCAGATCTCAATGATCTAAACGGATTGCTCACATAAGACCATCACAAAGACAAACTGGAGGCTGAAATATCCCCTCCCACATCACTCTAAACACATGTGGACATTGTCAAATCACAACATCCTCAACTAGGTCTAGGAAACAGCATGGTCTCAGTCTCAAGGAACACTTCCTAGGTGAGATCCATGTCTTATTTGTCACTATTCCTCTCATCCTGCCCAAATCATTTTGCTCTCAGGGCCCTCTCAGCCTGCCATGTGCTTCTTGCATCTATTTTTGACATCTACTTCCTAGGACATTGTTAGGTTTTTGTTTCCTAATCTTCTGTTGCTCTTAAAGCCCCTGTGTGCAGTCATGTGGAAAAAAAGCAAGTACTTGTACATCTCATTGTGGCAATGGGTCCACCTGTATCCCTAGTTAAATGATTTTTTTACCTTTCCCTCCACAAATTATACACACATCAAATACAGTGAAAGCAGGGTTAAACAGTGCGGGAGGGACATACAAAGCAAAATAGAAATTATAATATAAATGTTAGAAACAATTGCATGAAAGAAAAAAAACATCAACTTATATGACCTTTTCTGCTTATACTAGTTATTGCAAATAAGGGACACCATGGGACCTAAGTTTTTTTTGGCCTGGCTTCCTTTACTTAATATATTTTTTTCCAAGTCTTTCCATTTCCTAATAAATGGGGCAATGTGATGCTTTCTGATGGAGGCGTAGAATTCCATAGTGTATATATACCCGAACTTTACCACTTTGTTGTGTGTGGGTGGAGAGGATCGAGTGGGGAGAGGTGGGGGGAGTATGGGTACGGATGGGAAGGGAAAACAAAGAGGAGGCAACAATTCTTGATAAGAACTGTACTCGTTATCTTGCCTATGTAATTGTCATTCCTCTGTATGGTATTCTCACAATAAAAAGAAAAAGAAAGAAAGAAAGAAAGAAAGAAAGAAAGAAAGAAAGAAAGAAAGAAAGAAAGAAAGAATGAAAGAAAGAAGGAAGGAAAGAAAGAAAGAAAGAAAGAAAGAAAGAAAGAAAGAAAGAAAGAAAGAAAGAAAGAGAAAGAAAAAAGAAATAAAGAAAGAAGAAAGAAAGAAAGAAAGAAAGAAAGAAAGAAAGAAAGCCAGAAAGAAAGAAAGAGAAAGAAAGAAGAAAGAAAGAAAGAAAGAAAGAAAGTCAGAAAGAAAGAAAGAAAGAAAGAAAGAAAGAAAGAAAGAAAGAAAGAGAAAGAAAAAAGAAAGAAAGAAAGAAGAAAGAAAGAAAGAAAGAAAGAAAGAAAAAATACAGCTCACTTTTTACCTACCTAAAAAAAAAAAAACGCAAGTACTTAGAGGTGGGAAAATCATACAAGTATTGAAAAACAAACCTTAAACATATAGCCAGACATTTTTACAGGTGTACATTCTTGTAAAAGGTTATTTTTGATACGTTTGTCACATTTTATGACAGAGGGGAAGTGGAGAAGGGAAAAGGTGCTGCATTGTCCTCTCATAATTCAATGATTATTATTTAAAAATACTATAGTTGAAGAAATGTTAGATTTAAAGATAAAAACTGTGCTTCTGTTCTTTTTATAAGCTAGTCATTTATGAAATTTTCCTCACTAAAGTCTTGTCAACTGTGTCCCATAAACTATAGTCATCCTTCAAAATAATCAAGAAAAACTTTTACAAATAAGTGGGCTGCTGTCCAATCTCTGGATAAGAATTTAAGATACAACCTTGCCTGCGATTCTGTGTGTGCTCATGTGTGGGGAGTGTGTGTGTATGTGTGTGAATGTGTGTCTGTGCATATGTGTGTTTTAGGACTTGAACTCAGGGGCTCTATGACAATCCTGAGGTATCTTTCCCTTGACTGTAATGCTCTACCAATTGTACCACAGTTCCACTTCAAGTTTTTTGTAGTGAACTAGAGAGGCTCATAAAATTTCCTGGTCAGGTTATCTGAACTATACCTCAGGTCTCAACCTCCTGATTAGCTAGAGTTATAATTATGAGCCTCCAGAACCTGATGATAAAGCATTGTTACTGGAGGCTGTGAGGTTGCAAGTTTCATTCCAGCTTCACAACACTCTATATCATAAAACAGCAACAGCAACGTCCTATATCAAAATACAATAATAAGATGTAATTAGAATACAATTTAGTGATATAGTCTGCTAGCATAGGTTTCAGGAAACCTTGGTGTTAATGATTTGGCATCACAAAATCAAACCAAAAGATAATTTTAGTAGACTCTACAATTTTTTTAATTCCATCTTATAATAATTTCAAAACATTATAAGAAACAGGAAAATATTTATACTTATAAAGAGAATGTAAAAAAAGATAAAAGATGGCAGATTATGAAATGGAAAATTCTACACTGCAGGAAAATTATTGCCATAGTGAATATATGGAGGTATTGTTATGGTGAATATATGATAATGTTCTTCAGAGCAGAAATAGATGAATATATATTTAGTACACATAGTCTAACTTGTCTCTCTCTATCAACTTCCAATCTTCTAGTGCATATTATCAATGTATTCAGGTTTATGGTATGCTCCAAAATAACTAGCAGAGTCAGGAGGTTACCAAAATACATTAGTTTAATTGTTTTAGGAGATAAACGTGCTAATTATATTGACTATTCTATATATTAAACATGTAGTGTGTTCTCACTGTACTCTGTAAGTATGTACATACACTACTTCAAAGTGAAATGGAATACAACAAGATTTTA
Source organism: Dipodomys merriami (assembly GCF_024711535.1). Classification (NCBI taxonomy): domain Eukaryota; kingdom Metazoa; phylum Chordata; class Mammalia; order Rodentia; family Heteromyidae; genus Dipodomys; species Dipodomys merriami. Next base: position 468,071 of record NW_027204226.1, read on the forward strand.
CCTGTAAAGCTAGATATTTGGGACATCAGTTCCAAACCAGTGAAGTTTTACCTGCAATGCTCCCCAACCCTAGCTATGCATGATAGAATACGTATATCATCCCAGGTCCATGGGGAGCTGAGAGCAGGAGAATTTCATTTCCATGCCATTCTAGGCAAGAATTTCCACATGGCTCCATCTCAACACTGGCTAGCACCTATCACCCCTACCTAGGTTAAAATAAAAATAAGAGCATTGTAGTATAACAAATAATATTGAAACATGCCAATAAAAACCATCATGAACAACACACTCGTGTTTGTTCCTCATACCTGTAATCTTAACTGTTTCTATGATTATATATGTGATCCAAAGGCACCAAGCAGTTCATTATTTTAAAAATGACTATTTGATGCCAGGTGCCAGGGTCTCATGCCTGTAATCCCACCTACTTATGAGGCTGAGGTCTGAGGATCACAGTTCAAAGTCAACCAAGGAAGAACAGACCCCATAAGACTCTTATGTACAATTAACTCAAAAGAACAGAACTGGTTCTGTGGCTCAATAGGTAGAGTGTTAAGTAACTTGAGCACAAGTCTCAGGGATTGTGCTCAGGCCCTGAGTTCAAGCCTCAAAACTGACAAAAAAATAAACATTTTAATGTCTGAATTTCTTGTGAATTAAAATGACAGCTGTGGTATACAATTCTACAGACTATTACAGATTTAATTATATTTGTAGTCAGCAAAAGTAGCAGCACTTGAATAAAGTACATTTTTTCATAAACTGGGGCAGCCTGGTCTCTAATTAGAGGAAATTGCTGGACTCATATGTAGTATTTTTTTATGTTGTGAAGTATTTTATTTATTTATTTAGTTAGTTAGTTAGTTTATTTTTTTAATTTTAATTTTATTTTTTTGTGAACATACTGTACAGAGGGGTTACAATTACATGGGAAAGATAATGAGTACATTTCTTATCAAGGATTGCAGCCTCCTCCTTTGTTTACCATTCACATCCCTTCCCAGCCTCCCCCAACCCAATCTCCCCCCCGCAACAAAGTTGTAAAGTTCGTTTTTGACATGACGACTTGTACTTCTCATAGTTGCATCGGTTCAACCTGTATCCTTAAACGACTTGTTTTCGCCATCTCCTCCACAAATTATACCGACATCAAATATAGTGAAAGGAGGAGTTATACTGTGGGGGAGGAACATACAAAGCTACAAAGAAATAATCTTATAAATGAGTTAGAAACAAATGCATGAAAGAAAAAAACATTTAAATACATATCTTAGGGTTCATTTTCCTAACATCATATTAGCTGACCTTTCCTGCTTGACTCATACATATACTAGATATTGCAATTAAGGGACACCATGGGACATATGTTTCTTTGGGCTTGGCTTACATCACTTAATATAATTTTTCCCAAGTCTTTCCATTTCCTAACAAATGGGGAAATGTCATTATTTCTGATTGAGGCATAGAATTCCATTGTGTATATATACCACATTTTCTTGATCCATTCATCTACTGAGGGGCATCTGGGTTCCTTCCATATCTTAGCTATGCTAAATAATGCTGTAATAAACATAGTTGTGCTGGTAGCTTTAGTGTGGTCTTCTTTGTAAACATTTGGGTAAATGCCCAAAAGTGGGATTGCTGGGTCATAGGGGAGCTCTATGTGAAGTTTTTGAGGAACCTCCATACTGTTTTCCAAAGTGGTTGAATAAGTTTACACTCCCACCAAATATTAGAATGGAAGAAAGACAGCCTCTTCAGAAAGTGGTGCTGGCAAAATTGGTTAACTACTTGTAGAAAACTAAAACTAGATCCTTATATATCACCCTGCACCAGAATCAACTCCAAATGGATCAAGACCTCGGAGTCAAAGCAGACACACTGAAAACATTACCGGATGGAATAGGAGAATCCCTAGGCCTCCTTGAAGCATGCCAAAATTGTCTTAATAGGGAACCGGAAACACAACAAATCAAAAAAAGGTTGGACAAATGGGATTGCAGGAAGTTGCAGAGCTTCTGCATGGCAAAGGACATAGCTAGCAAGGTCAATAGAAAGCCCACAGATTGGGAGAAGATCTTCACTAGCCATACAACAGACAAGGGTCTCATATCCAAAATATACTTGGAACTAAAAAAATTAAATCCCCCAACAACAAATCCTCAAATAACTGCCCAATAAATAAGTGGGCTAAAGACTTGAAGAGAAACTTCTCTGAAGAAGAAAGGATGGCCAATAGACACATGAAGAAATGCTCAACCTCCCTAGCCATAAAAGAAATGCAAATCAAAACAACATTGAGATACCACCTTACCCCAGTTAGAATGGCTATAATCAAGAAATCTAACAACAACAGATGCTGGAGGGGATGTGGACAGAAGGGAACCTTAGTGTTGGTGGGAGTGTAAACTTGTTCATACGTAGTATTTTTTGGTTGATTTTGTTTTGTTTTAGGATGAGAAACCTTATTTCTGCCAATGGCCATTTGGATATGTCTAACATCATTCAAAGGCCATGGAGAATTAACAGTAAAGACGGGACACAGTCAAATGGCAATAAACTTACTTGTCTTTATGCCATGTTCCAAGTGAATTGTTTAGCTTATATATCCCTATGGTCTATAGTTTCCTATTCCTACCTTCCTGAAAATACAAGCATATTCCACCAATTCAGATTTGAGCCAGGCAATATGTAGTATTAGTGCCAAGAGTCGAGGAAAATTATAACACAACTAGGGAAGCATGAAACCAACACTTTAGTAGCTGGACAATGGGGACTCAGACCTATAATCCTAGCTACTCTGGAGGCTGATGATCACATTACAATACCATCTGGAGTGAGAAAATCTGTAATACTCTTCTCTCCAATTAGCCACACAAAAGCCATAAAGGAAGCTGAGACTCTAGAGGTAGAGTAGCCTTGATTACAAAATCTCAGGGGCAGCACCCAATCCTGAGTTCAAGCTGAAGTTCAGGCACAAAAACAAAAACAATCAACAACAAAAAAGAGAAACTGGGAGAAAGCTCAGGAAAGAATGGCATTGTCTACAAGAAAAATGTGTATGTTACATGAATTGTAAAATGGTAACCTCACTTTACACACCTTAGTGACAATTACATTGAAAAAGGAATCTGAGAAATCCCAAAGGCATGGGGCCTTATGATGTGCATCTGCTTTCCAGAATTTCAAAGTCCAATCATCTGAGCTGGTAACACACAGGTTGTAGCCAAGGGTGATTAGAAAATATGAAGGCAAAGATCTTTTCAGCTTGTCCCACTAAATCTTTGATTAAGCAAAAAACAAAACAATGCAAAGTAAAAACAATAGACTTTAAGGTTAATTAGGCTGCTATTAAAGATTCAGATGGTATACTTTGTGGAGGGGAAGGGAAAAAACATATTGTATAAGTAGGTATACAGATGGGCCCATTGCAACATGAGATGTACAACACATTATGTCAAAAAACGAACTTTATAACTTTGGCGGGGGAGGTGGGAGATGGGAAGGGATAGGAAGGGGAAATAAAGGAGGAGGCAACAATATTTCATAATAAATGTACTCATTACCTTGCTCATGTAATTTTAACTTCTCTGTACGTTATTTTCACAATTAAAAAATTGAAAAAAAAGATTCCAGGCAGAATTATTCTGTTATATGATGAGCTAGTACATATGTTTTGTATATACTGAACTCACATATATCAGAAAAATATCCATGGATTCATAACTAGAAAATCTGAAATGTAAGGTATATTAATTAGATAAGTTTCATTAGGTAGCCAATGAAGAAAACAACACATGGTATTGTCAGGTTTATTAACTGAACTGCTGCCCATGACATACATGGTGAAGAGGCATGTAAAAAAATGGGGTGACCCAACCTAGGCCCAGGATGTATCTAGGCCAAGGACTGGATGAGGTATGGCCAGGTGGGGGAAATGTCTGGCCACACTGGATCTGGATGTGACCTCTGTGCCTGGGACTCTCTTATGGTCAGATAGAAAGTGTGACCAGTGGCTGACCAGGTTGTGACTTAGCAGGAGGGGGAGGTGGCTGCCTCCAGGTGTGCCAGACACCTAGGTAACACATAAAGGGTGGAAACTTAGCTAAGAAGAGGAGGGTGTCTGCATAGGGTCGGCATGGCTGGGGCAGACCTAATACCAAATACAAGTAGTAACTCTGCGTTGTGACTCCTAACTCCAAAACATTCATTCTCAGTCATTTTCTTTCCTTCCATCCTTCCTTCCTTCCTTCTTTCTTTCTTTTTCTTTCTTTCTTTCTTTCTTTCTTTCTTTCTTTCTTTCTTTCTTTCTTTCTTTCTTTCTTTCTTTCTTTCTTTCATTCTTTCTTTCTTTCTTTCTTTCTTTCTTTCCTTCCTTCCTTCTTTCCTTCCTTCTTCCTTCTTTTCTTTTCTCTCTCCCGCTCTCCCTCTCTCTATCAATCTCTCCTCTCATTCACTCTCCCTCTCTCTATCCCCTACCTCAGTATTCTCAACTCTCAAATAATGAACACTTGGTGAGTTGAACTCAGAAGCTGGGAAGAGCAGCTCACTTGGCCATTGTGACATTTAATTTCATGTTTCATTACACCTCTTCCACTGGTCACTGGAATCAAATAAGGAACACAGCAGCATGGCATCTTAAGCCATTTGGAGGAAGAAAGCAAGCACGTTCACTGCATTCTGTCAGGTCCACCCTGGGAAGGTGAGGCAGACTCCTCCCTCCTCTTGGCGAAATCTCAGCCCAGTTTCTGCATCAGGAGAGGTGACTGCTTCCAAGTGAACCAGTTACCTACGTGACACAGGTATTGAGCAGAGACTTATCCTCTTGTCGTGCTGAGATTAATGGCATGATTCAAAATGATCCACTAGTTTGTTGAGATTGGGACTTCCTAAATTTTTGGTTAGGCTATGTTCAAATTGTGATCTATTTATTTCTGACTACTAACCATGATTATAGATGTGAGCCAATGTGAAACAGCACATCAGACCATTCAAAGTTCTTTATCACACATGGAAAACACGCAGTTTCCCAAGTTACATACAAGTTGACAGACAGCAAAATAAGTCCTTAATTCTGGTCGAGACGTGTTTTCAATGTAAAACAAAATTACTTAGCAAAATATCTGACTAATGTGATTATACTTTCAAACTTACCCTACATTTTAATAACAAATCACCTATATTAGACAATGATTAACCCAAATTACCTGTAATCATTTATTTTTAGCATATCTTCTAGAGGTAGGCAGAACTGGAGCACACACTATTAACTAAGGTGGTAGAATTTGAGAGGATCATAATTCTGAATCAGTCTCAGAAGGAAAGTATCACCCATATCATCCTACTAGGTAGGGATATTGGAATGTAATCATGATCCTTGCTTTTTCGGCTTGGTGCAAAAGTTGCTACTCTATGAGTAATGTAACTTAAACAAGAAAGGATTGGTGGAAGGACTCCAGTGGTGGAGTATCTGTCTGGCAAACACAACATCAAAACTCAAATCAACTTCCAAAAGATAAAATAAGAAAAGGAAAGAAAGAACAACTCACACTGAGCATGTGTTCAATGTAAAAATTTACACTAAATCATTGTAGTTATAATATCATCATATAATTCTAGGAGCAAATACATTTTGTGTCAAGGCTAAATGAGAAAATAACATACTATATACAAAGCTTTGGTAAAGCATAGGTCTGGCTTACAATGGTGAATGCTTAAGTTTGCATGTGCAGTGCTGTGCTGGGTGGTTAAGGTTTATGGAAGTCCATCATTTTGATGAGCTTGGCATGATGAAATTACCTAACCATACAGTTCACTGAACAGATACTACTGACATATATATATATATATATATATATATATATATATATATATATATATATATACAATACACTAAATATACACATGTATGTATTTATATATTAAGTTGCATGTAAATCAAATAAAATTTAAAATGAATAAATTTAGTGAGCATATACCTTTCCCAAATAATTATTTTACCTGAATAAATTCATGTCTTAAAGTCTCCAATACTATATAACACTTACATGTTTGCTGATCCCCTTCAGCTTTTTTATGATATTGTTTTTTTTCTTTTTTAGATGAAAAATCCAGCCAATAAATACACTTTTATAACATTCCTTTCTTTATAAAATGAAAAACACGTTGTGTAATCTGGCTCTTTATGTGTTATCAAAAAAAATTTTATAATTTCAAGTACATATTTTCTTAGACTTAGGTCTCACTCATTTCTTCCAATAATATCTATGGAAAGGAGAAAATGAAGGATCATTCTGTTACTTTGGGAGCTTTTGTTATTATTCCCTGCAATAAATATTATGAAAATAAAATTCTGAAATTATTTAGAGAGATGACATGAAAGTTACCTTTCTACACACCCATGCTACTCCCTCAACTAAATCATAGAAATTGAAATAAGTAACATTTTAGCTGGGAGCCAGTGGCTCATGCCTGTAATCCTAGCTACTCAGGAGCTAAGATCTGAGGATGGTAGTTCATAGCTAGCTCTGGCAGGAAATCCGTGACGTCCTTACCTCCAATTAACCACCAGAAAACCGGAAGTGGCACTGTGGCTCAAGTGGTAAAGTGCTAGCCTTGATCTAAACAGCTTAGAGACAGTGCCTAGGCCCCGAGTTCAAGCCCCATGACCATGAAAAATAAAAAAGGAAAAAGGGAGGAAAGCAATATTTTAAATCTAATGTGCACATATACACAAAAGTTGTCTAGAAATAAAATTATAACAGCTCCTGGACTGGTAAAAAATAGATTAAAGTGAAATTGCCTTCAATCATTCATTTAGACAATCTATACTGAGGGCAGGTTATTGGAGCTCACATAACTATCTAAAGAGGTAGAATTTGAGAGTATCACAGTTTAGAACCAGTGTGCAAGAAAAGTAACAAGGTTTTCATATCATCCTAAAGCCTGGCATGTTGGAATGCATTTGTGATCCCAGCTACTTGGCAGATAGATGTGAGGATCTTAGCCTCTGTTCAGCGCTCAGCAAAATTGATAACCTATGAGCAAAGTAACTAAATTGAAAAGGATTGTTCTAATGGTAGAATACTTGTTCTGCAAAAAAAATATCTAAATTCATACTCATTTTCTAAAAGAAGAACGAAAAGAGAAGAAAGATAAAAAGAGAAAAGAGAGAAATAAAAGAAAGTAGAGAAGGGGGAGGAGAGAAGGGGAGGAAGGAGGGAAGGAAGGAAGGAGGATAAGAAGGAAGGAAGGAAGGAAGGAAAGAAGGAAGGAAGGAAGGAGGAAAAGAAAAGAAAGAAAGGGAGGAAGAAAGAAAGGGAGGAAGAAAGAAAGGGAGAGAGCTACAAATAAAAACCTCAGCATGTGTTAGATTTTAATAATGACCCCAAATCCTTTTAGATATAAATGCCATCAGTTAATTCTCTGGACAGGGACATTTTGTATCAAGCCCTGTTGTAAGGTCATGGGACCTCCGAAAGACCATCAGAGACCACTACCAATGTGAAAAGCAAAAGAGTCCTTTATTTTCATACTCAAGCTTGTTCCTCCATGCTCTAGGTAACTGGTGAGGGTAAGAGACCCCAAGCACAAAACCAGCACATCTTTTATAATATTGAAAAAACAAGTTTAGGAAATTTCCACACAAGCAGTTACATGATTGGTTTGAGGCCACCCTAACTGCACTGTCTTTTTTCTGAACTATTGGTATGTTCTGTTCCTGGAACACTTGGGTAACTGTTCTGCTTTCTTAAGGGTGGGCAGGGTTGGTGGCAACCTGTGTTTTTTTTTTCTCTCTCTCTTGGTTACTCTGAGGACAGCTTAGCACAAGATGGTGGCGTTAATCTTAAATTGGATTTACCTTGGCTCTTCATTCTCTCCTCTTCTAAAGCATCAGGGTCCAATCATGGTACCCTAATTGGCACAATCTTCTATATATACAGTTTGGTATAGGGGTCTCAGAATCAATAGATGGATTGTGCTGATTCTCTCTTTTACAAAGGACACCAGTCTACAAGGTCCAATTGTGAGTAACAAAATTAACCGTATCAAAGGCCCTAATATTTTCTTCCAGCAATCCTGACTCCATATGTCACAGCTAACATAATTTTATACCAACTGTACTTCTAAGCTCCAATTTTAAGACATACTCATACTATTTGCTACATACTTAAACTTTCTGAGGTTTGTCTTCTTTACAAACATTTTAAGATGATCAGTACTTTTTAAGTCCTTTCTTATCCAGAAGATACCAATTTTTCCCCAATTCATTTCTTAAGGCTTTCTTTACTACCCTCTTGTTCTTTAAAATTCCATAAGCTTTTTGTGGCTAGAGTTTAAAACTGCCCATTTTTCCTTTGACTTGTGGAACCAAGTTATCTCAGAAAGCCTCAATGCACTAGTGGGATGAAAAGCTTGCTAGATTTTAAGGCTAAGATTAGGTCTGTGTCTCATTCCTCTTACTACTTCCACTGATTAAAAAATCTCTCCTTTATCTTTAAAACACACATAGGAGGAAACAGGTTATTAGCATACGAGAGCCAAACTAGGTGTGACCCTGAAGTGTCTAAGGCAAGACAGTGATATCCTTGCCCCCAATATCCACTGGGGGATTAGAAAGGGTTACTGGATATCACCAAAACAATGTCCCACAAGAGCTTAATTTTAGCAGCTTTCAACCGGGAAGCACTCTCAAATGATGGAATCAGGCAGGAGTTCAGTCGACATCTACCACTGTGGAGTTGGACTAGGTGATGATGAGATTTCCTCCAGGTGACTGCCAGGCTGTTTTTGAGCTTTATCCTGCAGTAGCATGGTCTCTTAGTGGCTCCAAGGGACTGTCACACCTTGTGCTGGGCTGCCAATTCATACACAGACTGGTTAAGGATACATTGCATAGGCTTGGCAGTCTGTGACCCCACTAGTTTTTAAGACTATTTAGACAATAATCCAGGACAATTTACCAAGATAACAACTGTTTATACTACAGTTTTTAATAAATCTAGGATTTCCTAGGCAGAAATAGAGGGCTCAGGTTTGTACTCTTTTTTCCCATGCCTTTTCCTTCTGTCAATTTTACCACATTTTTAAAAAGGTGACTCTGGTCCCTTGTTCTTCAACGGGGAAGATGGGTGAAGATTCATCTTCTGTCATTTCTTTAAGCTGATTCAGGGTTGTTGATCCTACTAGCCAGGAACCTATAACCTTAGCCCATTTTACAAAGAGGTTACCAGGGTTAAATGTCATTAAGAACAATATTTTAACTTTTTACAAATGCACAGAACTTTTTTTCTGGCTACAACAGTGGAGCTTATTTAGGACTCTGGTTTGTTAAAGCATCTTTCTGGATGGTTTAGGAATGTGATCTCTAGTAATCCTAACAATGTGAGAGTTAACTATGCAGCCCTTCAGACAGATATCAATAGAAACACACTTTCAGGTTTACAAACATTTTTCCTGAGCAAATGAATTTCATGTAGCTGGTTTCAGCTCAAAAGTTACTGCCAATTAGAGCTTTTGGCACATACAAGTGTTGGGATCCAAACTATCCTCCATATTTCACAACCTTAGATTTTTAGTACTATCACAGATGACCGACAAGTTCCTGGCGCTTACAAGGTAGATAGTCATAGACATTAGGCATGCTTACAATCTATCTTTCCATTACCTTCTGGCTCTGACCAATTTTTGAAGGGCCACACACTAATGACTCTAGGACCTGACATTATTTCTGCAATCCAAGCAGTGGCTTACAGTCTCTGGATGCTCCTCCATTGCTTTCGTCCCAGAAGTGTCTTCTCCACACTGGGAAAAATGCCTCATTGGCATTTCTCTTAGTTGGTTGCTGGACTTGAACTCAGGGCCTGAGTGTTGTCCCTTAGCTCTACAGTTCAAGGTTAGCACTCTGCCACTTTTGAATCCTAAAGCACCACTGCTTGCTCTTTCAGCTTTCTGCTGGCTGAGTAGAGGTCACATTCTCATAGGGACCTTTTTCTACTCGGGCTGGCTTCAAACCGGTTTGCAGATCAATGAGTTTCTTAAAGGCCACTTTACTCCAATTAAAAGCAACAAGGTGGTCAACATAGAAGTAGCTTTTAAGCATGTTCTTACCTGAAACATATTAAGTGCTAAAGTTACATGTGACAAACTTACAAGAATCCTCCCTCATTTTTGTGGGCCTGATGGGAACTGTTACCAAAAAAACCTATGAGAGCAAACTGAAATGGGAATTAAGCAATTATTTTGGTAATCCTAATTTTTCCTTTTTGCACTTTGAGGCAAATGTTTAGAACAAATTTACTTTTTAACTTTATATACAGAAATCAATTCCTAATTTGTAAGCCTCCTATTAATCTCTGTTTCAATATTCTATACATTTGGTTGCATTATGAAAAATCCCTTGAACTCTCGATGCTAGGTGTCACTCATTTCCTCTTGGATGCTTGTTTTAAAACAGATACACATTAAAACTTTTAAACTCAAATAACAAATTTTTCTTAATGCAAAAATTACAATCAACATCACTGTACGAAGAAGCTAGACATAACACCTTTATGCCTTAAAAAAATCCAATGGCAGAATATCATTGAGAGCAAATCACATTATACAAATAAACTTTTTAACCCTCTTTTTAGAGCCGCCTTTATTTTAATTTTAACACATCCAAGGGGCAGTTTTAGCAGTGCTAATCAGATCATCACATCAATCATTTTTACCATTAGGTTTCCAGTGTCTATCTGCAGGGAAAAGGGACAGAATAAAGATGGGCCACTTGACCCTTCCTGTGTAATGGGCATGCACCCAGTCCAACTCTTTATGGTTAGATGAACTATGTTGGTGCCAGCTTGCCCTCTTTCACCATGCATAGACTCCTCCCAGGGCCTGTTACACCATGCATGACCAGGAGAACTGTACTTGTGTCTGTTCACCCTTCACTCCTAAGAATGAGTCTTCTGTTGGCTTCTAATTTTCTCCTTTTTGTTAATCCAGATATCTTGATTACAGTGTTGATTATGCATTCTAAAATACCAGATTTTCTAATTTTCAAGTTAAAGAATCCTTAAAAAGCCATTAAAAACAATGTGTAAATTCTTCAGAAAATTTTTGGTAATGTCCAAACCTTATAACCTTTTGAATTTTAAACTTAATCTCACCCAATTGTTATAGCATGCTGACAATTTATATCATGAACATGTTCGCAAACACATACAAAACACACTCACACAGATCTTTAAGCATGCAAAAATAAAAATCAGTTGTTTGTAGACATTCTAAAGTTTTCAAAGAAAAATTTAAGACAATATTTCTTTTAAACTAAGTAACTTTGTTGAGTTTCATTTTCCCAGGGCTTGCTTGTTTAGCAAGGAATTTTACCAATTGGTATTTTGAATCTCTTCTGTTGGAGGAAGGCTGGGAGTGACGGGGGTCACCTGAAACTGAAGTGGCCTGATTTTTTTAATCAATTTTAGATAAAAGCACTTTACATTTTTTGGGACTAGCTGAAAAGAGAAAACCAGCCACACAGCCTTCTCTGTGACTGAGGCCAGCTGGAGGCTGGAACTTTTATTTCCCCAGAGATGTTCAAATAAATAAGAAAAATGCACAACCAAAAACATACATTTAAAACTAATACCAATTCTAAAACAGAACTAGACAAGACAACAATCAAAGGCTGACTTTGTCTCTACCAGAACTCTGTGGCATTCTCACTCAGCAAACTATATTCAGAGTCTTCTGAGTGAGCCTGCCACTCTCACCCAGAACTTTCCTATCTCAGGAAACATAAAACAGAGAGCAGTCAAGTCTCAGTGAATGGGGTGACAAATCACCAACATTTGTTTACCCAGGGGCTTTCCAAGGTGGAAAGGAACCCCCAATCATTTTGGAGCAAGGGAAATAAGTCCTTAGTGGCCATCCCCTCTGACTGGCAGATTCTCCTCCATACTCACACCTCCGTGGGCCAAGGCCTAAGGCTAAGATAAACACCTAATGACAAACAGAACAGTCAACACAAAGACACAACTTACAAAGGCACGCTGCAGCATTGTAAATTACCAACCAGAAAGTGCCAGACTATAAATGGAGAGTTTCCCCCAAAACAGAAAACTTCCCAATACAGATGGAAAACTTCCCAAAAAATGTCTGCATGAAAGTGTGAGACTACAAACGGAACATTTCCCAAAAAATGTCTGTACTAAACAGCAATCTACCCAGAGGGGTCTGGGGACGTCTCCTCACAGACCCCGTTGGCAGTCTTATAGTTCATCCCCCAAGACTCCTTGCCAATCAGAATACAGACTCTGTGGGAAAACAGAATTACAGATACAGAACCTACAGGCAACCAAATATACAGAACAGCAATGCCTTGACTTAACGGATGGGTTTTTTGGGACTCTGTGGTGGGGCGTCTGGAAGGTCTCATGAGGGGGATTCCAGATGAGCCCCCAGAAATGTTGCATGGACTTGGGAACCCCGAAAGACCACCAGAGACCACGACCAATGCGAACAGCAAAAGAGTCCTTTATTTGCAAGCTCAAGCTTGTTCCTTCATGCACTCGGTAACCTGTGACAGTAAGAGACCCGAGCACAAAATCAGCACAACTTTTATAGTATTGAACAAACAAATTTAGGGAATTTCCACACAAGCAGTTACATGATTGGTTTGAGGCCACCCTAACTGCACTGCCCTTTTTATGAACTATTGGTATGTTCTGTTCCTGGAACACTTGGGTAACTGTTCTGCTTTCTTAAGGGTGGGCAGGGTTGGTGGCAACCTGTGTTTTGTCTCTCTCTTGGGGTTAATCTGAGGGCAGCCTCCACAAGATGGTGGCGTTAATCTCAAATTGGAGTTACTTTGGCTCTTTACCCTGAATAAACTATAGCATACCACATACAAAGCTTTGGTAAAACACAGGTCTGTCTTAAAATGTTGGACCAATAAGAGTGTATGTCTAGTGATGTTGCAGTTGTGTCTTAATGTGTGTGGAGTTTTCCATCCTTATGATCTTATAATGATGAAATTGACTAACTACACAATTACCTGGGCAGATCCCTGCTGAGACCTATATATATTAAGTCACAGCTTAAAAAAGAACAATATTTACAATGAAATATGTTGAACAACCAGACATTGTGACCAAAATTATTTTTACCTGATTCAGTGTGTTTTCAAAACTCTATATCACATGTACAACTTCCTCATTCCCTTCTGTCTCATTATGTTGTCTTTCTTTGTTTTGGTTTTGTTTTCAAAACCATGGTGTAACAGGGTATTTCTTATTTTCTTGTCTTCTAGTCTTCAGAAAGTCTGCAGTTAAATAGGCTTAAGTTTCTTTTGTTAGAAAATTAAAAGCAATTGGGTGGGGTCTTCATCATAATTTTGTTATGATCTCAAATACATTTTCATATCTAACATTTTACTAATCTCACTTCAATCTTTTCCAAAGGTCACTTTAGTGGAAGAAGGAAATTCAAAGTGGATTCTGGTAGAGAATTTCTGGTACATATTAAGGTAAGCAACTCCAAAATTATTCATTAGAAAGATGAGTTGAAAGTCATCTTTTTACACACTGATACTCTTTTCTCAACGAAACAAGAGGATTTTAAATAGCTAATATTTTTTTTAAGTTAATGGGCCGAAATGTGCACGAATTTTCTAGAAATAAAATGATCACTCATGAAACCTTACTGATACTTCAAAGAATATATTACAATAAGAGGAATCACCTTCCGACATTTTCACACAATATGTATCTTCCTGGTAACAGAACACAAAACTAGAATAAGACATCTAATTGATATCTAATTTTTGTTGCCTTTTTGCAATACTTCTTTCTTCTCATATTGATTAGTATGAAGTCTATGACCATTATAAAATCATATTTGTAATAAAAGTTACTAGATGGGACCTTCATGGATGAGATGGTGTGGGGTTTCTGGTGTAGTCCTGTCTCGTTCAAAGGAGGAGTTGGTATTAGCCAACCTCTGTGGTGGAACAGAGCGGGGCTTTGAGGGTGAAAGCCAGTCTGTATAGGGCTTTGAGACAGCAGGGAAGGGACAGGAATGGCTAAACTTGTTAGGGACATGGTCTCTTGTGGAGTAGGCAGGATTTAAGATGGAGGCTGGCAGGGAGACAGGTTTTCAGTTAAAGAAGGCGGGGTCACTGGGGAGGAGTCTATTTGGGGCAGAAGTTTTGGAAGGAAGAACAAGGCTACCAAGGAGGAGCTTACTTAGAGGAGCGGTGCTGGTAGAGCACTGTGAGCCCTTGTGGGATATGTAAGGTGAGGTTTCCCATAAGGCAGGGCAGGGAATGGAGGCAAGAGGCAGACAGAAGGTGGGTATCCTGGTGAAGGAATGTGGAGCTATGAGGGAGATGCTTTTCAGGTTCTAGATTTGAGGGCAGGGTGGTACTAGGAAGACATGGTCTAGTAAGGGGCAGGGTTTCTGATGGAGAATGGCAGGCCTTTGGGAAGTGTGTTCGGGTGAAGGTGGAGTTTTCTACAGAGCAAGATGTAGTAACAATGTATGTAGGAGTTTTTCAGGACCAGAGCTTTGTGAGAGCAGTGATAGTATCCAGTGCTCTAGAATAGTTAGGATGGGGTTTCTGGTGTAGCCAGTCAGAACTTGAGAAGAGAAGTTTGGGTGGGGATCTCAGTGTTGCAAGTCAGGACATGGACTTTGGACAGGGTTTCCAGTAGGGCAAAGCAACCTTCAAAAGGGACTATGGAGGGAGGGATTTACAGTTGAGCCTGGTGAGACTTCCAGAGGGAGGGCAACTGGTGCAGTGTTTTCCAGTGGAGCAATGTGGGTGTTGAGAGATGGGGTAGTGTGGGTTTTCTGGTGGAGTTTTTCTGGACCAGGGCAGGGCTTGGAGCCATGGGGATAGTTGAAGGAGGAGCTTTGAGAAGGAGTGGAAAGGCTACAATGGTGTAAGATAATTATGGGCAGGGTATCAGGTGGAGTAGGGTGTAGATCTTAGGGAAGAGCCAATAGGGGGTGGGTTTATCTGGGGAGCAAGGCAGGGCATTGAGAAGGTAGATGTGGGAGGTGAAGAGTCTTGTGGTGGAACAGGGCTGGCTTTCCAGGCAGTAGATGGGCTGTGTGAGAAGCTTCTGACCAAGCAAGGTGGGGCTTCAAGGGCAGTTATAGGGAGGTGAAGGGTTTTTGATATAGCACGATGGGCTTTGTGGAAAGAGGTAGGTTCAGGGCTGTGTTTTAGAATTTAGGCCACTTAGAAGTAGGCTAGTTATAGGCAGAGATTCTGATAAAATCAGGAGGAACTCCAGGGAGAAGGTTGGTTGGGGGTGGGGAAGAAAGGGAAGGGAGGATCTTGGAGGTAATAGAATATGGGAACAATGGGACTGTGAGGGACTAGAGTAGTTAGGAACAGGGTATCTGGTGGATGAGGTGGGGCTTCGAGCGAGGAGCCCCATGTAGGCCGGGTTCTTGTGGTAGTATGTTGGGACATGAAAGGAGATATAGATGTGGCCCGGTATCTCGTGGTGCAGAACAGGGATTCCAGGAAGGGGTGGAGTGGAAGAGGGATTTTACTATAGCAGAGAAGGTGTTTCAGTAAAGTGTCTTGTTGCAGTCAAGCCTTTGAAAGTTTATAGCAGGTCTACCAGGGGGTAGGTTAGTTTAGATTAAGCTATTTAAGGAGGAAGCTGCCTAGAAGTGGGTTTCCAGTGGATCCAGTCAAGTTTTATGGGATGGGGGAATAGGTAAGGGGCAAGTCAGTGCAGAGTGAGGCTACAAAAATTGAACAGTTACCACTAGTAAATACCATATAAGAACACCATTTTCTGTCAGTGTAGACTTATATTACTTTTATGTATGCAAGAGATGCTGGAGAAAGTAAACAAGTAATAATCCTTCCTAGTGAATTTTTTCTTTATTCCAGTTGATTGAAAATAAAACCACAGGACACATCAGGCTCAGAGGCACACAGGAGACTAAGACACATGAAGCACTAGAATTCATTCCCCAGCACCAACATTAAGGACCACAAATAAAAGTTTAAAATGTTTGACTTGGTCATAATGGACTATATTGTCTTAAAATTGTGAATGAACAGAACTTTTACTCTGACCATTTTAGAAATCCTAAAACTAAGTAAATAGTAATGTTTTAACTTTATACAATATTGGAACATGTACTAAAAATAATTAGGAAAATATAAAACTGTACACAGAATTTCATTTTCCAGTATCAATTCAAATCTAAAAGAATTTAAAACCAGAAAATTGCCATATAGTGAGGTTGCAGCATGGTTTCTTTTCCATCATCAAAATGGTGACTTAAGCAATGTGTCTTTATCATTGGATGCATCGATGTTAAAACATATCTAAGAATATGAAGCACTACTCTACAGACCCTGAAGAAACTCAGAAGGATCTATGAAATGATGTTGGAATAAAATTAATGACTATTTACAGTAGGAATTGATCTTCACTAGGGCCATAAATACTTTCCAGAAGAAAAGGCTACATTGAAAAATAAACAGTGAAACGGAAGCAGGTAGACAGATCTTGAAGTAAACATTATCCAATGAACAACATCTAATGAGACATGATTGCAATTTTCTTTTACATAAGTTAGAGTTACTGACCTAAGTTCTTCCCTAATGCCAAATAACAAAGTCATGAAAATTCAGTAATCATTTTCAGAACATTGGAATTCAATGAATGTATTGCTAGAATGTAAAGATAGATGTCTGATCTAATGCGTGAAGAAAATATCCCCAATCTCTGGCCCCACGCTGTGAGAAGTGTACAAGACAAAGTACAAGGAGAATGGACAGAAGTACAGTAGTGCATACCAGTAGTTCCCAAGATGCATTGATAGATGTAACAGGGGAGAATATCAACAAGATCACCACAGGACTTAGCATGGAGAGTAGAGAGAAAAACAGTGAAAATGCAAGGAGAATTGCAAAGGATTTCCTTGCATATTTGGCAGAAGAGTGCATGGCATTGAGGTCTAAGCTACGTTGAGGTATTATAGGAAACTACCTGTGCTCATATGGTGCCACGAGAAGTGAAGAACTTATGATTTACAAGACATTCAATAATCATAAAAGTCTTGCTTCAGTAGTGCAGAGTTAAACCTTGATAAATTCTGTTTTGAAACACCTAACAAAGTATAAAACCAAGACAAGAAGATTCAAATTATATATACGTTATTTGACTGTTTGCAACAAAAGAGTTCGAAAAAATCAAATCACATAATGTGGATATAAAAGGATAACATTATTAATGTAATCTTTATACAATACACATTTTATGTGAATAGTCCTGATTATAAATGATTTGTTTTCCTTACAGGTTTTGGATGCACAATACCAACAAAAAACAAAAACAAAACAAAGTAAAAAATACTTGGCATCTAGATGCCTGTGCCTCATCTCTATTCCTATATAGTCATGAGCCTGAGATTGGAAGATCATCGTTCACAGATGGCTGGGGTAGCAATACATGAAACATTTATGTTCAATTATTCAAAGACAGAGTGAAACCTTGGTTCAAATAGTACAGACTGAATCATTCATGAGTGAAAAAAACAAGCAAGAGTTTGAGGCTCTGAGTCAAGTTTCTTTAGTGTGTGTGTGTGCACACATGTGCGGGTGCGTGCGGGTGCGTGCACACACACACACACACACACAAATGGAATGAGAGGAGAAGAGGGAGAGATAAAAGGGAATATTAAGAGTTTAAGGACTATAATAAGCACATATTAATAAAAATGAGGGAAACGATGGATCCTATGTTTCTTTGAGTCTGGCTTCCTTCATGTAATATGATTGTGATATGGGGATCCAGAAGCTGGCAATGAGGCTTTGGATCCTCTGATGTTATCTTTCCTATCACTTCCTGTGAATTCTCAGTTCTTTAGCCAGGTATCCCATCATCTTTGCTGTCCCATGGTTGTGGTAAGTGACAGTACTGATATTCTGAACACTTCAAAACAAACTATGAAAAAACACTTCCTAAAAGAACATTGACATATATATAAGAGCACCTGGAAAGATACGAAACATCAGCAGTCACCCAGTGATCCTCTAGCAAGAATGTACAATTCAGGAGTAACTTTACTTCTGATAATATGAGATGGATAATTGTCCCTTTTGTATATTTGATATTTGATATTGCATACATTTTTAGAAACACATATACATTGTGAAATAATGTGATTTATTTCACAGGTCACAGACCATGTCACTGATTGATGACCCTAATGCCTTATCTCAGTTGCCTGATTTAGATTTAGATGAGTGTGAATTGCCTAATTATGAACATTTCTCCATGAAACTCAACAACACAGAATGAAGTGTCAGGGTCAGGCAATTCTATACTTGCAAGGATTTTTTCATATATTAGAGTAATATACACTAACACTGCTCAGCACTCGTGGCACATTGATGTCTTATACGTTCTTCAGATCAGAAATAGGCTATAGCTTAATGTACAATGATGGGCTATACATTTTCACTAAAAAGTGATGATTACCTCCTGCAATTATTATCAGTGAAGAATCCTTCCTATACATTTTACTGACTTAGATTCTACTCTGTGCCTTACCATTACCAGGCAGGGTCACACTATATCGAGCTACAATACTCCAGCAACTTTAGCTGCCTTTGAATTGTAAAACCAATATTGATACCAAGGTCAACTCTGCAACTCTAATCACATAGTTAGTGGACACCTGAACTTTTCAAGCCTTGTTAAAAATTCAGCTATTACTGCTCATTGTCAGTGTTAAAGATCTCACTCCTTTAGATTTATTGTCTATCTTCTTGTATTTCCAACGCTGCCTTAGATGTTGGTTTTTGAAGTAGATCTTTTAGTTTGCATTTGATTTATGGAGGTGCTAGTGATGTCAGTTGAACTGAATATATAATAATGTAAGTAATTTGATGTTTTGACATATGAATTTAATTTTGGCAATTGAGGAAGTGAATATGCATCACTCACAAAAGTTGCTTTATGTGTATTGATATTGCTATATTGTGAACTTCCTAAAAGCCAGCAATGGGATCACATATCTCAAATCCCATCACTTCTGTCACTGAGACAAGCCTGGAAAGGTCCAGACCAATTGTTTCTTCATAGTGAGAAGCTTTCTACAAAGAAGCAGGAGAGAATAGCAAATAGAGCAAATGAGTCTCCCAACAGTTTTGTTACATATTCTTTACACTTTGCCATTAAGACCAACATAATAGTATTCTTTATGAACTCTTTCCTAATCTTTTCCTGTTCTGAGTAGTTTTATTTATGGATCTCCAAGAAGTCATATAAGAATCATATAAGAGGAGTTCTGGGAAGATGGCAGAGGAGAAGATGGAGGCTAAACAAGCTCTCGCATAAAAAGCAGTTTTAGAGTTCCAGTGAATAGTCCTAGGCCAGAGAATCACACCAAGTGTGCCATCACAGGACAGAGAGTTAAGCCAAAGAGGTAAAATCCAGGCAAGGAGACAGCTCTGAGATGTTGCCAGCAGCCACTGCTGCTGCGGCGGTGGCCACAGTCGCCATACCTGCAAAACAGAGAGTCCAGGTCGAAGGAGCCAGACACAGTGGACAAGCAGATTCTCCTCAACACCAGCAGGAACCCACAAGGAGCGGACATTTCATCATGCAGTTCACAGACCAGAGACAACCCAGGAACAAAGACTCGACATGAGTAGAAGCCTGATGTCCTCCTCACTCCTTCTCAGGGAGCAGAGGAGGGAAGGCCACTCCTCCCCAACCCCCAGTTCCAGAGATCTCCATCTTGGATACCTACAAAGCTCGGAGGAGCTGCTAGCTCCAACTCAAACCTTGTAAGAAAGCTAGAGTCATTTAGCAGGTCACAAGAACCTAAAGAGACCTACCAGACTCAGCTCCACCCAGGGAAATGTCACCCAGCTCAGGTTCCAGCCTCAGGAGTGGCTTTCTTCACTGGGTAATCAGAGCCAGAGGCTGCCCCTCCCTTTTGCAGCCCTGACAATCAATTGAAATTCAGTAAACATAAACCCTGAGAATGGCTCCAGGCTGGGCTCTGTGAGTTCCTCACAAACTAGCCACAGGGAAAAGCTACTGTTTGTGGAAAGGCCTCAACACTACCCAGAACCTAGCCTCATCACAGCATCTCCAAACTTGAGGAAAAAACCATCTCCCTTTTTTGTGATACTCAGAACAGATCTCCCTCCCATTGAACTAAACTTGGAGGAGGATCGCAAAATCCTGGGTAAAGCAGAGCATTTTTCTGCCTGTTCAAATAAACTGACTTAAGAAACCAACCAAGCCACAGAAAAATCAAACACCACAAACAGACCAGAGACTCCAACCTGTATGCCATGCTCTAAAATCAAACAACAATCACCCAAGAATACTGTACCCAGCTTAACTCTCCTTCATAACTGAAGGCCAAATAAAAACCTTCCATAGGAAAGGAAAATTGAAACAGTACATCTCCACCAAACTAGCCTTACAAAAGATTCTTAATGATGTCCTACACATAGAAAACCAACAAGACCATAATAAAGGCCAAGAAACTGCACCTAAACTGAGAATCCAAGAACCATAGGAAGAACCCAGTTTTAGCAGCACCCAAGAAGGTGGATAATATGGCAGGACCTCCCAAATACCTCTCAGTCCTATCTCTCAATATTAACGTACTTAACTCTCCAATTAAGCGACATAGACTGTCTAGTTGGATTAAAAACAAGATCCTTCTCTCAGGTGCCTTCAGGAGTCACATCTTGCCCGTAAAATCAAACACATTTTCAATGTTAAAGGCTGGAGCAAAATCTACCAAGCAAATGGCCCCAATAAACAGGCAGGAATTGCAATCCTAATATCAGATAAAATAGACTTCAAATTAAAATTTGTGAGAAGAGATAAAGAAGGTCGCTACATACTAATTAAGGGCTCTCTACTTCAGGCGGATATTATAATTCTAAATACCTATTCACCAAACAACAGAGCACTCAAATTCATCCAAGAAACACTACTTTCCCTCAAATCCCACATAGATCCAAAGACATTAATTGTAGGGGATTTTATTACACTACTCTCCCCACTAAATAGATCAACTCGGCAAAAACTCATAAGACAAAGAGCAGATCTAAACAGCTACCTCAATCAACCAGTTTTAATAGACATCTACTGAATATTTAACCCAGCAGCTTCAGAATACACGTTTTTTGAGCAGCACATGGAACATTTTCTAAAGTAGACCACATTTTAGGTTACAAAGCAAACTTGTCCAAATTCAGAAACAATGAAGTTATACCTTGCATTATCTCTGACCAAAAGGGAATAAAATTAGAACTCACACCAAAAGCCACCAAAGAAAATCCGGTAACACAAGGATGTTGAACAACACACTGCTGAATCACTAGTGGTTCATGGAAGAGATTAGAAAGGAAATTCAGATGTTCATGCTATTCAACAAAAATGAACACACAAATTACCAGCTCCTCTGGGGCACAACAAAGTCAGTACTCAGAGGCAACTTTGTAGCTCTGAGTTCACACATCAACAAATTGGAGAGATCTGAAACCAACAATTTAATGAGACATCTGAACCTCCTTCAAAGAGAGCAGCAAGATAAACCCCAATCCAGTAGACAGAAAGAAATAATTAAAATTAAATCAGAATTAAATGAATTAGAATCCAAAAAATCTATAGAAAAAATCAACAAAACAAAGAGTTGGTTCTTCGAAAAAATTGATAAAATTGACAGACCCTTAGCAAATCTTATCAGAAAAAAAAGAGAACACAACCAAATAAATAAACTCAGAGATGAGAATGGAAACATCACCACAGAAACAACCAAGAATAAGAGCTCAGTTAGAAGATCAAATTTCGGGGAGATAGGTATCAAGAAGGAGAAGAGCAGGAAACAAATGAATGGGAAACATACTACAGAATTCTACCAGAGATCATGCCAAACATCCAAAGAGATAGGCTCATTCAGAGAAGAGAAGCCTTTAGAAACCAAACAGAATTCTATAACTAAACAATCCACCACCACATCATAATCCATTAGAGGATCATTAAAGATCAAGGAAAGCATTATGAAAGCTGCCATAGAGAAAAGATTGATTATTTATAAAGGATATACAGTCAGAATAAATACAGATTTCTTAGCTGATATGGTAAAAAGGAGAGCCTGGCATGATATATTACAAACAGTAAGGGTAAACAACTACCAACCATGAATATGGTCCCAAGTCAATCTGTCCTTTACATTTAAAGAATATTTAAACATATTTCATGACAATGAAAACTTGAAAAAATATACCTCCACCAAATCAGCAGGATAGAAGTTAATCAAATGTATCCTTCATAGAGAAGATCAAGAAGAGGAACTGGTTATATTAATTTTTTTATTGTTGTTCCAGGGGCTTGAAGTCTGCGCTTGGGCACTGTCTCTGAGCTCTTCAACTCAAGGTGAGTGCTCTATCTTTTGAGCCACAGTGTGACTTCTGTTTTTCTGGTGGGTAAATGGATATAAGAGTCTCAGGGACTTTCCTTCCCAGGCTGTTGTTGAACTGCTGTCCTCAGATCTCAGCTTCCTGAGTAGCTAGGATTACTGCTGTGAGCCAGTGGCACCAGGCTAAAAATGGGGATTTTTAGAAAAGAAAATCCACCTCTTCACTTGTGTCTAAACCTCAGATATCACTAATAGAACACTTCACCTTCAACTCATTTCATCAGACATTTGTAAATTTTCTCTTTTAGTTCATGTAAGAATACAACAGTCAGTATCCACTCAGCTGTGGGACTGAATCAATTGTATGGAAATTGCTCGTACCTAAATCAAGAACTGTTACATCAAAACAAATTTGACCCACTTTTGTAATAATTATTTTCTCTTTTTATTACAAATCTTTGCTTGATTACTTCCTAATGTGAGTGATGACATTTTCACTCTTCAGCCTCCATCCACATGTGGTCAAATATTTAAGAATTCAAAGATTTCCATTGATAATTTATTAGGCTGACCTCTAAGAAAATGTGGATTTCTGGAATTTGGTCTGCTGTCTTGTTCTTACATGCACAGGCTTTTTATGATTTATTTGTTCTACAAGGAATTCTACTTTTTAATCTTTGTGTAACCAATTTTAGTTTCTTTGTTCAGTCTTTCTGACATTCTCTCTGGAGATTCATTTGAGTCTGCCTCATTAAAAATATATTCATCAGCTAAATGACTTTCAGTTTCTGTTTTTCCCTGACTTCGTGTAGGCTGTGATAGCAGCCCTGACTGGCTGTGCTTACTGGAGTTTTTGTTTATTTGTTTGGTGTAGTATTTTTTTTTTAGAGGTGTAGGATTACTATTTAAGGTAGTAGCTTCTCTGGATCCCAGTGGTCCCCTGACCTAGGGTCAATGGGTTTTTCTCCTAAAGATTCAAAAAACAGCTGACTAAATTCCTGTTTAAATTTTCCCAAAATGAGGCAATCTGGCATCCTTGCAAAGGAATCAATAATCCTCTGTAACCACTTACAGAAATGGTCTATCAAGATGGCTTTTCAAGATTGACTGTGAAAAATGTTCATTTCCTATTCAAGACCATAAAGCAGCTCACATCCCAGGGAGCAGAATTTTGGAAGGAAGGTCCCCTTCCTTCCTTCTCTTATTATAGATCAAACCACAATATTCTGCAGTTGTGGCCAGCCTGGAGCACATTTTCCCAAGAATAATATTCTGTAGTGTAAAAGAGGACCAACTATCAAAATAAATGTGAAAATACTTGTCGACTAAAGACTGATTTATCTTGCTTATATCTGTTGTTATTTTCATTACTTCAAACACATAGATAAATTATATTGGGATTAGAAAAGAGGCAAGGGGTTAATGAAATAAACATTCAGTTTACTTTCATATATCCAATATAATACACTTAATCCCTTACGGAAAATTAAAACCAACTGTAGAAACAATGTCAGAAATATAAAATAAGCCTCAATATGAATAATCTGGCACAGATACATCATCATCTACTCAGAAATTGCCTCTCTGTACATATTTATTTGGTACAAAATAATAAAAATTTAATTAATGAATATGATGTTTAAGTATAATCTGAAATAGTCCTCGTGTATATGATTGTATATAATTTTTAGATGTCACCTAGCAGGAATTTAACATGCATGTAGAATTCAAATTTCCAAAATTTTATCAAGATGAGAGGAGTAATCCCTCCTGTATTGTGTGGTGTGAATTTCACTAAAATGCTGAACTCTTCCACCTAATACTGAGACATGTGCAATAATTTATTATTTCATATTAAAATGAGTGCTGTGTACAATATACGTTGAATTATTACATTAATTCGCAGAAATGAAACAATAATGATATATTATTTGTTTAAATTATAATGCTTCTAATTTCACAATTCATGAAATATATTATTAAAATAAGTTTCATTTTTTTCTTTTCTATACCTGGCAGAAATTAAAATTATATATTAAACGTTCAATATGAAGTAATCAATAATAACTAATATATTATTAAAAGTATATACTAATAAACTGTGATGTAAATTATCGTTCTAACAAATTGTGATGTAAACTACATTTAATAGAATTAATTTAATATTTATTAAACTTACCATCTTGTTATTGTTTCCTAACTGTGTCATTTGTTATTCTTGGTCCAAGTCATCTCTTCACCTCAATTGTTTAATTTTCTATTTTATCTCTATTGTTTTGTTGATTATGCATTTTGTTTTCCCTTTCTAGTGACTGACATAAGGCTGAAAATCTGTATGCTAGTTTAATACTTCCTATGTTAAAGTTAAATTGCTGCTCTCCACAGTTGTTCTACTCTTCTTTTTGTAGTACAGAATTTCCCCTAGTCCCATCGACTGTATTGCTACTCCCATATATTTTTTTATTTAAATTTTATTTTCAAGGTAGTGTACACAGGGGGTATAGTTACATAAGTAAGGTAATGCATTTATTGCTTTTCTAACTTGTTTGTCCTTCCCCCTTTTTTCTCCCTCTTCGCTCCCAATGCACCTCCCAAGATTATTTCCAAAATATTGTCTTGTGAGTATCACTGTTGCAGAGGTTCCCATTTTGTCCTTTGTCTCACCATTTTGTATTTTCCCTTTCCCTTCCCCAGTTTAGATCAACATATTTACAATACCCAATGTATCAAAATCAAATACAGTGACTATAGCGGATAACCCATAGGTGGGGAAAACATAAATCATGTAATACATTAAGAACAACAACAACAAAGAACATGTCTTGGAGTTCATTTCATTTAGAATCATCTTATATGGTCATATGTACATAGGTATTGAGTTATTTTGCTCATCTACTAAGATTATACTTGATGTACACAATAATGCTCCCCTAGGAAGAACAACTCCTACTTACTTAGCTTCATTCTGATGTAAGGTCAGTGTTGTCCCCTGTATCCTCATGTTGTACATTACAACTCTATACCTGGTCATACTGTATATCCACTATCTTCTACATTGTGAACTAAATGTTCCAGAAATTACACTTTGCTTTAATTTAAAAAAAATTTCGTCTTAATGTTTGAGGGGTGTGTGAGTGTGTGTGTGTGTGTGTGTGTATGTGTGTGTGTGTGTGTGTGTGTGTGTGTGTGTATGTGTGTGTTTACAAAGATCAGAACACAACATTTTTCTTCATTTAGAATACAACTTTCAGGTCATTGTAAGTTGTGGCTAATGGGAAAAGTCTCTTGCTATTTTAAGGATGAAACATAAAGATATTTGTGCATGTACCACATTTGCTTTATTAGTATGTAGTTGAACACTGAACTTTGACTTATATCTTGGCTGTTTTGAATAAGAATTAACTATAGATATATTTAAGAATTACCCAGTGAGAAATAATCACATGATTGGTGGGTCAGATGATATTTCAACTTTGAATTTCTTTAGAAACCTGCATACTACTTTCTACAGTGAGAATACTAACCAAGAGTGTAGAAAATTTCCTTTTCTCCCCACTCACCAACATTATTACCTTTTGTTCAAAGGTAATAAAGGGCAGGTTTATACTATTTGCAGTAATACAAACTGGCGTTAGACTTAAATCCAACCTCCTAAATGCTTGGAATTACAAGCCTTTACCACCACAACTGGTTCCATTGATTTTTTATGAGTTATAATAGTTATGAAGTAGTATCATAGTAATTTTGAATTATATTTATCGAATGACTTCTACTCAGAAAGCATTAAGCCAGCATAGCAGTTGTATTAAACACAACTTTGTAAACCCACAGGCGATTTTCAGGGCTGTATGGAGAACTTGTCTATTCAGCCTTTTGTCCATTTTTAATCCAGTTTCTTGTTAATCTCATCTTTAAGCTCTTTAAACCAGATCAATAATTAATTAAAGGTAGAAAAGAAAAAAATGTAGCAACTCCTAACATTTTTCAATTTTCAATAAGATGGTATTGCTTAAATCATTTTCTGTTTACACTTGTGACTATATATCTCAATTTATTTAGACCTTTTACAAGGCTGTAGTTCATTCAATTTACTTTGATTGTTTTTTCCACAGCCTGTTTATCTAATTTCCCTTGGTTTCTTTCAGTCCCAATGGTTCAAATTTCAAACTGAAGAATAAATGGAAGGAAGCAAACAAAAAATACAGTTCCTCTCATCAGATGATGCCTGTATAAGAATGAGGAAAGAGCTCATCCATCTAAGAACCTATGATAGGACAACAAAAAAAGAATTCATTCTTCTAGGTCTTCTTTATCTTTGCAATGTAACTTAATTGTTGTAAAACACAATATACTGCTCAGATACTTTTATGTTTTATCAGTTTTACACATTTTCATATCGATTTCATCTCAGTCTACAACATAACTTCATCGTTCTGTCTCTGGTATTTTTACTCTAACAAGACATAAGATAACCAGTTTGATTTACAGCATGAGAAATTATCCCACTGGCTTGCTTGGAAGCAGAGCATGGTCAATAGATATTAGTTCTGGTTGCTCACTACATGTAATGTTTTCTGTACTACTTATCACATTTTATTTAGTATTTAAAAAAGACTGCTGGCTAAACTCAAAGCTCATCCATAGAAGTTTATATTAAGTATTTCACAAGTGTTATTTCCTTTAATTTTTCAGATAACATTTGCTATAATGCTAATGTTATTACCATTTTAGTGTTGGGAAAAATTGTAATTAAAGGCAGTAAGTGTATGGCCCAAAGACACACAGAGTGAGGAAGAAAATGAGTCAAAGTTTCCAAAAGTCTTTCAGCAATACACAAAAGGTAGATAAAATCTCTTCATTCTATGACACCCTCAATTCAATATTCATATTGTCCAAGAAATAATAGCATACAATGTCTTGGTCACATTGGGTTATCATGCACAGAACTTATAAATTGAGGTACAAAGAGAGGCATATTTCTTCTATCCCACAGTTCCAGTATCCTTTTTAAAAAGTACTAAAACTTTTAAATATTAAAACTTACTGTCTTTTAAGAATTCTAAAACGAAATAAATTCACATATAATCAATCCAAAATGTTTTAAATGTAGGAGATGATAAAACAGGCCCCTGTGAAGTAAATTTTCTTCTACTTTATACGTTATTCTTAAAGCCTTTTGCTGGTTTATCATGCCTGTAATCCTAACTACTGGGGATATCTACTCAGGAGCCTGAGATCTGTGGATAACAGTTGGAAGCCTATCAGGGCAAAATAAATTCATGAGATTATTTTTCAAAACTTTTAATGAACTATCAAAGGGCCAGGAATGGAGATGTAGCTCATTTAGTAGCTCACCAATAGAGCAAAAAGGCCTAGCAAGACTTTGAAGCCCTGATTTCAAACTCTGAGCATGCCAACACACATGCAAGTGCGTGGGCACACACACATTTATTCAAAATACCTTCATATTAGTGTTTTGCATTAATTTCTTAACAATATTATGAGTAAAATAAAGGAAATAAACTCTTCCATCTCAGAACATTTTTATATGTTTTCATTGCTGAAAGATTAAAAATTAAAAACCTCACTTTACCATTACCATTACTAACTTGCTAACTGCTGATTTTGCTTCTGTAAATATGCTTGCATTCAGACCCCCTTCACTGGGAAATAAAACTGGGCAGAGTCTCGAGGCCCAGATATCCGGATATCGGCCGTCCCAGATGTCCGGATGGCAGCCCACCCCAGGACAAGGTCAAAGGTTACAGATAGTACATGTTTTTCAGTTTTAGTTTATGTTTTTCAGTTCCAGTTCAGTTCAACAAACCCCGGGATGGACCTTGACAATGACCACCTGGCAAGACCACAAGCTAAGCCAAATGTCAACCAATCATAGGCCTGTAACCATGTAAACTCCCCCTTAGACCAACCATGAGACAATTGTTTTACAAAGAGTGTTTTATGCTAATTTGTGGTTTTTGCCTTTAAAAATGCCTGTAACTGCTGCTCAGGGCGCTCTGATTGCCTGGGGCAGAGAGTCCGTTTGCACAAATGCCAAATAAACTCCTCTTGCTTGTTGCATCTGCTGGTTTGGAGTCTTGGTTTCTGGGGTGCCCTCCCGTTGAGAAAGTATCCCAGTGAGTCTGGGGTCTTTCAATTGCAAAATTACTGTACAGAAGGGTCACACTTACATAAGCAAGGCAATGACTACATTTCCTAACAAGCATTGTTAACTCCTCCTTTATTATTCCCCTACTATCCCTTCCCTTCCACCTCCACAAGTCCACTCACCTCCTCCCTTCCCCCGCCTCAATTGTAAAGTTCATTTTACAACCTAGTGTCTTGTGCATCTCATTGTTACAATGGGTGAACCTGTATTCCTATTTAAGCATTTTCTTTTTCTCCTTCCCATCCAAAAATTTGAAGAGACTATATACAAGATGTAGGTGCACCAACTTCAAATACAGTGAAAATAAGTGATTTAACATGGGGTCCGAACATATAAAGAAACAAAAAAAACCATACTGAACGTTATACGTATGTGAGAAACAATAGCAAGAAAGAAAAAAACACTTGTGTCACTAACTTCAGTTCATTTACCTTAATATAATCTTTTCTGATCATATGTACATAGCTTTTGACCTTTTCTGCTTATCCCAGACATATATTAGTTATTGAAAATTAGGGAAACCATGGGACTTATGTTTGTTTGGACTTGGCTTATTACACTTCATAATCTATTTCCCAAGTCTTTCCACTTCCTAACAAATTAGGCAATGGAATGACAGGAATTTGCCTGTCATCCTTAAGCAGGGGCCATGTTAATCTTCTCCGTATCATTCCAAATTTAGTGTATATAATGCTTCCTCAATACTTCTCAGGGAGCAGAGGAGGGAAGGCCATCCCTCACCCTCCAGTACTGGAGATCTCCATCTTGGATACTGACAATGCTCGGTGGAGCTGCTAGCTCCAACTTAAGCCTTGGATGAAAACTAGAGTCATTTAGTAGGTCACAAGAATCTAAGCTGACCTGCCAGACTGAGCTCCACCCAGGGAAAAGTCACCCAGCTCAGGCGCTAGCCCCAGGAGTGGCTTTCTTCACTGGGTAATCAGAGCCAGAGGCTGCCCCTCCTTTAGCAGCCATGACAATCAATTGAAATTCAGTAAACAGAAACCCTGAGAGTGACTCCAGGCTGGGCTCTGTGAGTTTATCACAAACTAGCCCCTGGGAAAAGCTACTGTTTGCTGAAAGGCTTCAACACTACCCAGAACCTAGCCTCATCACAGCATCTCCAAACTTGAGGAAAAAGCCGTCTCCCTCTTTTGTGATACTCAAAGCAGATCTCCCTTCCATTGAACTAACCTGGGAGGAGGATCACAAAATCCTGGGTAAAGCAGAGCATCTTTCTGCCTGTTCAAACAAACTGACTTAAGAAACCAACCAAGCCACAGGAAAATCAAACACCACAAAAAGACCAGAGACTCCAACCTGAGGCTGGTTATGGACACAAGGGAGATACATGATTTTTCCTACCCCTCACAAAAATTTTGTTTTTCTTTTTCTTTTTTTTTTTTGGTACCATTTATAAAAAAATGTTTTTGGAAACTTTTTTTTAATTTTTACATTTTTTGAAAAAATTTTTTTCTAGTAACTTTTTTTCTCTTATAATTTTTATTTTAGGAGTATATGTGTGTGTGCATATTTCTTTCTTTTCTTTTTCTTTTAAAAAATTCTTTTTGTTTTTTGTTTAGCTCTACTGAACTTCTGATCTTTTCTTCTTTTTTCTTATCCTTTTCACCTTTTCTTCTCTTTTGTTCTTCTTTATGTGACTTAATTGTTGTTCTGAACATCCTCAGATAAACCCGTAGTCGATTAGTAGACCTTATCCCCCATTGTGTACACACTTAATCCACAAATTCATTACTCAATTCAAAACCTTTTAGACTTAAATTCCTTAATATTACCACTACCTCTTTATACCTATATAATATTTTAAGTATTTTTATTTTTAAATTTTTCACATCTCCTTTATATTCCTCCCCGTCTCTCATTATATTCACGTTCTTCTCTGAATAGTTTGTATTCCTTTCTGCATCATATTTTTAATTTTTACTTTTCTACATTTTGGTCACTTTTTTTCCCTTTCTCTTTCTACTTTTTTCTCTCTCTCTACTTTCATCCTATCCAACTTATTTCCTACTTTGAGATTAGGACTCAGTTAACTCTCCCTGTACCTTTCCACATCACTCTATTCCTATTGTTTACCCAAATCTCTCCCTAAACCTAATAATTTCTGGTTTACCAAATTCTTCGCAGCCGATTAATATATAGTTGTTTAATGTTGAATAGATGTATCTGTTGAACTAGATTGTATCTGCAGAATATTGACTGTGCAAATACAGACTTTGGGTGATCCTTTCCTTAAGAAAGCGTTCTAGCAAAAAACTGTTGTTATTTTCATCCCAAATGGGCAGAGTAAGTTGGAAAAACACAAGAAAAATGGCAAGTCCGGGTATCTTCACTCCCACTCATGATAATCAGGAGACAGAACAGATAAAGGAAAAGTGCACTGCTGGCAAACATGATAAATGAAAATATTGAAAACATACAAAGGACTCTGTATGAGCATGATAGGTAAAGAGAGAAGGCAAACAAAAGGTCAATGCAGGAAAAGATTGAAAACCTACAAAGGACTATGTATTAGTGTGATAGGGAGAGAAAAGAGGCAATCCGAAGATTTATACAGGAATATCATGAGCGTGAGGAAGGTACTCAAAAAAATGATACAGGATTTGCGTGAGCAGATAGAGAATACTCAAAGAGAAAGGAAGGAAAGGCGTGACCAGGCTGAGAACACGCAAAGTGAACAACAGGATGGCATGAACATCAGGAAGCTAAGCAAAGAGTAATACAGGAATTGAGAGAGCAGGATGAGAATACACAAAGATCACTAAAGGCATTCATGGGAGCCATTAAAAAAGAGCTGAAGGAAGTCAGGGAGACCACAAAGGGAATGCTGAATGGAACCCAACAGAAGGAATGGAAGTCCAAGGAAACCATAAAAAACCAAATAAGTTATTTCAGAATAAACACTGGACACCCAATTAAGGAATTTAAGACGTTCATTCAAGATCTAAAACAAAGCTGCAACAAAGAATTTGAAGCCATCAAAACTGACTAATTAGAAGGAGAAGAAATTAAAATTAAATTAGAAAGTCTTGACAGCAGGTTAGACCATGAAGAAGATCGAATCTCAGGGATTGAAGACAGCCTAGATATTATAGAGAAAGAACATACATCCATCCAAGGCAAATCCAAGAAATATGATAGATCTATCCAACACTTGGAAGACACCATCAGAAGGCCTAATCTGAGGATAATGGGTGTAGGGGAGCACCTAGAAACAGAAGTTAATGGTCTAGGAAATTTGTTTAACAGGATCCTAGCAGAGAACTTCCCAAACATACAAAAAGATAGGCCTATTCAGATATAAGAAGCTTTTAGAACTCCAAATAGACCAGACCAGAATAGAACATCCCACAGTCAAATTATAATACACAGGAACAACTCAGACAAAGGAAAAGATCCTTAAAGCTGTGAAGGAGAAAAGATTAATCAGCTATAAAGGGAAACCAATTAGAATCACCTCAGATTACTCAGCAGAGACAATCAAGGCAATAAGAGCCTGTAACGATGTATGCCATGCCCTCATATCAAACAATTACCAAGGAAGAATACTCTACCCAGCTAAACTCTCCTTCACAACTGAAGGCCAAATAAAAACCTTCCATAGCAAAGAAAAATTGAAACAATACATCTCCACCAAACCAGCCTTACAAAAGATTCTTAAAGATGTCCTACACATAGAAAACCAACAAGACCATAATAAAGGCCAAGAAACTGCACCCAAACTGAGAATCCAAGAACCAAAGGAAGAACCCAGGTTTAGGGGCCCCCAAGAAGGTGGATAACAAGGCAGGAACCCCCAAATACCTCTCAGTCTTATCTCTCAATATTAACGGACTTAAGTCTCCATTTAAGCAACATAGACTGTCTAGTTGGATTAAAAAACAAGATCCTTCTGTCTAGTGCCTTCAGAAGTCACATCTAGCCCGTAAAACCAAAAACATTTTCAATGTTAAAGTCTGGACCAAAATCTACCAAGCAAGCGGCCCCCATAAACAGTTGATAGTTACAATCCTAATAACAGATAAAATAACTTCAAATTAAAATTTGTGAGAAGAGATAAAGAAGGTCGCTACAAGCTATTTAAGAGATCCCTCCTTCAGGAGGATATTACAATTCTAAATATCTATTCACCAAACAATGGAGCACCCAAATTTATCCAATAAACACTACTTTCCCTCAAATCCAACATAGATCCAAAGACATTAATTGTTGAGGATTTTAATGGACCAATCTTCCAATAGATAGGTCAACTCGGCAAAACCTCAACAGAGAAAGCGCAGATCTAAACAACTGCACAGATCAACTAGTTGTTACATCAATCTACTGAATATTTCACACAGCAGCATCAGAATACATGTTTTTCTCAGCAGCACAGTGAAAATTTTCCAAAATACACCACATTTTAGGTCACAAAGCAAACTTGTACTAATTCAGAAATATTGAAGTTATATCATGCTTTCTCTCTGACCACAAGGGAATACAATTAGAACTCAACACCGAATGCCACCAAAGAAAGTCCTGTAATACACAAAGGTTGAACAACACACTATTGAATGACGAGTGGGTCATGGAAGAGACTAGAAAGAAATTCAAATTTTCATGATATTCAACAAAAATGAGCACACAAATTACCAGCTCCTCTGTGACACAGCAAAAGCAGTACTCAGAGGCAACTGTGTAGCTCTGAGTTCCTACATCAACAAATTGGAGTGATCTGAAACCAACAATTTAACGACACATATGAACCTCCTTGAAAGAGAGCAGCAAGATAAACCCCAATCCAGTAGACGGAAAGAAATAATTAAAATTAACTCAGAATTAAATGAATTAGAATACAAAAAAAGTATGGAAAGAATCAAGAAAACAAAGAGTTGGTTCTTCGAAAAAATTAACAACATTGACAAACCCTTAGCAAATCTTATGAGAAAAAGAAGAGAACACACCCAAATAAATAAACTCAGAGATGAGAGTGGAAACATCATCACAGAAAGAACCAAGATTCAGAACAGTATAAGGGAATACGTCTCAAAATTTTATCTAATAAGTTTGAGAACTTGGCAGAAATGGACATTTTCCTAGCAAATATTGACATGCTAATACTAAACGAAGATGAGTTAAACCATCTTAACAGGCCCATATCAAGCATTGAAATAGAAACAGCAATAGGAAACCTCCCATCTAAGAAAAGTCCAGGACCAGATGGTTTTACAAAGGAATTCTACACAGGCTTCAAAGCAGAGCTCACACCAATACACCTCCAACTCTTCAATGAAATTGAAAGAGAAAGTTCACTACCGAACACATTCTATGAAGCCATCATCACCCTCATCCCAAAATCAGGCATGTACTCATCAAAGAAAGAGTACTATAGACTAATTTCTTTGATGAACATTGATGCAAAACTTCTCAACAAAATTTTGGCCAATCAACTTCAACAATTCATCCAAAACATAATACACTATGATCAAACAAGATTCATTTCAGGGATGCAAACCTGGTTCAATATATGCAAATCAATTAATATTATTCATCACATCAACAGGGGCAAGGATAAGAACCACATGGTTATCTCAATAGATGCAGAAAAAGCATTGAACAAGATCCAGCACCCCTTTATTATGAAGGTTTTGGAAAACTTAAGAATCCATGGAACATTCCTCAATACAATAAAAGGTGTACATGACAAACCTAAAGCCAGCATTATACTTAATGGTGAAAAACTAAAGCCATTTCCTCTTAACTCAGGAACAAGACAAGGATGTCCACACTCTCCACTTCTCTTTAATCTAGTTTTAGAATGCCTAGCTACAGCAATAAGACAAGATGCAAACATAAAGGGGATCCAAATAGGGAAAGAAGAGATAAAATTCTCCCTCTTTGCAGATGACATGATCTTGTACTTAAAGAATCCCATAGACTCCACTCCCAAAATACTCAAGCTGATTCAAAACTTTGGCAAAGTAGCAGGGTATAAAATTAACCCCCCAAAATCAATGGCTTTTCTGTTTTCCAACAATGATAAAAGTGTGGCTGAAATTAGGAAACTACTCCATTTGTAATAGCCCCACAAAAAATAAAATACCTAGGAATTAACTTAACCAAAGAAGTGAAGGACCTCTATGATGAAATCTTTAAAAACTTGAAAAAGAAGATCAAAACAGAACTTAGAATTGGGAAAACTTTCCACGTTCCTGGATTGCAAAGATTAACATCGTAAAAATTGCAATACTTGCCAAGGCTATCTACAAATTCAATGTGATACATATCAAAATTCAAACCTCCTTCTCCAAGGGAATAGAAGAGGCAATCCAAAAATTCATATGGAACAATAAAAGACCCCGAATAGCAAAAACGCTCCTCAACGGAAAGAACACTGCTGGAGGAATATCAATACCAAATTTCAAACTCTACTCTAAAGCCATAGTAATCAAAACAGTTTGTCACTGGCACAAGAACAGACCTCAGGACCAATGGAATAGAATTGAAAACCCAGAAATGAACCTACAGACCTATAGCCATCTAATCTTCGATAAGGTAACTAAAAAAATAGAATGGAAGAAAGACAGCCTCTTCAGTATATGGTGCTAGAAAACTAAAGTTAGATCCTTACATATCACCCTGCACAAAAATCAACTCGTAATGGATCAAAGACCTCGGAGTCAGAGCAGACACTCTGAAAACATTAAAGAATGGAATAGGAGAAATCCTAGGTCTCTTTGTCACAGGCCGAAATTTTCTTAATAGCGTCCCAGAAACACAACAAATCAAAGAAAGGTTGGACATATGGGATTGCATGAAGTTGCAGAGCTTCTGCATGGCAAAGGACATAGCTAGCAAGATCAATAGAAAGCCCATGGATTGGGAGAACATCTTCACTAGCCATACAAAGGACAAGACTCTCATATCTACAATATACCTGGAACTCAAAAAGTAAATCTCCCAACAACAAATCCTCAAAGAAACAACGGCCCAATAAATATGTGGGCTAAAGAGTTAAAGAGAAACTTTTGTGAAGAAGAAAGAAGGATGACTAATAGACACATGAAGAAAAGCTCAACCTTCCTAGCCATAAAATAAATGCAAATTAAAACAACATTATGATACGACCTCACCCAAGGAAAATAACAACAGATGCTGGAAGGGATGGGGACAGAAGGGAACATTACTTCGTTGTTGGTAGGAGTGTAAACTTGTTCAACCTCTTTTTGAAACTAGTATGGAGGTTCCTCAAAAGACTCCACATAGAGCTCCCCTATGACCCAGCAATCCCACATTTGGGAATTTACCCAAATGTTTACAAACAAGACCACACTAAAGCTACCAGCACAACTATGTTTATTGCAACATTATTTACTATAGCTAAGATATGGAACCAACCCAGATGCCCCTCAGTAGATGAATGGATCAAGAAAATGTGGTATATATACACAATGGAATTCTAACCCTCCATCAGAAAGAATGTGAGTGCCCCATTTGTTAGGAAATGGAAAGACTTGGAAAAAATTATATTGTGTAGTAAGCCAAGCCCAAAGAAACATAGGTCCCATGGTTTCCCTTATTTGCAATATCTAGTATTTGTATGAGTCAAGCAGTAACGGTCAGATAAGGTGATGTTAGGAAAATGAACCCTAAGATATGTATTTAAATGTTTTTTTTCCTTTCATTCATTCGTTTCTAATGCATTTATAAGATTATTTCTTAGTTGCTTTGTATGTCCCTCCCCCATAGTATAACCCCTGCTTTCACTGTATTTGATGTTGGTATAATTTGTGGAGGGGAAGGGGAAAAACAAGTCATTTAAACAAGGATACAGATGTACCCGTTGCAACAATGAGAAGTACAAGTTGTCATGTCGAAAACGAACTTTACAACTTTGGTGTGTATGGGGGGTGAGGAGTTAGTGGGGGGGGGAACCTGGGGAGGGATAGGAAGGGGAAACAATTCTTGATAAAAAATGTACTGAATATCTTGCCCATGTAATTGTAACCCCTCTGTACAGTATGTTACAATAAAAAAATAAATAAAAAATAATTCCAGATATTTATTTTTCAAGAGATGTGTAGGAGGCGGAATTCAATTATTCTATACAAGGGACCTGTCATAATGAACAATACAGTAAGTGTTAAGGTTTGTTAAAAGTTTTAATGTTTGAATTGTATTTAATTTGGGGTATTTGCTTATATATGCCCAAACTAGGTCTGTTTGGCAGGTCATAATTCTTTTCTATAAAATAGTTAAGATTCATGGTAGCAGATATATACCACTAAGTATGTACATTTCAGAGTTTAGAAACTTTACTAATGAGACCTTGCAAAGTCTCAGTGTAAAGTACCAGAATAAAGAGTTGACTTTGTTATCTACACAGTTTCTATTAAAACTATAGCACTTCCTTACTTTATATGTTAGCGAGGAACAAATGAAGATATAAAACATACACAAATTACAAGATTTACCACAAATGGTAATCTTAGTGGGTGACTTTAACCACTACTCATAGCCTATAAAATTCTTGTTGAACATCATAATCTTAGCCACTGTTAACTGTAAAGAAATATGACAATAATAAAATCTAATATATAGTACAATTTAAATACTGAAAACACTGGTAATTGTTTTGCTTTTTATTTTATTAATCATTAATACTTAATTATCAGCTTTCTTTATTTGTAGCATTGTTTTCCTTGTTGTAATAGGATACAACTTTTTGTAAGTTGTCATTAGGAGGTACTTTGAGAAGGTTACTGGGATAGCCAAACCATTTTTTATAGGTGCATGTAAATTTAAAAAGAGGAAAATTAATAACAACATATTTATTTTAAAAATGGTCAAGTAGAATCTGAATCAGGAATACTGATAAATGTCCACACTTAAAATCCTAGACCTAGGCTGTAGCAGAGGTATTACAGTGTTGAGGCCAAAAAAGTGGGAGACTGTGTTTTGTTTTTTTGTTTTTTTAATTTGGATTTTTTTTGGTCATGAGGCTTGAACTCTGGGGCCAGGGTTCTGGCCTTCAGCTCAAGGCTAGTGCTACCACTTGAGCCACAGCACCACTTGCATCTTTTTCTGCTTATGTGAAGCTGAGGAATCAAACCCACGACCTCATGCATGCAAGGCAGGCACTCTACCATTGAGCCACCTTCCCAGTACCAGAGAGATTGTATTTTAAAAAATCATCTAAACAACATTTGCTTCTGCTTTGGGTTATATAATGAAATATATGAATATCTTTTTACATTTTGTGCATTGTTGTGCTTCTAAATATATCATAACTTCATCCACTTTATCCTTTTTAAAGTCATGAAATATTTCTGACAGTTTGTTTCTGTGAAGATTGTTTTGCATTTATAATTTCTTCTGAGTCATTTTTATTTTTTCAAAATCACTTTATATTTAATGCTGATGGGTATTTACACAGAGACAGGGATATAGAGGATTTAGTTTACAAGTGAACATTAAAATTAGACCTCAAAAACAAAAATCAGCCTTAACACATATTTCCATATCTTTCCCCACATTCTCCCTAAAAGATGACAATATTAAGAATGTCTGAGGGAAGCTTTTAAGCTCCAATTTTGTTGGGCTTCTTAGGTTTAGAATTCTTAAATTACAGGTTGTAATGGAAAAAGATATTTTGGTGCACTTTGCCCTTCAGACTGTATCTTGTTCTTTCCTTTTCTCGATTCCATTATTAGAGATTTTTCTCAGAGATGACTCTATCTCAACTTTTCCCTCTTCCTAAATGGACAAATGAATTTGCAGACCAAGACTCTTGACAGAAAGAGTTTAAGAGCATGAATCTAAGATACTTCTCGCATACACCATCCCTACAAAGACACACGTACCAAAGCAGGATACATAGTTTCATATTTTTCTACCAAGGCCAAGGCATGAGGATGCTTGCTTCTGAGGGTGCCTGTTTGGGGCTCTTCTTGATGTTGCAAATTAACTTTATATCTAGTTCCATTATCAGCTACTAAGGATGGCATGTTTATACCATCAGGAGGTTGGCTCAACAGGGAGGCTGGATGTGTCGCCTATGAGGGGCTCCAAGGATCCCTCATGAATGGCACAGATGATCTGTGTTGGAAATACAGTGGGCAATTAAGGTATCCTACAAACACCTTCTCTGCAAAGCAAAGTTTACTTCTGTGGAAGGCATTCTGTCTGTCGCACGCTCAAGTTGAATAAACACACTGGACAGGCAGCTCACCACTGGCTCCCATGAATTTGAACTTTGGAATCATCTTTCATATTGGCTCAAATTTTTGACTCCTTTCAAACTAGTCAAAAGTTTTAATAATCAACCAAATCCAGAACACCTGGCCATTTGAAAAATAACCAACTTTTACCCAGCTGGTGTTCTACCACTAGTGCCATGCCTCTAGCCCCTGGTACTTCTCTAAAATAGCATTGGCAAGGTTTTGACTACCTTTACAAGGGAAGTGCTTGTATCAGTGAATTACTTCAAGATTTAACTTCTACAATTCTCCCATCTGATTTTGCTTTCTTTTCTTCCAACCAATAAGCACTGACTTTCCTATTCAGCAGTATCCAATAAGATATTTTGATTTTAAAAATGGTTTTTTTAAGGCAGATTTTCAGTCAGTTACTGAACCAAAACTGTTATACAAGACCTAAAGCAACCATGCACACATTACTATGAAACAATTACTAAAGAGGTAAATATTGACACAATAACTCATTGTTAAAATGCTTGTTCTATCATCAAACTAGTAAAGGGATCTGCCAACACATAAAGACACACAACGTTTTTTAAGTGACTGGGGGCTGGTCTTGGGTTTGATTTCATGCTCTGGGCATTGTCCACTTTAGCCACAACTCAAAGCTACCACAATGTAGTATCTTTTTTACAGCCTCATTGGAAATAAAAGTCTCATCTTTCCTGTCTGGGTTGGCTTCAAACACAGATCTTCAGAATTCAGCCACCTGAGCATTTAGGATTATACTCAGCATCATCTCAGTTTTTAGGTAATTTTTTTGCCAGTATTAAATCCTTGTAAGTCTTTCTGTAGCATTGGCCTCCAACCACCACAGAGATTCCCTTTGAAGTATATTTATTCTTTTATTTTTATATGTTTATTGTAAAAATACTGTATAGAGGGGTTAGTTACATGAGCAAGGTAAAGCATACATTTCCCATCAAGCATTGTTACCTCCTCCTTTGTATTTCCCCTACCATCCCTAACCTCCCAGCTCCAAAACTACATTATACACTCCTTCCCACACCCCCTAAATTGTAAAGTTTGTTTTTCAACAGTGTCTGGTGCCTCTCATTGTTACAATGGGTCAACCTGTATTCCCATTTAAGCATTCTGTTTTTTCCATTTCTCTCCCCAAACTAGAGAAGTGTATATACAAGATGCAGAGCACCAACATCAAACTCATTGAAAACAGGGGTTATGCTGTTTGGGGGTGGGCAGAATATAAACAAACAAAAATCAAATGGAACATTATAAATATGTTAGAACAATAGCAATAAAGAAAAAAACCACTTGTGTCCCAATGTTTGGGCTCATTTCATTTATCACCTTCTTATCTGGTCAAGTATCTGGTCAAGTATCGTATTTAGACCTATTTCTTTCCCATTCAATCCTACCAGTGGCTCCTACTTACTTTTCCATGGTGGCATTTTCAATTAACAAACCCTGCTGATAAATAAAAGCACATATTGGAATAATTTGATTATGGAGATCATAGATTGTGGAGATCAACAGAATAAAACTAATTTGAGTTCCTGTTTCTGGTTTCTAGCTTTAAACTCTTTGGAAAATTTTCAGGCGTCCCTAAGTAGCATAGTTATAAATATGAAGTTTGAATGACCTGATAACTAAGAAGTCTCTCCTCAGTAATTTATGGTGTTTGAGAATGTTCATGTGTGGGTTGGCCAATGGAACCAAAGCACAGATTCTACTCCAGTTGGCCAGTAACAACTCCAATAGTGGTCTCATGAAATACCACCAGACATTTCCTCTGGCTATGATTAGTACTTATTGCTCACCTCAAAGGATTGGCCTTCACTACATCCAGGTATGTTTCCCGGAAATGTCCAATTTTCCCCAGGTAATTGACCTGGAAAGAATGGAGCTGGTCAGTTTCAGGGGTTTTTGTAATAGACTCTTGCTTCTGAGAAGAGCAACAGCATGTTCCAAGTTGTCTCTGATCACATTTCCCTGACACACAATCATAGCAGTACTCTGTACGTGCATGAA
Organism: Dipodomys merriami; assembly: GCF_024711535.1. Taxonomy (NCBI): domain Eukaryota; kingdom Metazoa; phylum Chordata; class Mammalia; order Rodentia; family Heteromyidae; genus Dipodomys; species Dipodomys merriami. The sequence continues at coordinate 508,910 of NW_027204226.1, forward strand.
ACATTTTGTGACTTTATACCAACAAACTGAATTTGACTCTTTCTTTATTTGTAAGCTAAGGTGGAAAATGTAAAGACTCTTCACTTTACTTTTTTGTTTCTCTAGCACTCAACAAATATATTCTTCAATATTTCTGGTAGAGTACATCCATTTACAGATGAGAAATGAAAGGCCAACAGTCAATGTAATGAGTAAATAATGCTACTATAATTTGTGTCTGAGCTCTTCACTCTGTGTGCTTACAAGAACCAGTAATTTGGTGATGGAGAGGACCAATATGAAAAGACTATGGGGAAAAATACTTTGGAAAAGTGGCTTAAATCTAGGTGATCATTGATGATTACATGAAACAGGCTGGTGTCAGGGGCACAAAAAAGGAGTACATAGAAATCATATTAGTGACAGAAACTGAGAAAATGTTGATCATTCATCTTAACTAATGGGCAGGAGTATAAAAGGTTAAGAAGAAATCTGAAGTGTTCTATGTCTCTGGCCAGGCAACTGTATTAGTGATATTCTTGGCGATAAGGACTACAGGTGGAAATGATGGATTTAGGGGAAAAAAGTCTCCGATAGTTCTAAATTTTATATTAAAAAGATGTAAAGATAGGTCTCTTTAGACATAATAAAAATACCTATGACCAGAAATATGAAAAAGAATAGTAAAATCGTGGAGCATTTTTAAAGGGAAGACGAAATGGAAAGTTCTGACAAACTGTGAGCAATGTGAGCACCAGTTAGGACAAGATTCGAAGAATGAGATAAATAAGGAAACAAGAAAGTAATAAACACAGATTTACAGAAGTAAAGAAAGGAAAAAATGCAGGGAGAAAAGGTCAAAACTGTTACAGAGATATTGTAAGAAATATGCTATTTGGATTTGAAAACTAAAAGGATATACACAAGTTCAATAAGAACAATATTTTTGTAAAATGATAGAGATATGTCATATTGATAAAATTTTGAGATATGAATGTGAAGCCATACAATTCTGGATCCAGGAATTCAACAGATCCTGTTGATTTTAAATGTTGGGAACAAATACTTTTATCCTGACCTTAAAAGAATTATACAGATGTAACTGTCATGAACTTTACATAGAGGTACTCTGTGAATATTTTTGAAACCTTTGTTTAGCCATGAGATTGTAGATTGCACTACAGCACAGACAAGTCTAAATTGTCCTACAGTTTCAATGAGTTACCCATGTATCCACATCAGTTTGGGATTTTATTGACATACATTTAGATATGTTTGGGTATTGTTTGGGTATCTTATCAGTCTATCCATTATAAATGTAGGAAAAGTAACACCAAATATTAGGTTGAACATACAGCTTCACTGAAATGTCCCTAAGGAGCCTTTCAATTCTAGTATAATGGCTTATTTCAAAATGCTTTAAATTCTACATCCTGTAATGTGAGCATAGGGTTATACTGTGGAACTTTCCCCTTCAGATAGTGAGCACTACCCTATTGCTTAACATGGAGAAAGTACCCTCATACATAGACTGGGCGAGGGCAAACAAGAAGTGGTAGTTGGACAATGTTCTTAGCAGTTTGTACAGATGAAATGGGAATAGAGTAACTGTGAACTCAAAAGGAACGTGCAAAAAAAAGACAAAGGCACAAAGTAGAATGTGCCAAGGAAATGCTGAAGGACAATTTCAGGTGTGAGGGTGTGTTCAAAGTACAGTCAGATGATGTATTTGGAGAACTCGGGAAAAAACTGCTTTAAACCATTCAGGGACAATCATATAAGTAGAAGCCCCTAACTCTGACTCTCTAATCAACACCAACATCATCAATTTAGGGAGTATTTTCAAAGAGCAAAGTGAGAAAAAGAAGACTCATCACAGTTAGGGGTCACGTTGAAGTAATGACAATCACATAAATGTTCTTATAAATTTTCACTTATTTTGGAGCATTATAATGGCAAAAAGCCAAGTAACTATCTTGCATGAATCTAAATTAAGTGGGAGGTAGTATATTGGTCTCTTTTTAACTTGAAAGTTATAGATTATATCTTTTTTATTGTGAAAATAAAACAGAGAGAGGTTACAATTGAATGGAAAACATAATGAGTATATTTCATTTTTTCCTAGTTTTTTTTTATTGTGAATATACTGTACAGAGGGGTTAAATTACATGGGCAAGATAATGAGCACACTTCTTTTCAAGCATTGTAGCTACCTCCTTTGTTTCCCATTCCCATTACTTCTCATCCCATATCCCCCATACTCAGTCCTCCCCCACTTCCTCGATCAAAGTTGTAAAGTTCGTTTTTTGACATAACGACTTGTACAGTTCATTGTTCCAATGGGTCCACCTGTATCCCTAGTTAAATGATTTGTTTTTGCCCTTCCTCTCCACAAATTATAACAATATCAAATGCAGTGAAAGTAGGAGTTATCCCGTGGGGAATGGATATACAAAGCAACAAATAAATAATCTTATAAATATGTTAGAAACAATCGCATGAAAGAAAAAAAAAACATTTGAATACTTATCTTGGGGTTCATTTCCCTAACATCAACTAATCTGACATTTTCTGCTTGACTCAGACATATACTAGATATTGTAAATAAGGGAAACCATAGGACCTATGTTTATTTGGCCCTGGCTTATTTCATTTAATATAATTTTTTCCAAGTCTTTCCATTTCCTAACAAATTTTGCAATGTCATTCTTTCTGATGGAGGCATAGAATTCCATTGTGTATATATATCACATTTTCTTGATCCATTCATCTACTGAGGGGCATCTGGGTTGATTCCATATCTTAGCTATGGTAAATAATGCTTCAATAAACATAGTTGTCCTGGTAGCTTTAGTGTGGCCTTGTTTGTGATCATTTGGGTAAATGCCCCAAAGTGGGATTGCTGGATCATAGGGGAGCTCCATGTGAAGTTTTGGAGGACCCTCCATACTGCTTTAAAAAGTGAGTGAACAAGTTTACACTCTCACCAACAATGTGGTAAGTTTCCCTTCTTTCCACATCCCTTCCACCAACCGTTTTTTATTAGAGTTCTTGATTACAGCCTTTCTATCTGGGGTGAGGTGGTATCTCAGTGTTGTTTTGATTTGCATTTCTTTTATGGCTAGAGATGATGAGCATTTCTTCACGTGTCTATTGGCCATCCTTTACTCTTCAGAGAATTTCTCTTTAAGACTTTAGCCCGCTTATTTATTAGGCAGTTGTTTCTTTTTGGATTTGTTATTGGGCGATTTAATGTTTTGAGTTCCAGGTATATTTTAGATATGAGACTCTTGTCCATTGTGTGGCTAGTGAAGATCTCCTCCCAATCCATGGGCTTTCTATTGATCTTGCTAGCTATGTCCTTTGTCATGCAGAAGCTCTGCAATTTTATGCAATCTCATTTGTCCAACCTTTCTTTGATTTGTTGGGTGTCTGGGTCTTTATTAAGAAAATTTTGGCCTGTGCCAAGGAGACCTTGGGTTTCTCCTATTCCATCCGGTAATGATTTCAGAATGTCTGCTTTGACTCTGAGGTCTTTGATCCATTTGTAGTTCACTCTGGTGCAGTGTGATATATAAGCATCTAGCTTTAGTTTTCTACAAGTAGTTAACCAGTTTTGTCAGCACCATTTACTGAACAGGCTGTCTTTCTTCCATTCTACTTTTTTATCTCCGTTATTAAAGATTAGATGCCTATAGGTCTGTAGGTTCATTTCTGAGTTTTTAATTCTATTCCAATGTCCTGAAGTCTGTTTTTGTGCCAGTACCAAGCTCTTTTGATTACTATGGCTTTGTAGTAGAGTTTGAAATTTGCTATTGATATTCTGCCAACACTGTTCTTTCTGTTAAGGATCATTTTTGCTATTCAGAGTCCTTTACTGTTCCCTATGAATTTTTGGATTTCCTCTTCTATTTCCTTGAAGAATGAGGTTGGAATATTGATAAATATCGCATTGAATTTGCAGATACCCTTGGTAAGTATTGCCATTTTCATGATGTTGATCTTTCCAATCCAGGATCATGGGAGTTTTTGCCACTATCTAAGTTCTGTTTTGATTTCATTTTCAGCGTTTTAAAGTTTTCATAATAGAGGTCCTTCACTTCTTTGGTTAAGTTAATTCCTAGGTATTTTATTTTCTGTTGGTCTATTATGAATGGAGTTGCTTTCCTAATTTCAAACACACTTTTCTCATTGTTGGCATAGAGCAAAGCCATTGATTATGGGGGGTTAATTATATCCCCTGCTACTTTGTCAAACTTTTGAATCACCTTGAGTAATTTGGGAGTGGAATCCATGTGATTCTTTAAATACAGGATCATGTCATCTGCAAAGAAGGAGAGTTTTACTTCTTTCACTATTTGGATCCCTTTTATGTTTTCATCTTGTCTTATAGCTATAGCTAGGCATTCCAATACTAGATTGAAGAGAAGTGGAGAGAGTGGACATCCTTGTCTCATTCCTGAGTTAAGAGGAAATGGATTTAGTTTTTCACCATTAAGTATAATGCTGGCTGTAGGTTTGTCATATACAGCCTTTATTGTAGTGAGGAATGTTCCATGGATTCTTAATTTTTTCCAGAACCTTCATCCTAAAGGGGCATTGGATCTTGTCAAATGATTTGTCTCTATCTACTGAGATAACCATGTGGTTCTTATCCTTGTTCTTGTTGATGTGATGAATTATACTAATTGATTTGAATATATTGAACCAGCTTTGCATCCCTGAAATGAATTCTGTTTGATAGTGGTGTATGATTTTTTGGATAAATTGTTGAAGTCGATAGGCCAAAAATTTTTTGAGAAGTTTTGCATCAATATTCATCAAAGAAATGGGTCTATAGTTCTCTTTCTTTGATGAGTCCCTGCCTGGTTTTGGGATGAGGGTTATGATTGATTCATAGAATGAGTTTGGTAGTGAAAGTTCTCATAGAAGAGACATTAAAAATGGAAAAAGAAAAACTTAAATTTAAAAAGTGAAAAATTTAAAATTATTTAAATTTAAAGAAATGATTTTGAGAGAAGAAAAGGATAGGATGACAGGAGGGGAGGAATAGAAGGGAGACATAAAAAAACTAAAAAATAAAAGTTCTTAAAATTAGTTACTTGAAAATTACATAAGTAAAAAGAGATAATTCTGCTATTAAAGAATTTAAGCCTAAGAGGTTGTGAATGGAGTAATAAATATCTGGGTTAAGTGTGTACATAATGGGGGATAAAGTTTAATAATCGAGGAAGGGTATATATCTGGGGATGAGCAGACCAGCAATTATGTCATGCAAAAAATAAAGAGAAAATACATGAAAAAAATCAAAATAAAGGGGGCACTAAATGGTCAGAAGAGATTTAAAAACAAAGCATACATACATATACACCTAAAATAAAATTATGTGATGAAAAATGATTAATAGAAAATAAGTTGAAAAATATAAATTAATAAAAAGTTACAATAAGAGTTCTTTGATTTTTATTGGGGTGGGGGAATGGGAAGGTCCTGAATCTCCAGTGTGTCCTTAAAGAGTCTCTTGGTGGAGTCTCTGGTCTGCTTCTGGTGTTTGATTTTCCGTGGCTTGATTGGTTTCTTAAGTCAGTTTCTTTGAGCAGGCAGAAAAATGCTCTGCCTAACCCAGGATTTTGTGATCCTCCTCCCACGCTAGTCCAGTGGGAGGTGGAACTGCTTTGAGTATTCCAAAAAAAGGGAGATGGGTCTTCCCTCTAGTTTGGAGATAGTGTAATGAGGCTAGTTTCTAGGTATGGTTGAGGATTCTCAGCAAACAGCAGCTTTTCCCTGAGGGGCTAGTTTCTGAGATACTCACAGAGCCCAGCCTGGAGCCATTCTCAGTGTTTATGTTCATTGAATTTCAATTGATTGTCTAGGCTACTTTCAGAAGGGGGAGCCTCTAGCTCTATTTACCCAGTGAGGAAAGCCACTCCTCCATGGGCAGAGTTCCTCTGCTTGGGATAGGTGACTTTCCCATGGGTGGAGTTGAGCCTGGCTCATCAGGTCAGGTTCCTGTGATCTACTTCCCAAGGCTTCCAAGGCCTTATTTGGAGCTAGCTTCTCAGCTGTGCCTTTGTCAGTATCAAAGGTGGAGATCTCTGGTGGTGGGGGAAGGGTGTCCTTCCCTCCTCTGAACCTAAGAAGGTGTGAGGATATCAGGGCTCTACTCACGCCAGAGTCTTGTTTCCTGGGCCATCTCTGGTCTGCGATCTGCAGGATGAAGATATCTGCTCCTTATCAGTTCTTGCTGGTGTTGAGTAGAATCTGTGTGCTGTCTGGCATCTTTGTCTTTGACACTGTAGGTATGGCGGCTCCCGCCTGTGCTGCTCAGATCTGTCTCCTTGCCTGAATTTTCCCTCTTTGGCCTAACTCTCTGTACTGTGCTGGCAAACTGGGTGTGATTCTCTAGCCTAGAACTGTTCACTGGAACATTATACCTGCTGTCTATGAGAGAGATTGTTTAGCCTCCAACTTCTCTTCTGACATCTTCCTCCAAATTCTAGATTATGTCTTTCTATACTCTAACTTAGGATAATGATCTGCTGTCAGTTATTTTCTTCTCTTCCCCATCTTTTGACCTTGCACTTACATAACTTTCAATTAAATAGACATACTTGAGCTTGCATTTCCAAATTCTTCAAAATTATCTGAATTTCTTCATACTTCTGGCAGCCTCCTATATCTTTCTCAAGGGAATATTTTGTCACTACTATCCTGCCTAATTCAGTTGAATATATACATTACACTCTCATCCATATTTCTCAACACTTGTACCACCAAAAAAATCCTTCCTTACGTAGAATTCATGATTTAAGTATGTCTGGAGAGGTGGCATCTGTCATTTTTGAATGACCCTAAGAGATACTTACATGCAATCATGTTTTAAACCAATATGCCACTCAGTAGCTGAATGAATTGACAAAATGTGGTTTGATTGATAGATAGATAGATAGATAGATAGATAGATAGATAGATAGATAGATAGATAGATAGAGGAATTATATGCTTCCAATTCATAAAGAAATGGAAAGACTTGGAAAAAATCCTTCTAAATAAAATAAACATGACACAAAGAAACAGTTTCCATGGTTTCCCTCATTTGTAATAATAGGAAATGTCTAGGATAGTTCTAGCAGATGCGCAGAATGCCTCAAAAGCTATATATATATATATATATATATATATATATATATATAGGACAATATAAGATCTTGTTGAGCAAAATGAACACCTAGATATGGAAATGTAGGTTTTGCTTTGTGGTTGTTGTTTTTAATGTACTATGTGATTTCTATTTTCTTTTGTGTATTCCCCTTGGTTTATCCCCTGCTCTATTTGATTTCGGTACTTGTTGATTGTATATAGCATTATCTTAATTTAGCAAGGGAAGAAGAACAAAAAAGTGGGGAGACAAAGAACAAAGGGAAAACCAATTCAATAGCAATACTCACAAGACAACATGTTGAAAATTTACATTACATCTTGTGAGGGGTATTGGGGTAAAGGAAAAGTATGAGAAACATGAGGGAGTGGGTAAAATTTAGACATGTTATGTATTCACTACTTTATAATTACTGCAACCCCTAAAAATAAGTTCCCTAAAATATAATTGCACTGTATTGCTATAGTAAATATTATTCCATGTGTATTACCTTTTTTAAAAATGAACACTATTAGGCATCTAATTTGAATTAATGACTCCTTTCTTTATCAGAGGTTCTCCAACGTGAATGTTTTCCAACTATACAATATTTTCACAATATACTTGCCATTATTTTGAAAAAAACCCAATAATTTTAGTTTTGTCTCATAGTGAAACAGAAGACAGTTTAATTCTCTGGAATCTCCTAACTTTTGAAACTGAATAATTGTTAAGAGGACAGAATATATATGTTCTTCACAATTCCTACAACTACTAACTTTTCATTTTCAAATTCTGAACCTTCCATACCAGAGATATTAAAAATAGTACCTGTTTGCATGTTATTTAATTCTGCAATAGCTGCAGTTTCCAATGGGGTGTTTCATATTGAGAAATCAACAGAAAAAATAGCCACATTCTAGTAGAGGATATAGCTACGAAGCATGTGTAATAATTACTTCCTCAAGAGTAAACATTTATTCATCAGATTGAGCTATTATGTCTATGACCATCAATCCCAAACTTTTATGCCATGAAGTCATCTTAGCTCAACAGTTTCCAACTTGTAAGGTGCACCATAATATTCCTTAATTTACATCATGAATAGCTTACCTCTATTGTGGAAAAATAGTACACTTCTGCTAATGTGATGCCCTTCCTATTGTGGAAAGAACACTACACTAAACATTGCTGCATCATTTCCCCCCAGTGGTATTCTAGAAATCAGAACACTTGCAAATATTATTTATATTTATATTTTTATCTATCATAGGTATTCATGAGGTTAAGATCAGAAGATGATGGTTCAAAGCCCACACAGGCAGGAAGATTCTTTACATTCTTCTCTCCAATAAACTGATCAGGAAAAGCCAGACACAAGTGGCATTGATGTTGAAATGGTAGGGCATGAAGCTTGACCACAAACAGGCTCAGAGAGAGTGGCCAGACCCAGAGTTCAAGTCTGAGGACAAACCAAAAAACAAAATAAAATAAAAACCAACTCTAACCTTAGCATTTTGCTCATTGTATACAGAGGCATGTAATTAAGGAAATTTCCTCCTGAATTATGAATAGATTGAAGAACCAATTCATCACACAATTATTTTCTTCGTATCATGTTACACCAAAGCCTCAAAAATTGCTTTTTCTAAATTTGTTAATTAATATCATCCAATTGTTGGCAACTCTGTCTAGATTATTCACATTATCAGTTTATTCATGAACTGTTGGATTTATCTATTAACTAAATTCTAATTATACCTTCCTTGAAAGAATATTTTAGGCAAATAGAATGCCACAATCATAGGTGAATTTGTCAATTATACCCTCTACTTAAAAATAATTTTGTAGTATCCTATAGAATATAAAATTACAAAGAAAACCAAAATATTTATTTTAAATCTAAATTCTAACTTAACAAATTCTACAAAGTCCTACATTAAATGAACTTTGTTATGTCTCCAGGCTTAAATATTTGTAATCCTTCATCATTTCTTTGGAATCCAACAGAATCATGATTACTTTCTCAATTTTTTTATCGGAAATCAGGAGCCATTTTGCATCTAGTAATGTTCTGTAATGAAGAGAGCATTTAAAACACAACTGAGGAGTATATATGAATTGCATTTCAATAGGAAACTTGACTACTCAAAACATAATGGAAAAATTAGCCCAAACTTCCTACTGTGTATCCCTTTCTTGTTGTTCGGAATGTTTCATAGAGCCAAAATTATACTATTTGGTCCAGAGAAGATATCGCTATGTATATGCACTCTCTAATCTCCTGTCTTAGCCTGAGTGCTAGACTACCAGGCTTGTATCACATTGCCCTGCCATAGTTTGTTGGTTTATTTAATCTAGATACAGACTAGCAATTCTGAACTTCTCCGATGATCTTATCTATTAGACTGACTGCTCAGACTGTTTATGTACTATTTTCAAAGACATTCTAACATTTGACACAGGATATGAACATTTTGAGATGCACCTGCAGGGGTCTGTGATTCATTCTTCCATGGATCCGATACCTTTAATAATGATTACTTGACTTTTCTATTATCTCTGGACTCTACCTATGTAACACTGTCAAACATCTTTGAAGAAATTTCACTTGAGGACTTCCAATAATAAAAATTATAACTTGATCTAGTCTTCCTCAGGATATATTTTCTATTATTTTCTAACTTTTCTCCACATTCTGAGAGTTGTTTCATTTGTGCAGGTGTTTGCTCATATAAGTGCCTCTATGTGTATGTGTATGTTTGCATGGTGCATGCAAAAGTCTAAGCAACCTTATTCAGAAATCTTGCTCATGACTAGTATTGCATCACTTGATCGCACGCCTATATCCTAGTTACTCAGGAGGCTGAGATCTGAGGATTGCAGTTCAAATCCAGCACGAATAGGAAATAAATATTCTGAGGCACTTATTTCCAATTAACCACCAGAAAACTGGAAGTGTCACTGCAGCTCAAGAAGTAGAGTGCTAGCCTTGAGCTGAAAAACGGAGAGACATTGCCCAGGCCCAGACTTCAAGCACCGCCACGATCATCAGAAAGAAAGAAAGAAAGAAAGAAAGAAAGAAAGAAAGAAAGAAAGAAAGAAAGAAAGAAAGAAAGAAAGAAAGAAAGAAAGAAAGAAAGAAAGAAAGAAAGAAAGAAAGGAAGAAAGAAAGGAAGGAAGAAAGAAGGAAGGAAGGAAGGAAGGACAGAAAGAAAGAAAGAAAGAAAGAAAGAAAGAAAGAAAGAAAGAAAGAAAGAAAGAAAGAAAGAAAGAAAGAAAGAAAGAAAGAAAGAAAAAAAGAAAGAAAGAAAGAAAAAGAAATGAGTTTTTGGTCACCAGTTTATTACTAGTATAATTCGTGCTATCTCAACATAGACTTTTTTTCCAGTTAAATCCATGCTCTTATATCTAACTTGCTTGGGAACCAGAATTATTCTTCCAGTCTATGTTTTACAATTTTGCATGATTAGCAACCATGATTTAGAGATAGAAGATGAAAGAGTGGACTTTTCCTTCATGTTCCACTTAGTATTAATCCTTTCTCTATGTCACTCCCATAGATCTACATAGTGACTGGCTTTATTGGTTCAATGTTGTCCTATTTGCAGAGTCTTCTATAGTAAATTGAACAATTATACTTAAGCACAGAACTTTTCTTTCTCCTATTATTCCTATTTTTCTTCTCCTGTTAACTTATCTACACTTGGGAAATAATGCACAACACACACACTCACAAAAAATAAACTTTTCTGAGAATCTTCTTCCCAGTTAAATTTAATTTACAGAGCACTTTTGAAATTTGAACTTAATGTACTCTGGATAATGGTTTCTTTCATGTTTTTATTGTGAAAATAGTGTACAGAGGGGTTAGCGTTACATAAGTAAGGTAATGAGTACATTTCTATTGAGCTTTGTTACATCCTCTTGTTTTTCCTGTGGTATCCCTTCCCTCTTCATCTACACAATTCCCCCTCCACTCCCCAAATTGTAAAGTTCATTTTCTACATAGTGTCTTGTTCATCTGATTGTTCCTATAAGTCATCCTGTATCTTTCTTTCAGCATTTTATTTCCCTTCCCCTCCCCACATTAGAAAAATGTATATACAAGATGCAGGGCACTTACCTCAAATCCAATGAAAACAGGTGTTATACCATGGGAGACATAAAAGAGAAACCAAAAAAAAAACATAGGACATTTTAGATACATTAAAAACAATAGCAAAAAGGAAAAAAAAACAAATTGTGTCCCTATCTTGGGGTTCATTTCACTTAACATCTTCTTTTATGGCCATATATACATGGATAGTGTTTTTATAAGCCATTTAAATTTTATATGTTGTATTTACTAAGTTGTCTCTGAAACTCGTGTTACCTCATGTCCAAAGATGTCTTTGTGCTATTTCAATGAAGCCAGAAAACATTTAGTTTACCTCGAGCAATGCCATAGATTGTTCCTGGAAGTAAGTGGCAGGAACTGTCACTGTAAGTGGAAACTGATCCCAAGAGAGGAATTGAACATAGAGAAATGACAAAGTGCAAGTTAATTTGTGTGTTCCTTTTTACTGTACAAGAAAAGAATCTAAGGATTGGAGGAAATTCTGTGCCTGACTTTTTCATGTGTGTTCATTACTCATATACAACTTGTCTCTAAACTTCTAGTTGAGAATATTACAAAAGGAATCAACATGCCATTTGAATACCAGCATAAAACACAAGCCATTTGAATACCAGCATAAAACACAAGGAAATAACATTGTTTTTAAAAGATAATGAGTACAATTCTTATCAAGCATTGTAGCCTCCTCCTTTGTTTACACTTCCCATCCGTTCCCAGCCTCCCCCGCCCCCCCAAACCAAAGTTGTCAAGTTCGTTTTCGACATGACAACTTGTACTTTTCATTGTTGCAAGGGGTCCACCTGTATCCCTATTTAAACGACTTGTTTTTCCCTTCCCCTCCACAAATTATACCGACATCAAATAATTGTAACCCCTCTGCACAGTATTTTCACAATAAAAATATTTTAAAAAATAAGTAAGGAAAAAAAAAAGTGTTCTACTGTAAAGTGCTCTACTACAGGGAGGTTTTAATGTGCCTTATGCATGGATATTTCACTACTGAGATGTTTCTCTTGTTGAATGAGTCAGTTATCAATTCCTTTAGTCTTGTCCTGAGTTCTCCATCACAATAAGGATTACAAAAAAGCAGCATTCAGTGAGTATGATCAGCAAAAGAGCCTCTTCTCAAACCAGTGCTTTAAGGATGGTCCCAAAGTAATATGTGAGTTTTTTTCCTTGTTTGTTTGTTTGTTTGTTTAGTTTGTGCTGATTCTCGCGCTTGAACTCACAGGCTGGACTATGTCCCTGAACAATTGTCTTTCCTGTCCAACTTCCCCGAAAGCTAGTAATCTACTGCCTGAGCCAAAACTTCACTTCTGGCTTTTTTGGTGTTTAATTACAGATAAGAGTATAACAGACTCTCCTACCTGGGTGGCTTTGAAATGAGAAAGTAAGAAAGCCAAGTGACATCAATTGTATTAAGATTTCTGTTTTGAACCAAGAAATACTAGATGAAGTTTATTATAAAGTTAATATTGGACAATTTTTAAAGGAAGAGAATATGCCCATCAAAGATGCCATAACGTAAATAACTCCACAAAAGTAGGTGCACTGAATCATTTTGGAATTATTTTTCTGCTTGGGAACATAACTCTTGACTTCATAGTTCCTTTTGGGGAAACTTAAAATAATATTTGCATTTTTTTGGCCAGGGGGCTTGAAATCTGATCCTGAGTACTGTCCCTCAGCTCTTCAGCTGCAGGTGAGCACTCTACCACTTTAGGTACAGCACTACTTCCAGGATTCTGGTGGTTATTGGAAGATAAGAGTCTCATGTACTTTCCTGATCAGGCTTGCTTTGGACTGCAATCCTCTGGTCTCAACCTCCTTGAGTAGCTAGGATTGTAGGCGTCAGCCACCAGCACCTGGCTCATATTTGTATTTATGTGCACTTCATGACACTATGTAGACAAAAAAATGGAAATTTGAATCAAATGCTGACATTGTAGCTGTTCAGAAAAATTGAGGTAGCAATAAATATGTCCTCCTTTTCCATGTTGTTACATTAATGAATCATGAGCAATGGGACCCTTACATTAGTACCCGCTGCCATCTGTTTAGGTGTGTTTAGTATCAGGAAATGCTCATAGAGAAATATAGAAAGACTGAGATCTTTAGAAAGCAAAGGAGATCAGGTATGAAAGAACAGCATAGAAGGAGATACAACTTATCACTCAGAGATTAAGAACTAGCCAACGAGATTTAGCATGCTAAAGGCAATGAGGAATAAGCCTACTTGATAACTAGTTCTTCAATAACCAAAAATGGTTCCCTAGAACAGTTGCTGGTATAACTTAGTAATTATTATCATTTATTCCTTCCATCTGGAGTTATTCCTTCTCTTCTGTCACAATTGTTAATTAGCCCCTTCTTTTTTGGTGCCATGAATGTCCAAAAAGATTTCTAAATCTCACTTAGACTACCCTTCTCTTTGTGATTAGCAGTGACCACACAAAATCCTGGAAACTTTGAATTTCCAGAATTAATTTTTACCTGATATCTAAGCACACTCCTGGCATTAATAGCCATGACTTATTAACAAAACTTTTTTTTTCAACACAGTATTCTAATATAGATAAACTACATGAATTAAGGACTATTGTCACGTATCAGCATGGAAGGAGCAATTATATTTTCCAAATACGGGTTCTTTATTTTGCATTTACTAACTAAATGTATTTTTTTCCAGTCCTGGAACTTGAAGTGAGGGCCAGGGGTCTGTTACTGAGGAGTTTTTGTTTTGTTTTGGATTTTTTTGCTCAAGGGTAGCACTCTACCCCTTGAGGCACAGCACCATTTACAGTTTGTCTTTTTCTATTTATTTGGTACTAAAGAATTGATCCCAGGTATTCATTCATGCTAGGCAATAACTGTACAATGAAGTCACATTTTCAGAGACCTAAATGACTTTCTTAAGATGGCATTAATATTTCATTCCATTACTACGTATTATAATTTCGGCCAAGTGGTAGAGAAGAAGTGGAAACAATACTAAGTCCAGTAAGGCTGACATTCCCATCACATCACTAAGGAAATACACTCTTAAAACCTGCAGGACTGATAGGGCTGTTACATGTGACATTATTATGTAAAACACTCTTAACAGTCATCTCCGACATCCATAATTTTCTGCTTCCACTTTCATGGTCAAGCTCCAAATATCTAAGCCTTTTTATTCATTGGATGTGTTTCCTAGGAAGGAAGAAGGAGGATGTGGAAGGTGATGGTTGAAAAATATGTATAATGGTTCCCTGACCACATTTTTTGCATTTTTAAAAAGTGCTACTGATGAGCTCCCATTTACATCTAATTGACTATGCTATTTGCACAAGATTCAGATAAATGAAGGCATTTATTCTGGTGGATAGTCACATATATTAACAAAATCCATTTCTGGGAAAAAATGATACTAAGTAACAAAGTATAAAGTATTGTCTTTAAAATGGTTTCTTCTAGCAGAACAAAATGTAGTATTGAAATGATTACTCCAGCTTTCTATGAGATGTTATGGTGTCTCAGTATCAAAATGTTCTCTAATTCCTGTAACATCCGAGCATTAAAGACATGATTTGAAGATCTCAGTAGTTTTAGAAACAAAGATACATAATAACTTCCTTCTTGCAGAGACATGTGATAGCAAGTATGATTGACTGTATTATAGTTCTCATTTTTTTCCCTCTTCATCACAAGTGTTGCATATTTTGGCATACTACCCTATGTCATGAATCAGCTCCCTGTAGTTCAGATTTAACTCTACTCTGCAATGTCACGATGGGTCATGTGAGCTACTTCAGTTTACAAAAGTGAACCAGAGATGGCGACAGGCTATTTCTAGGGGATTTCTGTCCCATTCTCTGTGTCTAACAGCTGACTTGTTTTCCCTTCAATATAAAAATAGCATATTTCCAGAGGTAATCTTCCTTCAGCTTATATACTGGAGGAATATACCATGTGAAATTGAGTCAAAAGTCAAATACAGCCACATACATATAAGACAGCAAGAATTAAGCTATTATTAGAATATGATACATGATATTAGATTCTTACCATCCTTGTATACTTTTATGAGAGTTGAGTATGGCACACCAGAATTTAACAAATACTAAACAAGAAATAAGCAAATAGATAAAATTTCCTGTTTGATGCGACTACACTTTTTTTTATAAAGAAGCATTCTCCATATGATCACTTTTGTAGTTAGCTTTTTGTATAAATGGGTTTAATCACTCTAGAGCACTGTATTTATTATCCACAATCATTACCCAGACATCGTGATTAAGATGAGGAAAAACAAAATGTTAGATTTCTCATCATTTTTTCATTATTTAGAGAATACTTTATTCGTTTCTGTAATCGAACCCACGTAGATAAGACCTTGCATATTTAAGAGAGTGCATTTACCCCTGTACAAATGGAAAAAATTAAGTTTAATATTTTTAGACCAATATGGCTATTAATTTCTGTACAAGACCAACTCAACACGGTAAACTGGGACACTGTTTCCAACTTTGACAGCACAGCTAAAGTTTACAAAAATTCAAATCACACACACACACACACACACACATATATATATATATATATATATATATATATATATATATATAGAGAGAGAGAGAGAGAGAGAGAGAGAGAGAGAGAGAGAGAGAAATAATAGCAGTATGTTATGCATCAATAGCAGCAATAGCTTTTCCAGGTTCTGCAGTCATGTGAACAAAACTAGACACCCAGCACATCCATTAATAAAAAGAAAAAAAGATAAAAAAAACAAAACCCCATAAAAATGCGAAGTTCTGTTACTGTTGTGGTACCTGGCACCATTTTTTTTAACTTCTGAATCATCATCTGGAAAGAAAACATTTTTTTAATTTTATTTGTGAACATACTGTAGAGAGGGGTTACAATTACATGGGCAGGATAATGCATGCATTTCTTACCAAGCATTGTAGCCTTCTCCTTTGTTTACCCTTCACATCCTTTCCAACCCTCTCCCGTCCCCCTCACACATTCCTCCCCCCATCCTCCCCCCCGCAGAACAGACATACAACTTGTACTTCTCATTGTTGCAACAGGTCCACCTGTATCCTTAAACGACTTGTTTTTCCCCATCTCCTCCACAAGTTATACTGACATCAAATATGTGAAAGCAGGGGTTATACTGTGGGGAAGGGACATAAAAAGCAACAAAGAAATAATCTAATAAATGAGTTAGAAACACACGCATGAAAGAAAAAACATTAAAATACATACCTAAGGGTTCATTTCCCTAACATCACATTATCTGAACTTTTCTGCTTGACTCATACATATACTGGATATTGCAAATAAGGGAAACCATGGGACCTATGTTTCTTTGGGCCTGGCTTACTTCACTTAATATATTTTTTCCAAGTTGTTCCATTTCCTAACAAATGGGGCAATGTCATTCTTTCTGATGGAGGCATAGAATTCCTTTGTGTATATATACCACATTTTCTTGATCCATTCATCTACTGAGGGGCATCTAGGTTGGTTCCATATCTTAGCTAGGGTAAATAATGCTGCAATAAACATAGTTGTGCTGGTAGCTTTAGTGTGGTCTTGTTTGTAAACATTTGGGTAAATGCCCAAAAGTGGGATTGCTGGGTCATAGGGGAGCTCTATGTGAAGTCTTTCGAGGAAACTCCATACTGCTTTCCAAAGTGGTTGAACAAATTTACACTCCAACCAACAATGAAATAAGGTTCCTTTCTGTCCACATCCCCTCCAGCATCTGTTGTTGTTAGAGTTCTTGATTTTTGCCATTCTAACTGGAGTGAGGTGGTATCTCAATGTTGTTTTGATTTTCATTTCTTTTATGGCTAGGGAGTTTGAGCATTTCTTCATGTGTCTATTGGCCATCGTTCTTTCTTCTTCAGAGAAGTTTCTCTTTAAGTAATTAGCCCACTTATTTATTGGGCAATTGTTTCTTTGAGGATTTGTTCTTGGGGGATTTAATTTTTTGAGTTCCAAGTATAATTTAGATGAGACCCTTGTCCATTGTATGGCTAGTGAAGATCTTCTCCCAATCCGTGGGCTTTCTATTGATCTTGCTAGCTATGTCCTTTGCCATGAAGAAGCTCTGCAACTTCATGCAATCCCATTTGTCCAGCCTTTCTTTGATTTGTTGTGTTTCCGGGTCTCTATTCAGAAAATTTTGGCCTGAGCCAAGGAGACCTAGGGTTTCTCCTATTCCATCCTGTAATGCTTTCAGAGTGTCTGCTTTGACTTCGAGGTCTTTGATCCATTTAGAGTTGATTCTGGTGCAGGGTTATATATAAGGTCTAGCTTTAGTTTTCTACAAGTAGTTAACCAATTTTGCCAGCACCATTTACTGAAGAGGCTGTCTTTCTTCCATTCTATTGTTTTAGCTCCCTTATCGAAGAATAGATGGCTATAGGTTTGTAGGTTCATTTCTGGGTTTTCAATTCTATTCCATTGGTCCTGAGGTCTGTTCTTATGCCAATACCAAGCTGTTTTGATTACTATGGCTTTATAGTAGAGTTTGAAATTTGTTATTGATATTCCTCCAGCAGTGTTCTTTCCGTTGAGGAGCGTTTATGCTATTCAGGGTCTTTTATTGTTCCATATGAATTTTTGGATTGCCTCTTCTATTTCCTTGAAGAACGAGGTTGGAATTTTGATGGGTATTGCTTTGAATTTGAAGATATCCTTGGGAAGTATTGCCATTTTCATGATGTTAATCTTTCCAATTCAGGAGCATGGGAGGTTTTGCCATTTTCTATGTTCTGTGTTGATTTCCTTTTTCAAGATTTTAAAGTTTTCATCATAGAGGTCCTTCACTTCTTTGGTTAAGTTGATTCCTAGGTATTTTATTTTTTGTTGGGCTATTACAAATGGAGTTGCTTTCCTAATTTCAGCCACACTTTTCTCATTGTTGTCATACAGAAAATCCATTGATTTTGCGGGGTTAGTTTTATACCCTGCTACTTTGCCAAAGTTTTGAATCAGCTTGAGTAATTTGGGAGTGGAATCTATGGGATTCTTTAAATACAAGATCATCTGGTCTGCAAAGAGGGAGAGTTTTATTTCTTATTGGAAAGAAAACATTCTTGAGAAACATCATTAAAAATAGCTCTGATAAAACACATTCACTACTTCTACGTATCATAAAGCAGGTACAAGTTATTTATAATCACAGATGGATGATACAGTACTGTCCTACATCTATAATACTAGAGGATACAATTAAAAAGGCACTATTAAGACTTGTTTCTACTTTTCCAGAGGGCCAAATGATGGTATGACACAGCTTATGAAGAACTGCACTTTCTTAGATAGGAGTTCCTTGATCAGTTTGACAGTTCCAAGTACTCAGTACTTTGTCTCTTAGTACTCAGTACTTAATCCCTTAACATCAGCCACAAACCGTTTGAAAATTGAGGTGCGGGAGAAGGAAGAGGAAATAATCCCCAAACAACAAACAAAAACTATACCCAACATCCACTGGACTCATACGAAGATGACTGAGTGAAGGTAAGCAAGACTCAACTTGTCTGTTGTATGTTTGAATGGCGAGAATCTCACAGAGCCTGATGAGAGTGTAGCCAGGCCCTGGACGTATGGATGCTGTCATTAATAGTTCACCGTTTGCTCACTCATCCAGGATATCCTTCTCTTTTTCTCTTCTCTTTTTTTAGTGTGAATTTTCATCCTTTCTCCAAATTCTCCTATTAATAAAGGAAGAATGACACTTTGTGGATATCAAGCAAGAGGCTTCACAGCCAGAATTTCATTCTTTCAGAAATAAGTGAAGTAAAACAGAGTAGCTCGACGAAGAATAAAGTTTTTTCCCCTGTCTGGCTCCCACTATAGTGTCTTAACATGAGTTAATTATCTAATAAAACATTTGCCTTGGCTAATTTTTTTAATATAGATTTTAAATAAAAAATAATTTTTAAAAAATTTTAAAAATACCTTTTAAATAAATAGTAATTTGTTGTTTGCTTTTGGCAGGCATGAAATAAGGCTGCATTTTCATTGGGTGAGTTAAGAGATTAAATTTTATGAGAATCTAACATAATGAAAAATAGATGATTTTAAGATAAATAGCTTATAGGTACATTTTTAACATGAAATATCCACAGAGACATCTTTTTTCTTCTTTTCCTCTCCACACTCGTTCAACTTCAATAACCAATTCATGTAATTGAAATATCTGTGTTTTGGGGAATAAATTAGACATAAAAAGTTACAGAAAGAGAACCAATATTAAATGGTGTATTCTTTAAAAATAGCACTCAAATAAATATTAGCCATAATTCCAAAATAATAGCCATCAAATGATATTGAAAAGAGAAGAGTTTAAGCAGAATGTATAAAAAGTGATAGTGCCAGAACTGCTTCAGGAGCTGCTCTCTGGGATTTAGGGTTTCTAGAACATTACGTTTTAACCAGGATTAATTGCCTTCAAGGACGATATTTTTTAGTTATATTTCATTGAAGAAATATGTGGTTCAAATTTAATGAAAAGATAACAGGTTATAATCTGTATTTCTCTAAGGTGTTTAGTATTGATATTTTTTATTGTGAAAATACCGTACATAGGGTTTACAATTACATGGGCAAGGATATCCGTACATTTCTAATCAAGCATTGATGTTTCCTCCTTTTTTTCTCCTTTTCATCCCTTCCCAACTCCCACCCCCATCAACCCTGCCCCGGCAAAATTTGTAAAGTTCGTTTTTCTACATAACGACTTGTACATCTGATTGTTGTAATGGGTCGACCAGTATCCCTATTTAAACGATTTGTTTTTTCCCTTCCCCTCCATAAATTATACCAACATCAAATACAGTGAAAGCAGGGTTATACCATGGGGGAGGGACATTCAAAGCAACAAAGAAATAGTAACAATCACATGTAAGAAAAAATATTTGAATATTTATCTTGTGGTTCATTGTCCCTAACATCATATTATCTGACCTTTTCTGCTTGTTTCAAACATATACTAGTTATTGCAAATAAGGGAAACCATGGGACCTATGTTTCTTTGAGCCTGGCTTACTTCACTTAATATAATTTTTCCATCTTTCCATTTCGGAACAAATGGTGCAATGTCATTCTTTATAATTTAGCCATAGAATTCCATTGTGAATATATACATTTTCTTGATCCATTCATCTACTGAGGGATGTCTGGTTGCTTCCATCTTAGCTAAGGTAAATAATGCTGCAGTAAAAATAGTTGTGCTGGTAGCTTTAGTATGGTCTTATTTGTGATCATTTGGGTAAATGCCCAAAAGTGGGATTGTTGGGTCATACGAGAGATCTATGTGGAGTCTTTTGTGGAATCTTCATACTACTTTTCAAAGTGGTTGAACAAGTTTTTCTCTCACCAACAATGCAGTAGGGTTCCCTACTGTCCACATCCCTTCTAGCATATGTTGTTATTAGAGTTCTTAATCATAGCCATTCTATGAGGTGAGGTGGTATCACAATGTTGTTTTTATTTGCATTTCTTTTATGACTAGGGAGGTTGAGCAATTCTTCATGTGTCTATTGGTCATGCTTCTTTCTCCTTCAGAGAAGTTTCTCTTTGAGTCTTTAGCCCACTTATTTATTGGGCAGTTTTTTTGAGGACTTGTTGTTGGGGGATTTATTTTTTTGAGTTCCGGGTATATTTTAAATATGAGACCCTTGTACATTGTATGACTATTGAAGATCTTCTCCCAATCCGTGGGCTTTCTATTGATCTTCTAATTATGTCCTTTGCCATGCAGAAGTTCTGCAATTTCATGCAATCCCATTTGTCCAACCTTTCTTTGATTTGTTGTGTTTTCTGGGTCTCAATTAAGAAAATTTGGCCTGTGCCAAGTAGTACTAGGGTTTCCCCTATTCTGTCCTGTAATGTTTTCAGAGTGTTTGCTTTGACTCCGAGGTCTTTGATCCATTTGATGTTGGTTCTGGAGCAGGGTCATATATAAGGTTCTATCTTTAGTTTTCTACAAGTGATTAACCAATTTTGCCAGCACCATTTTCTGAAGAGGTTTTCTTTTTTCTATCCTATATTTTTTTAACTTCCTTATCAAAGATTAGTTGGCTATATGTCTGTAGGTTCATTTCTGATTTTTCACTTCTAATCCATTGATCCTGAGGTTTGTTCTTGTGCCAGTCCCAAGGTGTTTTGATTACTATTGCTTTGTAATATAGTTTGAAATTTGGTATTGATATTCCTCCAGCACTGTTCTTTCTGTTAAGGGTCGTTTTTGCTATTTGAGGTCTTTTGTTGTTCTCTATGAATTTTGGGATTGCCTCTTCTATTTCCTTGAAGAATGAGGTTGGAATATTGATTAGGTATCGGACTGAATTTTTAGATAGCCTTTGGAAATATTGGCATTTTCACGATGTTGATCCTTCCAATCCTGGAGCAGGGGAGGTTTTGGCACTTTCTAAGTTTTGTTTGATTTCCTTTTTCATGTTTGTACATAGGCTTTATATGTGTATAAAAATAATAATGCTATTAAAGAATTTATGACTAAGAGTTTTTGAACTGAGTAATACATTTCTGTATTAAGTGTGTACACAATGGGGGATAAGGTCTAATTATTGACAACAGGTATATACCTGAGGAGGATCAGAACAGCAATTAAGTCACACAAAAAAGAATGAAAGAGCAAAAAATGAAAAGAATGAAAAGGATAAAAAAAGAAACAAACCCAAAAAATCAGTTCAGATTTTAAAAAATCACATGCACACTTACACACATATACATCTAAAATAAAAATTATGTTGTAAAAAAATTAATAGAAAACAATTTTCAACAAAAATTTTAAAAGGTACAAAAATATTTCTTTGATTTTTGGGGGGGGGAGGGAGTTGATGAGAAGATCCTGTATCTCTCTTGTGCCCATCACGTCTCTTGGTAGAGTCTCTGGTCTGAATGTGCTATTTGGTTTTCCTGACGTTTGATTGGTTTCTTAAATCAGTTTGATCAAGCAGAAAAATTCTCTGCTTTATCCAGGATTTTGTGATCTGCCTCCCAGGCTAGTTCAGTGGGAGGGAGATCTGCTTTGAGTATTACAAAAGAGGGAGATGGCTGTTTCTTCTAGTTTGGAGATGCTGTGATGAGGCTAAGTTCTTGGTAGAGTTGAGGCCTTTCAGAAAACAATAGCTTTGCCCTAAGGGGCTAGTTTGTGAGAAACTCACAGAGCCCAGCCTGGAGCCATTCTCAGGGTTTATGTTTACTAAATTTCAATTGTTTTTCTAGGTTGCTTTAGGGAGGGGCAGCTCTGGCTCTGTTTACCCAGTGTAGAAAGTCACTCCTCTGGGGGCAGAGTTTTCACTGCCTGGGCTGGGTGAAGCTGAGCCTGGCAGGTCAGGTGAGGTTCCTGTGACCTGCTAAATGACTCTTTTGTTTTCTTCCAAGGCCTGAGTTAAAGCTAGCTGCTCAGCCAGGCTTGTCAGTATCAAAGATGGAGATCTCTGGTGGGGGTAGTGGTGGCTTTCCCTCCTCTGCTCTTTGAGAAGCAGTGCGGATGTCACGGTTCTATTCACGCCAGTGTCTTTGTTCCTGGGTCGTCTCTGGCCTGCGATCTGCAGGATGAAGATATCTGCTCCTTGTCAGTTCTTGCTGGTGTTGAGTAGAATCAGCTTCCCAGCCTTGTCTGGTGCCTTAGTCCCTGAATCTCTATGTTGTAGGTATGGCTGCTATGGCCACCACTGCTCTCCCTGCCACAGCCGCGGCTACCTGCAAGTGCTCAGATCTGTCTCCTTGCCTGGATTTTCCCTCTCTGGCTAAAGAAACTCTCTGTATTGTGATGGGACACTTGGTGTAATTCTCTGGCCTAGGAATGTGCACCAGAAAACTAAAACTGCTTTCTCTGCGAGAGGTTGTTTATCATGCAGTTTCTTCTCTGCCATCTTCTTCCGAATGCCCTAATAATGCCTTTTATTTTAACATTAAAGTTGTAAATAACACATTTGAAGTCCTAGTGAAATTTGAAGGTTCAGATTTAAAGTTAAATTTTCAAAATTCCCAAATATTGCATTTTTGCAACCAATATGGAAAACAGGCATGTTTTATCCTCAAGACTGTCATTATTTCATATGCAAAAAGTTAAATAAATATAATATTAATTCAGTGTAATTCAGTGGAAATAAGAAATCATATACTTACGTAATGCATCAATTCCATAGATTATAAGGTCTATCGATCAAAATACTATACTTGTTTTAAGTAGATTACTTAAGACATAAAGCAAGTGATAATTTTCTTTAATCAGTGAAGTTGATATAGAAGTTCTGTGTGCTTGATACATGTCAATTTACACATATGCTTGGCTCATCTCAATGTTATTTGAGGATAACTGAGAAAAGAACTAGAAAAAAAATCACTCAAATGTTTAGCTTTATTTTGTGGCTAAATATGTCTTTTCTATATCTCTTTATTTTATTTGAAAAATCTGGTAAATTTATTTAAGTTACATCAACAATAATGAGAAATAAACAGCCCACAACTCCTTAAAAGACAATTAATAAGAAAACAAAGAAATGATAAAGAAACAAATAGAATGTCATTTTGCACGTGGTCATTGTATATTGTGGTGCTTTGTAATTGTTTATTGTGTGACTATCCCATTAATCTGGCTCAAATCACTAGGGCTACTAGATGAAAATTTCAAAATCTAGAGCAGCTAACACAGCTGTGCAGTTATTTGTGGGTTTCTCTATAGTAGTAGCTGGGCATAAACACTAAAAAGGAAATAATTCTAGTTCTCTGCAGGTAAGAATGTGATAAAAAGCATACTTTTATATTCCTAAATGAAATAAGAAGAACACACCTTCAAAGCTTACTATACCATTAGCCCTTTAAATAACAGTGCCATTTTTAAGACAATATAGAGGATTAAAGTCTTTCATCTCCCCCATCCATTACTGCCACTCACAAATCATTGCCAAGGTAAATTTCCAGTTCTTTTTTACATTTAAATGGCTTAGGAATAACATAAAAAATAATTCAAGTTGTTGACAAAATTTAATTTAGAATAAGCAAGCAAACGAGATTCAACTCCATAGTATAACCTTTAGGAAAAGTGAATTAAGGAATATGGCATGTCCTTTGTAATGTAATATTAGAAATTAGGGCAAAATTCCAGAAAGAGACTCTGGAAGAAGGAAAAAGAAGTCTTTGATAAGATATATTAAAGATTACCTAGGGACAAGTAATTTTGCCTACCTTTTCTATTATATGATAATGTAACATATTTTTGTTTGCTAATCAGTGAAACTCAAAGAGATTTTTAAATATAATAGGAAAAATGCATAGTCATGAATGAATGAAATTAGGGAGTAGATGGCTCAGGAGCTAGGTGATTCTGTAAAATATTCTCATTATTTTGAATAATCTGGTGTTTATGTGTGTGTGGATTTATGAATGTATTTATGTCTGGGCAGGAAAGTTTGATTATTAGATCATTGCTGGTACACAATGTCTGGAACTTAACCTGAGTCAGAGTGGTAAATACGTGTGTGTGTGTGTGTGTGTGTGTGTGTGTGTGTGTGTGTGTGTGTGTGTGTTCGTGTGTGTGTGTGTGTGTATGTGTGTGTGTGTGTGTGTGTGTGTGTGTGTGTGTGTGTGTGTGTGTGTGTGTGTGTGTGTGTATGGGTGTGCCTGCAAGTCTGTATTTAGAAGGAAGAATCTTATTTCCCTCAGGGTATACAATTTATTATATTAGGTATACTACATTAATGACAGCAGATAAAAGTAATTAACATTTCATGCTATATGTTTTTGTTCATATGATTGCATGAACAATCTAAAAAGTTATGTTTGGGGATTGAGTTTTGTGGAAGGTCAACTGAAAGTATAAACTTCTGGAATCTTGAGAAAGGTATCAATGGCAAACATTTCAGTGTAGATCAAGTTTAGACAACACTTGTAAAGGATATATAACCCTATTTGAAAATGCAATATTTATTCATTTTTCCATAGCTACATTATTCATAAATTTGTAGGAAAACAAGTTCAATTATGGAAACATAATGTAATGTCATTATTTACTGCATTCAGTTTAACACTTTAGTTTCGTCAAGTCGAAATACCATTTATTTCTTCTGTATAGGAAAGAAAATGCAAAATATTAGAATTTGCGCCATAGTTCACATTAGGAAGCTTTGTCCGTATCAATAAGTTTATTTCTTTTGTTTCTGATTTCCTATTTATAATTCTGTTTTTAAGGACTTTTTCTTTCTCCAAATTTGAGACTTGAATATACCTCATGCTCTCAGTTTTTGGTAACAGTAGTCAGTGTAACATTAGAACCATGCCTCCAGCCCAGAAATTTTTGTAGTTAAATGGAAGTAGAACCTCATGAAATTCCCTACCAGCCTGAGAACCATTATCTCACAAGTGCCATCCTTCTTATTCACTAGAATCATACAGATGAGTCATGGACTCCAAGAATCAATGACTTTTCTTTTTTTTTTTTTTTAATTTTATTTTATTTGAGAACATACTGTACAGAGGGGTTAAAATTACATTGGCAGGATAATGCATACATTTCTTACCAAGCATTGCAGCCTTCTCCTTTGTTTACCCTTCACCTCCCTTCCCAGCCTCCCCCCTCCCCCCACCCAATCATACCCCCCTACCCCCCCACTCCGACGTTGTAAAGCTTGCTTTGACATGACATTTTGTAATTCTCCTTGTTACAAGAGATCCACCAGAATCCTTAAACGACTTGTTTGTCCCCCTCTCCTCCACATGTTATACTGACATCAAATAAAGTGAAAGCGGGGGTTACACTGTGGGGGAGGGACATACAAAGCAACAAAGAAATAATCTTATAAATGCGTTAGAAACACATGCATGAAAGAAACGAAAACATTAAAATACATATTTAAGGGTTCGTTTTCCTAACATCACATTATCTGACCTTTTCCGCTTGACTCATACCTATACTAGATATTGCAAATAAGGGAAACCATGAGACCTACGTTTCTTTGGGCCTGGCTTATTTCACTTAATATAATTTTTTCCAAGCCTTTCCATTTCCTAACAAATGGGGAAATGTCATTCTTTCTGATGGAGGCATAGAATTCCATTGTGTATATATACCACATTTTCTTGATCCATTCATCTACTGAGGGGCTTCTGGGTTGGTTCCATATCTTAGCTATGGTAAATAATGCTGCAATAAACATAGTTGTGCTGGTAGCTTTAGTGTGGTCTTGTTTGTATACATTTGGGTAAATGCCCAAAAGTGGGATTGCTGGGTCATAGGGGAGATCTATGTGAAGTCTTCTGAGGAACCTCCATACTGCTTTCCAAAGTGGTCGAAAAAGTTTACATTCCCACCAACAATGAAGTAAGGTTCCTTTCTGTCCACATCCCCTCCAGCATCTGTTGTTGTTAGAGTTCTTGATTTTTGCTGTTCTAACTGGAGTGAGGTGATATCTCAATGTTGTTTTGATTTGCATTTCTTTTATGGCTAGGGATGTTGAACATTTCTTCATGTGTCTAATGGCCATCCTTCTTTCTTCTTCAGAGAAGCTTCTCGTTAAATCTTTCGCCCACTTATTTATTAGGCAGTTGTTTCTTTGAGGATTTGTTGTTGGGTGGTTTAATTTTTTGAGTTCCAAGTATATTTGAGATATGAGACCCTTGTCCGTTGTATGGCTAGTAAAGATCTTCTCCCAATCGGTGGGCTTTCTATTGATCTTGCTAGCAATGTCATTTGCCCTGCAGAAGCTCTGCAACCTTATGCAATCCCATTTGTCCAACCTTTCTTTGATTTGTTGTGTTTCCGGGTCTCTATTCAGAAAATTTCGGCCTGAGCCAAGGAGACCTAGGTTTTCTCCTATTCCATCCTGTAATGTTTTCAGAGTGTCTGCTTTGCCTTGGAGGTCTTTGATCCATTTGGAGTTGATTCTGGTGCAGGGTGATATATAAGGATCTAGCTTTAGTTTTCTACATGTAGGTTACCAATTTTGCCAGCAACATTTACTGAAGAGGCTGTCTTTCTTCCATTCTATTGTTTTAGCTTCCTTATCGAAGATTAGATGGCTATAGGTCTGTAGGTTCATTTCTGGGTTTTCAATTCTATTCCATTGGTCCTGAGGTCTGTTCTTATGCCAATACCAAGCTGTTTTGATTACTATGGCTTTATAGTAGAGTTTGAAATTTGTTATTGATATTCTGCATCAGTGTTCTTTCCGTTGAGAAGTGTTTTTGCTATTCGGGGTCTTTTATTGTTCCATATGAATTTTTGGATTGCCTCTTCTATTTCCTTGAAGAATGATGGTGGAATTTTGATTGGTATTGCGTTGAATTTGTACATAGACTTGGGAAGTATTGCCATTTTCATGATGTTAATCTTTCCAATCCAGGTGCATGGGAGGTTTTGCCATTTTTTAAGTTCTGTGTTGATTTCCTTTTTCAAGATTTTAAAGTTTTCATCATAGAGGTCCTTCACTTCTTTAGTTAAGTTAATTACTAGGTATTTTATTTTTTGTGGGGCTATTACAAATGGAGTTGCTTTCCTAATTTCAGCCACACTTTTCTCATTGTTGGCATACAGAAAAGCTATTGATTTTTGGGGGTTAATTTTATAACCTGCTACTTTGCCAAAGTTTTGAATCAGCTTGAGTAATTTGGGGGTGGAGTCTATGGGATTCTTTAAATACAAGATCATGTCATCTGCAAAGAGGGAGAGTTTTATTTCTTATTTCCCTATTTGGATCCCCTTTATGTCTGCATCTTGTCTTATTGCTGTAGCTAGGCATTCTAATACTAGATTGAAGAGAAGTGGAGAGCGTGGGCATCCTTGTCTTGTTCCTGAGTTAAGAGGAAATGGCTTCAGTTTTTCACCATTGAGTATAATGCTGGCTGTAGGTTTGTCATATACAGCCTTTATTGTATTGAGGAATGTTCCATGGATTCCTAATTTTTCCAGAACCTTCATCATAAAGGGGTGTTGGATCTTGTCGAATGCTTTTTCTGCGTCTATTGAGATAACCATGTGGTTCTTGTTCTTGCTCTTGTTGATGTGATGAATAATATTAATTGATTTGCGTATATTGAACCAGCTTTGCATCCCTGAAATGAATCCTGTTTGATCGTGGTGTATGATTTTTGGATGAATTGTTGAAGTTGATTGGCCAAAATTTTGTTGAGAAGTTTTGCATCGATGTTCATCAAAGAAATGGGTCTATAGTTCTCTTTCTTTGATGAGTCCCTGCCTGGTTTTGGGATGAGGGTTATGATGGCTTCATAGAATGTGTTCGGTAGTGAGCTTTCTTTTTCAATTTCATTGAAGAGTTGGAGGAGAATTGGTGTGAGTTCTGCTTTGAAGGCCTTGTAAAATTCCGCTGTAAAACCATCTGCTCCTGGACTTTTCTTAGCTGGGAGGTCTCTTAATGCTGTTTCTATTTAAATGCTTGATATGGGCTTGTTAAGCTGGTTTAACTCATCTTGGTTTAGTTTTGGCATGTCAATATTTGCTAGGAAAAGGTCCATTTCTGTCAAGTTGTCGAACTTATTAGCATAAAGTTTTGAGAAGTATTCCCTTATAATGTTCTGAATCTTGGTTGTTTCCGTGGTGATGTTTCCATTCTCATCTCTGAGTTTATTAATTTGGGTGTGTTCTCTTCTTTTTCTGATAAGATTTGCTAAGGGTCTGTCAATTTTGTTAAGTTTTTCAAAGAACCAACTCTTTGTTTTGTTGATTCTTTCTATAGTTTTTTTGTATTCTAATTCATTTAATTCTTATTTAATTTTGATTATTTCTTTCCATCTACTGGATTGGGTTTTATCTTGCTGCTCTTTTTCAAGGAGGTTTAGATGTCATTAAATTGCTAGTTTCAGATCTCTCCAATTTGTTGATGTAGGAGCTCAGAGCTATAAACTTGCCTCTGAGTACTGCCTTTGCTGTGTCCCAGAGGAGCTGGTAATTTGTGTGTTCATTTTTGTTGAATAGCATGAACATTTGAATTTCCTTTCTAATCTCTTCCATGACCCACTCTTGATTCAGCAGTGTGTTGTTTAGCCTCCATGTGATACCGGACTTTCTTTGGTGGCTTTTGGTGTTGAGTTCTAATTTTATTCCCTTGTGATCAGAGAGAATGCAGGGTATAACTTCAATGTTTCTGAATTTAGACAAGTTTGCTTTGTGGCCTAGAATGTGGTCTATTTTAGAAAACGTTCCATGTGCTGCTGAGAAGAATGTGTATTCTGATGCTGCTGGGTGAAATGTTCGGTAAATGTCTGTTAAGTATAGTTGATCTATGCAGCTGTTTAGATCTGCGGTTTCTCTGTTGAGTTTTTGCCGAGTTGATCTGTCTAGTGGAGAGAGTGGTGTGTTGAAATCCCCAACAATTAATGTCATTGGATCTATATGGGATTTGAAGGAAAGTAGTGTTTCTTTGAGAAATTTGGGTGCTCCATTGTTTGGCGAATAGCTATTTAGAATTGTAATATCCTCCTGAAGGAGAGGTCCTTTAATTAGTATGTAGCGACCTTCTTTATCTCTTCTCACGATTTTTAATTTGAAGTCTATTTTATCTGATATTAGGATTGCAACTCCCGCCTGTTTATGAGGGCCGTTTGCTTGGTAGATTTTGTTCCAGCCTTTAACCTTGAAAATGTGTTTGTTTTTACGGGCAAGATGTGACTCCTGCAGGCAGCAGATAGAAGGGTCTTGTTTTTTAATCCAACTAGACAGTCTATGTCGCTTAATTGGAGAGTTCAGTCTGTTAACGTTAAGAGATAGGACTGAGAGGTATTTGGGAGTTCCTGCCATGTTATCTACCTTCTTGGGGGCTGGGAAAGCTGGGTTCTTCCTATGGTTCTTGGATTCTCAGTTTGGGTGCAGTTTGTTGGCCTTTATTGTGGTCTTGTTGGTTTTCTATGTGTAGGACATCTTTAAGAATCTTTTGTAGGCCTGGTTTGGTGGAGATGTATTGTTTCCATTTTTCTTTGCTGTGGAAGGTTTTTATTTGGCCTTCAGTTATAAAGGAGAGTTTAGCTGGGTACAGTATTCTTGGTTGATAGTTGTTTGTTTTTAGGGCATGGCATACATCATTCCAGGCTCTTCTTGCTTTGATTGTCTCTGCTGAGAAATCTGAGGTGATTCTAATTGGTTTCCCTTTATAGGTGATTACCCTTTTCTCCCTCACAGCTTTAAGGATCTTTTCCTTGTTCTGAGTTGATCCTGTTTGGATTATAATGTGACAGTGGGATGTCCTCTTCTGGTCTGGTCTATTTGGGGTTCTAAAGGCTTCTTGTATCTGAATAGGCCTATCTTTTTGCATGTTTGGGAAGTTCTCTGCTAGGATCCTGTTAAACAAATTTCCTAGACCATTAACTTCTGTTTCTAGGTGCTCCTCTACACCCATTATCCTTAAGTTAGGCCTTCTGATGGTGTCTTCCAGGTGTTGGATAGATCTATCATATTTCTTGGACTTGTCTTGGATGGTTGTATGTTCTTTCTCTATAATATCTAGGCTGTCTTCAATCCCTGAGATTCGATCTTCTGCATGGTCTAACCTGCTGTCAAGACTCTCTACTTTGTTTTTTATCTCTTTTCCTTCTACTTGGTCAGCTTTGATGGCTTCAAGTTCTTTGTTGAAACTCTGTTTTAGGTCTTGTATGAATCTCTTTACTTCCTTAATTTTGTGTTCAGTGTTTGTCCTCAAATCACTTAGTTGATTGGATATGGTTTCTTTGGACTCCCATTCCATCTGTTGGGTTCCATTCAGCATTCCCTTTGTGGTCTCCCAGACTTCCTTCAGCTCTTTGTTAATGGATTCTATGGATGCCTTTAGTGATCTTTCTGTGTTCTCTACCTGGTCTCTCAATTCCTGTATTACTCTTTGTTTAGCTTCCTCACTTTCGTGGGATTCCTACAGTTCTCTTTGAGTGTTCTCAGCCTGCTCACGCCATTCTTCCCTTTCTCTTTGAGTATTCTCAAGTTGTTCATGCAAATCCTGTATCAGTTTTTGAGTAGCTTCCTCACGCTTATGATATTCCTGTATAAACTTCTGGGATGCCTCCTCTCTCTCCCTATCACGCTCATAGAGAGTCCTTTGTAAGTTGTCAAGCTTCTCATTTATCATGTTTGCCACCAGTGTTTGTAGAGCTATTTGGGAACTCTCCTCTGGATTGTTCATTATCTGATCTGACCCCTGATTATCAAGATTGGGAATTGAGATGCCCGAATTTGCCATTTTTCTTGTGTTTTTCCGGCTTACTCTGCCCATTTGAGATGAAGATAGTACCAGTTTTGTGCTAGAACACTATCTTAAGGCAACCATCAACCAAAGTTTGTATTTGTACAGTCAATAGTCTACAGATACAATCTAGTTCAACAGATACATCTATTCAACATCAAACAACTATATTTTAAAGGACTTCGAACCGCAGAAAAGAATTTGGAAAACCAGAAATTTTTAGGGTTAGGGAGAGATGTGGGTGAAAAATAGGAATAGATTGGTGTGGGGAGGCACAGGGAGAGTTAACTATGTCCTAATCACAAAGCAGGAAATGGGTTGGGTAGGATGCAAGTAGAGAGAGAGAGAAAAAGAAGAGAGGGATAGGGGAATGAAAAGAGACCAGAAAAAAAATAGAAACGTAAAAATTAATGTTATTGTAGAGATTAAAAGACCATCTATTTAGAGAGGAATGTGAATATGTTGTGAGAAAGGGAGGGACATAGAGGAGATGTGAAAATACTTTAAGGATGGGAAAGGGAGAAGAAAAGATCAGAAGTTCAGTAGAGCTAGACAAAAAACAAAAAGATAATTATGAAAGAAAGAAAAAGAGAAAGAAGATAAGAAAAGAAAGGAAAACGCTCATTTACATATTCCTAAAATAAAAATTATAAGAGGAGAAAAAAAAATTTACTGGAAACCAATTATTTTTTCAGAAGAGGCAAAAATTAAAGATTAATAAAAGTTTTAAAAGAGAAAAAAATTTATATATATATATATATATAAGGTAGCAAAAAACAAAAAACAAACATTAAAAAAGAAAAGAAGAAGAAAAAAAGAAAGAAAAGAAAAAAAAAAGAAAAAAAAAAGTCCTTTGATTTTTTTTTTGGGGGGGAGGGGTGGGAAGAATCCTGCATCTCCCTTTTGTCTGTAACCAGCCGTTTGTTGGAGTCTCTGGTCGGCTTGAGGTCCTGCGGCTTGATTGGTTTCTTAAGTCGGTTTGTTGGAAGAGGCAGAAAAATGCTCTGCTTTACCCAAGATTTTGAGATCCCCCTCCCAGGTTAGTTTTCTAGGAGGGTGATCTGCTTTGAGAATCACAAAAGAAGGGGATGCAGTGGTGAGGCTAGGTTCTGGGTAGAGTTGAGGCCTTTCAACAATCAGTAGCTTTTTCCTGGGGCTGTTTGTGCAAAAACAAAACAAAACAAAAATCTCCCAGAGCCCAGCCTGGAGCCGTTCTCAGGGATTCTGTTTTTCAATTGATTGTTGAGGCTGCTAGAGGGAGGGGCAGCCTCTGTCTCTGGTTACCCAGTGAGTGCCTGAGCTGGGTGACTTTTCCCTGGATGGAGCTGAGTCTGGCAGGTCACTCCGCCGTTAAGTTCTTGTGACCTGCTAAATGACTCGTTTTATTCCAAGGCCTGGGTTGGAGCTGGCAGCTCCTCCGAGCTTTGTCGGTATCCAAGATGGAGATCACCGGTGCTGGGGGGGGAGGGGTGGCCTTCACTCCTCTGCTCCCTAAGAAGGAGTGAGGAAGTCGGGCTTCTACTCACTCCGAGTCTTGGATCCTGGGTCGTCTCTGGTCTGCAAACTGCAGGGTGAAGATGTCTGCTCTTTGTTGGTTCTTGCTGGTGTTGAGTAGAATCCGCTCGCCTGCTGCGTCTGGCTCCTTCGTCCCGGACTCTCTGTGTGAGCGCTCAGGTATGGCCCCCAGCTGTGGTCTCTGCCGCTTGCGACCCTGCCGCCGCCGCCGCCGCCGCCGCCGCGGCCGCCTTGGCGACTGCTGGCGAGCACTCAGGTGCTTCTTTTTGCCTTGGCTTCCCCTCTCTTGTCTAACTCTCTGTCCTGTGATGGCACACTTGGTTTGATTCTCTGGCTTAGGACTGTTCACTAGAACTCTAAAGCTGCTTTCTATGCGAGAGCTTGTTCAGATTCCAGTTTCTCCTCCGCCATCTTCCCGGAACTCCCTCAATGACTTTTCATGTCTTATAGATTCCACATTTGCTAGTAATTGTAATAATAAACTACCACAGATTGGGTAGCATTAACACTGTAGATACATTGCCTCTAAGTTTGTGGAACTAGAACTCCAAGATCAGAGTTGGCTTCTTCTGAATCCTCTTTCCTTGGCATACCCATGGCCTTCTGCTTTTCTTGCAGGCGACTTCGATTTAAATGCTGCCTTTGAGATTCTGTTTCCAAATCCATTCATTTTCTAAGGCAATGGGTTGTTGAAGTTTAGTATGATTTCAGTGGGACAGTATCGAACAGATAACATATTACTTAACGGATAGAAGAAAATCTAGAATTAGAAATTATTTGAATTGGGCGTGGAAGTTATGGCTATACCTTAAAAAATAGGAAAAGAGATAAAGATTTTATTAGAGCTTGTAAAACCAGTATGAAGTCTTTACCTTAGACAAGCCAAATTCTTACCCTGTCACACTTAAATTCCTAGTGATACTGGGGGATTGAACCCAAAACCCTATACTTGTAAAACAGCATCTCTAGTACTGCCATACCTGCATATTGTAATTGGATTGTTTATTTTGAAGTAGTATCACTATGCCTGGGCCTGATTAGACTGCAGTACTCCTAACATAAACATAATTCATTGCATCCAGCAAATGGTTAGAATTTCTGAAACTTCTTTTATTGTCTGTGCTTTCCTGGAACTGAAATTCTGTAATCTCTGTTTCCCAAGTAGATAAGATTACAGGTTTGAGCCACTTTATAGAGTAAAAGTATACAATTTAGGGCTGGGAAGGTGGCTCAGTGGTTAAAGCGCTTGCCTTGCATGCCTGAGGCCCTGGGTTCGATTCCTCAGCACCACATAAGCAAAAAGAAAAAAAGCCGGAAGTGGCGCTGTGGCTCAAGTGGTAGAGCACTAGCTTTGAGCTGAAGAGCTGAGGGACAGTGCCCAGGCCCAGAGTTCAGGCCCCATGACCGGACCCAAAAAAAAAAACAAAAAACCTTGATATTGCCTATATTTGTGCTTAATGTATATAGTCTACCTTAATTTTTGTTTAGTACTCTGAATTGAAAACATTGATTTTCTTGGTATGCATGGCTTTGTTTTGGATGGAATCCCATAACAATAAAAATATCTCCCAAAAGTCTATGTCAAAAATCATGGAAAGGAAGGCTTCAGTTGGAAACAAAACACTGATCCTTAAGTTATAAATGCAATATATTTATTATGTTAGTCAATGCTTTCTTAAATATTAGAAGAGAAGGAAGGCAGAAATGTGAAATATGTAAGGTATAATTTTGATAACCTACTGGGCATCTATAGAAATTCTGTAGTTTTCACTTTATGTTATCTTCCTTTCTTAAAGGTTGCTTTATTAGAACCCTCTGGGTGGATCATGGTTGGACTGATTGGTAACCTTCTCCAGGAAATTAAGCTGATTTTAGAAGGCTGATGGTGTGGGAAATAAAGGAATGATTAGAATGAGCACAGATATTGTCACAGAATGAGCCAACCAGGTTCAACTGCTGAACAGCAAAACATAGCAAAGGTTCAAGTCTGATGATCCACATTGGAAAATATATAGATAAACATACATATACATATACATATACATATATATGTACATATACATACAAATATATATTTACATATGCATATACATATACATACACATACATACTTGAAAAAGTAAATATCTGGTATAATATAGGGAATCTTGGCCTGACAAGTATTAAATTATATCAAACTGGTTGCACGAAAGGTACAGTAAAATATCAACTGTTTAGTATAGATTTTACATAGATTTTGTAAAGGATGAAAATTCTTCTTTCATTTTATACTTTACAAATATCCATAGTTTTTTTTACGTTTTTTTTACATTGGACTAGGAGCATCTATACAATAGTGAGAATTGGAATTACACGAAATATGCAACATGTTGGTTCAAGGATGTAATCTTAGCTAGTTAAGAAACGATCAGATAAGTTTATGTCATGCGAAATGAACCCCAATATAAGAATTCAATTTGTTTTTCTTTCTTGTGATTGTTTCTAACATATTTATAAGATGATTTACTTGTTGCTTTGTATGTCCCTCCCCCATGGTATAAGCCCTGTTTTCTTTTTTTCAATTTAATTTTATTTTATTTGTGAAAATACTGTACAGAGGAGTTACAATTACATGGGCAGGATAATACGTACATTTCTTACCAAGCATTGCAGCATCCTCCTTTGTTTACCCTTCACATCCCTTCCCAGCATCCTCCCTCCCCCCCCAATCCCAATCCTTCTCCTTCCCCCCCTTCCACACCCCCCCCGCACCGACATTGTAAAGCTCGTTTTGGACATGACAACTTGTACTTCTCATTGTGGCAACAGGTCCACCTGTATAGATAAACAACTGGTTTTTCCCCATCTCCTCCAAAAGTTATACTGACATCAAATATAGTGAAAACAGGGGTTATACTGTGGGGGAGGGACATACAAAGCAACAAAGAGATAATCTTATAAATGTGTTAGAAATACATGCATGAAAGAAAAAAACATTAAAATACAAATCTAAGGGTTCATTTTCCTGACATCACATTATCTGAACTTTTCCGCTTGACTCATACATCTACTAGATATTACAAATAAGGGAAACCATGGGACCTATGTTTCTTTGGGCCTGGCTGACTTCACTTAATATAATTTTTTCCAAGTTTTTCCATTTCCTAAAAAATGGGGCAATGTCATTCTTTCTGATGGAGGCATAGAATTCCATTGTGTATATATACCACATTTTCTTGATCCAATCATCTACTGAGGGGCATCAGGGTAGGTTCCATATCTTAGCTATGGTAAATAATGCTGCAATAAACATAGTTGTGCTGGTAGCTTTAGTGTGGTCTTGTTTGTAAACATTTGGGTAAATGCCCAAAAGTGGGATTGTTGGGTCATAGGAGAGCTCTATGTGAAGTCTTTTGAGAAACCTCCATACTGCTTTCCAAAGTGGTTGAACAAATTCACATTCCCACCAACAATGAAGTAAGGTTCCTTTCTGTCCACATCCCCTCCAGCATCTGTTGTTGTTAGAGTTCTTGATTTTTGCCATTCTAACTGGGGTGAGGTGATATCTCAATGTTGTTTTGATTTGCATTTCTTTTATGGCTAGGGATGTTGAACATTTCTTCATGTGTCTATTGGCCATCCTTCTTTCTTCATCAGAGAAGTTACTCTTTAACTCTTTCGCACACTTATTTATTGGGCAGTTGTTTCTTTGAGGATTTGTTGTTGGGGGGTTTAATATTTTGAGTTCCAAGGATATTTGATATATGAGACCCTTGTCCGTTGTATGGCTAGTAAAGATATTCTCCCAATCCGTGGGCTTTCTATTGATCTTGCTAGCTATGTCATTTGCCCTGCAGAAACTCTGAAACTTTATGCAATCCCATTTGTCCAACCTTTCTTTGATTTGTTGTGTTTCCGGGTCTCTATTCAGAAAATTTCGGCCTGAGCCAAGGAGACCTAGGGTTTCTCCTATTCCATCCTTTAATGTTTTCAGAGTGTCTGCTTTGAG
Organism: Dipodomys merriami; assembly: GCF_024711535.1. Taxonomy (NCBI): domain Eukaryota; kingdom Metazoa; phylum Chordata; class Mammalia; order Rodentia; family Heteromyidae; genus Dipodomys; species Dipodomys merriami. The sequence continues at coordinate 545,857 of NW_027204226.1, forward strand.
TTCAAGGTCTTTGATCCATTTGGAGTTGATTCTGGTGCAGGGTGATATAAAAGGATCTAGATTTGGTTTTCTACATGTAGTTAACCAATTTTGCCAGCACCATTTACTGAAGAGGCTGTCTTTCTTCCATTCTATTGTTTTAGCTTCCTTATCGAAGATTAGATGGCTATAGGTCTGTAGGTTCATTTATGGGATTTCAATTGTATTCCATTGGTCCTGAGGTCTATTCTTATGCCAATACCAAGCTGTTTTGATTACTATGGCTTTATAGTAGAGTTTGAAATTTGGTATTGATATTCCTCCATCAGTGTTCTTTCCATTGAGGAGCGTTTTTGCTATTCGGGGTCTTTTATTGTTCCATATGAATTTTTGGATTACCTCTTCTATTTCCTTGAAAGAAGTTGGAATTTTGATAGGTATTGCGCTGAATTTGTAGATAGCCTTGGGAAGTATTGCCATTTTCATGATGTTAATCTTTCCAATCCAGGAGCATGAGAGGTTTTGCCATTTTTTCAGTTCTGTGGTGATTTCCTTTTTTAAGATTTTATAGTTTTCATCATAGAGGTCCTTCACTTCTTTAGTTAAGTTAATTCCTAGGTATTTTATTTTTTGAGGGGCTATTATAAATGGAGTTGCTTTCCTAATTTCAGCCACACTTTTCTCATTGTTGGCATACAGAGAAGCCATTGATTTTTGGGGGTTAATTTTATAACTTGCTACTTTGCCAAAGTTTTGAATCAGCTTGAGTAATTTGGGAGTGGAGTCTAATGGATTCTTTAAGTACAAGATCATGTCATCTGAAAAGAGGGAGAGTTTTATTTCTTCCTTCCTTATTTGGATCTGCTTTATGTCTGCATCTTGTCTTATTGCTGTAGCTAGGGCATTCTAATACTAGATAGAAGAGAAGTGGAGAGAGTGGGCATCCTTGTCTTGTTCCTGAGTTAAGAGGAAATGGCTTCAGTTTTTCACCATTGAGTATAATGCTGGCTTTAGGTTTGTCATATACAGCCTTTATTGTATTGGGGAATGTTCTATGGATTCCTAATTTTTCCAAAACCTTCATCATAAAGGGGTGTTGGATCTTGTCGAATGCTTTTTCTGCATCTATTGAGATAACCATGTGGTTTTCATTCTTGCTCCTGTTGATGTGATGAATAATATTAATTGATTTGCGTATATTGAACCAGCTTTGCATCCCTGAAATGAATCCTGTTTTATTCTGGTGCATGATTTTTTGGATGAGTTGTTGATGTCGATTGGCCAAAATTTCGTTGAGAAGTTTTGCATCAATGTTCATCAAAGAAATGGGTCTATAGTTCTCTTTCTTTGATGAATCCCTGCCTGGTTTTGGTATAAGGGTTATGATGGCATCATAGAATGTGTTCGGTAGTGAGCTTTCTCTTTCAATTCCATTGAAAAGTTGGAGGAGTATTGGTGTGAGCTCTTCATTGAAGGCCTTGTAAAATTCCGCTCTAACACCATCTGGTCCTGGACTTTTCTTAGCTGGGAGGACTCCTATTGCTGTTTCTATTTCAATGCTTGATATGGGCCTGTTAAGATAGTTTAACTCATCTTGGTTTAGTTTTGGCATGTCAATATTTGCTAGGAAAAGGTCCATTTCTGTCAAGTTTTCAAATTTATTAGCATAAAGTATTGAGAAGTATTCCCTTATAATGTTCTGAATCTTGGTTGTTCTGTGGTGATGTTTCCATTCTCATCTCTGAGTTTATTAATTTGGGTGTGTTCTCTTCTTTTTCTGATAAGATTTGCTAAGGGTCTGTCAATTTGTTAAGTTTTTCGAAGAACCAACTCTTTGTTTTTTTGATTCTTTCTATAGAATTTTTGGATTCTAATGCATTTAATTCTGATTTAATTTTGATTATTTCTTCCCGTCTACTGGATTGGGGTTTATCTTGCTGCTCTTTTTCAAGGAGGTTTAGATGTGTCATTAAATTATTAGTTTCAGATCTCTCCAATTTGTTGATGTAGGAGCTCAGAGCTATAAACTTTCCTCTGAGTACCGCCTTTGCTGTGTCCAAGAGAAGCTGGTAATTTGCGGGTTCATTTTTGTTGAATAGCATGAACATTTGAATTTCCTTTCTAATCTCTTCAATGACCCACCCATGATTCAGCAGTGTGTTGTTCAGCCTCCATGTGATACCGGACTTTCTTAGGTGGCTTTTGGTGTTGAGTTCTAATTTTATTCCCTTGTTGTCAGAGAGAATACAGGGTATAACTTCAATGTTTCTGAATTTAGACAAGTTTGCTTTGTGGCCTAAAATGTGGTCTATTTTAGAAAACGTTCCTTGTGCTGCAGAGAAAAACTTGTATTCTGATGCTGCTGGGTGAAATGTTTGGTAGATGTCTGTTAAGTTTAGTTGATCTATGCAGATGTGTAGATCTGCGGTTTCTCTGTTGAGTTTTTGCCGAGTTGATCTATCTATTAGGGAGAGTGGTATGGTAAAATCCCCAACAATTAATGTCTTTGGATCTATATGGGATTTGAGCGAAAGTTGGGTTTCTTTGATAAATTTGGGTGCTCCATTTTTTGGCGAATAGATATTTAGAATTGTAATATCCTCGTGAAGGAGAGATACTTTAATTAGTATGTAGCGATCTTCTTTATCTCTTCTCACGAATTTTACTTTGAAGTCTATTTTATCTGATATTAGGATTGCAACTCCCGCCTGTTCATGGGGGCCGTTTGCTTGGTAGATTTTGTTCCAGCCTTTAACATTGAAAATGTGTTTGTTTTTACGGGCAAGATGTGACTCCTGCAGGCAGCAGATACAAAAGTCTTGTTTTTTAATCCAACTAGACAGTCTATGTCGCTTAATTGGAGAGTTCAGTCTGTTAACGTTAAGAGATAGGACTGATATGTATTTGGGAGTTCCTGCCATGTTATCCACCTTCTTGGGGGCTGCGAAACCTGGGTTCTTCCTATGGTTCTTGGATTCTTAGTTTGGGTGCAATATCTTGGCCTTTGTTGCAGTCTTGTTGGTTTACTATGTGTAGGACATCTTTAAGAATCTTTTGTAGGGCTGGTTTGGTGGAGATGTATTGTTTCAATTTTTCTTTGCTGTGGAAGGTTTTTATTTGGCCTTCAGTTATAAAGGAGAGTTTAGCTGGGTACAGTATTCTTGGTTGATAGTTGTTTGTTTTTAGGGCATGGCATACATCATTCCAGGCTCTTCTTGCTTTGATTGTCTCTGCTGAGATATCTGAGATGATTCTAATTGGTTTCCCTTCATAGGTGATTAACGTTTTCTCCTTGACAGCCTTAAGGATCTTTTCCTTGGTCTGAGTTGATCCTGTGTGTATTATAATGTGATGGTGTGATGTCCTATTCTGGTCTGGTCTATTTGGGGTTCTAAAAGCTTCTTATATCTGAATAGGCCTATCTTTTTGTAGGTTTGGGAAGTTCTCTGCTAGGATCCTGTTAAACAAATTTCCTAGACCGTTAACTTCTGTTTCTACGTGCTCCTCTACACCCATTATCCTTAAGTTAGGCCTTCTGATGGTGTCTTCCAGGTGTTGGATAGATCTATCATATTTCTTGGACTTGTCTTGGATGGTTGTATGTTCTTTCTCTATAATATCTAGGCTGTCTTCAATCCCTGAGATTCGATCTTCTGCATGGTCTAACCTGCTGTCAAGACTCTCTACTTTGTTTTTTATCTCTTTTCCTTCTACTTGGTCAGCTTTGATGGCTTCAAGTTCTTTGTTGAAACTCTGTTTTAGGTCTTGTATGAATCTCTTTACTTCCTTAATTTGGTATTCAGTGTTTGTCCTCAAATCACTTAGTTGATTGGATATGGTTTCTTTGGACTCCCATTCCATCTGTTGGGTTCTATTCAGCATTCCCTTTGTGGTCTCCCTGACTTCCTTCAGCTCTTTCTAAAAGGATTCCATGAATGCGTTTAGTGATCTTTTGTATTCTCTACCTGATCTCTCAATTCCTGTATTACTCTTGATTAGCTTCCTCCCGTTCGTGGGATTCCTGCAGTTCTCTTTGAGTGTTCTCAGCCTGCTCACGCCATTCCTCACTTTCTCTTTGAGTACTCTCAAGTTGTTCACGCAAATCCTGTATCAGTTTTTGAGTAGCTTCCTCACGCTTATGATATTCCTGTATAAATTTTGGGGTTGCCTCCTCTCTCTCCCTATCATGCTCATAGAGAGTCCTTTGTAAGTTATCAAACTTCTCATTTATCATGTTTGCCAGCAGTGTTTGTAGGGCTATTTGGGAACTCTCTTCTGGATTATTCATTATCTGATCTGACCCCTGATTATCAAGATTGGGAATTGAGATACCCGGATTTGCCATTTTTCTTGTGTTTTTTCCGGCTTACTCTGCCCATTTGAGATGAAAAGAGCACCAGTTTTGTGCTAGAATACTATCTTAAGGCAACCATCAACCAAAGTTTGCATTTGTACAGTCAATAATCTACAGATACAATCTAGTTCAACAGATACATCTATTCAACATCAAACAACTATATGTTAATGGTCTTTGAACCGCAGAGAAAAATTTGGAAAACCAGAAATTTTTAGGGTTAGGGAGAGATGTGGGTAAAAAATAGGAATAGATTGGTGTGGGGAGGCACAGGGAGAGTTAACTATGTCCTAATCTCAATGCAGTAAATAGGTTGGGTAGGATGCAAGTAGAGAGAGATAGAAAAAGAAGAAAGGGAAAGGGAAATGAAAAGAGACCAGAAAAAAACAGAAACGTAAAAGTTAATATAGTTATGGAGATTAAAAGACCATCTATTTAGAGAGGAATGTGTATATATTGGGAGAAGGGGAGGGACATTGAGGAGATGTGAAAAATTTTTAAAAAATGCTTAAAATATTATATAGGTATAAAAAGGTAGTACTGCTATTAAGGAATTTAAGTCTCAGAGGTTTTGAATTGAGTTATAAATTTGTGGATTAAGTGTTTACACAATAGGGGATAGGGTCTACTAGTTAACTACAGATTTATCTGAGGATGTGCAGGACAAGAGTTAAGTCACATAAAGAAAAAAAGAGAGGAAAAGGTGAAAAGGATACGAAAGGGAGAAAAAAAGATCAGAAGTTCAGTAGAGCTAGACAAAAAACAAAAAGATAATTAAGAAATAAAGAAAGAGAGAAGACAAGAAAAAAAAGGAAAATGCACATTCACGTATTCCTCAAATAAAAATTATGAGAGAAAAAATAGTTACTGGAAAACAGTTTTTTTTCAAAAAAGGCAAAAATTAAAGATTAATAAAAGTTTTAGAAAAGGAAAAAATATTTATATATACATATATACCAAAAAAAAAAAAAGAAAAAAAGGAGAAGAAAGAAGAAAAAAAAAAGTTCTTTGATTTTTTTTTAATTTTTTTTGGTTGGGGTTGGAAGAATCCTGTATCTCCCTTTTGTCTGTAACCAGCCTCTTGTTGGAGTCTCTGGTCAGCTTGACATCCTGTGGCTTGATTGGTTTCTTAAGTAGGTTTGTTCGCACAGGCAGAAAAATGCTCTTCTTTACCCAAGATTTTGAGATCCCCCTCCCAGGTTAGTTTAATGGGAGGGTGATCTGTTTTGAGAATCACAAAAGAGGGGGATGTAGTGATGAGGCTAGGTTCTGGGTAGAGTTGAGGCCTTTCAGCAAACAGTAGCTTTTCCCTGGGGCTGTTTTGTGAAACACTCACAGAGCCCAGCCTCGAGCCATTCTCAGGGTTTCTGTTTTTCAATTGATTATGGAGGCTGCTAGATGGAGGGGCAGCCTCTGGCTCTGGTTACCCTGTGAGGAAAGCCACTCCAATGGCTGGCGCCTGAGCTGGGTGACTTTTCCCTGGATGGAGCTGAGTCTGGCACGTCACTTCACCGTTAAGTTCTTGTGACCTGCTAAATGACTCATTTTATTCCAAGGCCTGAGTTGGAGCTGGCAGCTCCTCCGAGCTTTGTCAGTATCCAAGATGGAGTTCAGCAGTGCTGGGGGGGAGGGGTCACCTTCCCTGGGAAGGAGTGAGGACATCAGTGTTCTACGCATGCCGAGTCTTGGATCCTGGGTCGTCTCTGGTCTGCAAACTGTAGGATGAAGATGTCCGCTCCTTGTCGGTTCTTGTTGGTGTTGAGTAGAATCCGCTCGCCCTCTGCGTCTGGATCCTTCGTCCTGGACTCTGTGGCTCAGGTATGGCTGCGGTCTCAGCTGCTGGCAAGCCTTCGGATGTGTCTCCTTGCCTTGGCTTCCCCTCTCTTGTCTAACTCTCTGTCCTGTGATGGCACACTTGGTGTGATTCTCTGGCTTAGGACTGCTCATTGGAACTCTAAAACTGCTTTCTATGCGAAAGCTTGTTCAGATTCCAGCTTCTCCTCCGCCGTCTTCCCGGAACTCCTAAGCCTTGTTTTCACTGTATTTGATGTTGGTATAATTTGTGGAGGGGAAGGGAAAAAACAAATTGTTTAAATAGGGATACAGGTGGACTCATTGCAACAATGAGATGTACAAGAGGTTATGTCAAAAAACAAACTTCACAATTATGGCGGGAGGTGGGGGCTTGGAAGAGCGGGAGGATGGGAAGGGTTGGGAAGGGGAAACAAAGGAGGAGGCAACAATGCTTGATAAGTAATGTACTCATTACCTTCCCCATGTAATTGTATATTGACAATTTAAAAAATGACAGAAACGGGAAAAAAAGAGATTGAGATCTGAAGATCACAGTTCAAAGCCAGCCTGAGTAAGAAAGTTCATTAGATTCTTATCTCCAATTAACTACCACTTCAAATTGTATGTAAAGCACTGGGCTTAGCCACAAAAGCACCAACCAGGCCCTGAGATTAAGCTCTGTGATCAACAGAAAAAAACACAAAAAACAACATGGAATTAGATATTTTATAAGGAAGCACATTTTAGTATACTCTATGAAAGACCCTAGTCCCCTAGGATACTTTCGTCAACAGGAGGGCACCCCAGAAAACTCAGACTCCAGGCCGAGAGATGCAATAAGCAAGAGAAGTTTATTTGACGTTTGCGCAAACGGACTCTATGTCCTGAGCAGACAGGGAGCCCCGAGCAGCGGTTACAAGCCTTCTTTTAAAGGCAAAAACCACAAGATTAATGCATAACACAAAGCATCCCATGATTGGTCCATTTAAAGGTCACCATATACACCAACAATCACTTTGCCAGGTGGGAAATTTTGTAACACTCTTTGTAAAATGACTGGCCCATGGTTGGTTTAAGGGGGGGTTTACATGGTTACAGGCCTATGATTGGTTGACACTTGGCTTAGCTTGTGGTCTTGCCAGGTGGTCGTTATCTCAAGGTCCTGTCTGGGGAATTTCTAAATGCGAACTGAGGAACACGTACTTTCTGTTCTTTATCTACGACCACTGACCTTGTCCTGGGGCAGACATCTGGGCTTTGAGACTTTACCCAATTCCTTATTTCCAGGGGGGGGAGGTTGGTGTTACCTCAAGCAAGCAAGTTTACAGAAGCAGAGTCAGCAGTTAGTAAATTGTAAAATGGATGCAGCCCTAATTTTTCTAATACTTCATTCCCCACTTCTTCTCTGGAGTAATTTTAATCTTAAAATTTAGGGTGTCTCTATATTATTTTGTGGGGTGTCAGTTGTTTTTAGTGCTTGGTAATGAGACCTCAGAACTAATAGATGGACTGCGCTGATTTTTTTTTACAAAAGACACCAGTCTGTTAAGTATACAAGGTCCGATTGTAACAAAAGTAACAGTACCATAGCCCCTTACTTTTTTTTTTTTTACCAGTCCTGCCTCCGTGTATCACAGTTAACTTAATTTTATACCAGCTGTACTTGTAAGCTCCAAATTTAAGACTTACTCATACCATTTGCAACATACTCATACCATTTGCGACATACTTAAACTTTCTGAGGTTTGTCTTTTTTCCCTTTTTTTTTCCAAACAATTAAAGACAATCCTTACTTTTTAAATCCTTTCTTATCTTAAGGGGATACCAATTTTTCCCCAATTCCCTTCCCAAGGCTTTCTTTACTACCCCCCTCTCCTTTACAATTTTCATTGATAACACACTCAGGTTATTACCATTCTAGAGCCAAACTAGCCTGTGATCATAGAGTGGATTTTCAGTCACTATGCACTGAAGTGCCTAAGACAAGCAAGCCAGTGATGTCCTTGTCCTCAATATCCACTGTGGGAAGAGAGGGTTTCTGGATATTACCCAAAAGAATGTCCCACAAGATCTTAGATTTAGCAGCAGTCAACCAGGAATCAGACTCAGGCAGGAGTTTCTCCAGGTGGCTGTCAGGCCGTCTTTGAACTTTACCCATTAGGGTATGCAGCAGCAGCAGCAGCAGCAGCAGCAGCAGCAGCAGCAGCAGCAGCAGCAGCAGCAGCAGCAGCAGCAGCAGCAGCAGCAGGATCTCTCAGTGTCTCCAAGGGACTGTCACACCTCATGCACGGCTGTAAATTCCTACACAGACTGGTTAAAAATACATTGCATAGGCTTGGCAGGCTTTGATCCTGCTGATTTTTAAGATCTTTAAACAATAGTCCAGGACAATTTACCAAAATCACAACTTTTTACTAACCAGATATTTTTGTAAATAGACACAGAAGGCTCAGAAGGCTTAGTCTTGTAGCCATCTCTGACAGATGCAGTTGTACACCGACAACTGTTAACACTATTTTTTATGCCTTTTTTTAAAAATTATTTTATCTATTTTGCCTCATTTCTCCAAAACTGACTCTGGACCCTTGATCTTAAAAAGGGGGTAGAAGGGCGAAGGTCCATCTTCTGTAACTTCTTCAAGCTGACTTCAGGGGCGTTGATCCTACCTAGCCAGGAACCTATAACCTTAGCCTATTTTACAAAGAGGCCATCAGGGTTAGATGTCATTTAGAACAATATTTAACTTTTGACAACTGCACAGACCTTTTCTCCGGCTACAGCAGTGTAGCTTGTTTAGCACCCTGGTTTGCAAAAACATCTTTCTAGATGGCTTAGGAATGTGATCTCTAAAGATCCCAACAATGCCTAAATTACCTTTGCAGGCCTTTAGACAGATATCAATAGAAACACACTCTCGGGTTTATAAACTTTTTTCTGAGCAGATGAACTTCATGTAGCTGATGTCAGCTCAATAGTTACTGTCAATTAAAGCACATAAAGGGGTTGAGATTTAAACTATCCCCCACATTTTATAACATTAGCTTTTTATTATCACAGAGGACTGGCAAGTTCCTGTCCCTTACAAGGTAGTCATGAACATTAGGCATGCTTTTAAACTATCTTCCTATGACCTCCCGGCTCTGACCAGTTTTGAAGGGCCACGCACAAATGACTCTAGGATCTGACATTTCTGCCATCCAAGCAGTGGCTTACTGCCTCTGGATGCTCCTCCATTGCTTTTGTCCCAGGAGTGTCTTCTCCACATTTGGATAAATGCCTCATCGGCATTTCCCTTAGCTGGTCGCTGGACTTGAACTTGAGGCCTGAGCACTGTCCCTCAGCTCTACAGCTCAAGGCTAGAACTCTGCCACTTTGAGTCCCAGACTCGGGGCTTGAATGCTGTCCCCTAACTCTTCAGTCCAGGGCTAGTACTCTGCCACTGTGAGTCTTGAGCTTGGGGCTTGAGTACTGTCCCCTGACTCTTCAGTCCAGGGCTACTCTGCTGGCTGAATAGAGGTGACAGTCTCACAGGAACCTTTTTGTGCCCTGGCTGGCTTTGAACCAGTTTGCAGATTAGTGAGTCTTATAAAAGGCCATTTTACTCCAATTAAAAGCAACAAGGTGGGCAACATAGAAGTAGCTTTTAAGCATGCTCTTATCTGAAACTTGTTAAGAGCCAAAATTACATCTGACAAACTGTTAAGAATCCTCTGTGCTTTGCTCTGGGCTTGCTGGAAACTTAAAAAAAACCTATAAGAGCAAACTGGAATAGCAATCATTTTGATAATCCTAATTTTTTTTTCTTCTTTGTGCACATTGAGGCCAATGTTAAGAACAATTTTACATTTAAACTTTATACCCAAAAATCCATTCCCTATTTTTTTAAAAACCTATTAATCACCTTTAATATTTTATACTTTAGTTTTCATTTGCATTCTGAAAAGATCCCTTGAAATCTTGAGGCCAAGTGTCACTCATTGCCTCTTGGTGGCTTGTTTTAAAACAGACACACATTAAAAATTTTAAACTCAAATGACAATTTTTCCTTAATGCAAGAATTACAGTCACCATCACTATACCACAAAGCTAGACTTAACACCTTTATAACTTTTAAAAACATCCTAATTGTAGAACATAATTGAAAGTAAGCCACATTATATAAATAACTTTTAACTCTCTTTTTAAGTCCTTCCTAATTTTAATGTTGACACATCCAAGGGGAAGTTTTAGCAATACTAATCAGATCATCACAGCACTCAATTTTAACCATCATGTTTTCAGTGTCTGTCTGCAGGGAAAAGAGAGAACAAAGATGGGCCACTCAGCCCCTTCTATGGAATGGGCATACACCCAATCTGACTCTTTAGGGTTAGATGAACTGTGTTTGTGCCAGCTTGCCCTCTTTTACCATGTGTGGACTCCTCCCAGGGCCTGTCCCACCATGCATGTCCAGCTGAACTGCACTTCTGCCTGTTCACCCCTCACCCCTAAAGATAGGTCTTCTGTTGGCTTCTAGTTTTTCCTTTTCTTATCTCTTGGTTCTTGAATGAAATACACAGTTTTTATACAGACCGAACAGGTAACATCTTTGACAGTGTTAAACTAACCTTTACATTTAAAATTTTAATATTTATCCCAAATTTTAGCCAAGGGAACTAAATCCCAAACAGCCAATGCATTTTTGTTAAGCCAGATAACTTGATTACAGTATAAACAGTCTTATGCATTTTAAAACATTAGTTTTTTTAAAATACAAGATTTCCTAATTTGCAAGTTAAAGAATCTTTAAAAAGCCATTTAAAACAATGTGAAGATTTTTTTTTTTTAGAATTTTTGGTAATGTCCAAACCTCATAACCTTTTGAATTTTAAATTTAAACTCACCCAATTGTTACAGCATGCTGACAATTTTGATCTTTGAACACATTTACAGACACACATACAAAATACTCACACAGATCTTAAAGCGCGCAAAAATCAAAATCAGTCGTACGTACACCTTTTAAAGTTTTTAAACAAAAATTTAAGACAGTATTTCTTTTAAACTAGGTACCTTTGTTGGGCTTTATTTTTCCAGAGCTTGCTTATCTAGCAAGGCAATTCACTAATTACTCTTTTGAATCCCTTCTGTTGGAGGAGGGCTGGGGGAGGGGGTCACCTGAAACTAAACTAGCCAGATTTTTTTTAATCCAATTTTAGACAAGAGCACTTTACAAATTGTTACATTGTCAGGACTAGCTGAAAAAGTCCAAACCAGGCACACAGCCTTCTACACCCTCCCTGCTGGCAGCCTCCACAAGGAGAAAATGCAGCCTGAGGCTTGAAGGGAACCAAACTAGCCCAGTAACCTTCCATGCCTCAAAGGATGGTGGGCATAGCAGGTCTGTGACTGAGCCCAGCTGGAACTTTTATTTCCCCAGAGATGTTCAAATAAATAACAAAAACACAGATAAACACAGAAAACAAGGATCCACATTTAAAACTGGTACCAATTTTAAAACAGAACTAGACAAGAACTGAAGGCTGAGTTGGGGACTAATGGGCCCCAGTTTATCCCTATCGGAACTCTGTGCTGTTCTCACTCAGCAAGCTGAATCCAGAGTCTGCTGGGTGAGCCTGCCACACTCACCCAGAACTTCCCTACCCCAGAAAACATAAAACAAACACACACACTAAAGTTAACAAGAGAAACAAGTGGCCACAAAGACAAAATCAAGTCTCAGTGAATGGGATGACATCTCACCACCATTCACTTACCAGGGAACTCAACACCCCTACTCACCTCCGGAGGATTTTTCTCTTAGATTCCTGCAGACGTTGACCCAGGGTCCTTCCAAGGCAGAGGAGAATTGCCAGTCATCTTGGGGCAAGGGAAAGAAGTCCCTAGCGGCCATCCCCTCAGACTGACAGGTTCTCCCTCACGTTTAGACCCCCCCCAGCCAAGGCCCGAGGCTGAGATCTAAGTGAGGCCACTCGCAGGTGGTCAGTGGCAGCTTTATAATTGACAAACAAGCAAGTTACAAAAGCAGAACCAGCGGTTTTTGTTTTTAAACCAACTAGGAAAAGGTCTCAGGTGTCCTAGGAGTGGACTCGCTTGTTGACCCATTTCCTTGAAAGTTACAAAACAAACACCAAAGACAATTAATGTCAGACAGACTCAGACAAGACTAGACAAACGCCGCGCGGTCCCCGAGTGAGCACAAATGAGGAGAGAAACTTCAGAAGGGAGAGACCGGCCGTGCCTTAACTCCCCCAAACACAGAGACACTCGGATCTCGTCCCCCCTCCACGCGACCCTGGAGTAGGACTCCAGGGCGGGACTAGGGTAGTGGGCACGTCTGCTTTTCCCTCTAGTCCACCACAAATTCACGCACCCTGGGGTAGAATGCCAGGGCGGGACCAGGGTAGTGGGCACGTCTGCTTTTCCCTCTGGTCCACCACACACGTCCTGTACAGGCACTTTTGGATCCCCAAAACATAAAATGAACACGACAAACACGAAAGACAAGAGCTCTATCTTACCTCCTGCCGGTCCTGGAATCTGGGGTTTGGGGGCGCCTGGTTCCCGGCCAAAGCACCAAATGAAAGACCCTAGTCCCCTAGGATACTTTCGTCAACAGGAGGGCACCCCAGAAAACTCAGACTCCAGGCCGGGAGATGCAATAAGCAAGAGAAGTTTATTTGACGTTTGCGCAAACGAACTCTATGTCCCGAGCAGACAGGGAGCCCCGAGCAGCGGTTACAAGCCTTCTTTTAAAGGCAAAAACCACAAGATTAATGCATAACACAAAGCATCCCATGATTGGTCCATTTAAAGGTCACCATATACACCAACAATCACTTTGCCACGTGGGAAATTTTGTAACACTCTTTGTAAAATGACTGGCCCATGGTTGGTTTAAGGGGGGGTTTACATGGTTACAGGCCTATGATTGGTTGACACTTGGCTTAGCTTGTGGTCTTGTCAGGTGGTCGTTATCTCAAGGTCCTGTCTGGGGAATTTCTAAATGCGAACTGAGGAACACGTACTTTCTGTTCTTTATCTACGACCACTGACTTTGTCCTGGGGCAGACATCTGGGCTTTGAGCCTTTACCCAATTCCTTATTTCCGGGGGGGGGGAGGTTGGTGTTACCTCAAGCAAGCAAGTTTACAGAAGCAGAGTCAGCAGTTAGTAAATTGTAAAATGGATGCAGCCCTAATTTTTCTAATTATTCACTCTACATTGTTAGAAAGACTAGATTCCTGAGTTAGAGTTATAACCTACCATACTAAGTGATATTGTCCATTTATTAAGCAGAAAGGCTTTTTTCAGATTTACAAGTTTGAAGGTTTCAGTGTATGTTCATTCAGTTGCTTATGTTGCTTTGGGGGCCTACGACAAGACAATGTGGATGTGTGGGGTGTGTCAAAGAGAAATGATTTTGACCTAGAATGATTAAAAGATAAAATAAGAAAGAAGATGAGAATCTATGTTCTCATGGGTTTCACTCTGAAGAACTTAATCTCCAGAAGAACTATTCAGGTATTCTCTTCAGTCTGGGAGGAAATCGAAAGTCATTTTTCTTTTACACATAGCTCTTTCTGGGGCATTCTAAATCAAATGGCAACATCTTCTCCAATGATAATGACTTGTCCAGGGGTGGACGCAAATAGATATTTCTATAAATTCTAATCAGATCTCAGGAGACTAAATATTTTATGGAATTTCTATTAAAATATTTTCCTTGCACACTGACTGGGTCTTCTTTCTACATGATTGTATATCTGTGTGCTTGTGTGTAAATTTGTGTTTGAATAAACTAATATAACAACGTAGAGGTAAAAGTATTAGTATGGCCTTTTGTTTTTCTTCTCATATCATGAAAACCTGCCACAATTCCCAAAAAATTCCCATCCAACATTCAAACATTAATGCTGTCCCAAAAGTTCTGGTACATCCACCTCATTTAAAACATCCATGCTATATGAAAAATTTAAGTCTTCCAATTACATTGTCAACAAAGAAACAACGTACAATATTTGTTTTAAAAATAGCTAGATTGTAGAACACGTTAGCCAGAAAATTGAAGGAATATATTATGGGATTTCATTTAAATATTTAGTCACTTAAATGGATATTCTATATGCACTACTCAAAACCCTTTTGAGCTACATAATTGCAAAACTCATCTATTACCATCTTCTATGAAGACAGACCTTGCTGAAAACAATCCAAATGTGGTAAACAAATTTACACGTATGCCATTGTCAAACGCTGCAGTTCTAAATCATGGAACTGACAGAACAATTAATGCCTGTGAAAAGCTAGTTCTAAGGAGTATGGAAATGGAATACATTGCATCGTAAGTGGAAAAATCCACAGATGTTTCAGGTTGGGCTTCGTTATTGGCATTTGTGAGATATATTTTGGAAAGCACAATGAATGAAAGCATGCCGTTTGTAAAACTTTGCTGGGAAAGAAAACTTTTTGAAATGTTTGAAATGAGAATACAGACAATAGAGTGGCTAATATGTTGGATGCAGCTTTAAATACAGACTGAAACAAGGCAAAGAATGGGAATAAAGTTTTTCCTTATCAAATGTTTTCTGGGTATATTGTGCGATACACTATAATAATGAAATGATCATTTCTTTAAAAAAAAAAAGGAAAAATTACTGTCACCTGTTGAATTTCTTTTTTTAAATTTAATTTAATTTAATGTTTTTATTGGGAAAATACCATACAGAAGGTTTACAATTACATGGGCAAGATAATGAGTACATTTCTTATCAAGCACTGTAGCCTCCTCTTTTGTTTCCCCTTCCCATCCCTGCCCATCCTCCCCTCGCCCCCCAACATATATCTCCCCCCGCACAAAAGTTGTAAAGTTCGTTTTCGACATAAAGACTTGTACATCTCATTGTTGCAATGGATGCACCTATATCCCTATTTAAACGATTTCTTTTTCCCCTTCCCCTCCAGAAATTACACCGACATCAAATACAGTGAAAGCAGGGGTTATACTGTGGGGGAGGGACATACAAAGCAACAAAGAAATACTCATAAATGTGTTAGAAACAATCATATGAAAGAAAAAACATTTGAATACATATCTTAAGGTTCATTTCCCTAACATCACCTTATCTGACCTTTTCTGCTTGACTCAGACATATACTAGATATTGCAAATAAGGGAAACCATGGGACTTATGTTTCTTTGGACCTGGCTTACTTCACTTAATATAGTTTTTTCCAAACCTTTCCATTCCCGAACAAATGGGGCAATGTCATTCTTTCTGATGGAGGCATAGAATTCCATTGTGTATATATACCACATTTTCTTGATCCATTCATCTACTCAGGGGCATCTGGGTTGGTTCCATATCTTCTTATCAAGCATTGTTGCCTCCTCCTTTGTTTCCCATTCCCATCTCTTCCCATCTCTCTCCCCCCTCCCCCGCCCCCTTCCTCTCTCCCCTCCCCTCTGCCAAAGTTGTAAAGTTCATTTTTCGACATGTAAATATTCAAATATTTTTGCTTTTTTGCAATGTTGCTAACATATTTATCAGATGATTTCTTTGTTGCTTTGTATGTCCCTCCCCCACAGTATAACCCCTGCTTTCACTGTATTTGATGTTAATATAATTTGTGGAGGGGAAGGGAAAAACAAATTGTTTAAATAGGGATAGAGGTGGATCCATTGCAACAATGAGATGGACCTGTTGAATTTCTTTTTAAAGTGAATTTTAAATGAAAAGAATGAAGAAATTTAGATGGTTAATAAAATATTATCAAGAATTTTTTTATTTTTTCTTAAAAGTTAAACTGAAAGACTAATAGTCCATTAAGACTATTATATAGTAAGTTTCCTGTCATTTATTTTCCTTTTGTCCCTCATTTTTGGAGGTGATATAAATTTGTTTTTTCAGAAAGACAATCTGGTCTTAACCACTACACACAAAATTTATGCTGTCCTAGAATCAGAGAGAATTTTTTAAAATTAAATTAAGACAATAGTAGGCTCATTTTATGCTAACACAAAATATAAACACCAATGACATTTTTCACTGAACAACCACTGATAAATAATCATGAAACAATAAAGTTAAAATCCATGTAATTTTTTTTTGTCAGTCGTGGGGCTTGAACTGTTGGCCTGGGCACTCTCTCTCAGTTCTTCTGCTAAAGACTACCACTGTATCACTCAGCCACAATGCCAATTCTGGTTTTCAGATGTTTTATGGGAGATGAGTCCGGTGTCCTTTTCTGCCCAGGCTGGCTTTGAATCCCTATCCTCAGATCTCAGATTCCTGAGTAGCTAGATCCAAGCCCAGAACCAAGTCCATTTTAAAAAAGCAAGTTTATTGAAATTTCAGCCTTTTTTTCCAATAAACAATGTTATTTTCAGCATTAATTTATAGCTATGAGTTATTTTTAGGTGTAAATTTCATTTTTTTAAATATAATTTTTACTATTTCTCATTTTCTCACAAAATACACTGTAATTGACTTTCCAAAAAGTCAATTATTACATATTATTTTACACACTATCATTATTACACTGTATATTACATATAGTGTGAAGTGAAAATAGTTTGGCCCATTTCATATAAATGTGTAGATTTTATTTTATTTAATTTTAGCATTATAAATTCACATCTGTGTTTTAAAACTGAGGAAAGAAGAATTTAGAGTTAAAATCAAATATGAATGTGTAGTGTGTCTCAATTGAACCAAAAATTCTGAGTTCACACAGACAAAATTATTTTCTTTCCACTAAAGAGTTTGAAGTAATACCATTGGAAACAGTGAGGCAAGAGGAAGAAGAATTCAAATCATGTCAAACATTGTCTCTGTTATTCTGCTACTCCCTCCATTAAGAAGACCTGCTCATTCCCAGTTGTCACAAAACTTCAAATATCTTAGAATTCTATTTGGAAAAGATCTGAATCACTGATGCTTTTTATGCTTTATGTTATATGAAAAAAAAAATAAAGACACAAAACAATTAAAATAAAATGCACACATGTGTTGAAGTCACCACAGCTGAAAAAACAACCAACAAAGTAGAACTCCAGCAGGAACAAACATATGTTGTGCCTCACTTTTTTGTAAATACTAAAACCTAAAATACATGTTAATTTGAGTAGAGCCATAAATATAACTCTGTCTCAGAAATAAGGTTGTGTTAATTTGAAATTAAATTCATCTAGATGAACCTAATATATCAAATCCCTTGAATGGATCGAATTGTTTAAAACAAATGTAACAAATGTGAAGTATGATCTGCACATATGTAGAAGAATAAAATGTGACAATATCAAATCACAAAAATCATGACATACTTAAAAATTCAGAAATTCAATGAATAAGTCCAATAGTATCCATATTGAGAACTAAATACTACTGATTTAAGAAGAACAAAATATCCAAATAATAGAATTTGAGCAGTGTACATGACTGTACATAATTTAAACTACTCCAAATTACATGATTGTAGAAGACTGGATGTGGATTATGTAAAGGAAAACATCAGCACATTATATAAATGAAATTAAAATTTCATGAAAGGAGAGAAGTACTTTCTAGAAAATAATATTTTAAGAAATGGTGGTCAAAATCTTTCTAGTACTGACAATATTGCATACCTTTTAGTTAGATACAAAAAAGACCCAAGTTACATGAGCTGATTTGAAACTTTGGCAAAGTAGCAGGATACAACTGTAACAATATTATGGATATTTAGTCTGGCATGGAATTCATTTCCTCTTTGATCTGACAAATGAATATATGAAAGAACATAATTTCTCCAACTAAATATCAAGATCTAACTAAACGTATAATCAGAAAACTCATCATGCAAGGCATAGTGCAACTGGGGTAAAAGAAAAATCAGTCATACAGATTCTGTATTTATTTTCAATGTTGATTTTTTCATAAATTATTTCCATTAGTTTGCATTTTAAAAACATTGTATTAAATGATGATACCTTGGTAATTTTGGATGGCTCCTTAAATTTTGTTCTGAATATAATGTATCACTATAGTTCCTAACCCATGAAATGATGTTGATTACAAAACAAATGCTAATAACCAATGTTTATAACACACAAAATCTCATAAGCATGATACCAGTAAGCATGGGTTAACTTTGTGATATCATAGTCTCATGACTGATGAGATCGATCCGCATGAGTATTGTTGTACCTAGATTCCTCAGCCTAAATTTAGCCACTGTTAAATATGTTTATATCTATTTATCTATATATACGGATATATATATATATATATATATATATATATGTAGGTATGTCTGTCACCATCAGATATTAAGCCTGAGTATAAAGCCTAAGGAAAATGATAAGGGAAAAATTTAGCTTTTCTGGATATATACAAAAATGCATTGGTTTAAAGTCAACCTATTTCTCCAAAACATTTTCAGCATTTCCTTTCTATATGTATTATTCTCAAGAAGGGAATGGGGAATGTGAGAAGAGGACTAAAAAAGCATTGTCTTCAAATATACATAATTTGGAATTACCTCTTTATTTTGTTATAGGCATTTTTGATAAAAAATTTTGTGTAATCGATTTCCTGGTCAGGTATAATATATCCTAATTGCATACACCAAAGTACATTCAGAAAATGGAATATAGAAATTAAGTAAAGAAAATATATTCAATAAATATCAAAACGTATATGCCTATAGAGATAATATTTTTAAGATTACAATGGAAATATTCTAATATAATAATTAATTTGATTGAACAATTAAATATTGACAGTATTTAACTAGAATACTTTAATGCTACTTGGACAAGATTGTCTTTCTAAATTAGCAAAACCAGTTTCTCCTTTTAATTCATCACAGAAATATCTGAACAAATGAACTTATAACAACTAGAATGAATTTTTGTCTTTTTATTAGCAAATATTAATTTCCCAAAATATTTTTATTGTGTTATACACATATGTCTACATAATATAGCTTGCTAAATTTTATTCTTTTCATTAATTTGATTATCCTGTTTTTATATGTTTTATTATGTCATCATACTAACTTATACAGTATTTGAATATATTTACTGCACACTATTTCTCTTCATGTCCTCACTCATTTCCCAAACTTAAATAGTTCCATCTTTTACACCTAGCTCAGGCA
The DNA here is from genome assembly GCF_024711535.1 of Dipodomys merriami. Taxonomy (NCBI): domain Eukaryota; kingdom Metazoa; phylum Chordata; class Mammalia; order Rodentia; family Heteromyidae; genus Dipodomys; species Dipodomys merriami. The sequence continues at coordinate 565,125 of NW_027204226.1, forward strand.
TTTTATTTTCTGGGTCTAGTGTCTGCACATGAGAAATCTAGTATTTGATTTTCAGGGTATAGCTTATTGCTTTAATGTGAAGTTTTCCAGTTCCTTCTCTTTTGTTGAATATGGTATGATTTCATTATTATGTGTGGCTAAATAATACATCATTGTGTATATATGTATTTATATATATATATATATATATATATATATATATTACAATTTATTCAGTCAGTGATTAAGGAACATGTAGGTGAATTCTGTAGTTATTTAAATTTTTATGGGAAGAAAGAAGGATGTAAATAATGATGCTTGGAAAGAGAAACATGCTCTTTAGGAGGGCACATTAGTATTTCCTCTCAGCTGCTCTTTCATCAGTATTTCAATAATACATTATATTTAAAATATAAATTACATTTGCAAAGGTGTTCTGTTTCAGTATCTATAATATTTTTATTACAGTGTTACATTTAGTATGTCATGTGAGTATGGAAATGATGTGAGCATGACTATGTATGCATGTTTGTATATGTAGCTGACTCTAAGAAAACTGAGTATATGTGAGATACAGGATTCAAATAATAGTTTCAGACCTATAAATTGCTAAATTGATGTACATGTCCTGTTCGTGGAGTGTGATTTCAAGATCACATTTTGGTAGGTTTCATACCAAGTAAGTAGATGTTTCTAATCCAAAATTATAAGGAATAAAACAACTACTCTGTTTCATAATCATTTAGTCTTAGTACCCAAGTCAATGTAATAAGTGTAAAAAATTATTGAGAGTATGATAGGTCAGTGGTAAGTCTTTAGAAACTCTACATTTTTCCCCAAAATCTTCAGATGTACTCTTTGGATATAAATTACAAATATATTTCGAAACATACAGATACAATGTGAACATATTATATATGAAAATATATGTACATAATGTAAATATATTTTATATGTTGTTATATTTTGAAGGTGAATCACATATATCTATTTATATTTAAATGTAATTCCTCTCGTCATATACATATACATATATATATACACACACACACACACATACACACATATTGTTTTCTTGTTTTGTTTTTTTTTTTTTTTTTGTCAGTCTTGGACCTTAAACTCTGAGCTTTTGTGCTGTCCCTGTGCTCTTCACCTCAAGGTGAGGGCTCTACCGCTTGAGACATAGTCCCACTTCTGGTTTACTGATGGTTGTATTGTAGATAAGAATCTCATGGACTTTCCAGCCAGGGCTGGCACTGAACCGTGATCCTCAGATCTCAGCCTTCTGAGTTGCTGGGATTACAGGCATGAGCCACCAGCACCTGGCTATATTTATATGTAAGATTTGTCAGTGGAACAAAGGGTACAGAAACTATTATTCTTATCACGAAAGGACTTCATATTGGCAGGTATAATTACAAGAAGACAAATGATGAATATTCACAGTGGCACAAAAATCCCTTAGGTGCCTAGAAAGACAGCACCTTTTTCAAGACACTTTATGTAGTATTAGAGGTTTGCAAACTAAGCAACTGTAGAAGAGAGTGAACCCTAAGCATAACTGACAATTGCAGGAACCCAGTCTTCGGTGACAGATTTAGCAAGGCCTCTCTTGGAGATTCTTGTTAGGGACATGATGAACAATTTATAGTTTAGTTTTGATTACAGGACTCTTTTACATCTGTCACTCAGATATTAACTTAGATATAACTTAGATATTAACTCAGATATAAATTTAATATAGTTCCTTTTGCTCTAACTTATATTTTCATGGCTCAGGAAAGTGTTTTTGTTTGTGAAAACTTGGTTGTTCACAACATAGGCATGGGTTTTTAATCCTTTTGAAATTACTTTTTGCAGAGTATTCTCTGAGATGAGCTTCTCTTTATCATATCATAGGAATAAACTTACTCTGATTCAAGCTAGCTTGTTCTCTTCCATTTGAAAAGACTTCTTTACATGTCAACAAACCCTCATTTACTTGCAAAAGTCTGTCAGTGAGTCAAACCTACCTCACCCAAGTGAGGTGAATTCCTCTCCCATGTTTCCTTTACATTGAAAAATGGTAAGAACTGTTTAGCAATGCTCATACTTTATAATGTGAAGTGTGACTCCTATTTTCCATAAGGTTAATCAAGCAGAGAAATGGATTAATGTGTAAAAAATAGCCTTTGAAATAATCTTGAACCTTGAAAATTGTCCTGGGAATGACTTTTTGGAGAAATCTCCCTATTCAAAGATGAACGACTCATTTTTTTTATTGGGCTCGTATTGGGGTTTTGACTCCAGGCCTTGAATTCTATCTAGGCTTTAATTCTCAATGTTTGCACTATACCACCAGAGCCACACCTTCACTTCTTCCTTTTTACTACAAGTGTAGAAAAGAATCTCTTAGGTTTATCTACTTCAAATAGCTTCGAATTGCAGTTGTCAAATCTGAACCTAACTAGTAGCTAGGTGTAAGTCATTGGTGCTCCTCTAGAACTCACTTCTTAAGAATAAACTCAAAAAAAGAGAATAAATTGTTCAATTATTCATGTATCGTCTGATAATCCAAATCACTTGCTACTGAAAGATAAAAAGAGAGAAGTTACAGATGAATATTGAGGAGAGAGACACAAAAAAAAGAAGGAGGTACGGGAGGATCTATGTGGGGAGGGAAAAGGAGGAGAAGAAAGGTGGGGCGAGCTGAATGGAATTGCCTATTCCTCACTAAGGTATTGTTGGACAGTCAGTGCCTTTGCATTTATGTAGCCAAAGCTTTATATTTTTTGTAGTAGTAAGTTGAGATATAAAATACCAATTTCCAAGTAATAACCTATTAGTGTGTTTCCTCCTGCACCCAGGGCACCACAGTTAGGTTACTGTTACAAGGAAGACAAGAGTAATCAGTTTATATGATTCTAAGAAACAATAATTGACATGCCAGGAATGCTCCCTTGTATGATGAAGTCAAGCATCACTCTTGTTCCCTGCTCCAGTCTTCCTCTCAACAGAATAGGAGAAACAGAAGAGGAAGGAGATATCTGAGTAATGATCATGTCTCTGTTTACCCTCTTCCCTTGGACTCTCAAACCATAAATCCAAAGGAGACATAACCTGAACTAGTGGGGGAAAGAGGGGGAAAATTCAGTCTAGCTAAACATGAAAATTTTAAAATAATTGGGGCAGCATTTCAAATACTGAAATAAAACTTTTTAAATTATTAATAAAAAGTAACTAAATTTATTTAAAATTTAGAAGACTACAAAGCTTACTATATAATGGAATCTGCATAATTAAACTGAATCCTGATTCTATCATCTGAAATTAAGACCATTCCTAAAATTCCAATACTAGATAAATTACCCTTGATATTCACTTAAACTGTGTGAATATGATGCAGAAAACATTACTTTAAATTCAGACTGCTGAAATAGTAAGTGATGGAAATTCATGAAGGATAGCATCATGGTGAGAGCATGGAAAAGATTTTCCTTCCATCTTCAGTGTGTAGAGAAGAAAAAAGCTGTAGTGGATGGTCCTGAAGGTCCAATTCTGAATTTAGGACAGAAGGTGAATAGTAAGAATACCTATCTCAGCCACTTAGAGATTAGAAATGTGGAGAAATATCCTCATTAATGTAGGTCAAACATAGAAGAGAAAATGTGGCAATACCAAAGCCAAGTGCCAAAGGCAGAGATATTGAACAAAATACCATGAACTTGAAACAAATCTTAAAAGGGAGGTCTGGGCTTAAGGGGAGTAGGACAGAAGAATAGAGAGGGAGATGGTGGATTAATACAGTCATAACACTCAAAGTATATATGCCAGAGTATAAATAGGAAACTTGAAGGGATAAGAAGGAAGCAAAATGGAAAGTTGAACAATGATCCAGATGTATCGTAGTTTGAAATGTACATACACTCTATTCAACACTGACGTGATGAAGTGAAACCCCTTTGCACAACTATCTAAACACTACATTTTTTGAAGTTTAAATAGTAAGAGACCAGAAGCACAAACCTTTACAGATAAATAAGAGGACAGCATTGACACATTTTTGAGGATTTTGTTCCTTTCAATATACAAAATTTAATGTGTCAAGTCTGCTGCAAGTGTAAATTTTATTTTGTACATTCTTTTTGCAAATTGCTTAAAATATACAGAACCATATTCAACTATCAAGCACATCAATTCCAATAAAATATTATAAACCTTTAGGTTTCTCAGTTGTTTCTAAATATCTTAATGTAATTCATTGGAACTAATTTCATTCTAAATTTAAGTTTAAATTTTAAAATCCTTTTAATGGGACACAGGTATGGCTAGATAACTGATGTTAGCAGAATCAGAATTATTCAGAAGGCTGTAAATGGATGTTTACCTAATTTTCTCTCTTCTGGATCATGGAATACAGATTGTCCTTGTTAGGAAAAGGGAGGAGAATGGAAAAGGAATAGGCTGGAGTGGATCATCAACAGGTGAGGACTGTTTATTGAGGAACAGCGAGGGGCAGAACCCTTCCAGTGGGTTTGGAGCTTGTGCAAGGGAGCTGGGACAGGATCTGGGTTTTGTAGGAAGTATGAACAAGGAGGTAGAGGTTAATGAAAAGCCCCTAGGTCAAGGAAGGTGGGGGGCCTTTCAGTTGGGCCCCAAATGGGATGTTTACAGCTGGGCTTAGGTGGATTGCCCTGCCTGCACTTCAAAAGAGTTTACACATACCTGGGATTTTGCCTGCAGTCTGTATGGGCCTGGGACAACAGAGTGGGGGTCAACCCTTCATACTCCACCCTTAGATACATGAAATGAGAGGGCCAAAAAGGGAGAGGGAAGTTCTTCTTATAGGATCTTTGGGTACATAAAAATAATTGGGCTGAGATGGAAGTAGCATGGTGTTATGAGAACAAAGCAGATTCCCATCATTTAGAACCCTGAAGGAGTATAAAGTAGGAGGGGCCTCGTGGTCTTTTCTGGTTACTTCCTGCTGGCATTGGGATGTGGAGAAGTCAATGGGGCTTGGGTTTTCAGTTCCCCTTCTGTGCTGGGTCCAGGGCAGTGTATGCAAACCCTCTGGTTGCCTGTAGTAATAGGATGGCCTTGGCTTGGTCACAGGTCCTGATTGAGGGCTTTTATCCTGTTAGAGAGAAACTTGTAAATGCTGAGATCAGGCAAAAGACTGCAAGGTGGCAGGAGTTGCTGATGTCAGTGACACAGGAAAACACAACCTGAGCACAATCCAGAACATTTCCAATTAGGTCATGAGCCCATAACTAGTCAGAAGCTAGGGCTAGATTGAAATAGTTAAGGGCTTGGTGAGAGACCTTGATCATTTCCTATAATAGCAGGTAACAAAGGCAAGAATATAAATACTGTCCAGTTAGAAGTTAGACAGATATCGATACTAGATGGACAAGCTTCTCAACTTATTTCTATTGACCTCCTGGCTCTGGTTAAATTTGAAACGGCAGGCAAAGAGTAGCTGATGTGACATCATCTCCTCTTACTCTTTTCCACCTTTTCCTGGGGGTCTAGGTGCTTGTGCATGGCATATGGGCTTTGAACTCAAGGCCTGAGCACTTTCCCTGAGCACTTCTGCTCGAGGCTAGTGCCCTACCACTTTGAATCATGGGGCGACTTTTAGCATTTGGCTGGTTAATTTTTGAGCCAACTTCCAGCCTGGCTCTTTGGTGGTGGTTAGTTGGGAGATAGAGTCTCAGAGCGATTTTTCTTCCCTGCCTGGCTTTGAACTGCAATCTTTGCCACAAAAACCCTTTATTACATCCAATTAAATCAACAAGGAGATCTATGGGATCAAGTAGAGCTTACATTCACACTATCAAGAATTGATCAAAAATACATTCTAGAACTGATGACAAAACTCAATAGATGGGATGAGAGTTTGAGCACAGCTTGGCTGCCTGGAAAACCTGATAACCAAAATTTACAGGAGCACTCCTGGCCTACACATGCTTCAATAGCATAACAACATAGCTGACTTTTTCAGATCTAGCTGGGTAAGGTTGACAGAGAGCGTCCCGCAAGAGTCTTTGTTTTTGTAAATCTGAAGAAGTCTTTTACCAAGAATCATCTGTGTGTGATGGAGTCAAACAGGAGTCCAGTGTACCATGATGGAGGTAGGATGGTCCCAGGCAGGATCAGGGCTAGACTAGATTCCTCGGATGAATTGTCAAATTTCCTGTTTAGTTGCTTACAAATTTATACACAGACTTGTTAAAGACACTTAAATTTAGATGGACATATAGAATTACATGCTAGTTTTAATGTAAATCACAGCCAACTATTACATAATGACTTAAAAGCTGTCTTTTTTTATAATTTAATTTTATTTTATTTGTGAACATACTGTACAGAGGAGTAAAAGCTGTCTTTTAAGGCATACTCATACCATCTGCTACATACTCGAACTTTCTGAAGACAGAAACAAATATGTGGAACAAATATTTTAAGACAATTCTTAACTCTTTACTGGTGTTTTTTCCTCACAGCTGGCTAGGAGCTGAGCTGGGTTTCATTCCTTTTACTACTACCTCGATAAAAATGTTTTCTTTTAACAAATGGGACATTTGATAGGAAATATCAGTACTAAGAAATAGAAGAAGATTACTTTTTACACAGTTTTTATGTACTATGAGATTATATTGAACATGCTCACACACATACACACACACACACACACACACACACACACACACACACACACACGCACGCACTTAAACCAATGTTTTTGTTTAAAAAAATCGGCCATAAGTTTTATGGAATTCCAGTGGCAAAGTGATATTGTTTTGCCCAATATGATAAAATCTCGTGGTCAATGTCAGAAAAGTAGGCAATACCAAAAATGCAGGGCAAATTTTGACAAATAATTTCCACCCTTAAATAAACATTGAAAAAAGCAGAAAATCTTTAAATCAATTTTGGTGATGAGGCAGATTAGTATATGAATTGAATATATTAACCCATAGAAGAGTGAAGAGGAGAGAGCAGTAAGGTTGATGGAAGAGTGGGGGTTATAGAAAAACCCATCATTTGGCCTTTGTCTCTTCCTAGGTGTCAGCTTCCAGGGCTTGTAGACAGAATTGGGGGAGGGGGTGACTGAACAGGTTTGTAAGGAGAATAGGTAGAACTTTTAACCTGAAGACATTTAAAGGAATATGTGGCTTCATCATGAAGGTATTGAAATGTGTGTTTGAGTAATTGAATAGAGAGAGTTATTGGAAGAAGTGAGAGGGTGGGATTTCTCTTCTGAAGTCTCCTTGAGGAGAAATCAAGAATCTAGACTTTGAACTGAGTTGTCTCAGGAAAGAGAAAAGGATTGGATTATTGTTTAAGTCCCCAAAAGTACAAGGACTGGTTTGTTCCGATTATGGGATTTCAGGGTGGTAAATGGATAGAGAAGTGTCCTCAGTGTGTTTGCCAGCTATCCACTGTCAGTGACAATTAGCGAAAGGTCCAGAGTAGAGGACCCATTTAATTAGGGTCTGGAAGGGAAAAAGGTGTACTAGATATAGAAAAGGGTTGAGAAATGTATACATATGGAGTAGTTTGTTTACAGTGATATTTAACAGGGCTGTTAGCTTGTTGTTTTACCTTTGGAGGCCTAAGTCCACCCCTACCTTGTGTCAGCTACACAGGCAGGCAGACAGGCGAGCAAAGGGACAGGGATTAGCAGAAAGAGTTTGCTTGAAACAGATAGTTTTAGCCTAGAAAATCTGGACCAACTGCAAATAGCAAGAGTGTAGTTAGAAGAGCAGGGAAGGAGATAAGGATCTTTGGTGCTGGAGGTCATCAAAGAAAAGAGATAGAGAGAAAGGGAGGGGGTGAGAGAAGTGGGTGAGAGACAGACTGAGCTGCGATAAGATGAGGAGTTACATTTTTAGAGGAGATGATTGTGAGGCCATTGGCAGAGAAGTGCTGGGTTAGTAAGGCAGGAGAGCAGGGAGGGGGACCTCTGGAGTAGAGGTCAGAGAAGGACTTGGTGGACAGAACAGAACAAGCAGAGGGCAAGTTTTCTGGAGCAGAGGTAGAGGAGGGCTTATGTTTAAGGTACCTTGGATTCCTCATCATTTCGTTGGAGAATTGTTTAAATCATTAAAATTAAAACCTAAAGTTACAAATTTAGGCCAGTGGTGGCCATGGTAAGAAGACCAGATTTTGGTAGAAAAACAAGTCATTTAAAAAAAATAATTTTTATTGTGAAATTAACATACAGAGGGGTTAAAATTAAATGAGAAAGGTAATGAGTATATTTCTTACCTAGCATAGTTGCCTCTTCCTTTTTTCCCCCTACAATCCCTGCCCTCCCAAATCCATGTTTCTCCCCCCCCCCTCCGCAAAGTTGTAAAGTTCATTTTTTGACATAGCATTTTGTACATGTCATTGTGCAATGGGTACACATGTATTCTTATTAAAATTATTTCCCTTCCCCAGCCCAAATTACACCAACATCAAATGCAGTGAAAACAGTGGTTATACCATGGGGGAGGGATATATGAAGCATTTTTTTACTGTAAATTAGTCAGCCCAGAGTCTTAAGATTAAACTGCAGGCATGCTAATGAGGTGTCTCTGGGAGACAATTTGGAAAATTTGGTAGGATTTTGGAGCCTGTCCCATTTCTCCAGGCATCCTTGGTGTTTTGAGAAGGCAGACGGATGGAACCCAATAATTAATCGAGTGCATGCCCAAAGGTCCTAATTAATGGTGGTCAGTCAGGGAGTCAGGAAAGTGGAGACTCCTGGAGTCTCCACAGACAGGAAGAGATCCCCACAGACAGGAAGGAAGGGAGGGATTCCTGGAGTCCTGCAGTCCTTGTCGGGGCCCCTGTTCCACAGACTAGGCTGGTTACCTTGTCCTGAAGGCTTTCAGGTGGTGGGTGAAGTTGGTCAAGTGGCAAAAAGCCTCCTGCCTAGAGATCAGAGTCCAGTGACAGGGTAAAGGAGAGAGAATAGGGGGTTTATGCAGGGGTCAATAATACTGCAAGCCACAGCAGAATGGCCCTCCCCTGCTTGCACCAATTACAAAGGCCAAGGCCAAGAGGTCTTTCATGAGGCTGTTTAGCCCAAAGTAAGCTCATGGGGCTCTGAACTCCCGATGCAGAAAGGCCTTGGAAGGAGGAGGAAAATAGCAGAGAAGCTCCATGAGAGGTGACAAAGAGGTGGGTTGCCCCTCCGTAGAGGGCATGCAGTTTATTCCTCGCACTTTTCCATTCCTGGATGTAGGAACCATATGTTAGAAAAATGGAGTAGAATGGAAAAGGAATAGGCCAGACTCGATCAGACTCAACAGGCGAGAACTGTTCATTGACAGACAGCGAGGGGCACAGCCCTTCCTGCAGGATTGAGGTTGTGTGAGGAGCTGGGACAGGATCTGGTTTTTTATAGGAGGTCTGAACAAGAAGGTAGAGTTTAATGTAAAGCTCCTGGGTCAAGGAAGGTGGGGGACTTTCACGTGGGCCCATAATGGAATATTTACAGCTGGACTTAGGTGGATTGTCCTGCCTGTACTTCAATGGAGTTCACACATACCTGGGATTTTGCCTGGAGTCTGTACGGGCCTGGGAAAATAGGATGGGGGTCAATCTTTCAGTCTTAATTGGAAAAAGATAGTCTTCCCAGCTTTTCTGCATATAAACACTCCATCATCGTTTTCTTATTAGAGGATTATTCCAGATTAGCTATATGTTGATATATAATGACTGAGCCTGACATAAAGGTGAGGGAAACTGTCTACACTTCAGTGAGGTTCTGACTTGTGTTTCACAAAGTGTTATGAAAGCTCTCCATGAGAAATCTAGCAGCATTTCTAAAAAGTCCTTGCGTGCTTATACTTTCTGATAATATCTCAATTCAAGTATTTCTCCTCAGAGTTCCATACCATTCAATAATGCTGTATTAGATCCCTGTTGTATTTTGCAGACAGATCTTGGTGATGAAATTTGTGTTTTTCAAAATTACTCTCCCAATTCCATCCACAAAATGAAGACAAAAATTATCTGAAAAAATTTGTATATGTTGATAGTGCATATAATTTTTTAAAGTATTATTTTATTTTGTTAAATTTTTAATTGTGAAAATACCATACAGAGGGGTTACAATTACATGGGCAAGGTACTGAGTATATTTCTTATCAAGTATTGTTGTCTCCTCCTTTGTTTCCCCTTCCCATCCCTATCCATCTCTCCCCCACGCCCTCTCCTACCCCCACCAAATTTGTAAAGTTCATTTTTCGTCATAATGACTTGTACATCTCATTGTTGCAATGGGTTCACCTCTATCCCTATTTAAACTATTTGTTTTTCCCTTCACCTCCACAAATTATACCAACATCAAATACAGTGAAAACGGGTTATACCATGGGGAGGGACATACAAAGCAAAAAATATATCATCTTATAAATATATTAGAAATGATTGCAAGAAAGAAAAAACATTTGAATCTTTATCTTGTGGTTCATTTTGCCTAACATCAACTTATCTGACTGTTTCTGCTTATCTCAAACACATACAAGTTATTGCAAATAAGGGAAACCATGGGACCTATGTTTCTTTGGACCTGGCTTACTTCACTTAATATAATTCTTTCCAAGTTTTTCCATTTCCATGTAGACAGAAGGGAACCCTCCTGCACTGTTGGTGGGAGTGCATATACTTTTATTTTCTATTACAAACATAGAATGTAGCAAAATTTTTCATAGCAATTACACTGCACTAGGTGCTGGGCATATTCTAATGTAAATAAAATACTGTGTTTATGCAGAGATTTTGAGCATCCAAAATTTTAATATGCCTCTGGTCCTAATACCATTACCTTACTGATATTGAGTGACAAATACAACTTCTTATAAGTACAGAAGTTTTCCTTGTATCTTTTTAATATATATGTTTTTACTGTGAATATACTATACAGAGGGGTTACAATTACGTAAGTTAATGAGTACATTTCTTATTGAGCACTGTTACCCCCCTCCTTTGTTTTTCCCCTATCAACCCTTCCCCTCACACCTCCCCACCTCCTCCCTCCACCCCTCCTCTGATAGAGTGTTTTGTCCATCTCATTGTTACAATGGGTCAACCTGTATCCTTTTCTTGTATCTTAAATGAAAAAACGCTGGCTTGTTTCATGCCGATTCTACTTGTGTAGACACACCTAAAGTCACCCACCAAGCCCAAAAGCACATAAATGAAAGGCATATCATCTTTTGTCAGTTGGTATAATTGTGTTCTACACATTTATTGACAGGTTGCAAATTATTTTCAAACTTTAATGCATTAAAATGTTTTCTGCCGCGGAACGGCTCTGTCAGGACGACGGAGGACACCTTGTGGAGGTAACTGGAATAGGTGGGGAGATGGCAAACAGACAACTCACACACAAGAGGAGTGAATTCTGAGTGTGATTTATTGCAGAGGATAACATGCTTTTATAGAAAAAGTCTCCATGAGAAAGGGTAAAAGGCTACACAAAGCTGCAAGGCTTTGTTCTGGGGTGGTCACCAGCTGGTCACCTGATCTTGTTTTTTGGATGACGAGCTATGATGATAGGCACTTGTTTTCGGCTTTACCTCTATTTTTAAGAAATACAATTGGTTTCGATATTTATCACCTATTAACCATTAACCAGAGCATATGGGCAAGGTGCTGAACAGAAAGGCATGAACTCTAGTACTTCATAGTTACTTTTGTTTAGTTTTGTACTTTATGCGTTTCAAATCTTTTCTAAGCAATTGTGCTTCTTTGCCATTCTTTAGAGGGTTCCCAATTTGTGGCCCAAAATCATGATAGTAAGTATACTTAGTTAAATCTGGCCATATATCAAATTCAAGCTCATAGTGTCTTTTCTGTAACCCTTTCACATAATCGTTTACTCTTCTCCATAGAGGCCTTAACTGTCTCATAAGATCTTTCTTGTTCCTTCTTTCATAGTAAGCACAAAGGAGGCCTAGATCTAGCAAGTCTCTCAGTAAATGAAAGATAGTAATAGGAAGTTCTTTCTCCTAAGTTGTTTTCCCAATGTTTGCCATCCTTATCGTACACACCTGTAAAAGGCTATGGATCTGGGGGAAGTCTTTGGGGTCCTCTAGATAATGGAGGATCCCACCATTTTCTTCTGATAAGCTATTGCCACCTTCCATCTACCAACTTTTAAGAATCTTATTTAGCTTTTGGTCTATATATCCCTCTACATCTTTTTTATCCACACGATATCTATATGAGTCTATTTGTGGCGAACGCCTTCTCGGCCAGCGAGAAAAAACGACCACCACACCAGGAGTCTTCTCAGATCACGCTTTATTGGAGAGCCTTTCAATTGATGGGAGAGCTTGAGCGCGAGAGAGCGTGCACCCAAAACATGGCCGCTTATATAGGGAATAGGAACACGGGTCTTTCTATCATTGGTCATCTGCCTTTCACCGTCACCAGGTGCCACGGGATTGGCTGGGGACTCTACGTGGCTCGCGCACGCGCAAAGCCTAGGACCCACCGTCCCGCCAAGCACTGTCTAATATGGACCTCAAAGCTGCAAGGGAGTGGGTGGCGCCTTGTAATGGCGTTCGCCCCGGCTCCCTGCATCTATTGTATATGCTTTAGGATTAAAGGGAAGTCTCCAATAGCCATACACTCTTTCTGCTCTAGCCGTGCCTACAGCTTCTTGTAAATCTCTTACAAACAATTCCTTCTGCTGAAGTGATGTCATGAAACCCCCAATACGTTTCTATTTCCATATGACTTGTCTAATAGCATCCATAAGAGGGGCTTTTAGGGTAGCACTTAACTCTGGTGAATTAGTCATGTTCTCAGGACACTCATCAGATGTTGGAGTCGTCAACACTTCCAAGAAAGAGCCTTGAATAAGGGAACGTTGAGCATGAGTAAGTAGAACAAGCAGCAGGAACAGTAAAATATTAATAGGCACTCCTATACAGCAAAGAAAAGAAAAACAGGAACACATCTTTCCCAGGGGCTTGCTAGCCTTTTCAGGAGGTAGGCCTCTTTGAAGCCCAATTCTCAGATCTGAAAGCAGGTTTCCCATGCTAAGCAGACTCCACCGGAGTACGTGTGGCAGCTTTCTTTCTTATTTTCTTGACCAATAAATCAGCAAGACCTCAGTCAGCATTTCTCACATAGGACTTTTCAAATGGGTTGGTTAAATATTGACATGAGCTCCAGTCTTCTGAGGATTCACTCATCTGCTTAGGAATTGATGCTAGCTGTTGGAAACTAGCTCAAAGAAGGATGCCATTTAAAGCCTTATAACGTTATTCTTTACCAGAGTATTCTCCAGCTACTTTGGTTGTTGAGAATGTCTACAAGAGCAAGCATTCTGTGGGAAACATGGAGACACCTTATGACCATTACTTAATGAGATTTCCAAGTGGCTTGCTATCACTTGTACTGCACAAGTCGAATCTGTCAAAACCTATCAGTTTTAAGAGATAAGAGGAGTGGTAAAAATACTTCTAGAGAAAAATGCATCTTCAACATATTTGGTTCCAAGCATTCCGTCTAAGGCATATTCATCAAGTAGTGAAACTTTTGTTGTCTGTAACTATGTGTCTTTCTCCAGGTATACATGTGTGTATGTATGTGTGTATTCATGTGTATAGGAGCATACATGTGTACATATATAAGGGCATATACACACATATATGCAAATATAAAAAATATACATACATAACATATGTGCGTATATATCAACTGTTCAGTGATTTAATCTCTAGTTCCTGCACATTGTCATTCACACAAAGTGTACATGATAAACTGCTCTGAGGATCTTTGCTCTATGATGGTTATCCTTTGTACTCACTTCTGCCACTACTTTGTTTTTCATCCCTGTGAACAGGGATGAAAATCTATCCATAGGATAGCTTTATTTTCATTACATGTATTTACTTACTGATAATAAAAGAAATGGGTTATCTATAAAAGAAAAAATATCTTTTAGGTAAAAGGATAAAGTATCTTATCCATCCCCATGATTCCTATGAGATAAAATTTATAATAATAGTAAAAGTGAAAAGGAATTTTTAGATCTGTTGTTTTGCCATTTAGCATTGCAAAGAATAATATCACATCACTGCTATAACTCTTAAAGAATGCCATTGTAACTGATGGTCCCTATCATGTTCTCCCAAAACCAGTGGATTCTGAAAGATAATAGTACACCAGCAGAAATGCTAAGTAGCAGACATGGAGCATGAACGAGAAAGCAAGTGAATGAGATAGAGTGAAAGATAGAGAGAAATATCATAATACTGAAAGTGCATAACAGATAAATAAGAGCTGTATGAGAATATTCATACAGCTATTTTTAGATTCTACATGTACATTTGAAGGTATTTAATGTACAATAACCCACCAACATAAAATATAAAGTGCTTTTGATAAAAAACTAAAAATTACTCAAGAAATTATAACTGCAAAAACAATTTTCACAGATGCAATTTCTCAGAGATATTTCATGACTTTGAGAATAATAAAGTGGCTGAAGTTAATATAAATTAAGTAGTATGATAATTCACAAAACTATAAAAAGATATTCATATATTTCAATATATAACCCAAAGATAAAACAAATGTTCTTTAGATGATTTTTTAAAACACAGTTTCTCAGGAACTGGGAAAGTGGCTCAATGGTATAGTGCTTGCCTTGCATGCATGAGGCCCTGAGTTTGATTCCTCTGTACAACATATCAGAAAAAGATGGAAGTGGTGCTGTGACAAAAGTGGTAACGCTAGCCTTGAGCTGAGTAGCTGAGGGACAGCACACATGCTCTAGATTTCAAACCTCATGACCAACAAAAACAGAAACAAAACAAAATACAGTCTCTCATTTTTGTAGCCTCAACTCTGTAATACGTCTGCTTCAACCTAGGGCTAAGATTTTAGGTGTGGACATTTATCAACACTCCTGATTCAGATTCTACTTGATAAAATTTTTAATCAATATTTTTTTCTTAAATTTGCTATTTGTAAACTCACATGCACCTATAAAAATGGTTGAACATCCCAGTAACTTTCTCAAAGTACCTCCAAAAGACAATTTACAAAACTTTGTATTATATTACTACAAGGAAAACTGTAGGGAGCCAGGGTAAACGCCATTACAAGATGGCGCCCACTCCCTTGCAGCTTTGAGGTAACCACTCCATTTGAGGCGGTGCTTGGCGGGACGGTGGGTCCTGAGCTTTGCGCATGCGCGAGCCACGTAGAGTCCCCAGCCAATCCCGTGGCACCTGGTGATGGTAAAAGGCAGACGACCAATGATAGCGCTCTCTCCCACTCAAGCTCTCCCATCAACTAAAAGGCTCTCCAATAAAGCGTGATCTGAGAAGACTCCTGGTGTGGTGGTCGTTCTTTCTCGCTGGTCGAGAAGGCGCACGCCGCAAAGTGGTGACGAAACCCGGGACCCGCACGAGAGGCTGAACTGGAGCCAGAACTCAACACGCGGAGAGGGGACGTCGGTAAGTATCCCCCAGTATGCTGTTCACTGTAGATTTAGATATTTATTGGTTGCTTGCATTGCTTCTTCCTTTGTGGCTTGTCTTTTTGATGGTGCGCACTTGCCTCGAGGAGGGAGGGTTTGATTTAATCCAGGAAGGATGCAAAGTACTAACACGGCATCAGGATAGTCTATCAGAGTCAGCATCCAGTAAAGGGGAGGAAAATAGGCCTAAAAGAAAAAGGGAAAAAAGACAAAAGGATCCTAAAGAATTAAAGCAGGAGGGACTGCAGCCCTCACAAAAGGAGAAGGATCTTAGGGAGGAGGGGGTCTC
Organism: Dipodomys merriami; assembly: GCF_024711535.1. Classification (NCBI taxonomy): domain Eukaryota; kingdom Metazoa; phylum Chordata; class Mammalia; order Rodentia; family Heteromyidae; genus Dipodomys; species Dipodomys merriami. Next base: position 580,877 of record NW_027204226.1, read on the forward strand.
AAGGACACCCCTATGCCCTTCTTTAAAAGCAAACCGGTTCTCAGCCCTACATGTGGAAGGGCGGGACCAAGAATGCAGTGATCTTGTGAGTGACTCAGAGGAAGAACTGTTAGAGGAGGAGGGAGAGCAGCTCGATCCAGCTGATAGTGAAGACTTAGAAGAGGCTGCGGCGGAGTATGAGGCAGACAGATATGGGGGGTGGCGCCCCCTAGGGGTGGGAGTACCGCAGCAGCCAGGAAGAGGAAACAGAGCTGGCCCTCACCCGTCGGCCCCCTGGGCGTGCCTGCCGGTGGGGCAGAGTCACTTTATAAAAGGAAGCACCTGGTCGCGGCTGGCGGCCACTTTTCCAGTTTTTGAAAATCCAATTACTAATGAAAGAAATTTTGAGCCGGTTTCCTACTCCCAGTTAAAAGATTTAGTTGAGGCAGTCAGGACTTATGGGGTGACGGCCAATTATACCACTGCCTTGCTTCGAAGGCTAACTATTAATGCTATGATTCTGTGGGAGCAAAAACTGTTCAATATTTTCCTGAATTAGTGGCTAAACAGGCAATTTTGGTCTGAAAAAAAAAAGGCAATTTTGGGTATAAAGTATTGTTTGATGCACTTTGCAAAAATTCCAGATAAATTAATTATTCCATACACCCGTGAGCAAGTTGAAATTTTAGCAGCCACAGTGGATATGTGGGCAATTCTTGTTTGTTCATTTCCAAATGTAATTGATAACCATTATCCTAAGCATCCTCTGCTTGCCATAGTTAACAAAAATTTAGTGTATTTTCCTGTTGTCACTCAAAGGAGCCCTTGGTTAATGCTCTGACCATCTTTACGGATGGATCAAAATCTGGACAAGGTGCCTTTTTTGTTCAAGGACACAAACAGCCGGTAGTCTTTAATTTTCGGCCGAATGTCCCACAGGCTGTTGAATGTTTAATTGTGCTTGAAGTTTTTAAAAGATTTAATCAACCTTTTAATTTATTTTCTTATTCATTATATGTTGTAAATGCCGTCGCTTCTCTTAAAGTTGCTGCTTCAATTAAGCAGGCCAGTACAATTTCTAATGTTTTGTTACAGATTCAATCCCTTATCTTAAACAGAAAACACTCTTTTTATATTGGACATATTCGCGCCCACTCTATGCTGCCGGGCCTGATGGCAAGGTGTAATGATTTGGTGGACCAGGCAACTCGGGCTGTGGCTCTGGTCGCTGCTGATCCTGTAGAATTGGCAAAAGACTTTCATAGATTGTATCATGTACCTGCTAATACCCTTAGGAAAAGATATAATTTGTCCAGGCATGTGGCAAGAGATATTGTTAAAGCCTGTAAATCCTGTGTTACCTTTCTTCATCCTCCCCATGTGGGGGTAAACCCCAGGGGGTTGAGACCAAACGCCCTATGGCAAATGGATGTTACTCATCTGACAGAATTTGGTAAGTTGAAATATTTACATGTGTCTGTGGACACCTTTTCCGGTGTCATTCATGCCACACCTCTGGCAGGAGAAAAGGTGTCTCACGTCAGAATACACTGTTTAGAAGCTTGGGCAGCTTGGGGAAAGCCCCTTAGATTTAAGACAGATAATGGCCCTGCTTATACTTCCCATGGTTTTCGCGCCTTTTTCGCACAAATGCAGGTTGCCCACACCACCGGACTGCCCTACAATCCTCAAGGACAAGGTATAGTGGAAAGAGCTAATAGAAGCATAAAAGAAATGCTTCAAAAACAAAAAGGGGGAATTACTGAGTCAGCGTCCCCCAGGGAAAGACTTTCTCTTGGGCTCTTTACCCTTAATTTTTTAATTCTAAATGACAACGATCAGTCTGCCGCAGATCGGCATTTGACAAGAGACCCCATGGATACTAAAGACATGGTTATGTGGCAGGATGTTATTAATAATAAATGGTATGGACCGGATCCGGTAATAACGAGATCCAGGGGAGCTGTTTGTGTTTTTCCACAGAGTCAAGAAGTACCTCACTGGGTGCCAACGAGACTGACCAGGCTGGTGGAGACTGCAGCAGAACCCCCTCTTGAAGATGCCATCCACTCGTCTCCTGATGCAGCTGATCTTCCTGCTGTTAGCAACAGTGCTAATAGCAACCCCTGTGATAGCTAAACCAATGGCTGTGGGCTGTCACCAGGGCCTGGCCAGTTCCTATGCCCCTGCATGCAGACTCCCTTTTTCTCCCCACCTTATTTTCCACAGATTGTGGGATGGAAGACTGGATTGCCTCTGCGGTGTCCTTTTTCAAATAGTGGGTGGGAGTCGGAATGTTTTTAGCCTGCTGCCTGGGAGGATGCGTGGTTTGCCTATGGTTGGTCTGTCGCCTTCGAGCCCAAACCAGAAGGGACAAGGTTGTTATCTTGCAAGCATTAGCCGCTTTGGAGAGTGGATCCTCACCCCAGATTGGGCTGTCGGCCCTGAGAGGCAATTAAACCTTACCATCCTGCATAGCCTTAGCACCCCGAGGGATCAGGGGATCCCATTGCACCGGGACAGGTATGCAACTTGCAATTTGGGACAGGGTGCTAGGCAAGTGCACTGCACTTGAGGGTACCATCTCCTCAAAAAGAGCATGCTGGGTTGCAAGTGGGTTGATGCCCAAGATCCCACCTCTGCAAAAAAGGCATCGGACGGGCCTGGTCATCACTGGGGAAGGCGTCCCTCAGGCGAAGGCCAGTGCAAGGTCCTAATGTTTTAGACAGAGGTCCAACCTCTACTCTTACCTGTTGCCAAAAAACAAAAAAGGGGGAACTGTAGGGAGCCAGGGTAAACGCCATTACAAGATGGCGCCCACTCCCTTGCAGCTTTGAGGTAACCACTCCATTTCAGGCGGTGCTTGGCGGGATGGTGGATCCTGGGCTTTGCCCATGCGCGAGCCACGTAGAGTCCCCAGCCAATCCCGTGGCAGTTGGTGATGGTAAAAGGCAGACGACCAATGATAGAGCGACCTGTGTTCCTATTCCCTATATAAGCGGCCATGTTTCGGGTGCACGCTCTCTCGCGCTCAAGCTCTCCCATCAACTAAAAGGCTCTCCAATAAAGCATGATCTGAGAAGACTCCTGGTGTGGTGGTCGTTCTTTCTCGCTGGTCGAGAAGGCGAGCGCCGCAGAAAACAATGCTACAAATAAATAAAAACAACAATTAAATATTCATGATTAATAAAATGAAAAATAAACCAGTTACGTGTTTCCAGTATTTGAAGTGTACTACATATTAGATTTTACTATATTCTCATATTCCTGTACATTTAAAACTGGCTAAGATTATGATGTTCAACAAGAGTTTTATAGGCTATGAGTAGTCTTTAAAGTTACCCACTAAGATTACTATTTATGGCTCATCTCGTCATTTGTATATGGCTTATATCATCACTTGTTGCTCGCTAACATATAAAGTAAGGAAGCTCTAAATTGTAGTTAACAAATTCTTAACTCTTTACTCTGCTTCTTTAAACAAAGGCTTTGCAACTTCTCATTAGTAAAGTTTCTATAAATTCTGAAATATAAATACTTAGTAATATATGTCTGCTACCATAAATCTTAACTACTTCATGGAAAATTTTTATGACCTGCCAAACAGTCCCTATTTTGGCATATTTAAGCAAATTCCCAAAATTAAACCCATTTAAAGCATTAAAAGTTTAACAACCTTAACCCTTGCTGCAATGTTCATTATGACAGGTGCCTTGTAGAGAATAATTGAACTCCTCCTTCTACACATCTCTTGAACCACAAATATTTGTAATACTTTGTTTTTGACATATCAATTTTGAGTTTCTTCTTAAATATGTGCTTATGTAAGAAATAAATATTTCATGACCATTCTTTTGCATTTACTTTTTGTTGAAGTGTCTAATTTAAGAAAATCAATTACACTTTATATATAAAAAAAAAGTTCTGTGCTCAATTTGGCAGCACATACCCTAAACCTGGAATGATACAGAGATGATGAGCATAGCTCCTTCGAAGGATGACACACAAATTCCTGAAGCGTTCAATATTTTTACAATGACAGACGCTGGAGGGAATGTGGCCAGAAGTAAACACTACTGAATTCTTGGTGAGAGTGTAAACTTGTCAACCCCTTTGAAAAGCAGAATGGAGGTTCTTCAAAAGATTCCACATAGAGATCCTCTATGACGCAGCAATCCTTCTTTTGGGCATTCACCCAAATGATCAGAAACAAGACCATACTAAAACTACAAGCACAACTATGTTTATTGCAGCATTATTTACCATAGGTAAGATATGGAACCAACCCGATGCCCCTCAGTACATGAATGGATCAAGAAAATGTGTGTGTGTGTGTGTGTGTGTGTGTGTGTGTGTGTGTGTGTGTGTGTGTGTGTGTGTGTAACTGTGACCCCTCTGTACAGTACTTTTACAACTAAAAACATATAAAAGTGTTCTGAAATGGAAGAGTTTATTCCCCCAATTTTATCCATATAATATTGTTAACAAAGCAGATTTTTAAATACTACGTAGAATGTGATACGTATTACAGAAACCATTACATGTAATGAGCAACCAGAAATAATGTTATCAATTGACTATGCACTGCTTCCAAGGAAGCCAGATGGATAATTTCTCATGCTCTAAATCAAACTGGTGATCTTATGTCTTGATAGTGTAAAAATATCAGGGACAGAATAATGAAGGAATTACAACTGAGGTGAAATCCATATGAAAATATACAAACCTGATAAAACATATAAGTATCTGAGCAGTATATTGCGTTTTAAATCATTTACGCTACATTGTAAAGATAATGAAGACCTATTAGAATGAATTAACTTTTTGATATCCTATCGTAGCTCCTTAGAAGGATGAACTCTTTCCTCATTCTTGTAGAGGCTTCATCAGATGAGAGGAACTGTATTTTTTTGTTTGCTTCCTTCCATTTATTCTTCACTCTGAAATATGAGCTACATGATACTGAAATACACCAAGGAAAATTAAACACACAGGCTTTGGAAAGATCAATCAATGTAAAATAAATAAAATACATATAACCTTGTAAAAGGTCCAAATAAATTAATTTATATAATCTCAAGTGTAAACAGAAAATGATTTAAGCAATGTCACGTAATTGAAAAATGAAAATTTTTAGGAGATACTTAATTTTTTCCTTTCTACTACATTGAATTAATTATTGATTTTGTATAGAGAGATTAAAGATGAGATTAACAAGAAACTTGCTTAAAACTGGGCACAAATTCTGAATAGACATGTATTCCAAAATCCATGAAAATCGCCAGTGGGTTTACAAAGTTGTGTTTAATGCTACTTCTATGCTGGCTTAAGCTTTGGGAACAGAAGTCATTAGAGAAATGCAATTCAAAATTACTATGATACTCCTTCATAACTATTACAACTCTTATTTTAAAAAAATCAAAGGAACCAGTTGTGGTGGCAGTCAATTTGGCCTAGAAACCCTCTAAGGAGAGAGCAAGATGAGGCATTGGCTTAAGTGAGCTGCTCGATGTCTGCCATCCCCAAAAGAAAAACATTGGAGTGAAGCTCAAGGCCATAATGCCTTTGGGCTTGGGTCCTTCCCTAGACGATAGCATCTGCAAGTTGATCTGCCTGAGATTATACCTGAGGTGTGCCCCCAGGGGAGTGTGAACCCACTCTAATGGCTCCCCCCTTTGAATTAAAACTGCAGAAATCAATGTAACACCTCCAAACCACCAAAGGGAAATGGGCTCAAAAATAGAATTCCTCTTCAGGAAAACTTCATCGAGGCCTTTTTGGAACTGCAAAAATATTGCCCAATGGCTGTCTGTAATTGTAATAACTTCTTGGTGCATCCTGCCTTTTAATAGGGCAAATAAGGCACACACTATCTTTAGGGACAGGCACCCATGGCAACAGCCAATTGATTTCCCCTAAAAGGCTCTGAAGTTGGGTTAAGGTCAGAGAGGTTGGAATATCCAGCAAAGGCTTAAGGAGACTGTCCTGAGTCAAGGTAAGGTGGAACCAGAGCACCTTAAAAGGAGGTAACTTTTGAATCATATTGAGTGCTATGGTGAAGCCCTCCTTTCTTAATATGGTGCGAATCTGGGCCAGTAGGCCCTCCAGGTGTCCTAGGTCTTGGTGCCCCACGATTATATCATCCGGGTAGGCAAACACAAGGGAGGTATCTGAACCCAACACAGGCCCTAGAAGTGTGGCGAAGTATTGTTGGCAAAAGGCCAGGTTATTTGCCATTCCCTCTGGCAGCACCGTCCATTCAAACCTCCAATCAGGCAGGGAAAACTTAAGAGAAGGGATGGAGAAAGCAAACTTTTTGCAGTCATCCGGATGCAGGAGGATTGAAAAAAACAATCTTTAATATCAATCACACCGAGTTATATTCTGAAGGTATAGCAGGAGTCCAGGGCATACCTCTTAGGGATGCCTACTAGCTCCATCCGTTCATTTACCTTTCATAGATCTTGGAGCATACACCTAGCCCCAGAGGCCTTTTGAATAACAAATATGGGTGTGTTCCAAGGACTCATAGAAGGGCATATGTACCCAAGGTTTATCTCCACCAGAAGGTGGAGGGCTACAAGTTTAGGTTTTATCAATGGCCACCACTCCACCCAGGTAGGGCTTCCTATCTAAATCAAACTTGGATCCACAATTCTTTTTCCAATGGTATCCCTTAGTGCCCCTGGGTCAGGGTGTAGGGGGAGGTTAGGACCCCTCGGGCCAGTTGGCAGAGGATTGTTGTGAATAGTCCCTCTTAAAGTGCCTCTCCTGCCCACATTTAAAACAAGTCCCTCTCCCCGATGGTCTTGGGGTTCCTTGGCCCTGGGCTGCCAGTGCCTGAGTAATAGCCACAGTCATTGCAGATGTCTGAGCATGTAAAGCTAAAGCTTATGATTGGGACTGGTGCTGTTGCATTCCCACATCCTGTGAGGCCACCAGCCATCGTCTCAGAAAACACTCTCTCAATCCCATGCAGGCCATGTGGTGGTCTGCATTCATCTCTTCCCAGACCAGCAGCTTTACAAACTGATCTTGGAGGTTCCCTGCTGGCAGCTTGTGGTTAATACTCTGTTCAACTCCATCTACAAACTCAACTAGAGGCTCACCAGGTTTTTGTGTAACTCGTGCTATGAGGGACTCAGTGGGCCCATCATCCAGTTTGAACCATGTGGCAAGTCCTGCCTGCATCACCTGGTCACGGTATGGGCCAGGTATTGCGGCATGTTGGATGCCAGTGGAGTACCACTCCCCATCCCTTTTAACATGGTATAAGTAATAGGTATCACAGATTGAGCCTGCCAGTTATTCTCCACTTGCACTCTGCATTCCTCCTTAAAGAAAGCTCACCATTTAATAAACTGAGAACAAGTGAGGAAGGCTTTGGCCACATCCAGCCAGTCCTTGGGGACACATGGGTGATAAGCAATGTCCTGTAATAAAGTCTGGGCCCAAGGAGAGTTTGGACCATCCTCCACCACTGCCTTGTGGAGCTCTTTTAGATCTTTAGCTTCCCATGGATACCATTCCAAGGGCCAGATTTACCAGATACACTTGGGAAAGCAAATCCTGTGGCCCAGGGTCCGGGGTCCTGGGTGGCCCTTCCTTTCCAGGGTAGGCCTCCAATTAGGTTACTTCCCCACCCCTCAACCCCTCCATGGAAGGTTGGTAGGGGTCCGGATCTTGCAGTTCCTTCTCACAGGTTGCGTAGGATGCTGTACCTCTCCCTCAATCGGGGAAATAGGGTGGGGACCTAGGACCATCCGGGGAACCTGAGTCAGAGGGGGTAACTTTCACCCTCATTTTGATTTCCACTGTGCATGTTTCAGTGCATTCTTGGATGAATTTTACCCATTCCTTTTCCTTCTCACTTCTCAAGTCCTCCTTTATTCCTGCTAGGCCTAATGCTGCCTTTCCTCTTACTTCTGTGAAATAGCATTACCCATACTAAGGGTTTCACTTACCCTGTGAGACTGCTTAACCTCTGCCGGTATCTTTTCCTTTCAAGCCCCACGTTGGGTGACAGATGTTGGGTCTTCGTCCATCCCACAAAAGACGGATGGGGTCCAAGGAAAGGTAAGTGCGGCTGCTCCCCTGTTCCGCGGCCTCACTTAGCCAGGGAGACAAACAGACACAGCAGTGAGTCAAGTGAAGCAGGAAATTCATTTATTAACTCAGAGCAAGCTCTTTTTTAAAGCAAAAAAGACCAGGTGTGCATGGGAGGGGAGGAAGAACCTTATCATGCACCTAAGCTTCCACGGGATGGTTAGTCATGGAATGCAAAGCAAATTGGGCTCTTCCCACACAACTCCCCCTCAGCGCCATCTTTACTGCCCATGTGCTCCACAATCAAAGACCTCGGAGTCAAAGCTGACACTCTAAAAAATTCAAAGGATGAAATAAGTGAAACCCTAGGTCTCCTTGGCACAGGCCAAAATTTTCTTAAAAGAGACACAGAAACACAACAAATTAAAGAAAGGTTGGACAAATGGGATTGCATAGAATTGCAGAGCTTCTGCATGGCAAAGGACATAGCTAGCAAGATCACCAGAAAGCCCACAGATTGGGAGAAGATCTTCACTAAACATACAATGGACAAGGGTCTCATATCTACAATATACTTGGAACTAAGAAAATTAAATGCCCTAACAATAAATCGTCAAAGAAACAACTGCCCAATAAATAAGTGGGCTATAGACTAACAGAGGAACTTTGCTGAAGAAGAAAGAAGGATGGCCAATAGACACATTAAGAAATGCTCAACTTCCCTAACCATAAGAGAAATGCCAAACAACATTGTGATACCACCTCACTCCAATTAGAATGGCTATAATGAAGAACTCTAATAACAACAGATGCTAGAGGGGATGTGGACAGAAGGGAACCCTACTGCATTGTTGGTGGGAGTGTAAACTTGTTCAGCCACTTTGGATAGTAGTATGGAGGGTCCTCAAAAGACTCCACATAGTGCTCCCCTATGAACCACCAATCCCACTTTTGGGCATTTACCCAAATGATCACAAATAAGAGCACACTAATGGTACCGTTTACCACAGCTCTAAGATTTGGAACCAACCCAGATGTCCCACCATAGATGAATGGACCAAGAAAATGTGGTATATATACACAATGGAATTCTATGCCTTCATCAGAAAGAATGGCATTGCCCATTTATTAAGAAATGGAAAGACTTGGAAAAATTATATTAAGTGAAGTAAGCTGTGCCCAAACAAACATAGGTACCATGGTTTCCTTTATTTGCATAAACTAGTATGCCTGACACAAGCAGAAAAGGTCAGATAAGTTGATGGTAGGCGAAATAAACTCCAAGATAAGGAATCAAATGGTTTTTCTTTCTTGCAATTGTTTCTAACATACTTATGAGATGATTTCTTTGTTGCTTTGTATGTCCTTCCCCCACGGTAAAACCCCTGCTTTCATTGTATTTGAGGTTGATATAATTTGTGGAGGGCTAAGGCAAAAACAAACTGTTTAAATAGGGATACAGCTGGACCCATTGCAACAATAAGATGTACAAGATGTTACATCAAAAAAACAACTTTAAAACTTTGGCTGGGAGGTGGATTAGGAAGGAGGGTGATTTGAAGGGATTCGAAGGGGAAACAAAGGAGCAGGCAACAATGCTTGATAAGAAATATACTCATGAATGTTGAATGAAGACTGTGGAAATGAAGCTGGAGGTTGTCAATTTTTCGTATAGATAGCAGTTTAGTGTTCCAGTGAACAGTCTTAGCCTAGAGAATCACACCAAGTGTGCTATCACTGTACAGAGAGTTTGGCCAGAGAGTAAAAATTGAGTCAATGAGACAGACCTGAGCACTTGCTTGCAGCTGTGCCAAGGCGGTGGTGGTGGCGGCCATAGCCACACTACCTAAACACAGAGAGTCCGGGACAAAGGCACCAGACCCAGAGAGCTAGTGGATTCTACTCAACACCAGCAAGAAGTGACAAGGAGCAAATATCTTCATCCTGCAGATCACAGACTAAAGATGACCACGGAACCAACACTCCAGCGTGAGTAGAACCCTGACATCCTCACTCCTTCTCAGGAAGCAGAGGAGGGAAGTCCACCTCTCCCCACCCCCAGCAGCAGAGATCTCCATTTTTGATACTGACAGAGGCCTGGCTGAGGAGCTAGCAACAACTCAGGCCTTGGAAGAAAGCTGGAGTCATTTAGCAGGTCACAGGAACCTGACCTGACATTCCAGGCGTAGCTCCACCCAAGGGAAAGTCACCAAGCCCAAGCAGAGGATCCTTGGTCCCTACAGGTGTGGCTTTCTTCTGGGTAAACAGAGCCAGAGGCTGCCCCTCCCTACAGCAGCCTAGAAAAACAATTGAAATTCAGTATACATAAACCCTGAGAATGGCTGTAGGCTGGGCTTTGTGAGTATATCAGAAGCTATCCCCTCAGGGAAAAGCTACTGTTTGGTGAAAGGCCTCAACTCTACCCAGAACCTAGCCTCATCACACCATCTCCAAACTAGAAGAAACAGCCATCTCCTTCTTTGCCATCTCCTTCTTTTGTGATAATCAAAGCAGATCTCTCTCCCACTGAACTAGCAAGGAGGAGGATCACAAAATCCTGGGTAAAGCAGAGCATTTTTCTGCCTGCTCAAACAAACTGACTTAAGTAACCAATCAAGACAGACCAGACAGTAACCACAAGCAGACCTGAGACTCCACAAAGAGATTCCTTAGGACACAAGGGAGATAAAAGATCTTCCCATGCACGCAGCCCCCCCCCTCCCCAATCAAAGAACTCTTTTTTATACCTTTTTTAATTTTTACTTTTAAAAAATTTTTAAATTATATTTTAAAAATTGTTTTCTATTAATCTTTTTTGTCCTCGCATAATTTTTATTTTAGGTGTGTGTGTGTGTGTGTGTGTGTCTGTGTGTCTGTGTGTCTGTGTGTGTCTGTGTGTGTTTTAATCTCTACTGAGTTTTTGGTCATTTTTTTCTTTTTTCTTTTTCTCTTCTTTTTTTTCTTTTTCATTTTTTTCTTCCCTTTCTTCTTTTTGGGTGACTGAATTGCTGTTTTGCTCATCCTCAGATACATACCTGTCATCGATTATTAGACTTTATCTCCCCTGTGTACATATTTAACCCAGAAATTTATTACTCAATTCAAAACCTCTTAGGCTTAAATTCTTTAAAAGTAGTATTATCTCCTTCTACCTATATAATTTTAAGAACTTTTATTTTTTAGCTTTTCTTCTCTCAATATCACTTCTTTACCCTTTCATAATTTTTGTGTTTCACTTTTTATATTTAAATTTTTGTTTTTCCATTTTCTCTTGTTTTTTTAAGTCTCTCAAATAATTCTTCCCAAGCTATTTCTCTCTCTGAAATTAGGACTTGGTCAAATACACTCTCTTTTTACCTACCACATCCCTCTAATCCTACTTTTCCCCAAATTTCTCTCTAAATCTAATAACTTCTCGTTTGCAAAATTCTTCTTTTCTGTTCTTAACCCATTAGTACATAGTTGTTTGATGTTGAATAGATTGTATCTATTGAAGTATGGAGGTTCCTCTAATGACTTCACATTGAGCTCCCCCATGACCCAGCAATCCCAATTTTTGGCATTTACCCAAATGGTAACAAACAAGACCATACTAAAGCTACCAACATAACTGTTTATTGCAGCATTCTTTAAGAGAGCTATGATGTGGAACCAATCCAGATGCCCCTCCGCAGATGACTGGATTAAGAAAATGTGGTATATATACACAATGGAATTAATTCTATGCCTCCATCAGAAAGGATGACATTGACCCATTTGTTAAGAACTGGAAATACTTGGAAAAAAGTATATTAAGTGAAGAAAGCCAGGCCCAAAGAAACATAGGTCCCATGGTTTCCCTTATTTGCAATAACTAGTGTATGTCTGAAACAAGCAGAAAAGGTCAGATAAGTTGATTTTACGTGAAATGAACCCCAATATAGATATTCCTATTTTTTTCCTTCTTGCACTTGTTTCAAACATATTCATAAGATGATTGCTTTTTTGTGTTCTATGTCCCTCCCCCACGGTATAACCCCAGCTTTCATTGTATTTGATATTGATATAGTTTGTGGATGGGAAGGGCAAAAGCAAATAGGGATACCGGTGGACCCATTGCAGCAATGAGATGTACAAGTCGTTATGCTGAAATTCGAACTTTACAACTTCGGGCAGGTCGGGGAGGGGGTGGGGGGTGGTGGAAGATATGAAGGGAAGGGGAAACCAAGGATGAAGCAATAATGCTTGATAAAAATGTACTCATTACATTTCCTCTGTAATTGTAACAACTCTGTATGGTATTTTCATGATAAAAAATTTTTTAAAAGGATGTAAAATATTTTGATTATAAAACATTATATATATATGTATATGTATATATGTATATATATGAATATACATATATGTATATATATTCATTACCTTGCCCATGTAATAAAATCCCCTCAGTACGATATTTTCACAATAAATAAATTATCTGAAAAAAATGGTATCAGTCAATAGTGCATATAATTTTATTTTTCATTACAAACATAGAATGTAGTAAAAATTTTCTTAGCAATTACCCTGCACTAGGTTGTGGGAAGATTCTAATGGAAATAATATACTGTGTTTATGTAGAGAATTTGAGCATCCAAAATTTTAATATGCTTGTGGTCCTAAAACCAATACCTTGCTGATATTGTGTGACAAATACAACTTCCTATAAGTACAGAAGTTTTCCTTGTATCTTTTCAATTTATATTTTTATTGTAAAGTTCCTGTGCAGAGGGGTTACAGTTACGTAAGTAAGGTAATTAGTCCATTTCTTATTGAGCATTGTTACCCTCTCCTTTGTCTTTCCCCTACCATTCCGCCCCTTCATACCTCCCCAACATGTCGCTCCACCCCCCCCCCATAGAGTGTCTTGTATATTTCATTGTTACAATGTGGCAACCTGTGTCCTTTCCTTGTATCTTCAATGAAGAAATGCTGGCTTGATTTATGCTGATTCTACTGTTGTAGACACACCTAAAATCACTCGCCAAGTTCAGGAGTACAAAATGAAATGCATAGCAGAAACATTGGAACATTTCAGAGAAGATTAGCATGGCTCATGTACAAGGATGACAGACAAATTTCTGAAGCATTCCATATTTTTACAACAGATGCTGGAGGGGATGTGGCCACCAGGGAACCATACTGCATTCTTGGTGGAAGTACAAAACTTGTTCAACCACTTTGGAAAGTAGTATGGAGGTTCCTCAAAAAACTCCACATAGAGCGCCCCTATGACCCAGCAATCCCACTTTGGGACATTTACCCAAATGATCACAAACAAGACCATACTAAAGCTACCAGCACAACTATGTTTATTGCTGCATTCTTTAAGATAGCTAATATATGGAACCAACCCCAATACCTTAGCAGATGAATGGATCAAGAAAATGTGGTATATATACACAATGGAATTCTATCCCTCCATCAGAAAGAATAACGTTTCCCCATTTGTTAGTAACTGGAAAGTCTTGGAAAAACTTATATTAAGTGAAGTAAGCCACGTCCAAATTAACATTGGTCCCATGGTTTCCCTAATTTTCAATAACTAATATTTGTCTGGGTTAAGAAGAAAAGGTCAAAAGCTATCTGCATATGACCAGATAGGATGATGTTAAGGGACATGAACCCCAAGATAGGGACACAAGTGGTTTTTTCTTTCTTGCTATTGTTTCTAACATACGTATAATGTGCGATGTGATTTTTTTGTTTCTTTATATGTTCCTCTCTCCTGCTATAACTCCTGTTTTCACTGTATTTGAAGTTGGTGCGCCTACATCTTCTATATACGCTCCTCTAATTTGTGGAGGGGAAAGAAAGAAAACAAAATGTTTAAATAGGGGTACAGGTTGACACATTGTAACCATGAGATACACAAGACACTATGTTGAAAAATGAACTTTACAATTTAGGTGGGGTAAGGGAGGAGGGTTGTGTACTTATGGAGCTGGGAGGGAAAGGATGGTAGGGGAAAAATAAAGGAGGAGGTAACAATTTTTTTTTACCTTGCTCATTACCTTGCTCACGCAAATGTGACTCCTCTGTACATTATTTAGCTAATAACTAATATTATGAGGCAGACTGAAATGAGACTCCAGAGAAAGAGTCAGAAAGACTGATCAGAGAGAATAAAATTGGTCACACAAAGATTGGAAAATAGAATTCCTTGTAGAACATACAAATCATTGAAACCCTGCACATGTAAGGACAAGAGAGCAAAGTCCAGAAATGCACATTTTCTTAGAGGTCAGCTATTGAATTATCAATGGAAATATTTGTATTCTTAAATATTTGACCACATGTGAGAGAAGGCTGAAGAGAAATAAAATGCCATCACTCTGTTTGGACGTCCAATATCACACTAGGAAGTAATCAATCACTGATTTGTAATAAAAAGAGAAAACAATTATTCCAAATGAGGGTTTCATTTCTTTTCCTGTAACAGTTCTTGATTTAGATGCTAGCAATTACCATACAATTGATCCAGTACCACAGCTGAAATGATATTGACCGCAGTATTCCCACATGAAGGAAAAGAGAAAATTAACAGATATCTGAAGAAATGACTTGAGGATGAAATGTTCTAATAGTGATATCTGAGGTTTTGACACAGGTGAAGAAGTGGATTTTCTTTTCTAAAAAATCCCCATTTTTAGCATGGTGCCAGTGGCTTACATCTGTAATCCTAGCTACTCAGGAAGCTGAGATCTGAGGACTGCTATTCAAAGCCAGCCTGGGCATTCCACAGTGGTTGAACAAGTTTAATTTCCCACCAACAGTGTAATAGAGTTCCCAATTGGCTACATCCATGCCAGCATTTACTATTGTTAGTTTCTTGATAAACGCCATTCTAACTGGGACGAGGAATAATCTGTCTTGTTTACTTGTAGATTTGTGGGCACCTTCTAGCTACTATGAATGAATCCATGAAACCTAAATTGCTCGGAGTCTGCATTCCTTTCTCTTTTCTCTTAGTATCATTTTCCCCAACCTTTCATTTTCCTTAAGACTAGTGAAAAGTCATCTTTTCAGATGAGTGAATAGAATTCCATTATGTGTGTGTGTGTGTGTGTGTGTGTGTGTGTGTGTGTGTGTGTGTGTGTGTGTGTGTGTGTGTGTGTAAGATGAATATAGGCCCATGAGTTCATTTCTAAGTCTTCTGTTTCATCTGTAATTTAGTAGTTCCATACTAAAGTTGAATTGTTTTCTCTACTGAATTGAAGAATATTGTTGGGATTTTGATGAGTATTTCATTTTCAATTTTTGGGGGTCAGTATTGCAGTTTTTGCCATGTTAATTTTTTTTTCAGGCTTCATGATCATATGTATATTATGTTCAGAAAACACACATTGCAATTTTGAACAAACAGAAGGAAAAGTGTCTGGCAGTAGTTCCAGAAAATTTACCCTCTTAGGCTGCAGGAAGCCTGTCTCCCCCTAGGCCTTTTACTATTATTATTACTACTAATTATTATTATTATTATCTTTAAGTAGTTGTTCAAAGCAGTTTATGAATACAACACATCTTGATTAATGTCACTGCTTTTTAAACTAGAAATATTCTTTTTTATTTAGTTACAAGAGTTTTCAGATTCAATTCTTTTTAAGAATCTTAACAACTAGGTTATGAATAGCCTTTTATAATTACCAAGTCTATTTTTGTCCTTGGCCTAGGCAAGTTCGACATAAGTCATCCAGCCCCCACCTCATCATTAGAGAATGAATGATATTTCCAAATGCCTGAGAAGTTTAGCATGCTTTTATTTTCTTACTTTTTAAAATGGGACTTGAACCAAGGACCAGGGCATTCTCCCTTTGCTTCTTCACTCAAGACTATAATTCTAACACTGGAGTTACACCTCCACTTATGCTTTCTGGTGGTTAACCAGAAATAAGTTTCCTGAACTTTCCTGCCCCAGCTGGCTTCAAACTATGAGCCTCAGATCTCAGGCTTCTGAGTAGCTAAGATTATAGGCATGAACAACTGATGCTCAGCTTTTGTTTTTGTTTTTTTTTATTGTGATTAAGTGATTACATAATTTCCCAAATTTCAAACTATTGTGGGATCGTGATGCTCAGTTAAACTCACAAACACATTCTATCTTTCCTGGAGCAAATTGTCTATCATGGTCTATAACATTTATGAGTTCTATGAGCTTTGCAATACAGTTATTTCTTCCACATTGGGTGGTATGTACATTTCTTTTGTTTTGCATAGCATCAGCTGTTCCCTCTTTCTCATTTGTTCCCTCCCTCCCATTGCTGCCATTAAGTTGCTTAGTTCATTTTGGTCAATGTCCTGTGCAGCTAATTGGTCCCGTTGTTGTATGTTTTTCCCTGATTCCCTCTAGTTCTGTGTTGTCTTCCTGGATCCCCTCCAGTGTACATATATATACCATACATGTGATCAGCAGCATGGAGTTATTTACTTGTGATTCAACCAGATGAGTGGAAGCTCTCTGTTTCTTAAGTCCTGTTAATTTTGTCGTATCACTTAACATTTTGGATTTAACATCCACTTATCAGGGAGACCATGTACCATTTGTCTCT
Source organism: Dipodomys merriami (assembly GCF_024711535.1). Classification (NCBI taxonomy): domain Eukaryota; kingdom Metazoa; phylum Chordata; class Mammalia; order Rodentia; family Heteromyidae; genus Dipodomys; species Dipodomys merriami. Next base: position 597,466 of record NW_027204226.1, read on the forward strand.
TTGATCTTGGCTTACCTCGCTCAACATGATTTCTTCTAACTCCATCCATTTCCATGCAAATGCCATTATTATTTTGTCCTTTCTAATGTCTGCATAATATTCCATTGTGTATAGATACCACAATTTTTGGATCCATTCATCTCTGATGGGACATCTGGGTTTTTTCCATATCCTGGCTATTGTGAACAATGCTGCAATAAACATGGAGGTGCATGTGTCCTTGTATACTGGTTCCTGTTGTTCAGGATAGATGCCTAGAAGTGGTATGACTGGGTCCTATAGGAGGTCAATAATTAGCTTTTTGAGGAACCTCCAGACTGCTTTCCAAAGAGGTTGTATATGTGTACATTCCCACCAGCAGTGTAATAGGGTTCCTCTTTCTCTGTATCTCCTCCAGCATTTGTCGTTGGCTGACTTGTGGGCCATTCTGACTGGGGTAAGGTAGTATCTCAGGGTTGTCTTTATTTGCATTTCCTTCACAACCAGGGATGCTGAACATTTCCTCATGTGTTTCTTTGTCATTTTTATCTCCTCATCTGAGAAGTCTCTTTAGTTCCCTTGCCCATTTAGTAATTTTTTTGTTAGTCTTGGGAGAGATCAGTTTCTTGAATTCCCTGTATATACTGGATATTAACCCATTGTCTGTTATATTGCTGATAAATATTTTATCTCAATTAGTTGGTTGTCTTTCTAGCACGGTTGTGATAGCTTTAGCTGTTCAGAAGCTTTTTATTTTAAGGTAGTCCCATTTGAAGAGTCTCTCTCCAATTTGTTGTGACCCTGGGACTCTGTGCAGGAAGTTCCTTCCTGTGCCTATAAGTTCAAGTGTCCCTTTTACTCTGTCCTGCAGTAGTTTCACAGATTCAGGTTTGATGTTAAGGTCTTTAATACATTTTGAGTTGATGTTGGTGCATGGTGATAGGCTGGGGCCCAATTTTAGTCTTCTGCATGTGGCCGCCCATTTTTCCCAGCACAAGTGGTTGAAGAGGCTGTGTTTCTTCCATTGTATGTCTTTTGTTCCTTTGTCAAATATCAGCTGACTGTAGGCATGTGTATTTATTTCTGGATCTTCTATTCTATTCTACTTGTCTTCGGGTTTTTGTGCCAGTAACATGCAGTCTTTGTTATTATAATTCTATAGTAGTGTTTGAAGTTCGGCATGGATATCTATCCCATGTTGTCTTTATTTCCTAGAACTGTTTTGGCTATTCTAGTTCTTTTGTTATTCCATATGAAATTTGAGACTGTTTTCTGTATTTCACAGATGTACATCTTTGGTATTTTAATAGGAATTGCATTGAATTTGTATATAAATTTTTGCAGTATTGCCATTTTCACTATATTAAGTCTGTCTATCCAAGAGCATAGGAAGTTTTTCCATTTCCTAGTGTCTTCTGTAATTTTTTTCTTTAACTTTTCATACTTTTCATTAAATAGTTCTTTTACATCTTTGGTTAGGTTAATTCCTAAATATTTAATTTTTCGGGAGGTTATTGTGAATGGGGTTGCTTCCTTTATTTCCTTTTCTGCTTGTACATTGTAAGTGGACAGGAAGGCAACTGATTTTGTGGGTTGATTTTGTATCCTGCTTCTTTGCCGAAGTGATATATGATTTCTAAGAGTTTGGGGATGGAGTTTTGGGATATTGAAGGTATAGTATCATGTCATCTGCAAAAAGGGATAGTTTAACTTCTTCTTTCCCTATGTGGATCCCGTTAATGTCTTTTTCTTGCCTTGTTGCCCTGGCTAAAGATTCCACAACTATGTTGAAGAGGAGTGGAGACAGTGGGAATCCTTGACTTTTTCTGGATTTTAAGAGAATTGGTTGTAGCTTTTCCCCATTAAATATAATATTGGCTATTGGTCTGTCGTAAATGGATTTTATTATTTAAAGAAATGTTCCTTCTATTCCTATTTTCTCTGGAACTTTTAGCATGAATGAATGTTGAATTTTATCAAAAGGCCTTTTCTGAATCTGTGGAGATAATCATGTGATTCTTGACCTTGGCTCTGTTGATGTGTTGGGTACATGTTGTGATTTTTCCCATGGCATCCTTAATCCTGTTAATATGGTTTTCTTGTCTTCTTTTTTTAATTAAACTTGCCAATGGTCCATCAATTTTATTTATTTTTTTCAAAGAACCAGCTTATTTGGTTAATTTTGGCTATGATTCTCTGATTCTCTAATTCATTAATCTCTGCTCTTAGTTTGGTTATCTGGCTCCATGTACTAACTTTAGGTTCTATTTTGTCATGTTTTCTAGCTGTTTTAATTGCAACATGAGATTATTTACGTGGTCTGTCTCTATTTTCTTGATGTGGGCACTGAGGGCAATAAATTTGCCCCTCAGGATTGCTTTTGCTGTGTCCCAAAAGTTTCTTTTAGAGGTGTTTTCATTTTCATTGAGTTGTAGGAATTTTTTAATTTCTTCTTTAATCTCTTCCATTACCCAGGCATTGTTTAGAAGTGTATTGTTCAATTTCCATGTTTTTGAGTAATTTCTGCAATATACTTTGTTATTGAGAACTAGCTTCATTCCACTGTGGTTAGATAGGATACAGGGGATTATGTCAATCCCCTTGTATTTGCTTAAATTCCTTGCATGAACTATGATATGGTCTATTTTGGAGAAAGTTCTTTGAGCTGCTGAGAAAAATGTGTACTGTGTTTTTTAGGTTGAAATACTCAGTAGATATCAGTTAGTTGCGCTTGAAGTATGGCCTCATTTAATTCAGTAGCTTCTTTGCTAATCCTCTGGTTGGCAGACCTGTCCTTTGGAGAAAGTTGGGTGTTAATGTGTACTAGTATTATCGTATTGGGATCTATTTTATTCTGTAAGTTTGAGAGTATTTGCTTAACATATCTGGGTGCACTAATGTAAGTTGATGGTAGTAATATCCACCTCTTTGATTGTTCACTGTATTAATATGTAAAGTCTGTCGTTGTCTTTTTGTATTGATTATAATGAAAAATTTATTTTGTTAGATATCAGGATTGCTACACCTGCTTTCTTCCTGGGTCAATTTGACTGATAGATCAGTTTCCAGCCGTTCACTCTGAATTTGTTTGTATGTTTGGCTGAGAGGTGGGTCTCCTGAAGGTAACAGTTTGTATGTTTGGCTGAGAGGTGGGTCTCCTGAAGTCAACAGATTGATGGGTCATGTTTTCTGAGCCAATCTGCAGTTCTTTTTCTTTTGATTGGTGAAGTAAGCCCGTTATTATTAAGAGATAGTATAGAGAGATGCATTGTGGTCCCTGTGATTCCCTATTTTCCTAAGGTTTTCTTCTTTCCTTTCCTCCTGTGCTTCCTCAGTTACAGTTTTATTGATGGCTGTCTGGGTCTAGGTCCCTGTTTCTGGTTGCTTTCTTCAGGTTGTGTCCCCCCTCTTAGAATTCTTTGTAATGCTGGCTTAATGTTTATGTATTCATTTAGTTTTTCTTTGCTATTAAAATTTTTCAGTTCTCCATCAAATGTGAATGCTAGCTTTGCTGTGTATATCAGTCTGGGTTGACAGTTATTGGCTGTCAGGGATCGTATGTTACTTTCCCAGGCCTTTCTTGCATTCAGTGTTTCTGTGGAGAAATCTGCAGTGATCCTAATTTTTTTCCCATTGTAGTATAGCTCCTTTTTCATTTTTGTTGCATGCAAGTTTGTTTCCTTATTATTCAGATCTACCATTTTTACTATAATTTGTCTACAAGTGTTTCTCCTGGGATCCTGCTTGCTAGGTGTTCTATAGGCTTCTGTTATGTAGGTAAGATGTTATTTTTTGAGATGGGGAAAATTTTCACTGATTATTTTGTTGAATAGGTGTAACATTTCCTTGCTTTGATATTCCTCACCTTCGTCCATTCCAATTATACCAAGGTTAAATTTCTTGACCCTATCTGCTTGCTCTTGAATTTCCCTTTGGCATAATTTAAGTGATTTTTCCACATCTGTAATGTTTTGGTCCAGTTGGTGTATGCTGTCTTCTGTATCTGACACTCTACGTTCCATTTCGTTCACTCCGTTAACTGTGGCTTCCATTGTGGTTTGCATGGAAGAAATGGACTCATTTATGGATTTGATGTTCGCTCTCAAAGTACTGATCTCACCTTTTAATGAAGTGTATACTGCCTCTATTTTTGCACTGATATCACTTCTCAGTGAGGTGTGTGCTGCCTCTATTTTTGCGCGTACCTCCTGTTTTAGATCCTGCATCTCTTTTGATAGTTCATCCCTGTGATCTTTAATTTTCTGGTCTATTTCTCACTTTATTTCCTGAGTCATTGCCTCCAGCATATTTTGGATGTAGCTTTTGTCTTCCATTCCTGCTTTGCTCCCACTAGGGCTCTCCCCAGGGTGGCTGCTGGCTTTTGGGGATAGCTTGCTATCCTGGGTCATGATAACCCTTGTAAATTTTCTGTTTTTCGCATGGGGATTCAGGGATTATTGGAGACTAATCTGAAAATTTGTTTTGGTCAATAGGTGTCTGTCTTTTCTTGGTTGCTGTTTCTGTGCTGCTAGAGAGAATCTGTACCTGATCTCGGTTCTGTTGAGGGCCGGCCTCCAGCTGCTGGTCTGACACATATAGGGTTCTCAGTTCTCTGTTTTAGATCACTGGCAATTCCTGTCTTTGGAAGAGTTGAGCAGCCCAGAGTGCTCCTACAGGTGCTCTTGGCGAGTTTGGATGTGCTGGATGCACTGTCCCAGATGCTGGAGTTTGCTATGGGCTCCTGATAATTTTTGGTGGGTTGTGGGCTTGAACTCTGGGTTTGGGCACTGTCCCTCAGCTCTTCAGCTCAAGACTGATACCCTACCATTTAAGCCAAAGCTCTTCTATCTCTTTCTGCTTATGTGGTGCTGAGGAATCAGATCCAGGGCCTCATGCACCCAAGACAAGTACTCTACTGCTGAGCAACCTTACCAGCAGAGCTCCTGACTATTATCAGGTGCTAGTGGCTTGTGTTGTTCAATTTCCAGCCTAGAATATATGGGTTGGGTTCTGGTAGGGTTTAGGCTTCTCCTTTCCTGAGCCCCCAGGTCTTTGCTGTCACAGAATTGCTTCCCAGGGGACGCAGTTCCCTGTTTTTCTCCCCTCTGCTGAGGCACATGCAGCTTCTTACTTCAGTTGGGAGGATTTGGTTGTGTTGCCCAGTCACCGGATCCCCAGACCTGGTGCCAGTGCCTGGCCTGGGACATGCCGGTTGGACCTATGCTGCTGTGTATCCTGCCTAGTTTATGCAGCCTGGGGTACTCAAATTTCTTCCACTGTTGGGTGTCTGGACCCAGAGGTGCTGTTCCTGGCTTGGGCATTTAAGCTCCCTACCAGGGGTGCGCTTGCTCTAGCCTGGCGAGCTGAGTGTGCTTCACAGTCTAGTAGAGCTCTAGAACATTTCCCAGTTTTAGTGGGTCCTGTGGTCCAGGTGTTGGGATAGGGTGTCTGAGTCAGGGTCGCGGGATTCCCGCCAGCTCTGTTCTCTCTTAAGGCATACACTGTCTACTGTGGGATACTCACCGAGGTGCTAATTGTTCTTTTTGTGTGATGTACATCATTGGTTGCCGTTGAAATCAAGAATTCAATTAAGGTGGTTGTGGGCTGGGCTGGGTGGTGGTGGCTCTGTGAGTTTCTCTTTTGTCTCTGCCTCAATTGATGCTGTTAGGGTCCAAGCTGCAGGATGGGCCTCTGTCCTCCACCCGACGGATGGGGGAAGGGCCTCCATGCAGGTTCTGAGAGCTGGGGTATGTCTCTGTTTGTACTCTCTGGATCAGCATCAGTTCTTTGCAGGTCTTCTGCCTTGTTTTCTGTGGGCATCCCATGTAGCTCTGGCACTCCCGCCGAGAGGCTGAGTTCCCAGCTCAGAGGTTTCTCTGTTCATTGCGGTTGGAGGGTCTGACACCGGTACTTCAGACGACTTCTGCACAGGTGATCTGCAGGTACTGAGCACTGCGGTTTGTCTCCAATTGCGTTCTCTGGATCACCACCATTTCCTTGCAGGATTCTGCTCTGGTGTTCTGTGGCTCTGTGTAGCTCTGTAATTCTTGCCATGGGGCCGAGTCGCTTTGGCAGGATGGAGCCTCTCTGCTCGGATAGAGAGTGAGGGGTGGGGTTGGGATCTTTGTGCAAGCTCTGGGCTTGGCGGTTTCTTCAGTTCGTCGCGATCAGCGGGTCTGACACCGGTACCTCAGGCTGCTTCTGAGCAGGTGATCTGCAGACAAACCCCTGTGTCTCTGGGAGTCTGGCAGCCCCTGTCGTGCTGGCTGGGTGTGGTTTGGTGCATTGCTGCATGGCCAGTAGAGGTTGGGGAAGGGGTCTTCGCGCTTCTCTTCTGAAATTCTTTTTCTCTCTTTTTTTTTTCCTGCCTTCTGTTTTTCTCTCAGTGTTCATCTTTTTGTTCTTGTCGGTTTCTTGGGGAGATTAAGCATTGGAACACGACTCTCTTTTTAGTGGGGGAGAGCTGTGGCATTTCCCTACTGCACCTTGCCATCTTGCTCATCCATCCAATTTTTATATTTTCAAATATCTATTTCATTATAAAGATGCTGTACAGAGCGGTTACATTTACACGAGTAAGTTACAGTTCTCATTGAACATTGTTACGTACTGCAGTTTTTTTTTCTCCCCCTGACTCTTCCCTCCATTTCGCCCACACACATTACATTGTAAAGTTAATTTCTGCCATAGTGTCCTGTGAGTATCATTGTTGCAATGGGTCACCTTTTGTACTTCTTTCAGTATTTTGTTATTTCCCTTCCCTTTCCCCAATCAGATAAATGCATATACAGGATGCAGAGTACCAGAATCAAAGACAGGAATTGCAATGAATAAAACCAATAGGAAAAGAAAAATGATATAAAGTAAGAAGAAAGAACTAGCTACAGTATATTGGCTACATCAAGCTTGACAACTAAACAAAAGAAGACCTGTTGTTTCTATGTCTTCATTTCAGTTAGCATCATTTTGTATGGTCACATATACATTCACACCTCCTGAGCTATAATGATCCACTTTCAGGAGTAACAGGCTAATGTTAATAATTTCAAGTGAGAGAAATCATAGAGCTCAAGTCATTTTGCATGTGCTAGGAATTGATACAATGCACAAAAATTACATGCTTTAATAACTACCAGTTTATCAGTGCAGTACTAGGTGTCCCTTGGCTGGAATCCCTCCTGAGGAAACCTAAGGCAGTTGGTGCACCTCTCTTCTGGGCTGGACTGAGGGCCTTGCTGGGCAAACAGCAATCCATTCCTGGATCCCACTTACAACTTTTTTTAGTAGACCCCCTACAAATCTCTCTCATCCCAATAACAGCCTTCTGGCTTTCAAGTGAGGTTATCTTTCATATCTCTTAGAGCTCTCCACACCTTTGTCTAGAAGAGCTTTGTTCCAGGGCCCACATTCAGCAGCTTGTTCTAAGAATAGTAGTAGCTATTTTGCTAGCCAAATATATTCTCTGCCATCTCTTCCTCAAATTAGTCTTTGGTGTCAGTATGAGTCTGCTCAGAGGGTAGAGCCAGCCTGGGATGGCTTTGAACCATGATCCTAAGTCTCCTGAATAACTAAGTCTCCTGAATAGCTGGGATAACAGGCGTGAGCCACCTGCACCCGGACATCATTTCTTTCTTTTTTTTTTTTTTTGTCAGTCGTGGGGCTTGAACTCTGTACCTGGGCGCTGTCCCTCAGCTCTTCAGTTCAAGGCGAGCGCTCTACCACTTGAGCTACAGTGCCACTTCCCGGACATCATTGCTTAATTCCAGGAACATTTCAGGGGGTGGAATAGCACAGCACCACATACATTTGTTAGCAACTGCCCCAGGTTGAGCCAGATGCTCAGACCAAAACCACTGACCTTGATATTGCCTTTGGTGTCCAACATGATGTTGTTGGACTTAAGGTCTTCGTGTGTGATTCTGTTTTGGTGTAGGTAGTGAGCAGCACTTAGAATTTGTGTGATGAGCCTCCTGGTTTCATCCTCATACAGGCGGCACGATATTCAGATCCACCCCAGGAGGTATCCCCTAGTGGCCAGTTCCACGATGATACATACATACTCTTCCTTCTCCAACAACTGGTACAACCTGATGATGTGTTTGTGCCATACCGTCTTAAAAATGTCCACCTCATTCTTTATCTAATGATGATGACTCTCACTTCCAGGCTATTTTAAATGCCACGTCCTTTTCTGTGACATGGGGATGGGCCACCTTCACTTGTCCATAGGTACCTTTGTCGATGAGCTCATTCATCTGGTATTGTTTGATGATCTCCTCCTTCAAGAAGCTTGAGGATGATTCTTTGTGTCCTTCCATCCTCCCACTATGATGGCAGGTAGCAAGTCTACCTAAAATAAACTTAATAAAATAATGGCAAACCAGAAAGAGTAAAATAAATACCAAAATCCAAACGACAACCAGTCCCCACAACCAAAAATTCATTTAGCCTTGAATCAGTCCAGCGGGTCATCAAGCAAGAGCTCCCAGCTCTGTTAACTGACAGAGGTTGGAGCACAGTGTCTTCCTATATATCTGCATGGACTCACACAATGGAGCAATCACAACCAGGCATTGTAATCTCATGGAGGAAATGGACCAATCAGAGTCTGGGCCAGTGAAGTCAAAGAAAAAGTGGACCAATCACAGCCTGCCAGCATTGACATTCTAGCTCAGAGGCCTCAACGACTGCTGCTAAGGACTCCAGGTGGGCTTGAGGTTGCTCTGGTCATTATCATGGCATTTTTGAAACCACTAGGACAATGCTCAATATCCTCTGTTTTTCTAGAGGACCACTGCATCTTATAAATTGCTTCTCTACCTAATAGCCTCCATTCTTGATTGTCAACTTATTGTCTGGTTCCAACAATGGCATTGCACAAAGGCCTCCCACCTTCTCAAGGACAGTTAAGTCCTACAACTTCCTCTTGAGGGTACAAGCTGGCTTTGAGCCACAATCCTCACAATTCACCTTCCTGAGTAGTTAGGATTATAGTTCTGAGCCATTGGTAGGTATTTAGCTCATCTCTTACATTTGGAGACAGTATATTTGTTAGAAAGGTAGGTTTCAATATGTCCTTTTAGCACTTTAAATTTCTTGCCCTTGCTGTCTAATAGATAATTTAGTTTATGATGAGAAATTAGTCATAATATCATTGAAGATCACTTGGGTGTGATGAATTGTATCTCTGCGTTTTGGGAGGATTTCTGTCTTTGTTTAATTCGAATTTGTCTTAGTGTGGACTTAGGTAATTATGTTAATTTTTTGACCTTGTAGATACCTGCATAGAAGGGTTCATGCTTTAATCAAAACTGGGAAGCTATTGGTTATTATTCCTTCAAATACTATGTATTTCTTTTTTTCCCTCTGTACATTATACATATATATATTATACATACATATTCAAATTGTATATGTGAATATACATATATATACCTACATATTTGTATTATATATGTCTTTATATATATATTTATTTTCACATAGCTTCCACTTTTGTGGTTGTTTATGGTAGGAAGGTTAGATTGATCGTAGCTACTCCATCAAAGAGTTAGAAGTTTTCCTATTTATTTCTTGATAAAAATATGCATTTCTTGGCAAGGATATTGAAACACATAAAAAGCAGAGTTAGCCCCTCGCCTCCATATCTCTCTAATTTCCTGCCTCTGTCAGGTTTCTGAGCACAGCACCATTACCTATCGGGTTCTTCTAGTGTGTGGTGTGATCTTTTGCAATGTCATGTGCTGCTTCAAAGGCCAACAGGTCTGCACCTGGAGGAGGAGCTGCTCCAAAGTCAGCCTGCATGAGTGTACCTGCCTGCCTCTGTCTTGGTGTCAGAGCCCCAGCAGCTACTGGGGTGACCTTAGCAGATGTGCGTGTGCCAGGATTGCAGATTGGTGACTGCATGAGGCACAGGCACAGCCTCTATTTTTATCCATCAGAGGTCTACGGTGGAGCCTGGGGGTGTTCCCCTGTTGGAAGCTATGCTTGGAGCATGGCTGGGGGCTGCAGAAGCCCCACTTTGGCCTCACATCTGGGGTACAACAGATGCCAAGGATTTTTTGGGCTCTTTTCAGAATATATGGGCAGGTTCAAGAGCAGATGAGTTCAGTGGACCCCTAAACACAGGTTGGGCAATGGAGCTGGGAGGGGCAAGGCTGTCCAGGTTGGCAGGGGTCAGATGATGAGCCTATATTAGTAGTCTGCTGGCTTCCAAATGAAAAGCTAGACTTGCTTGCTACACAGAAATATCCCTCTAAGAATGGTTGCACCAGAGCATCCCATGGTGGGGGGGGGAAACTGCTAAAGACTGCAGTAGATGGACCAGGGGCACTTGGTGTTCTCTGTAGGCAATTCAATGCTGGCTCTGGCAGGAGGGATCTGAAGGTTCCCTAACACTGCAGATCCAGGGAAGCCAGAGCCCAAGAAGACACCAGGCTTTGCCAGCTGGGCACTGGGCAGGCTGGTAGGTGAAACCTTGCTGGATGGCTTTGCAGAGTCCTCAACCTGGCCCACCTACCAGCACAATAACCTGCCTAGGATCTCCTCAACTGTAGAACTTGGAGGCAGCAGTTCTTCCAACTTAGACATTCAGTGTCTAGCTTTCTTGAGGCTGATGTGGTCAGGGCCAGTGTGGAGGAGCGGCAGGCCTCCTGCTGGGGGAAACAGATGTCCCTTCCAAGGCATCTTGGGAAAGGGATGCCCCTGGAAGTGGACTCATGGAAAGGCTGGTCTGTCCTGCTCAAAGAGAACACCTCCAGTTTGTTTGACTGTTTGGTTGAGTTGGGGGGGTCTCCCCTTGGAGGCAGTGATATTAGGGGACTGTATTGGTGAGATTATCTCAAAATTAAACCAACTGTTGATCAAGCAAAAGAGTAAAGCTTGCTGAACTGCCCATGGTTGGTGTAGTTGAGGTCATGGCTGGTTTTGCCTTGAATGTCCTCAAGGATTTGTCACCAGAAGACAAATGACTGGATGCTGACATGAAGTCCAATGGTTTTAGGAAATTTATCAGAGAGCACTACTTGGCTTGTATGTCATTCAATAGGGCTAACACTGGGTGCGGAGTTTGAGCTTTAGAGCTGGGAATCACAGCTTGATATTTTTGGAGGACTATGGATACCTTCTGGATGGTGTTGGACCTTTAAGGGGTCTCAGTACATTTTGAGATTAAGTGTGATCCTCAGAGCTTCATCCTAGGTTTGTGACAGGGCTGAGTTCTCCCTCCCTGCTGTCCTGATGCCTTTAGGGTGTGGGCTGGTTTCTGGCAAGAGGAAAAGTTTAATGTGTCTTCTATTGCCTGAGCCTCACTAGGAAGGGCTGTTGTTGGCAAGGAGGATTGTGTAATTGGGAAGTCTTTGTGTTCTTTGAATAAGGGAATCAGAGCACATCTTAGCTTTCTTTTTGAATGTTTAGTTTCTGTGGAAGTCTAAAGACCTAAGAGTTTAAGGCTCCAGAGGCTTTCTAGTTTTCCAGACATATCCAGCATTTTTTTTTCACCTTACAAAGACACTTCTAACTTCCTCCCTTAGTTATACTCTCCTGAGCCTTTTGGCTATGGCATAAATGAGGAAAGACAGGCAGGGATGTCCTGTTGCTAAGGAAGGCAGTCAGGACTGCCTTGTTGCTGAGAAAAAGCAGGCAGGCCTGTCTTGTTACATAGTTTCATTTTATTCACCAGTGTTGGTAAATAAAGTCTCCAGATTGGAATTCAGGGGCTACCCATGATCATTGCTCATTCTTTTTCTCTGCTCTTACCATACTGACTTTCCATTTAAATTCATTTTTACTTTTCATTTTTTGTCAGAAGTAAAGAGGCGATTAAAAATCTATATGCAATACTAGTTTTTATCCTTGAATTACTAAAATACACGAAGAACATATCAATTCAAGAAGCATAAAATGGCAGATAGGGGCTGGGAAGGTGGCTCAGTGGTAGAGTGCTTGCCTTGCATGTATGAGACCCTGGGTTCTATTCCTCAGCACCACATAAACAAAAAGAAAAAAGCCGGAAGTGGTGTTGTGGCTCAAGTGATAGAGTGCTAGCCTTGAGCTGACGAGCTGAGGGACAGCAGCCAGGCCCAGAGTTCAGGCCCCACGACTGGACCAAAAAAAATAAAAATAAATAATAAAATAAAATGGAAAATGGCATGAGTTTGATCTCTGTCCCTCTACTGTGACTCTCTTCCTCTACTCTGGGGTGACCACTGCGACTAGTTAGATGTGTATCCTTGCATTCAAACCAAATGTGCACAAAGGAGAGGCTATTAAAAAGAGACTTGACCACAGCTACCCAAGGTATCCCAAACCTATCTTAGTAGGAGGACAAATTTCCAATTCACACTATGGAGATTCAAACTTCTATATTCAGGTTCACAGACCTTAGCCAAGTCTGTGCTGGAACCACATGACTGAAGATGGTAGCTCATTGTTCACTAAAAAAAAGAAGTCTGCAATAACTGTAAATCTCCCCCCTGCCTTTCTCACTAAGTAACAGTATGAGGTATGAGGACTAAGGAGTTAACAGGCCTTTTAGAGATTACTAGACTTTGGGTTTTAACTTTTGTATTTCCATGTTTCGCTTTAGATCAAATATTGGGTCTGTAAAGCAGCAGCCCAAGAGAAAGTGATGTCCAGAACTTGTTTAAGTGTCTTGTAGCGACCGTCTACTCGACCAGCGAGAAAAAACGACCACCACACCAGGAGTCTTCTCAGATCACGCTTTATTGGAGAGCCTTTTAATTGTAGGAGAGCTTGGGCGGGAGAGAGCGTGCACCTGAAACATGGCCGCTTATATAGGGAATAGGAACACGGGTCTTTCTATCATTGGTCGTCTGCCTTTCACCGTCACCAGGTGCCACGGGATTGGCTGGGGACTCTACATGGCTCGCGCATGCGCAAAGCCCAGGACCTGCCATCCCGCCAAGCACCGCCTGAAAGGGAGTGGTTACCTCAAAGCTGCAAGGGAGTGGGTGCCATCTTGTAATGGCGTTTACCCTGGCTCCCTAGAGTTCCCCCTTCTTTGTTTTTTGGCAACAGGTAAGAGTAGAGGTTGGGCCTCTGTCTAAAACATTAGGACCTTGCACTGGCCTTCGCCTGAGGGGCGCGCCTTCCCCAGTGATGACCAGGCCCGTCCGATGCCTTTTTTGCAGAGGTGGGATCTTGGGCATCAACCCACTTGAGACCCAGCATGCTCTTCTTGAGGAGATGAGAACCATCTCCTCAAGTGCAGTGCACTTAGCTTGCACCCTGTCCCAAATTGCAAATTGCATACCTGTCCCGGTGCAATGGGTTCCCCTGATCCCTCGGGGTGCTAAGGCTATGCAGAATGGTAAGGCTTAACTGCCTCTTAGGGCCGACAGCCAAATCTGGGGTGAGGATCCACTCTCCAAAGCGGCTAATGCTTGCAAGATAACAACCTTGTCCCTTCTGGTTTGGGCTCGAAGGCCACAGACCAACCATAGGCAGACCACGCATCCTCCCAAGCAGCAGGCTAAAAACATTCCGACTCCCACCCGCTCTTTGGAAAAGGACACCGCAGAGGCAATCCAGTCAGTAAATTGTAACAGCCCACAGCATCATTGGTTTAGCTATCACAGGGATTGCTATTAGCACTGTTGCTAACAGCAGGAAGATCAGCTGTATCAGGAGACGAGTGGATGGCATCTTCAAGAGGGGGTTCTTCTGCAGTCTCCACCGGCCTGGTCAGTCTCGTTGGCACCCAGTGAGGTACTTGTTGACTCTGGAAAAACACAAACAGCTCCCCTGGATCTCGTTATTACCGGATCCGGTCCATACCATTTATTATTAATAAAAATCTTTCCACATCACCATGTCTTTCGTATCCATGGAGTGTCTTGTCATATGCCGATCTGCGGCAGACTGATCGTTGTCATTTAGAATTAAAAAATTAAGGGAAAAGAGCACAAGAGAAAGTCTTTCCCTGGGGGACGCTGACTCAGCAATTCCCCCTTTTTGCTTTTGAAGCATTTCTTTTATGCTTCGATTAGCTCTTTCCACTATACCTTGTCCTTGAGGATTGTAGGGCAATCCGGTGGTGTGGGCAACCTGCATTTGTGCGAAAAAGGCGCGAAAACCATGGGAAGTATAAGCAGGGCCATTATCCGTCTTAAATCTAAGGGGCTTTCCCCAAGCTGCCCAAGCTTCTAAACAGTGTATTCTGACGTGAGACACCTTTTCTCCTGCCAGAGGTGTGGCATGAATGACACCAGAAAAGGTGTCCACAGACACATGTAAATATTTCAACTTATCAAATTCTGTCAGATGAGTAACATCCGTTTGCAATAGGGCGTTTGGTCTCAACCCCCTGGGGTTTACCCCCACATGGGGAGGATGAAGAAAGGTAACACAGGATATACAGGCTTTAACAATATCTCTTGCCACATGCCTGGACAAATTATATCTTTTCCTAAGGGTATTAGCAGGTACATGATACAATCTATGAAAGTCTTTTGCCAATTCTACAGGATCAGCAGCGACCAGAGCCACAGCCCGAGTTGCCTGGTCCACCAAATCATTACACTTTGCCATCAGGCCCGGCAGCATAGAGTGGGCACGAATATGTCCAATATAAAAAGAGTGTTTTCTGTTTAAGATAAGGGATTGAATCTGTAACAAAACATTAGAAATTGTACTGGCCTGCTTAACTGAAGCAGCAACTTCAAGAGAAGCAACGGCATTTACAACATATAATGAATCAGAAAATAAGTTAAAAGGTTGATCAAATCTTTTGAAAACTTCAAGCACAATTAAACATTCAACAGCCTGTGGGACATTCGGCCGAAAATTAAAGACTACCGGCTGTTTGTGTCCTTGAACAAAAAAGGCACCTTGTCCAGATTTTGATCCATCCGTAAAGATGGTTAGAGCATCAGCCAAGGGCTCCTTTGAAGTGACAACAGGAAAATACACTAAATTTTTGTTAACTATGGCAAGCAGAGGATGCTTAAGATAATGATTATCAATTACATTTGGAAATGAGCAAACAAGAATTGCCCACATATCCATTGTGGCTGCTAAAATTTCAACTTGCTCACGGGTGTATGGAATAATTAATTTATCTGGAATTTTTGCAAAGTGCATTAAAAAATACTTTATACCCAAAATTGCCTTTTTTTATTTTATTTTTTTATTTATTTATTTTTATTTATTTATTTATTTTTTCAGAATCAAAATTGCCTGTTTAGCCACTAATTCAGGAAAATATTGAACAGTTTTTGCTCCCACAGAATCATAGCATTAATAGTTAGCCTTTGAAGCAAGGCAGTGGTATAATTGGCCGTCACCCATGTCCTGACTGCCTCAACTAAATCTTTTAACTGGGAGTAGGAAACCGGCTCAAAATCTCTTTCATTAGTAATGGGATTCTCAAAGACTGGGAAAGCGGCTGCTAATCGAGACCAGGTGTTTTCTTTTATAAAGTGACTCTTCCCTGCCGGCGGGCACGGTGGGCGGGCCGACGGGTGAGGGGCAGCTCCGTTTCCTCTTCCTGGCTGCTGCGGTACTCCCACCCCTAGGGGGCGCCACCCCCCCATATCTGTCTGCCTCGTGCTCCCCCGCAGCCTCTTCTAAGTCTTCACTATCAGCTGGATCGAGCTCCTCTCCCACCTCCTCTAACATTTCTTCCTCTGCGTCACTCACAAGATTACTATATTCTTGGTCCCGCCCTTCCACATGTAGGGCTGAGAACCGGTTTGCTTTTAAAGAAGGGCATGGGGGTCTCCTTGAGACCCCCTCCTCTCTAAAACCCTTCTCCTTTTGTGAGGGCTGCAGTCCCTCTTGCTTTAATTCTTTTGTCTTTTAATCCTTTTTGTCTTTAATCCTTTTGTCTTTTTTTAATCCTTTTGTCTTTTGTCTTTAATCCTTTTGTCTTTTTTCCCTTTTTCTTTTAGGCCTATTTTCCTCCCCCTTACTGTATGCTGACTCTGATAGACTATCCTGATGCCGTGTTAGTACTTTGCATCCTTCCTGGATTAAATCAAACCCTCCCTCCTCGAGGCAAGTGCGCACCATCAAAAAGACAAGCCACAAAGGAAGAAGCAATGCAAGCAACCAATAAATATCTAAATCTACAGTGAACAGCATACTGGGGGATATTTACCGACGTGCCCTCTCCGCGTGTTGAGTTCTGGCTCCGGTTCAGCCTCTCGCGCGGGTCCCGTCCCTGGTTCGTTCCCGGGTTTCTGCACCACTTGTAGCGACCGTCTACTCGACCAGCGAGAAAAAACGACCACCACACCAGGAGTCTTCTCAGATCACGCTTTATTGGAGAGCCTTTTAATTGTAGGAGAGCTTGGGCGGGAGAGAGCGTGCACCTGAAACATGGCCGCTTATATAGGGAATAGCAACACGGGTCTATCATTGGTCGTCTGCCTTTCACCGTCACCAGGTGCCACGGGATTGGCTGGGGACTCTACATGGCTCGCGCATGCGCAAAGCCCAGGACCCGCCATCCCGCCAAGCACCACCTGAAAGGGAGTGGTTACCTCAAAGCTGCAAGGGAGTGGGCGCCATCTTGTAATGGCGTTTACCCTGGCTCCCTACAGTGTCTCAGACTATTTGAATTTGTTTTTACTGAATTATCTTTTTTCCTACAATCCACACCTGTGGCCAAATGGGGACTTTCTTACAGTTAGCGGACTGAAGGCCCAACACTGCATCTATTTATGCCTTGTTCTGCAGCCTCGTTCTCGTATATGGCTGTTGCAATCTTAGATTTAGAACCCCTGTCTTTCTTCCCCTCTCTTTCTCCTCCCTCTCTGTCCTTCAGTAAACAATTCCAAAATATTTGTTGAAAATAAAGCTTGGAAAATTGTCATAACATTAAACAGTAGTGTCCACCTTTGAAGCCTGACAATTTTGTTAACACAGGTAGAGAACAAGCAACATAAAATGTATATGCAATATACAGATGCGCACACCTACACCAAGAGAATATTTTTCAATAAATATGTGATTGTATTCAGTGAGTATAATAATATCCTGAACAATTGTAATCTTTAACCACAATCTCAATTTGAACTAATAAATGCTAGAACAACTTCTTGTATCATTTAAATGATTTACTTTTCAAATATTCTCTGAGTTGTTTCCTTAGTGCTATTAGCCACTTTCAGGGTAACTATTAGTCAAAAATTCATTTAATCTTTATCGTATTGATATCATGCCTATTGATATTATTGGCTGTAAAGTTCTCCAAACTATAAACTTTTAAACTTCCCAAGCCAAATTTCTTCCTGTGCCTTAACAGATTGTTTCCTCCAGGTTTTATAGACCTTGAATTCTCCATGGGAAAAGAAGAGATCTATGTATCTAATATATTTTTAGTATATTTGTAAGTGTGTGTGTCAGTTTTCTTAAACAAAACATAAATGAATAGGTTTTCCATTTCCTAGATAGAAATGATTAATGTTACAAAAGAAATACAGGTGAATCCGGTCATCATGGGTACTGAGTATTAACAGATATGGGAATTCCCCAGGCAACAGTGTGGAATGTGGGATGTGTGTGTGACAGTGTGTGCGGGAAAGTCCGTGAGACTCTTGTCTTCAATAAACCACTAGAAAACCAGAAGTGATGTTGTGGTTCAAGCAATAGAGCACTCACCTTGAGCTGAATAGCTCAGGGACAGTGCCCAGGCCCAGAGTTTAAGCCCCTCAGATGACAATAATAATAATAATAATAATAATAATAATAATAATAATAATAACAACTATTATTATTATAAAGGAAATTAGACAAATTCCACAACTTAATTGTACAGCAATACAAAATAATGCATAATAGATTTAGCAATAAGTACCATAAAAATTAGATCAAAATATTATAAATGTCATATTTTATATGTATATAAATTTTTCAGAAGGAGTTAAGAGTGGAAACGGTGACATTGATCAATATCAATGGACTCATAAACTGACATATTGAATTGAAAAAAAATGAAAAGCATGCTTCAGAAAATAATATATAAATAAATAAAACCAATACTCAATCATTCAGAAAAATTATATATATATACTTATTCAAATGTTTATGTGTTCCTATATATATTATATACATTTTGTAGTGTCATATTTGACTACATGTGGCTTATATAATTATTTTTAAATATTTTCTTTTTGTTGATCAAAAAGCGAATATCTAGCTTTCAAATTATATGGCGTTCTTTTTTTATTTTTGATATATTTTCATTTAGGAGAAAATTTGAACCTATTATAGAGCATTTTAACTTTTGGAAAGGCTGTACTCATACTGGATTAGCAGGGAAACTGTGCTCTATTCATCTGTAAAGACCTACGAGAAAAACATTCTCATGGTCTAAATCAAAAAGATAGTTGTTACGTACTGAAGACTAGCTTGTCTTTGTTTATCTAGTTGTGTGTGTGTGTGTGTGTGTGTGTGTGTGTGTGCGTGTGTGTGCTTGCGTGTGTGTGTGTGTGTGTGTGTGTGTGTGTGTGTGTGTGTGTTTGTGCATGCACGTGCATACGTAGGCCTGTCTTGGGGACATGAACTCAGGACCTGGGTGCTGTCTCTGAGCTTTATTTTTTTTTAATATTATCACTTATGCCACAGATCTACTTCCAGCTTTTTGCTGGTTAATTGGAGATTAGAGTTTTGTGGAGTTTCCTGCTGGCTTTATACTACAAAACTCAGATCTCAATCTCTTGAGTAGCTAGTATTACTGGTGTGAGCAACCAGAGCTCAGATAGAAAGCTATTTTCGTCTACGATTAGGGATTATAATTGTCTTCACTCTAGCCTACCCTTCTCCCTAAGGTATCACCAAATCATGACGTGCTCTTCCCTTATATTTCCTTTCTTTCCCTGAGTTCTTGCCTTTTCTCCCAGCTTCCATCTAACAATACTGGGCACATATAGAAATCATCTTAGCCAAGTGAACTGTCTTCACATTTTATTTCTATTGTTTTCATTTTCCTGGCTAAGTATGTTGCATTCCTTATAACTAACTCCTCACCATAATCATGTTCTTTGAATTTTTTTCTAGAATAGCATATATAATAACTTTTGATTCATTTAAGTGTTTTCTGATTTAGAACATGTGGCTATTGACCAATAAGAAGATACAGGAATATATGAGACCAAAACTAGAAACCAGTATATACCTTTCTTCTCTTCTTCCTCCTCCTCCTCCTCTTCCTCCTCCTCCTTCTCCTCCTCTTCCTCTTCTTTCCTTCCCTTCCTCCTCCTCCTTCTTCTCTTTCTCCTCCTCTTTATTCTTTCCTTTTTCTCCTTCTTCTCTTATTTTATTATGGTTTAAATCATAAGTTTTCTTCAACAAATGCGCTCCCCAAATCCATGACACTTTCTCTAAGTTTCAATAACCTTTTCTTCCCTCATATTTTTATTTGCATCAATTGCTTGTTTTGAACAAGGGAGTTTCACAGTGACATGTACAGATATCATTCATCTGGGCTCTGACTTGGTTCAACCTAAACCATACTACGGGTTTCATAGACTTTGAGGTTGCAATTTCATGGAGGTACATACAAAATCAAAGGTTTTCACCCTGTTCTCTTCACCTTTGAAAAAATGACTCATTGAAAGGAATATTATCCTCCACATTTATTTTTCCTTAAAGCAAGTGAATAATAGGAAACATTTTGCTGTGGAAAAGTGAAAAGGAAATCAACAAAGTTGAAATAGTCTATTTATGCTTGAGAACTCTTGCATACTTCACGTACATGCTGTTTGTATTATGAATATTTGATATTTTGACTCTCCATTCATTGATTGACTTCATTACTTGATAGGAAATTTACATAGTCCAAGATGTATCTCAAGGTATTCTGCAACAGTTATCTTGGAATTTCAGCCATGGAAGACAAGAAGCACATACCTCACAGTAAGCTGGAAATATAATAGAGTTCATTCTTTCTTAATATAAAATTTCAGTGAGTTGTTTATACTGAAAATGAAGAAGTTTAATTGCAACAAACATGTTAAAGGATTGACAGGTATCCTCTGTATACTTTATATATATATATGTGTGTGTGTATATACACACACACACACACACACACACACACACACACACACACACACACACACATATATATATATATATATATATATATATATATATGTATATATATATATAATTTAAAAGCATGACTCAGTTTCCAAAAACTTCTGGATAAAATTTTAGGTGTAAAAACACCAGTAAGTGGCTTTGCACTTACAGATCAGAATTAAACCAAATTAGTGCCAGGGGGACTTTTGTTCTTTTAACTGAAGAAGAGCATTACTGTTGAAGAGAGTCAATCTGAGACTAAATTTTAAAAGATTAAAAAACAGTAAAGCATTTCAGATTGTATTTCTGTGATATAAAAAGATATTATATTGAATAAAATGTATCTATTATATGGATTCCTTTTAGAAAAGTGCAGTAAGGTCTGCCTGGAAACTACATTATGTTTTTTCTCTTTTCTTAAAATGAGGAATGAAATGCATGCCACAATTACCTCTTCTACACTTTGTACCATGGAACAGTAACTAGATAGCACATTGATTTTTAGTGCACTTTTCATTTGAAACAACAGCTTCTACTTTAAGCTGATTAGTGATTCTTCAAGGATTAGTGAGCAATCAAAACATATAATAATCACATTGCTACAAATATGGCTATGTATGCAACATAGTCAGAGATCATGGAAGACTGTACTAATGATATAAATCAGGTTAAATGGTCAATTTAACTTTGGAGATAAGGAAAATGCCTTTGAAAAATAACCAGTTTTGCCAGACACCAGTGACTCACACCTGTAATCCTTGTTACTCAAGAGGCTGAGAGCTGAGAATAGTAGTTCAAAGCCAGCATGGGAAGCAAAGTTCCTGAAATTCTTATCTCCAAGTAACTAGCAAAAAGTCTGGAAATGTAGTTCAATGGTAGAGCACTAGCCTTGGGCAAAAGAAGCCCAGTGACTGTGTCCAAGTCTTGAATTAAGCTCCAGGATCAACACACACACACACACACACACACACACACACACACACACACACACACACACACACACACACACACACACACACACACACAGCGTTCAATCCATATTTTCAGAATTTGCAAACTTATTTTAGTAAAGTATTTAAGTCTTTCCATTTCATAACAAATGGGGCAATATCATTCTTTCTGATGGAAGCATAGAATTCCATTGTGTATATATACCACATTTTCTTGATCCATTCATCTACTGAGGGGCAATTGGGTTGGTGCCATATCTTAGTTATGGTAAATAATGCTGCAATAAACATAGTCGTGCTGGTAGCGTTAGTGTGGTCTTGTTTGTGAACATTTGGGTAAATGCCCAAAAGTGGGATTGCTCGGTCATTGGTGAGCTATTTGTGGAGTGTTTGGAGGAAGCCCCATACTACTTTCCTAAGTGAAGTAAGCCAGGCCCAAAGAACCTTAGGTCGTATGGTTTCCCTCATTTGCAATAACTAGTATATTTCTGAGACAAACACTATCAGATAACTTGATGTTAGGCAAAATGTACCCCAAGATAAGGACCCAAGTGTTTTTTCTTTCTTGCTATTGTTTCTAACATATTTATAAGGTGATTTTTTTGTTGCTTTGTATGCTCCTCTCCCACGGTATAATCCCTGTTTTAATTGTATTTGTTGTTGGTATAATTTGGGGAGGGGAAGGGAAAACAAAATAAATTGTTTGAACAGGTGAACCCATTGTAACAATGTAATGTACAAGATGCTATGTCGAGAACCGAACTTTACAACTTTGGTGGGGGTGGGAGCATGGGTGGGGGGTTCGGTGGGAGTGTAGTTGTGGAGATGGGAGGACAGGGATGGTAAGGACAAACAAAGAAGGAGGCTATAATGCTTAATAAGAAATGTACTCATTATCTTGCTCAGGTAATTTTAACCCCTCTGTACTGTATTTTGACAAAAAATTAATTTAAAAAGGAAAGTATTTAATATATATGGATACACATCTGTGTGTATATAATATAAGTGTAAGCCAACTTAATAGATGCTGCACTATAACTTGAAAAACAAGATATATTGTAACCCCACCTATCAACTCCATAGATCTAGTAATAATGTGATTCTATGTTTAAAATATTTATAAACCTAGACCTTTAAACTAACCTACTTATATCATGATAAAAATTTATCAAGTAGAAGCAAGAGATAGAATTGTTATGGGAGGAAGTTTTTTGGAGGTTGGGAGAGAGGGAGTACTGCAGAATGAATCTCAGGTCCTTGAGCTTTCTAGGCAAGTACTCTGGCACTTGAGCCATGCCTTCAGCCTAAATATATGCAACCAGTTTTTAAAAACTGAAATAAGAATAAACAAACATTTCTATTATTGTTGGTTATATTGATAATGGCAATTTTTACTGGGGTAACTTGGAATCTCAATATTGTCTTGATTTGCATTTCTTTTATGGCTAGAGATGTTGCACCGTTCTTCATGTGTCTACTGGCCATTCTTATTTCTTCTTGGAGAAGCCTATCTTTAAGTCTTCACTACACTTATTAATTGCTGTTTCTGTAAGAATTTGTTTTTGGGAGGTTTACTTTTTTGAGCTCTAAGTATATTTTAGATAAGAGAACCTTGTTGGATGCATAGTTAGATCAACTCCCTTGCTGTGGGCTTTCTATTTATCTTGTTAGCTATGTCCTTTGCCATGCAGAAAATCGTTTGATGCAATTCCATTTATCCAGGCTTTCTTTGATTTGTTGTGGTTCTGGATCTTAGGAAGCTTCTTTTTATATATTTGCTATTTTTGCAGAAGTGATATATGGGGGGTTTACAATTACATGAATCAGGTAATGAGTACGATTCTTTTTGAACCATGTCTCCTTTCGTTTGTCCACTCCCAGTTTTTCCTTCCTATTCTCATCCACAGATGTATATTTCATTTTCCACATAGTGTCTAGTGAGTACCACTGTCATATTTTTTCACTTTTTATTCCATCTTTTCTGTGCCTATTCCATCCATGCCCTAGTGCCCTAGTGTATCCTCTGTCTGGGATGTGGTCAAAAGGCAATGCTACTACACCATTGGTGGGAATGTAAACTTACTCAACGACTCTGGAAAGTAGTATGGAGTTTTCTCAAAAGAATAAAAACAGAGCTCCCCTATGATCCAGCAATCCCACTCCTGGACATTTATCCAATTGACCATAAACTAGGCCCCACTAAAGCTATCAGCACAAGCTTGTTCATTTCAGTTTTTGTTTTTTACAATAGCCAATATATAGAATCAAACAAGTTGCCCCTCAGTGGATGAATGGATCAAGAAAATGTGGTATGTATATATAATGGAATTCTATGCTTTCACCAGAAAAAATGATATTGCACCATTCATAAGGAAATTGAAACACTTGGGGAAATTATATTAATTGACGTAAGCAGCCATACCCAAAGAAATACAGGTTGCATAGTTTTCCTCATTTGTGGTAACTAGAATATGCCTATAATTTTAAAAGTAAACACAATAGCTGGTAAAAGAAAAAAATAATAGAGGAAGGAAGTTGGGAGGGAAAAACAGAAAATGAGGAAAGAGGTGACACTGTTCAAAAAAGATACTAAGTACCTAACTTATGTAACTGTAACCTCTGTGTAAATCACCTACACAATAAAAATTTTAAAAAAGAAACAAAAAGAATACACAAACACAAATATTTCAATATAGTAGTAGAATGGAGGAAAATGATGAAAGGAGTTTCTGATCAAGAAACATCAGATATTAAGTGCTTAAATTGTAACTCCTTTGTACAACCATTTGAAGTTTAGAAAGAATAAGTGAATTAAAAAAAAACTCAATAATTTTTTTTGTGAATCTATAGTTATTACTTGTAGATATACATAATCACTAATTTTATGTATTGAAATATTTATGTCTTCTCTTTTCTTTTTTCGTTTTTTTTTTTTGGGGGGGGGCCCAGTCGTAGGGCCTGAACTCTGGGCCTGGGCGCTGTCCTTCAGCAGCTTTTCAGCTCAAGGCTAGTATTCTACCACTTGATCCACAGCACCACTTCTGTTTTTTTTCTATTTATATGGTGCTGCAGGATCGAACTCAGGGCCTCATGCATGCAAGGTAAGCGCTCTACCACTGAGCCACCTTCCCAGCCCCTCTTTTATATTTTTTTAATATCTTTTTACTTCTGTATTAATAATAACAATTATGGTAATTTAGGATAATTTATTTCTTCCAAAATTTTAATATTAAAGTTTTTTTTGATTTAGTACTACATTTGTTTTCTCAGTGTTTTTAAAATCAGATCTACATAACTTTTCAATATTCTTACTAATATTTAGTCACATACAATGTTTCATATATCTCATTCATAACTTAATTCTAGCATACATCAATTTGGATGCATTAGAGATATTTTATTGACCATTTTCTTAGTTTGGAAACTACTACTTACTTTTGCTTTGTCTCAAACCCTAAATGCCAAGTAATTAGAAGGCAACTTTCACATTTTGAACATACGTATTTATTTTTATTTTGTTAATTTTTTCCTTATCTCAATCTTTTGCCTCATATCACTTTATTTTCTTGTGAGGAATAGGGTTAGCATATTCCTTCAGAGAGAGAATTTTGGTGTGAAATGTTCTCAATTTTAATTCTTTACATATTTTACTTTTTTGTCTTCCTTTTTCATTGTCAAGGTGGTGTACAGAGAGGTTAGTTATGTAAATAAGAAAATAAGTATATTTCTTGTCAACTTGTTACCCCTTCCCTCATTTTTTTCCTACATCCCAATTCAACCCTTCCCCCTGAAGTTCTATAGATCATTGTTTACATATTTTAAATCTTTGTATTTGTATGGCAGTTTAATAAGAAAAAGAAACCCAGATTTGGGTTGATGGTTGATAAGTACTTTAAACATATTGCTTTATTGTCATTGAAAAATATTCTTCCTGTGCCAAGCATTCATCTCAAGGTCTTATACATGCTTGGCTTCTCTGGCTGCTGCTCTCCTTCTTAAATCATGCCTCCAGACAAGCCGTTTGATGGTTTCTTGGAGAAGACTCCTTACAGCATTTTTTGTGTCCTTGCTGGCTTCAAACTTTGATCTTCTAGATTCCAGACTCTTGCTCCACTTGGATTACAGGTGAGACCCTCTGGTGTTGCATGTGTCTAGCACCTTATAGATGTTCCTTTATTGTTGAAAAGTTGGTGGCTTATTATTCTTTTTTTTAATTTAATTTAATTTAATTTGAGAACATACTGTACAGAGGGGCTACAATTACATGGGCAGGATAATGCATAAATTTCTTACCAAGCATTGCAGCCTCCTCTTTTGTTTACCCTTCACCTCCCTTCCCAGCCTCCCCCCTCCCCCCACCCAATTATACCCCCCTCCCCCCCCACACCGACATTGTAAAGCTAGTTTTGACATGACATTTTGTACTTCTCATTGTTGCAACAGGTCCACCTGAATCCTTAAACGACTTGTTTGTCCCCATCTCCTCCACATGTTATACTGACATCAAATATAGTGAAAGTGGGGGTTACACTGTGGGGGAGGGACATACAAAGCAACAAAGAAATAATCTTATAAATGCGTGAGAAACACATGCATGAAAGAAACGAAAATTATTCTAAACTTCTGTATTCATCTTATTACAGGTAATGTCAAGAAGTTAGAAATTATTCATGTTATGTTTTATCTTAATAAATGAATACTGACACCATACCATCCATTATTCCTTTATTTTTGCTTTCTTTATTTCTTCTGCATATTTGAACGTATACAAATCCATTCCATTCAATTCCCTTCCTACATGTTATTTTTACAACATTTTTACTTTATTGTTAGCAGTTAAACGTTTTGTGAATTTTTATTTCAATATTTTCCCTATATTTTAAATTAATTTTAGTTGGAGTGTTTTTTGAAATACTAGCCTTCACATTACTAGAAACCCAGTTACAGATAAACCTATATATAAAACATGCTCTTAGTGTTGTCTTTATATAGTCAAGATTTTTGTAATGGGTATTTGAGGCTCTAATAAAGACATTAAATGTTGAAATAAACTGGGAATAATATAAAATGCTATTTAATGAAATTTCTGTCTTGCCTCTACCAGTAACTAATATGTTTTGTCTAAATAAACTCCCACATGGTATAAACCCTGTTTTCATGGTATTTGATGTTGGTATAATTTGGCGAAAGGGAAAAACAAAATGTTTAAATAGGGATACAGGTTGACCCATTGTAACAATGAGACATAGAAGACACTATGTTGAAAAACGAACTTTACAATTTAGGCTTGGGGTGGGTTGCTGTAGATATGGGGTGGGAGGGAAGGGATGGTACGGGAGAACAAAGGAGGAGGCAACAATTCTTGATAAGAAATGTACTCATTACCTTACTCATGTAACTGTAACCCCTCTGTACAGTATTTTCACAATAAAAAAATTAAGAAAAAGCATTGTAAGTTTTACATTCTTTTGCTAAGGCTTTCAAATGAAATACCACACACAAGGTGAACTATAAAAGAATTATTTATTTATTCTCACACTTAGAGGCTAGAAGTCAAGCTGGTGCTGGTGTTGGAAGCATCCTCCCCTCCGTTCCATGGGGGTACTGTCTCCGCCCTTGCACTTGTTTTCTTGATACTGTTCTTCTTTAGGCTTATTTCTCTATTACATTTCCTTGTCAATAAAGGATCATAGTTCATTTTCACTGTGCTATCCAATAATGGCCTCATTTTAACTTTTTTCTTGGTGCAAAATCTATATTTTAAGTATTATATTCCTGGGTATGAGGGATGACGGCTGAAAAAGTAAAGTTGGGGGAGGGGCACACTTCAGCCCAGGCACAGATATAGGTTCTTTGGATGCCATCACTTGCATTCATAAACTTACTCTCACAGTAATTTTCATGGGATCTCACATACTTTAATTTGTATTTATTCCACTGTAATTTAATTGATAGCTATCTGTGTGATGTCACTTCGTAAAAATACAGTGATTAATGTAAAAATGTAGAGGGTAAGAAAGGAAAAAATGTAAGAAAGAGAAAACAAAATTTTCCTGGCTAAGGATACAAATGTTTCACATAATGTATCAATGTCACAACCATTGACTCTTGTCAGTACTTGCAAGTTTTGTTGTCTGTGTGCTGATTGTAAAACAAATCTTCCACGTTTTGAACTTTTTAAAATCATTTTGGGCAATTAAACCCACCAAAACCCAGAAACAAGACCAAAATATGAAGTACTTTATTTGCATATCCAGATTTCCAATTATGTGCCTAGTAATATGCAAATAAGCCTTACTTCCTCTTGAATAAGAATTTGATGGTTGCAATCCATCTCCCCAAATTATATGCCTAATGATTTTTAGAATTTTTGAGAACTACTGTGAAATCCCAAATGCTCATATGAAACTATACTAGAATCAAGAAATATTTGCTCATTGTCATCCAACAACCTTATTTTGCAATATTTATGCATGCACATGCATGAACATATAGGTACATGTGTGAATGATCATTATCATAATACCTAGATCTTACATAAACATGTTATCACAAAATCTAGATAATTCAAAGTACAATTCATTTAGAAATAATGGTTAGTATGCTGACAAATGATGTGATTATGACTTGAATTATTGTACCTTGTACTCAAATACTATAAGAAGAAAAGATAATGTGTCTGATAGATATTTCCTATTCAATTGTTCTTTAGTAGAACATAAAATTTCTTTGCAACCTATTAGAAATTTGTTACTTTTATCCTTCTAGGCACTGGATACTCAAGAGATTGAGAGCTCACAAAGAAGTTCTAAGCCAGCCCAGGCAGACGAAACCAAGTGACTCTTGTCTACAAGTAATAAACAAAATT
The DNA here is from genome assembly GCF_024711535.1 of Dipodomys merriami. Taxonomy (NCBI): domain Eukaryota; kingdom Metazoa; phylum Chordata; class Mammalia; order Rodentia; family Heteromyidae; genus Dipodomys; species Dipodomys merriami. The sequence continues at coordinate 625,312 of NW_027204226.1, forward strand.
CAGGAGTGGATTCCTGAGTTAAGTGGTATAGCATAAGTTGTGAGTGGTAAAATACAAGTGAGACTAGAATCCTGAGTTCAAGTCCAGTAATAATTTTTATGACTATCATACCTAACAACCATTATTTACATAAATGTATAGACTAGTTTATTAATTTTTATGTCCAAGATCAGGACTGTCATTGGCTGGAACTTTAATAATTGAGCTAGCTCTACAAAGCCTAGTGTATTAATTTTGATAAACATTTTAAAGATGTTTTGTTGTCTGTGCGTTGATTGGAAAAGAAATTTTCTGTGTTTTCAACCTTTTAAAATCTTTCAGGGCAATTAAACCCACCAAATCCCAGAAATCTCACCAGAACTTGGAGTGCTTTATTTGCATATCCAAATTTCCAATCATGTCCCTAGTAATATGCAAATAGGCCTTATTTCCTCTTGAATAAGAATTTGATGACTGCAATCCTTCACCCCAAATTATGAGCCTTATGATTTTTGGATTTTTGAATAAGATTTTTTTTATTCTCATGTGTCAATACTCTAATGTTTTGCACTAGTTTCCTATTGGATAATTTCATTTATGAATTGTGTGGCTAAGGATTACTGTTTTATCCTAAATTGACATAATGTGGCAAAATTATAATGACATACAAAACATACATTCTGAAAAGCTCATTAGGGCTGGGTAATTATAGCTACTTAGGGGTTGAGGTCTGCAGGGTGGTGATTTAAATGCAACTAAACAGAAATCCTCCAAAAAGCGACAAAATATCATCTAATATAATCTACTACATGCTGAATATATTTGTATATGTGATCACAAATGTTATCCTATATACTGTTTTAATAAGTAATAGTATTCCCATTAAAAAGTAATGCTTGCCAAAGAGAATTAAGTTCCCCATTAAATCAGTGTATAAATAAATGACAGACCAGAAAGTCATCAGATTTGAGACACATTGTTAGCATTTCAAAGCACAAAACTATTCAGTGGACTTTATGTTTCCATTAATGTAGTTGGATACTGAGTTTGAAATACTTCCATGGATGCTCTTTTCCTCCCATTAATAATCAAAATGGCTGTACAGCACTTTCAATGAGTAACCAGAGGATTTCACTCCGTGCTGTGAGGTCCATTCATTGCTTAGTCTCTTTTGTAATTTAAACATATTTTAACTGTGTAGTCATATTATTGGAATATATGTAATTGACTGTAATGAATAAATATATATCTCTATAAATAACAATCTTGATTTTGTATTTTTTAAAGCTTGAGTGAATGTATTTCAAAAATGTATGGATGACAATGAAATGGTTCAATGGTAGATGAAGATTTAAAAGTCTTATAATAATAAAATACTCAGATAAATGTGACATTGAGAAAAATATTGTGGATTCCAGAACAACAGCACATAAGTTACAGCACAGATGTGTCTTGGGAAACCATAGCAGATTCATATACAATGAATTTATTGTCTGCAAAAATAAACAAAAAGGGATAGTGGCATAAAAAGTTAGTACTTTTTATATGGTATACAGTTGACTAATTCTGTTAGATTCAATGAATATTTCTAGGAGACTAGTTAGTTGTTTTGCTTTTTGTGGTGTTTGCCAGTATTGAGACTTGAATTCAGGGACTCATGTTGTATATTGTCACTCATGCAGGTGCTCTACCTCGAGCTACAAACTTTCAGCTCTTTGGTAAGAATATTTCTTGGATTTTTCTACTCAGACTGGCTTCAAACCAAGATCCCAAAATCTCAGCCTCCTCAGTATCCAGGCTTAGAGGGAGCATGAGCCATTGACACCTGGCTTTGGAATTTAAAACATTAAAATAGAAATAAGGTTTTGCATTCATTGTTTGCATTCATTGGATTCATAGTGACAATATCCTACTTGAATTCAGTTCAACCAGTATGTAGTACATATTTACCTGAAAAATGTGAGTAATTCAAAGCCAGGAAAAAATTATTTAAGGACATAAAACTTTTGCTAATTTCATATTGTAAAGAGACAGAAATACTGCAAGCACTATGATTTAATAAGCTATGCTAAACACTGAAATTGCTAACTGATGAATCATGTGAGGATCACAAACCAACTGGTAGGTGTAGATAGACTTCCTGGATAGAATTCATTTTCCAGAAATGAGAGACCAGATGCAGAAGATATATTGTTTAAACAAGACACAGAAATTTTACTTTTATGAAATTATATTGAATCTGGCATTTTGTACAAATTATTAACTTATAGTTGAGGAATTTAGTATTAGAACATTATAAGAAATGTCCATTAGAAGATTGTATTAGAGAAATGCTATTGTGAGTCTGTGGGCATCAGTTTATAGTCACGTTTGTTTCAGAAGACCTATTAAATTAACTTTTGAATGATGTAACTAAAGGCAAGCAATACTTTATATAGCTCAACTGGAACACAAATGCTCACTTAAGCTGAGATCTAGAAATGAACTTTTGGATGAACTGTATAACTCCTTGCTAGAATAAACAATTGGTACTGAGTTAGTGAAGAGAAACCCTGTATATTTCTGGCAAACTAATAAAGATAAAGCTTTTTTAATTGTCTGTAAGTAGTTGTACAAAGGCAGTTCAACTCAACATGTCAGTCTATGAGTATAATACATCTTGATTAATGTCACTCCTTCCACCATTCCCACTCCCATCTCTCCCAAATCTACCCACTCCTCAGATTATATGATTTCATTTTCATAATGTGCATTGAATATAATGACTATATCCATTGACCCTTCCTCTTTCCATTTATCTGCCACTGCCTTTGACTAATTCCTCCTGACACCCTACAAAACTGGTTCCTAGGCTTTCTGGTTTTCATTTTGTGAAACTGTTTGCTAGTCTTCCAAGCAGTTACATCACTACAATCCTCCCCAAGGATTCTTTTCTTTAGACAATTTGTTTGGGTTTATCTTACATGACTCCTACGTGTTTTTGAATATGTTTATAATTTAATTTATAAACACATGAGAAAAAGCATTCGGTCCTTGGCTGTCTGAGCTGGTTTTACTTTGCTTAACATGATGTTTTTCAGATTCAATCATTTCTTTCCAGTAGTTGACAAAATTCCATTGAAACTATGCACCACAGTGTTTTGCTTCCACTCATCCATTTAAAGACATTTGTGCTATTTGCATAACTTGGCTATAGTGAATAATGAGCAATGAATATGGTTGTATGTACCTTGGCTGTGTATTGGCTTGTAATATTCTGGGTAGATGACCAAGAGTAGTATAGCTGGATTGTAGGGGGAGCCTATGTTTCTTTCTTTTTCTTTTTCTTTTTTTGAAGAATCTCCAAAAGTGCTTTCCAAAGTGGTTTTGCTAATTTACATTCTTCCCAACAGTGTATTAGGCTTCAAGCTCTCACATGACCTTTCATTCAAAGCCACCAAAGCCACACTTCCTCTTCCACCTTAGTTAATTATAACTAAGAGACCCATGCATATTTTGCCTGACTTTGAACCTATTTCCTCGGATCTCAGCCTTCTGAATAGGTATAATTATAGGGATCAACCCCAGCACCTGACTAATATCCATTTATTTGCACCAGAGTACTCAATATTTATTAAATACACATAAATCATATGTCTGTAGAAAAATCTATTTTCAAAATAACAGCAGTATCTACAGTGTAATTTAACATTTTATAAACCAAATGCTAACCATATGTTCTATAAACAATAAACAGTTACAAAGTGAAGAAATATTACTTTAAACAATTTATTTAATTCTTTCATTTTTACAAGAAAATACACTATATCTTCTTAAGTTGTTCGTTAGCATAATACATCATTGCAAACGTTTATTCAGAAATGACTTATCCTAGTCAACATTATTGATGTGCCTTACATACTAGTTTTCATCTCTTATTTTGCAAGAAGAAATCCTGTAACTGAGTGACTTTATGTTAAAGGAATCTGTTTGTCAGTGGAGAACCAAAGCTTCTGGTTGAAATATATGAAGGAGACAATAATCAAAGGAAAAATTGAAAGAGAACTTTTTAGAATATGAGGATGTATGTAAAGTCGATATTTTAAATAAACACATCATCTAATATTTTAAAATTTTATTTATTTTGATATCTTTTACTAGCATAGATGAATAGTTAAATGTAATATAATTGTCATGATTCTGCAGGTGAGTGTGGATATTGTGGTTTGAACAAATTAATAAAAGTTATCATCTATTCTCTTCATTCTAAACATTAACACTGTAGATATTCCACCATCTAAAATAGAATATGCTCAAAGTACATCTAAACTAAGTTTGCTTGTCAAATTAGTATCTAAGAGAAATCTAACAGCAATCTCATTAAGGAGATCATTTAGGACATGATTAAGAAACGTGTTAAGAATGAAGCTGGGATGTAGTTCAGTGGCAAAGTGTTTGCCTAGCAAGGGCAATGTCCTTGGTTCAATCCCCAGTATCAAAAAAGAAAAAGCCAAAAAATATATAGCTAGCCAGGTGCTGGTGGCTCATTCCTGTAATCCTAACTCTTCAGGAGGCTGAGATATGAGGATTCAATTCAAAGCCAGACCACACAAGAAAAGTCCAGGAGACTCATAATTCCAATTAACCACCACAATCAGAGCTGTGGCTTAAAGTCATAGAGATGTAGCCTTGAGCAAAATTGGTCAGGGACAGTGCCCAGTCCTGAGTTCAAGTCCCACAACCAAAAGAAAAAAAAGTTTGGAGAATATTCTTCATAGAGCAATTCACTCAAAGTGTAGCTCTACACATTGTATGTTTACTTGTACATCACATACATTGACTGATCTGCATTAACTTCAGAAACAAAGATTGAGAATTTGATTAAAGTATAAAGATTATTGGTATTCAAACCTGCTCTTTGCAGTTTGACCATTGACAGCTGGTTCCCTTGGCTTTGCTTCTAATTTAAGCTATTCAGGAGTCTGAATTCCATACAATCATAGTTCAAACAAGTCTTGAGAGGAAAGTCCATGATACTCTGTCACCAAAAGGACCAACAAAAAAGCCAGGTTGGAGTGTGATTTAAGTGGTAAGGTACACTGTACAAATAAGCCAAGACATTAAGAAGAATTGAGCTCAAATATCAATATAAATAACACTCCCCCCACATGCAATACAAATAGTAATAATTAATATATGACACTGCCATGCTGTAGTACAGGGTCCTTACAGTTATATCCAGTGTTCCTGCTGATTAACAGTCTCCAGTACAGTCTTAACCCAAGCACCTCAACATAGAAAAATAAACAAAAAATAAATAAACAAAACTCCAGTACTTAATATAAATCTATCAGGTAGATTTTCTAAGAGATTATATATTCCAGAAGCAATATATCCACAACAAAATAGTACATTGTAACACTCAGGCAAAAATTATGGGAAAACAATGCAACAAGAGCCGAATGAATTATGAGGATAAGCTATAAAACACAAACAATTGAATGTGCACAAAAACAACAGAGAGGGTGATTAAAGGTGAGAATCACAGGGAAAACATCTGAAAAATTTTCAAATTTGGTCAGAGATGTTAAGTCTCACCTGGAAAAACTAACTACAAATACCATAAAATAAAATATATTAAAGCTATAGTTTGTTCTTCATAATCTAATCACTAATTTGCAAAGACAAATAGGGCATCCTAAAATGGTCAGTTTGAGGTGCACATTTATTTCAAAGGATAAAGAACATAATATCTCAAAGCACTTTTTCGACAGGATGAAAACAGAGGAAAGACAATGGCTACAATTCTAACCTTCTATTACCATCCTTAAAACTAAAATACATAGACATATCAGGAAAAACAGAGAAATCATCAGTAGTCAAATGTTAGTAAAAGTAGTTAAGGATACAGGAGCAAAGTTGTCCAAGCAGAAAACAGAGAAGGGAAGAAAAAACACGTAAGAAATTAAATTTAAAGGAAAATTAATTGTAAAAATTAATGATCACAATGTGTATGGAAGCTTAAAATATATTTAAAGTTTTAAGACATCGACACAAGTTCCAAAACTCAAGACAATAAAATAGAACTATTAAATGAAGCAAGTATGCTTCTAAATAAATTGCTATACATGTTGCTAATTGACACTATTTATTGTGACTTGGCAAGTGTCTTCCTGAAAAAAAATGCTGGAAGAAAAAACATAATTTTAATGTAATGTTACATTTAGCTATTCAGAAATTATATAGGGAATTTTAATTATGGTCTCAAATCAATGGGAAATATCATATATCATAATGGGTAGATATTCTAAGATAATGTGTCCATACATCTATGTAAATGTGTTTTTATTGTATAGTTCTGCGTTTTTTCAGCAAAGACAAATGTCCTTAATAATAAACACATTTTATTAGTGCTGTCTAGTAGAATGCATGAAAATTTAATTTGAAATGATTTATGTTTCTCAAGCAGCCTTCACAATGGCTTGTCCCTCTTTAGTCACAGTAGGGTATACTTATGAACCTGTATATTTTATAGTCAGAGAGCTTTACATGAATTGTTGAAAGGCCAATAGTCTGGCAAAGTCTATGTATCTAATTGAACATTCTTTGCACTATTTTAGCATATTAATTTCTGTTTTCTTTTAGAGTTCTCTAAGAGTCCAATTTTTATAAACCAAGAATTGAGTTATTTTCTTTTACAATTATAACTAAAGAATCAAAGCCTTTGTCAATCGACTTATTTCCAATGTGAAAAATGAATCATAATAATTAATTCGCTTTAAACCACATAGATTGTGTAACTTAAACTACACACATTAGAACCCATACCACATTTCTTCCATATTTATTTGCATTTAACAATGAGATGACTCTGTTTTCAATATGGAGACAATTATATTCTCTGAACAACCATTGTACAATTTGACCCTATTGTACAACTGTGCATCTTAAAATGAAACATTTCTAAAACCTAAAACATTTCTTATTTACTTTGCGTTTTGAAACTTTTATAGATATTCATATTTTAAAACACATTTATGTAATTTTTTTGTGTGTGGATGAGTGACAGATTTGATAGTCGAATGGTTAATACAAGACAACCAAGGAATAACATAATTATTGAGATATGCAGTTGTTAAATCTATGTCTCCTAGGCTGCTACAGAAACATGATCCAGTTTCCATAATGATTTATGACATGAGTGAGTGAGTGATCTGTCAGATGAACAAATACAGGTTCAAAACAAATACAGGTTCCTAAACCTAAACTTAGTTTGAATATAGAATGTGATTATTTCAACTGCACCATGGAGTGCATAAGATTTAGCACAAATTAAGTGAGATTCTGGGAAAAGAAATGTGAAGGGAATAAAAAGGAGGAGGCTGCAATGCTTGATAAGAAATGTACTCATTATCTTGCCCATCTAATTGTAACCCCTCTGTGCAGTATGTTCAAAAACAATTAAAATTAAAATTTAAAATTAAAAAAAAATGCAAGCTTACTAAACTGGTCTTAAATGTTTTGAAAGAGCTATATTCTACCTTCAATTTTATAAGGTTTCAAAATTTAAGAAATTAATTACTTAATAGGTAATTAGTTAGTTAACTAATTGTTTGTTCATGCCAGTAGTAGAGATTCTTGAAGTCAGGGCCTCACACTCTCATTTGGCATTTTCATTCTATTTGACACTTTACCACTTGAGCCACAGCTCTACCGTAACTTGGGATTTTGTTGTGGATAAGGGAGAATGGTCCAGGGTAAAATTTCCTGCACAGTGTTAAGACGATTCTGTAGATTGGATCTCTCACCAGTTCCAGAAAGGTTCTGAAACCTACTTATCCTCTCTGTTAGAAACAGAGAATAAAACAGAAATATACAAACTGGGCACCTGCGGCTTATGCTTGTAATCCTAGCTACTCTGGAGGCTGAGATATAAGCATCGTGGTTGGAAGCCTTCCAGTGCAGAAAAGTCCATGAGACTCATCTCTTATCTCCCTTTAACCACCAAAACCCAGAAGTGGCACTGTAGTCAATGTAGTAGAAGGCTAGCCTGGAGTGAAAGAGGTCAGAGATAGTAGCGTAGACCCTGAGTTAAAACCCTATGACTGACAGGAAAAGGGTAAATTATAATAGAAAAAATAGAGTGAGAATTATATATATGCAAACAGAGAAATGGAGAGAGCGAGAAAGACAGCAAGAATGCATGACAATAGCCATTGATTATTAAATATACATAGAAAAATATATATTTACTCATATGTATAAATAACATTTCAGTACCTAATTTTAGATTTTATTCTCTGATCTTGGAAAATGGCTTACTCATAAGTCTCAGTCCTACTCATAAAGAAATAGTGGCAAAAATGACTTAATTCTGTGAAGACAAATTAAACTTCATTTGTAAAAAAATGTCATGAATCCAGAAATGCATACTACTTCTATCCAACTCACTGCTAAGTGTTGCCAAGGAAGAGGTTTAATCAATTTAGCACACTATAGCTGTGGTGGTCATGAGTGGTTACTTATCACCAATCCTAGTTTTATTCTTCCATTCTAACAAAATGCTTCAATCAACAAAACCACTTGAATATGGCACATAAAACACATGCTTTGAATTGATCTAGGGCACACAAAAATCACTCTAAATAATAGACAAAAAAATAGAAACGACTCTAGAGAAAAAGACTTCATAAATGAATATCTATAAAATCAGTAAAACATATTGTATATGAGAAATAAATTATGATATTGAATAAATGTGTTGTTTAAATTTTGAGGTCCAAGTTCCGGGAAGATGGCGGAGGAGAAGCTGGAATCTGAACAAGCTCTCGCATAGAAAGCAGTTTTAGAGTTCCAGTGAACAGTCCTAAGCCAGAGAATCACACCAAGTGTGCTATCACAGGACAGAGAGTTAGACAAGAGAGGGAAGCCAAGGCAAAAAGAAACACCTGAGTGCTCACCAGCAGCCGCCGCGGCGGCAGCGGCGGCAGGGTTGCAAGCGGCGGAGACCGCAGCCGGGGGCCATACCTGAGCGCTCACACAGAGAGGCCGGGAGGAAGGAGCCAGACGCAGTGGGCAAGCGGATTCTAATCAACACCAGCAAGAACCAACAAAGAGCGGACAACTTCATCCTGCAGCTTGCAGACCAGAAACGACCCAGGATCCAAGACTCGGCGTGAGTAGAAGCCCCACGTCCTCACTCCTTCTCAGAGAGCAGAGGAGGGAAGGCCACCCCTCCCCCCCCCAGCACCTGTGATCTCCATATTGGATACCGACAAAGCCCGGAGGAGCTGCCAGCTCCAACCCAGGCCTTGGAATAAAACGAGTCATTTAGCAGGTCACAAGAACTTAACGGCAAAGTGACCTGCCAGACTCGGCTCCATCCAGGGAAAAGTCCCCCAGCTCAGGCGCCAGCCATTGGAGTGGCTTCCCTCACTGGGTAACCAGAGCCAGAGGCTGCCCCTCCTTCTAGCAGCCTCAACAATCAATTGAAAAACAGAATCCCTGAGAACGGCTCCAGGCTGGGCTCTGGGAGATTTTCTTTTTGCACAGAACAGCCCCAGGAAAAAGCTACTGATTGTTGAAAGGCCTCAACTCTACCCAGAACCTAGCCTCACCACCACATCCCCCTCTTTTGTGATTCTCAAAGCAGATCACACTCCTAGAAAACTAACCTAGGAGGGGGATCTCAAAATCTTGGGTAAAGCAGAGCATTTTTCTGCATCTTCCAACAAACCGACTAAAGAAACCAATCAAGCCACAGGACCTCAAGCTGACCAGAGACTCCAACAAAAGGCTGTTTACAGACAAAAGGGAGATACAGGATTCTTCCCACACCTCCCAAAAAAAAAATCAAAGGACTTTTTTCTTCTTCTTCTTTTTTTTTCTCTTTTTTTTCTTTTTTTCTTATTCTTTTCTTTTTTGTTTGTTTGTTTTTTGTTTTTGGTTACCTTATATATATATAATTTATTTTCTCTTTTAAAACTTTTATTAATCTTTAATTTTTGCCTCTTCTGAAAAAATAATTGATTTCCAGTAACTTTTTTTTCTCCTCTTATAATTTTTATTTTAGGAATATGTAAATGAGCGTTTTCCTTTCTTTTCTTATCTTCTTTCTCTTTTTCTTTCTTTCTTAATTATCTTTTTGTTTTTTGTCTAGCTCTACTGAACTTCTGATCTTTTCTTCTCCCTTTCCCATCCTTAAAGTTTTTCACATCTCCTCTATGTCCCTCCCTTTCTCACAACATATTAACATTCCTCTCTAAATAGATGGTCTTTTAATCTCTAAAATAACATTAATTTTTACGTTTCTATTTTTTTTCTGGTCTCTTTTCATTCTCCTATACCTCTCTTCTTTTTCTCTCTCTCTCTACTTGCATCCTACCCAACCCATTTTCTGCATTGTGATTAGGACATAGTTAACTCTCCCTGTGCCTCCCCACACCAATCTATTCCTATTTTTCACCCACATCTCTCCCTAACCCTAAAAATTTCTGGTTTTCCAAATTCTTTTCTGCGGTTCGAAATCCTTTAAAATATAGTTGTTTGATGTTGAATAGATGTATCTGTTGAACTAGATTGTATCTGTAGACTATTGACTGTACAAATGCAAACTTTGGTTGATGGTTGCCTTAAGATAGTATTCTAACACAAAACTGGTGCTATTTTCATCTCAAATGGGCAGAGTAAGCCGGAAAAAACACAAGAAAAATGGCAAATCCGGGTATCTCAATTCCCAATCTTGATAATCAGGGGTCAGAACAGATAATGAATAATCCAGAAGAGAGTTCCCAAATAGCCCTACAAACACTGCTGGCAAACATGATAAATGAGAAGTTTGACAACTTACAAAGGACTCTCTATGAGCATGGTAGGGAGAGAGAGGAGGCAACCCCAAAATTTATACAGGAATATCATAAGCGTGAGGAAGCTACTCAAAAACTGATACAGGATTTGCGTGAACAACTTGAGAATACTCAAAGAGAAAGGGAGGAATGGCGTGAGCAGGCTGAGAACACTCAAAGAGAACTGCAGGAACCCCACGAAAGGGAGGAAGCTAATCAAGAGTAATACAGGAATTGAGAGATCAGGGAGAGAATACACAAAGATCACTAAAGGCATTCATGGAATCCATTAAGAAAGAGCTGAAGGAAGTCAGGGAGACCACAAAGGGAATGCTGAATGGAACCCAACAGAAGGAATGGGAGTCCAAAGAAACCATATCCAATCAACTAAGTGATTTGAGGACAAACACTGTACACCAAATTAAGGAAATAAAGAGATTCATACAAGACCTAAAACAGAGCTTAAACAAAGAACTTGAAGCCATCAAAGCTGACCAATTAGAAGGAAAAGAGATAAAAAACAAAGTAGAGAGTCTTGACAGCAGGTTAGACCATGCAGAAGATCGAATCTCAGGGGTTGAAGACAGCCGAGAAATTATAGAGAAAGAACATACAACAATCCAAGGCAAGTCCAAGAAATATGATAGATCTATCCAACACCTGGAAGACACCATCAGAAGGCCTAACTTAAGGATAATGGGTGTACAGGAGCACCTAGAAACAGAAGTTAATGGTCTAGGAAATTTGTTTAACAGGATCCTAGCAGAGAACTTCCCAAACTTGCAAAAAGTTAGGCCTAAAAGAAGCCTTTAGAACCCCAAATAGACCAGACCAGAATAGGACATCCCACTGTCACATTATAATCCACACAGGATCAACTCAGACCAAGGAAAAGATCCTTAAAGCTCTCAGGGAGAAAAGGTTAATCACCTATAAAGGGAAACCAATTAGAATCACCTCAGATTTCTCAGCAGAGACAATCAAAGAAAGAAGGGTCTGGAATGATGTATGCCATGCCCTAAAAACAAACAACTATCAACCAAGAATACTGTACCCAGCTAAACACTCCTTCATAATTGAAGGCCAAATAAAAACCTTCCACAGCAAAGAAAAATGGAAACAATACATCTCCACCAAACCAGCCCTACAAAAGATCCTTAAAGATGTCCTACACATAGAAAACCAACAAGACCACAATAAAGGCTAACAAACTGCACCCAAACTGAGAATCCAAGAACCATATGAAGAACCCACTTTTCGCAGCCCTCAAGAAGGTAGATAACATGGCAGGAACTCCCAAATACCTCTCAGTCCTATCTCTTAACGTTAACGGACTGAACTCTCCAATTAAGCGAAATAGACTGTCTAGTTGGATTAAAAAACAAGACCCTTCTATCTGCTGCCTGCAGGAGTCACATCTTCCCCGTAAAAACAAACACATTTTCAAGGTTAAAGGCTGGAACAAAATCTACCAAGCAAACGGCCCTCATAAACAGGCGGGAGTTGCAATCCTAATATCAGATAAAATAGACTTCAAATTAAAATTCGTGAGAAGAGATAAAGAAGGTCGCTATATACTAATTAAAGGATCTCTCCTTCAGAAGGATATTACAATTCTAAATATCTATTCGCCAAACAATGGAGCACCCAAATTTATCAAAGAAACACTACTTTCCCTCAAATCCCATATAGATCCAAAGACATTAATTGTTGGGGATTTTAACACACCACTCTCCCCACTAGACAGATCAACTCGGCAAAAACTCAACAGAGAAACCGCAGATCTAAACAGCTGCATAGATCAACTAGACATAACAGACATTTACCGAACATTTCACCCAGCAGCATCAGAATACACGTTCTTCTCAGCAGCACATGGAACGTTTTCTAAAATAGACGACATTCTAGGCCACAAAGCAAACTTGTCTAAATTCAGAAACATTGAAGTTATACTCTGCATTCTCTCCGACCACAAGGGAATAAACTTAGAACTCAACACCAAAAGCAACCAAAGAAAGTCCGGTATCACATGGAGGCTAAACAACACACTGCTGAATCAAGAGTGGGTCATGGAAGAGATTAGAAAGGAAATTCAAATGTCCATGCTATTCATCAAAAATTAACACACAAATTACCAGCTCCTCTGGGACACAGCAAAGGCAGTACTCAGAGGCAAGTTTATAGTTCTGAGCTCCTACATCAACAAATTGGAGAGATCTGAAACTAGCAATTTATTTTTTTTTTTTTTTTTTGTCGGTCGTGGGGCTTGAACCCTGGGCCTGGGCGCTGTCCCTCAGCTCTTCAGCTCAAGGCGAGCGCTCTACCACTTGAGCTACAGCGCCACTTCCGGTTTTCTGGGGGTTTATCGGAGATAGGAGTCTCACAGTCTTTCCTGCCCGGGCTGGCTTTGAACCGTGATCCTCAGATCTCAGCCTCCTGAGTAGCTAGGATTACAGGCGTGAGCCACCAGCGCCCGGCTGAAACTAGCAATTTAATGACATATCTAAACCTCCTTGAAAAAGAGCAGCAAGTTAAACCCCAATCCATTAGACGGAAAGAAATAATTAAAATTAAATCAGAATTAAATGAATTAGAATCCCAAAAAACTATAGAAAGAATCAACAAAACAAAGAGTTGGTTCTTTGAAAAACTTAACAATATTGACAGACCCTTAGCAAATCTTATCAGAAAAAGAAGAGAACACACACAAATCAATAAACTCAGAGATGAAAATGGAAACATCACCACGGAAACAACCAAGATTCAGAACATTATAAGGGAATACTTCTCAAAACTTTATGCTAATAAGTTCGACAACTTGACAGAAATGGACCTCTTCCTAGCCAATATTGACATGCGAAAAGTAACCTCATCCCAAAACCAGGCAGGGACTCATCAAAGAAAGAGAACTATAGACCCATTTCTTTGATGAACATTGATGCAAAATTTCTCAACAAAATTTTGGCCAATCGTCTTCAACAATTCATCCAAAAAAATCATACACCACGATCAAACAGGATTCATTTCAGGGATGCAAAGCTGGTTCAATATACGCAAATCAATTAATATTATTCATCACATCAACAGGAGCAAGGACAAAAACCACATGGTTATCTCAATAGACGTAGAAAAAGCATTCGACAAGATCCAACACCCCTTCATGATGAATGTTTTGGAAAAATTAGTAATCCATGGAACATTCCTCAATACAATAAAGGCTGTATATGACAAACCTACAGCCAGCATTATACTCAATGGTGAAAAACTAAAGCCATTTCCTCTTAACTCAGGAACAAGACAAGGATGCCCTCTCTCTCCACTTCTCTTCAATCTAGTATTAGAATGCCTAGCTACAGCAATAAGAGAAGATGCAGACATAAAGGGGATCCAAATAGGGAAAGAAGAAATAAAACTCTCCCTCTTTGCAGATGACATGATCTTGTATTTAAAGAATCCCATAGACTCCACTCCCAAATTACTCAAGCTGATTCAAAACTTTGGCAAAGTAGCAGGTTATAAAATTAACCCCCAATATCAATGGTTTTTCTGTATGCCAACAATGAGAAAAGTGTGGCTGAAATTAGGAAAGCAACTCCATTTGTAATAGCCCCACAAAAAATAAAATACCTAGGAATTAACTTAACTAAAGAAGTGAAGGACCTCTATGATGAAAACTTTAAAATCTTGAAAAAGGAAATCAACACAGAACTTAAAAAATGGCAAACCTCCCATGCTCCTGGATTGGCAAGATTAACATCGTGCAAATGGCAATACTTCCCAAGGCTATCTACAAATTCAACGCAATACCTATCAAAATTCCACCCTCATAATTCAAGGAAATAGAAGAGGCAATCCAAACATTCATATGGAACAATAAAAGACCCCGAATAGCAAAAACTCTTCTCAACGGAAAGAACACTGCTGGGGAATATCAATAACAAATTTCAAACTCTACTATAAAGCCATAGTAATCAAAACAGCTTGGTATTGGCATAAGAATAGACCTCAGGACCAATGGAATAGAATTGCAAACCCAGAAATGAACCTACAGACCTATAGCCATCTAATCTTCGATAAGGAAGCTAAAACAATAGAATGGAAGAAAGACAGCCTCTTCAGTAAATGGTGCTGGCAAAATTGGTTAACTACATGTAGAAAACTAAAGCTAGATCCTTATATATCACCCTGCACCAGAATCAACTCCAAATGGATCAAAGACCTTGAACTCAAAGCAGACACTCTGAAAACATTACAGGATGGAATAGGAGAAACCCTAGGTCTCCTTGGCTCAGGCCGAAATTTTCTGAATAGAGACCCAGAAACACAACAAATCAAAGAAAGGTTGGACAAATGGGATTGCATAAGGTTGCAGAGCTTCTGCAGGGCAAATGACATAGCTAGCAAGATCAATAGAAAGCCCACCGATTGGGAGAAGATCTTTACTAGCCATACAACGGACAAGGGTCTCATATCTAAAATATACTTGGAACTCAAAAAATTAAACCACCCAACCACAAATCCTCAAAGAAACAACTGCCCAATAAATAAGTGGGCGAAAGACTTAAAGAGAAGCTTCTCTGAAGAAGAAAAAAGGAGGGCCAATAGACACATGAAGAAATGTTCAACATCCCTAGCCATAAAAGAAATGCAAATCAAAACAACATTGAGATATCATCTCACTCCAGTTAGAACAGCAAAAATCAAGAACTCTAACAACAACAGATGCTGGAGGGGATGTGGACAGAAAGGAACCTTACTTCATTGTTGGTGGGAATGTAAACTTGTTCAACCACTTTGGAAAGCAGTATGGAGGTTCCTCAAAAGACTTCACATAGATCTCCCCTATGATCCAGCAATTGCACTTTTGGGCATTTACCCAAATGTATACAAACAAGACCACACTAAAGCTACCAGCACAACTATGTTTATTGCAGCATTATTTACCATAGCTAAGATATGGAACCAACCCAGATTCCCCTCAGTAGATGAATGGATCAAGCAAATGTGGTATATATACACAATGGAATTCTATGCCTCCATCAGAAAGAATGACATTTCCCCATTTGTTAGGAAATGGAAAGGCTTGGAAAAAATTATATTAAGTGAAGTAAGCCAGGCCCAAATAAACATAGGTCCCATTGTTTCCCTTATTTGCAATATCTAGTATAGGTATGAGTCAAGCGGAAAAGGTCAGATAATGTGATGTTAGGAAAACGAACCCTTAAATATGTATTTTAATGTTTTCGTTTCTTTCATGCATGTGTTTCTAACGCATTTATAAGATTATTTCTTTGTTGCTTTGTATGTCTCTCCCCCACAGTGTAACCCCCGCTTTCACTTTATTTGATGTCAGTATAACGTGTGGAGGAGATGGGGACAAACAAGTCGTTTAAGGATTCAGGTGGACCTGTTGCAACAAGGAGAATTACAAAATGTCATGTCAAAGCAAGCTTTACAATGTCGGTGTGGGGGGGGAGGGGGGTATGATTGGGTGGCGGGGAAGGGGGAGGCTGGGAAGGGAGGTGAAGGGTAAACAAAGGAGGAGGCTGCAATGCTTGGTAAGAAATGTATGCATTATCCTGCCAATGTAATTGTAACCCCTCTTTACAGTATGCTTTCAAATGAAATAAAATAAAATTTAAATTAAAAAAAAATTTGAGGTCCAGTGCGAATGAAGTTCCTTAGGAGATGCCATATTCAAGGCAGTTCCCAATGAGTAAGTGAGACCTGAGCAAGGAATTGAAGAATCAAAATTGGTAGCTTGCCTGGGAGTTGATGATAAGTGGTAGTAGTCTACCCTACCAATGGTAAGGCCTTGCATGCAAGCCCCATTACTACCAAATTGATATCTAGGATATGAATATTCTAAAAAGATGGGCTGGGAGACAGTGGAGGAGTATTGATCAGAAAACAACATAGAAGTTAGTTTCTTAAGTCATAAAATACAAGAATGAGAGAAAACATGTCAAAGAAGTACGGATGGATGTGAAACTCATGTTAAGATCAACTTACCTATAATTCTACATGCATGACAAGCCACAAAATAGATTTGAGTAGAAGAGAAAAATTAGCAGAATCACAACTTAGAAGTTTCTGTCTGTTCTGTTGAATTTATAAAAGTATGAGAAACAACAAAAAAGAACTTATTCAAGTCTATTGCAATAATTCAAGAAAGAAAGGTTCTGGTTTCAACATAAATGTAACACTACAGGTGAGAGAAGTAATTAGACTTAGTGTACAGTTTGAAAAATATTGCCAAGAGGGTTTTTTATGGATTAGAAAAGAGGAAACGTTCCATTGTTTCTAGATTGGACTATTGAAATTCAGAGAGGATGAACCATGATACTCATTTGCAGATTTTAAGGCATTAATGAAATCAAACAGACTGCTTTCTTTCAAATTGTTGGACAAAATATTACGTTTTATTCTTATTCCTGCCAATTTTATTTTGTACTACCATTATTTTCAGGTGAACTTAATCTTCAGTGATATATTTAAAAAAAAAAACAAAGTACATATAAGAATGAACTGTTTATTTTTTGTCACAATGAGAAATTAAATATCTATTTTCTGCTCAAGTAAACTTAGAATATGAGTTAATGTCTGATATATCATTAAGTAAAATTATCATTTATTTCTTTGCATTTGGGAAATAATAGCTCTCTTAACAGCAGTTTAATACATCATAAAGAAATGTAATAAGTAAAGACCCAATACCATAAAAAGTTTTAAGATGTCTTGAGATTATTTTCTTGACTATGTACAATTTGGCCATATGAACATTAGCATGGAATCTACTCTAATTCTTAAGTAATAGAATTTGTCATGGTCTGGAAACAATCAACTCTTCAATGTCTGTTTCTTAAACCACAGGCAAATAAAAGCACAGGCTTTTATTTAAAAATCACCAAGGAATAAAGTTTGAAGTTTTGCAAAGATGATGCTTGTTGTAAATGAAAAAACACGTACATAATTGCCTGTGATTCATGAAGATAGCTGTAAATACAAGACATTGCCAATAAACCTGACAGTGGAAAAACAAAATATGCGCAGTGATTGTGGTTTTTCTTTAAACTCCTTCCAAAGATAAATGAGATACAGTGGGAAGAAAAGATACTGGACAATTAATAATGTTACTTTTCATCTCTTTGATTTACTTTTGTTGCCTCATTCTTTATAATTTCATGGGTTTGTACTTGCCACTCTAATCTTTCCCTCTTGCAATTTTGTGTTGATTTAAAATTGTCTTTCCTGTGGCTTCTTCTTCTTCTTCTTTTATTATTGCACTGGTTATTTTTTCTTGTTTGCCTAGTATTTTTATTCCTCTACATCATGGCTCTATTTAAGAGTTTTACAAAGTATGAAGTAAAATTGAAATATGTTTGTAAAAATGAAGGAAAGGCTCTGTGGTAACATATTGAGGCTTAAGCCATGCTAACAGTATCAGAGAGTATCAAGGTTTCATTTTGCTTGTCAACGCTGCTCCTACATTTCTATATAAAGACTCCAGATGAGAGGTCTCTTCCAAGGTCAGGTACTTATAATGTAAGTCAAAAGCATGAGGAGATTTATTAGGTAACAACACGCATCTTTGCATTTTGCCCTTCTCAAATATAAACACTGAGGAGATGTTTGAAGCTGTGTGTAAACGTGGTCCTAATGAATAATAAATGATGATACACTCTTTGATTTCAAACTGATGGGCTCTTCACATGGCACCATTTTTTCTACAGAGGGCTACCTTTTTTAAATGCATGATGAATTATGCAAAACTGGTATTACATGAATCAATACACACCAAAGAGAAGAATGCAATATAAATATCAAAGAACCACAAGAACTCGCATATCTGTGCAAACACAACACACACATGCTCAAAGATAAGAATTTATCTAGATTTATATGTTCTTATGAAAGTATATGGTCCAATAAAGGATATCGTTAACTTGATTAAAATCACTATTTTTATTATAGTTTTTAACTTTGGAATGACTTATTTCAAAACTTTCAAAATTTGAATATCTGAGAGCTGTAATATTTACATAAACTTATTAATGATTTTGAATGTGGGCATTTCATTAGTATGACCAAAATGTTATTTTATGATTTTAAGATGTATATATCCTTATTTAGCTTCTTCCCAGGAAATATAAAGGAAATTCTTTGTAGTATCGATGTTTTTGCTGCACAATATAAACTACAGAGTAATTCAGTATCATTGCATTATTGGTTTTAAGCTATGTTAACAAATGCATGAAAGAAAAAAAACACTTAAAATACATATCTTAGGGTTCATTTTCCTAACATCACCTTATCTGACCTTTTCTGCTTGACTCATACATATACTAGTTATTGCAAATAAGAGAAATCATGGGACCTATGTTTCTTTGGGCTTGGCTAACTTCACTTAATATAATTTTTTCCAAGTCTTTCCATTTCCTAACAAATGGGACAATGTCATACTTTCTGATGGAGGCATAGAATTCCATTGTGCATATATACCACATTTTCTTGATCCATTCTTCTACTGAGGGACATCTGGGTTGGTTCCAGATCTAAGCTATGGTAAATAATGCTGCAATAAACATAGTTGTGCTGGTAGCTTTAGTGTGGTCTTGTTTGTAAACATTTAGGTAAATGCCCAAAAGTGGGACTGCTGGGTCAGAGGGGAGCTCTATGTGGAGTCTTTTGAGGAACCTCCATACTACTTTCCAAAGTGGTTGAACAAGTTTACACTCACTCCCACCAACAATGAAGTAAGGTTCCCTTCTGTCCACATCCCCTCCAGCATCTCTTGTTGTTAGAGTTCTTGATTTTTGCCATTCTAAGTGGGGTGAGGTGGTATCTCAATGTTGTTTTGATTTCCATTTCTTTTATGACTAGGGAGGGTGAGCATTTCTTCATGTGTCTATTGGCCATCCTTCTTTCGTCATCAGAGAAGTTTCTCTTTAAGTCATTAGCCCACTTATTTATTGGGCAGTTGTTTCTTTGAGGATTTGTTTTTGGGGGATTTAATTTTTTGAATTCCACGTATATTTTAGATGTGAGACCCTTGTCCGTTGTGTGGCCAGTGAAGATCTCCTCCCAATCCATTAGCTTTCTATTGATCTTGCTAACTATGTCCTTTGCCATGCAGAAGCTCTGCAACTTTATGCAATCCCATTTGTCCAACCTTTCTTTGATTTGTTGTGTTTCCGGGTCTCTATTAAGAAAATTTTGGCCTGCGCCAAGGAGACCTAGGTTTTCTCCTATTCCATCTCAAAGCAGATCTCTCTCCCATTGAACTAACCTGGGAAAGAGGATCGCAGAGTATTTTTATGCCTGTTCAAGGAAACTGACTTAAGTAACAAACCAAGCCACAGGAACACAAGCAGACCAGAGACTCCAACAAGAGGCTGGTTATGGACAACAGGGAGACACAGGATTTTTCCCACCCCTCCCAAAAAAATCAAAAAACTTTTTTTTTCTTGTACCTTTGATTAAAAATTGTTTTTTTCTAAATTTTTTTAATCTTTAATTTTTACCTTTTTTGAAAAAAAATTTTTCTAGTAAATTTCTTTTCTCTTAGAATTTTATTTTACGGGTATAAGTGTGTGTGCGTTTTTCTTTTTTTTTGTTTGTTTGTTTTTTTTGTTTTGTTATGTTTCTTGTTTAGCTCAACTGAACTTCTGATCTTTTTTCTTTCTTTCTTATCCTTTTTACCTGTTCTTCTTTTTTGTTCTTCTTTATGTGACTTAATTGCTGTTCTGCACATCCTCAGATATACCTGTAGTCGATTATTAGACCTTATCCCCCATTGTGCACACACTTAATCCACAAATTTATTACTCAATTCAAAACCTCTTAGACTTAAATTCCTTAATAGCAGTACTATCTCTATACCTATACAATATTTTAAGTATTTTAATTTTTAAGTTTTTCACATCTCCTTTATATCCCTCCCCTTATCTCATTATATTCATGTTCTTCTCTGAATAGTTTGGTTTCGAATCTTTACAATATTTTTAATTTTTACCTTTCTATTTTTTCTGGTCTCTTTTTGTTTCCTTTCTCTTTCTTCTTTTTTTTTCTCTCTCTACTTTCATCCTATCCAACCTATTTCCTGCTTTAAAACTAGGATTTTGGTTTCTTAATTGGAGACCTATCTCTGCTTATTCTGCTTAGGCTGCTTTAAACCAGGATCCTCCGTTTTTGGCCTCTTCAGTAGCTAAGAGGTAAAATATGAGCCACTGGTGGACAGCAACTATATTAACATTTTTTACATGTTTGATTGAATTTTAAAGTAAGACATATATGTTACTTTTGAAAATGGCAGGTAATAGTAATTAATGATTAACAGAATTTAAACATACAAAGATCAGAATGGCAAGTAGCTGAGAACAGGATGGAATAAATCAAAATTACCTATGACAGTTTTCAGACGGTGCACACAAATGAATGAATTTTTGGAGCCCAAGTTCATCAAATAACTGAGCTCCAACTGGCTGCCATACTCATGATGCCAGCTACTGCTGTGCACAAGATTGTGATGTTGCTGGATGACACAGTTTCAAGATGGGAACCTGAAATATTTCTTTTTTTTTTTACATTGAAGAAATTTTAAATAGTATCATTCTTATCTTTAAAAATACTTATTTTCTTTTGTTGGTACTTAGGTTTGAACCCAGGGTCTTGTACTTTCTTTTTTTTTTTAATTTTATTTTATTTTATTTGAGAACATACTGTACAGAGGGGTTACAATTATATGGGCAGGATAATGCATACATTTCTTACCAAGCATTGCAGCCTCCTCCTTTGTTTACCCTTCACCTCCCTTCCCCGCCTCCCCCCTCCCCCCAACCAATTATACCCCCCTCCCCCCCCACACCGACATTGTAAAGCTGGTTTTGACATGACATTTTGTACTTCTCATTGTTGCAACAGGTCCACCTGAATCCTTAAACGACTTGTTTGTCCCCATCTCCTCCACATGTTATAATGACATCAAATATAGTGAAAGCGGGGGTTACACTGTGGGGGAGGGACATACAAAGCAACAAAGAAATAATCTTATAAATGCGTTAGAAACACATGCATGAAAGAAACGAAAACATTAAAATACATATTTAAGGGTTCATTTTCCTAACATCACATTATCTGAACTTTTAAGCTTGACTCATACCTATACTAGATATTGCAAATAAGGGAAACCATGGGACCTATGCTTCTTTGGGCCTGGCTTACTTCACTTAATATAATTTTTTTCCAAACCTTTCCATTTCCTAACAAATGGGGAAATGTCATTCTTTCTGATGGAGGCATAGAATTCCATTGTGTATATATACCACATTTGCTTGATCCATTCATCTACTGAGGGGAATCTGGGTTGGTTCCATATCTTAGCTATGGTAAATAATGCTACAATAAACATAGTTGTGCTGGTAGCTTTAGTGTGGTCTTGTTTGTAAACATTTGGGTAAATGCCCAAAAGTGGGATTGCTGGATCATAGGGGAGATCTATGTGAAGTCTTTTGAGGAACCTCCATACTGCTTTCCAAAGTGGTTGAACAAGTTTACATTCCCACCAACAATGAAGTAAGGTTCCTTTCTGTCCACATCCCATCCAGCATCTGTTGTTGTTAGAGTTCTTGATTTTTGCTGTTCTAACTGGAGTGAGATGATATCTCAATGTTGTTTTGATTTGCATTTCTTTTATGGCTAGGGATGTTGAACATTTCTTCATGTGTCTATTGGTCATCCTTCTTTCTTCTTCAGAGAAGCATCTCTTTAAGTCTTTTGCCCACTTATTTATTGGGCAGTTGTTTCTTTGAGGATTTGTGGTTGGGTGGTTTAATTTTTTGAGTTCCAAGTATATTTTAGATATGAGACCCTTGTCCGTTGTATGGCTAGTAAAGATCTTCTCCCAATCGGTGAGCTTTCTATTGATCTTGCCAGCTATGTCATTTGCCCTGCAGAAGCTCTGCAATCTTATGCAATCCCATTTGTCCAACCTTTCTTTGATCTGTTGTGGTTCCGGGTCTCTACTCAGAAAATTTCGGCCTGAGCCAAGGAGACCTAGGGTTTCTCCTATTCCATCCTGTAATGTTTTCAGAGTGTCTGCTTTGAGTTCAAGGTCTTTGATCCATTTGGAGTTGATTCTGGTGCAGGGTGATATATAAGGATCTAGCTTTAGTTTTCTACATGTAGTTAACCAATTTTGCCAGCACCATTTGCTGAAGAGGCTGTCTTTCTTCCATTCTATTGTTTTAGCTTCCTTATCGAAGATTAGATGGCTATAGGTCTCTAGGTTCATTTCTGGGTTTGCAATTCTATTCCATTGGTCCTGAGGTCTGTTCTTATGCCAATACCAAGCTGTTTTGATTACTATGGCTTTATAGTAGAGTTTGAAATTTGGTATTGATATTCCTCCAGTAGTGTTCTTTCAGTTGAGTAGCGTTTTTGCTATTCGGTGTCTTTTATTGTTCCATATGAATGTTTGGATTGCCTCTTCTATTTCCTTGAAGAATGAGGGTGGAATTTTGATAGGTATTGCGTTGAATTTGTAGATAGCCTTGGGAAGTATTGCCATTTTCACGATGTTAATCTTGCCAATCCAGGAGCATGGGAGGTTTTGCCATTTTTTAAGTTCTGTGTTGATTTCCTTTTTCAAGATTTTAAAGTTTTCATCATAGAGGTCCTTCACTTCTTTGGTTAAGTTAATTCCTAGGTATTTTATTTTTGTGGGGCTATTACAAATGGAGTTGCTTTCCTAATTTCAGCCACACTTTTCTCATTGTTGGCATATAGAAAAGCCATGGATTTTTGGGGGTTAATTTTATAACCTGCTACTTTGCCAAAGTTTTGAATCAGCTTGAGTAATTTGGGAGTGGAGTCTATGGGATTCTTTAAATACAAGACCATGTCATCTGCAAAGAGGGAGAGTTTTATTTCTTCTTTCCCTATTTGGATCCCCTTTATGTCTGCATCTTCTCTTATTGCTGTAGCTAGGCATTCTAATACTAGATTGAAGAGAAGTGGAGAGAGTGGGCATCTTTGTCTTGTTCCTGAGTTAAGAGGAAATGGCTTTAGTTTTTCACCATTGAGTATAATGCTGGCTGTAGGTTTGTCATATACAGCCTTTATTGTATTGAGGAATGTTCCATGGATTCCTAATTTTTCCAGAACGTTCATCATAAAGGGGTGTTGGATCTTGTCAAATGCTTTTTCTGCATCTATTGAGATAACCAGGTGGTTCTTATTCTTGCTCCTGTTGATGTGATGAATAATATTAATTGATTTGGGTATATTGAACCAGCTTTGCATCCCTGAAATGAATCCTGTTTGATCATGTTGTATGATTTTTTGGATGAATTGTTGAAGTCGATTGGCCAAAATTTTGTTGAGAAGTTTTGCATCAATGTTCATCAAAGAAATGGGTCTATAGTTCTCTTTCTTTGATGAGTCCCTGCCTGGTTTTGGGATGTGGGTTATGATGGCTTCATAGAATGTGTTCGGTAGTGAGCTTTCTCTTTCAATTTCATTGAAGAGTTGGAGGAGTATTGGTGGGAGCTCTGCTTTGAAGGCCTTGTGAAATTCCGCTGTAAAACCATCTGG
Source organism: Dipodomys merriami (assembly GCF_024711535.1). Taxonomy (NCBI): domain Eukaryota; kingdom Metazoa; phylum Chordata; class Mammalia; order Rodentia; family Heteromyidae; genus Dipodomys; species Dipodomys merriami. Next base: position 649,707 of record NW_027204226.1, read on the forward strand.
TCCTGGACTTTTCTTAGCTTGGAGGTCTCTTATTGCTGTTTCTATTTCAATGCTTGATATGGGCCTATTAAGCTGGTTTAACTCGTCTTGGTTTAGTTTTGGCATGTCAATATTTGCTAGGAAAAGGTCCATTTCTGTCAAGTTCTCAAACTTATTAGCATAAAGTTTTGAGAAGTATTCCCTTATAATGTTCTGAATCTTGGTTGTTTCCGTAGTGATGTTTCCGTTCTCATCTCTGAGTTTATTAATTTGGGTGTGTTCTCTACTTTTTCTGATAAGGTTTGATAAGGGTCTGTCAATTTTGTTAAGTTTTTCGAAGAACCAACTCTTTGTTTTGTTGATTCTTTCTATAGTTTTTTTGGATTCTAATTCATTTAATTCTGATTTAATTTTGATTATTTCTTTCCGTCTATTGGATTGGGGTTTATCTTGCTGCTCTTTTTCAAGGAGGTGTAGATGTGTCATTAAATTGTTAGTTTCAGATCTCTCCAATTTGTTGATGTAGGAGCTCAGAGCTATAAACTTGCCTCTGAGTACTGCCTTTGCTGTGTCCCAGAGGAGCTGGTAATTTGTGTGTTCATTTTTGTTGAATAGAATGAACATTTGAATTTCCTTTCTAATCTCTTCCATGACCCACTCATGATTCAGCAGTGTGTTGTTCAGCCTCCATGTGATACCGGACTTTCTTGGGTTGCTTTTGGTGTTGAGTTCTAATTTTATTCCCTTGTGGTCAGAGAGAATGCAAGGTATAACTTCAATGTTTCTGAATTTAGACAAGTTTGCTTTGTGGCCTAAAATGTGGTCTATTTTAGAAAACGTTCCATGTGCTGCTGAGAAGAACGTGTATTCTGATTCTGCTGGGTGAAATGTTCGGTAAATGTCTGTTAAGTCTAGTTGATCTATGCAGCTGTTTAGATCTGCGGTTTCTCTGTTGAGTTTTTGCCGAGTTGATCTGTCTAGTGGGGCGAGTGGTGTGTTAAAATCCCCAACAATTAATGTCTTTGGATCTATATGGGATTTGAGGGAAAGTAGTGTTTATTTGATAAATTTAGGTGCTCCATTGTTTGGCGAATAGATATTTAGAATTGTAATATCCTCCTGAAGGAGAGATCCTTTAATTAGTATGTAGCGACCTTCTTTATCTCTTCTCACGAATTTTAATTTGAAGTCTATTTTATCTAATATTAGGATTGCAACTCCCGCCTGTTTATGGGGCCGTTTGCTTGGTAGATTTTGTTCCAGCCTTTAACCTTGAAAATGTGTTTGTTTTTACGGGCAAGATGTGACTCCTGCAGGCAGCAGATAGAAGGGTCTTGTTTTTTAATCCAACTAGACAGTCTATGTCGCTTAATTGGAGAGTTCAGTCCGTTAAGATTAAGAGATAGGACTGAGAGGTATTTGGGAGTTCCTGCCATGTTATCCACCTTCTTGGGGGCTGTGAAAACTGGCTTCTTCCTAAGGTTCTTGGATTCTCAGTTTGTGTGCAGTTTCTTGGCCTTTGTTGCGTTCTTGTTGGTTTTCTATGTGTAGGACATCTTTAAGAATCTTTTGCAGGGCTGGTTTCGTGGAGATGTATTGTTTCAATTTTTCTTTGCTATGGAAGGTTTTTATTCGGCCTTCAATTATGAAGGAGAGTTTAGCTGGGTACAGTATTCTTGGTTGATAGTTGTTTGTTTTTAGGGCATGGCATACGTCATTCCAGGCTCTTCTTGCTTTGATTGTCTCTGCTGAGAAATCTGAGGTAATTCTAATTGGTTTCCCTTTATAGGTGATTAACCTTTTCTCCTTGACAGCTTTAAGTATCTTTTCCTTGGTCTGGGTTGATCCTGTGTGGATTATAATGTGACAGTGGGATGTCCTATTCTGGTCTGGTCTATTTGGGGTTCTAAAAGCTTCTTGTATCTGAATAGGCCTATCTTTTTTATGTTTGGGAAGTTCTCTGCTAGGATCCTTTTAAACAAATTTCCTAGACCATTAACTTCTGTTTCTAGGTGCTCCTCTACACCCATTATCCTTAGATTGGGCCTTCTGATGGTGTCTTCCAGGTGTTGGATATACCTATCATATTTCTTGGACTTGTCTTGGATGGTTGTATGTTCTTTCTCTATAATATCTAGGCTGTCTTCAATCCCTGAGATTCGATCTTCTGCATGGTCTAACCTGCTGTCAAGACTCTCTACTTTGTTTTTTATCTCTTTTCCTTCTAATTGGTCAGCTTTGATGGCTTTAAGTTCTTTGTTGAAGCTCTGTTTTAGGTCTTGTATGAATTTCTTTACTTCCTTAATTTGGTGTTCAGTGTTTGTTCTCAAATCACTTAGTTGATTGGTTATGGTTTCTTTGGACTCCCATTCCTTCTGTTGGGTTCCATTCAGCATTCCCTTTGTGGTCTCCCTGACTTCCTTCAGCTCTTTGTTAATGGATTCCATGAATGCCTTTAGTGATCTTTGTGTATTCTCTACCTGGTCTCTCAATTCCTGAATTACTCTTTGATTAGCTTCCTCCCTTCTGTGGGATTCCTGCAGTTCTCTTTCTTGCCGTTCGTTGGGTTCCTGCAGTTCTCTTTGAGTGTTCTCAGCCTGCTCATGCCATTCCTCCCTTTCTCTTTGAGTATTCTCAAGTTGTTCACGCAAATCCTGTATCAGTTTTTGAGTAGCTTACTCACGCTTATGATATTCCTGTATAAACTTCTGGGATGCCTCCTCTCTCTCCCTATCACGCTCATACAGAGTCCTTTGTACATTGTCAAACTTCTCATTTATCATGTTTGCTATTAGTGTTTGTAGAGCTATTTGGGAACTCTCCTCTGGATTATTCTTTATCTGTTCTAATCCCTGATTATCAAGATTGGGAATTGAGATACCTGAATTTGCCATTTTTTGTGTTTTTCCGGCTTACTCGGCCCATTTGAGATGAAGATTGCACCAGTTTTGTGCTAGAATACTATCTTAAGGCAACCATCAACCAAAGTTTGCATTTGTACAGTCAATAGTCTACAGATACAATCTAGTTCAACAGATACATCTATTCAACATCAAACAACTGTATGTTAAAGTACTTCGAACCGCAGAAAAGAATTTGGAAAACCAGAAATTATTAGGATTAGGGAGAGATGTGGGTAAAAAATAGGAATAGTTTGGTGTGGGGAGGCACAGGGAGAGTTAACTATGTCCTAATCACAATGCAGGAAATGGGTTGGGTAGGATGCAAGTAGAGAGAGAGAGAGAAAGAAGAGACAGAAAGGGGAATAAAGAGAGACCAGAGAAAAAATAGAAACGTAAAAATTAATGTTATTGTAGAGGTTAAAAGACCTTCTATTTAGAGAGGAATATGAATATGTTCAGAGAAGGGGAGGGACATAGAGGAGATGTGAAAAACTTTAAGGATGGGAAAGGGAGAAGGAAAGATCAGAAGTTCAGTAGAGCTAGATAAAAAACAAAAAGATAATTAAGGATGAAAGAAAAAGAGAAAGAAGACAAGAAAAGAAAGGAAAACGCTCATTCATGTATTCCTAAAATAAAAATTATAAGATGAGGAAAAAAAAAAAAGTTATTGGAAAACGATTTTTTTTCAGATGAGGCAAAAATTAAAGATTAATAAAAGTTTCAGAAGGGAAAAAAATTTTATATATATATATATATATATATATATATATATATATATATATATATATATATATATATATATATGGTAACAAAAAACAAAAAGCAAGCAAAGAAAAAAAATAAAAGAAGAAGGAAGAAGACGAAGAAAAAAAAAAAGAAAAAAAAAGTCTTTTGATTTTTTTTTGGGGGGGGGAGGAATGGGAAGAATCCTGTGTCTCCCTTTTGTCTGTAACCAGTCTCTTGTTGGAGTCTCTGGTCAGCTTGAGGTCCTGTGGTTTGATTGGTTTCTTAAGTCGGTTTGTTGGAAGAGGCAGAAAAATGCTCTGCTTTTTCCAAGATTTTGAGATCCCCCTCCCAGGTTAGTTTTCTGGGAGGGTGATCTGCTTTGAGAATCACAAAAGAGGGGGATGTGGTGGTGAGGCTAGGTTCTGGGTAGAGTTGAGGCCTTTCAACAAACAGTAGCTTTTCCCTGGGGCTATTTTGTGATAAAGCTCACAGCGCCCAGCCTGGAGCCATTCTCAGGGTTTCTGTTTTTCAATTGATTGTGGTGGCTGCTAGAGGGAGGGGCAGCCTCTGGCTCTGGTTACCCAGTGAGGCAAGGCACTCCAATGGCTGGCGCCTGAGCTGAGTGACTTTTCCCTGGATGGAGCTCAGTCTGGCAGGTCACTTCGCCGTTAAGTTCTTGTGACCTGCTAAATGACTCGTTTTATTCCAAGGCCTGAGCTGGAGCTAGCAGCTCCTCCGAGCTTGTCGGTATCCATGATGGAGATCACCGGTGCTGGCGGGGGAGGGTTGGCCTTCCCTCCTCTGCTCCCTGAGGAGTGAGGACTTCGGGCTTGTACTCACGCCGAGTCTTGGATCCTGGGTCGTCTCTGGTCTGCAAACAGCAGGATGAAGATATTCGCTCCTTGTCGGTTCTTGTTGGTGTTGAGTAGAATCCGCTCGTCCGCTGCGTCTGGCTCCTTCGTCCCTGACTCTCTGTGTCTCAGGTATGATCCCGCTGTGGTGTTCGCCGCCGCGATCCTGCTGCCGCAGCGGCAGCTGCTGGCAGGCGCTCAGATGTGTCTTTTTGCCTTGGCTTCCCCTCTCTTGTCTAACTCTCTGTCCTGTGATGGCACACTTGGTGTGATTCTCTGGCTTAGGACTGTTCACTGGAACTCTATAACTGCTTTCTATGCAAGAGCTTGTTCAGGTTCCAGCTTCTCCTCCACCATCTTCCCGGAACTCGAGCCTGAACTATTTCTATTGATCTAGTATGAGAAACATCAGTACAAGAAATGTGACAATAGGGCCAAATACAAAGCGATATTCTGTCCAAGGAAGACAGAATAACTTTATTTCTGAAAATACTATTCTCTCACAAGGAATCCTGAGCTGAATATGGTGGTCCATGTTTGTAATCTCCGAACTTGAGAGGCTGATTTAGAAATTAGCTTGAGATCAGCCTAAGTTTTAGGCCAACACAAAGACACATAGAAAAACTCTATCTTAAAACAACAAGAACAACAAAAGTCCCAACGACTGGGAATGTGGTTAGTTTTAGAATGCTTGCCTAGCATGCATAAAACATTTTATTTGATTCCTCAGTATGACATAAGCAGAAATACTGGAAGTGGTGCTGTGGCTCAGTTAGTAGAATGATAACCTTGAGCAAAATAACCTCAGAGAGATTGCCCAGGCCCTGATCTCAAGCTCTAGGATCGTCAAAGTTAAAAAAAAGGTGCAAAATGCTGTTTGTTGGAATAAATATGTTGAAGAGTTCTTTATACTCACTAGAAAATTGTGCTGTTGGACATTCATAATGAACTTTGTAGGAAAAAGTAAAATAAATTAATGAAATAATATCTGGCATTCGACAAGACATAGTAGATCTAAAACTGATAGTTGCCTATGGTTTCTTGATACAACTTATGTTACAGATACACTTGCCAAATTGTGATATTTTAAAAGTACAATCATGGGTTTTCTCTTTTCCAAAAGAATTTTACTGCCGGGCACCAGTGGCTCACACCTATAATCGCAGCTACTAAGGAGGCTGAGAAATGAGGGTCTGTGAGACTCTTATCTCCAATTAAAGGTAAAGAAAATGTGAAGTGTCACTGTTGCTCAAGTGGTAACACTAGCCTTGAGCTGAAGAGCTGAGGGACAGCGCCCAGGCCCGCAGTTCAATTACAACAACTGACAAAACGTAATAATAATAATATTAATATTAATAATAATTTTATGGTTACTATTAAGGTGTTATATATAAAGGCTACCATTTCATAATTCTGTTTCTTTGATAAACGAAACACAAATCCATCTTCATTGCCAAGAGCCAGGATTTGGCCATCTGCTTTACAGCTGATCTCTGGGTGTAGAGGCAATCTGTAATACAAAGGAAACCAAACCAATTATGACTATGTTGGGTCTTTGTCCATCCCACAAAAAATGGACAGGGTCTGAAGAATGGTGAATGTGGTCGCTCGCCCATTCCCCAGCCATGCTTAGCCTGGGAGACAATTAGAAGCAGCGGGGAGTCAAGTCAAGTAGTAAAACTCGTTTATTAACACACAGCAAGCACTTTTTAAAGCAAAAAAGACCCAGTGGCATGGGAGGGAAGGAAAAGGAACCAATTACTGTAAAGTTCACACCCTATCATGCACCTTATTTTCCACAGGCTGGTTATGCACTGAAGGTAAAGCAAATGGGGCTCTGCCCATTCAACCCCTCTCAATGCCATCTTTGCTGCCCAATTTGCTCTACAGCAAATTGGGTTCTGCCTAGTCAACTTCCTCTCAGTGCCATCTTTGCTGTCCACATGCTCCAAGATTCCCCTTTATTTGTTTTAATGGCAGACCCACATCCCAGTTAGTAATCCTTTTCCTTCTACTGTAAAGGTTATTTTAACAGGATTACATTGGAAAGAATAGCATTGGCCATGCAGGAGGTTTGAGGCAAGTCTGGTGGGCGAGATTTGGCAGACAAGGATAGGCAGGGCCCTTGTGCATGATCCAAGAGCTTGTCCCTGTTACATCACATCCCAACCTAGCACAGTAATAAACATCAGCTCCACCACAGTTAGAAATGTCCAAAACAGTTCAATTAATTCCTGAACATATATAAAAGTCACTATCTCATAAGGTTGTCCTCTTCCGAACATGGGAGCAGCCTGGGGATTGGGAGTTCCATACATGCGGCAAGGTGCATTCTCGTGGGCCCCTATACTCAGGCCATTCTACTATAGTCCAGAAAAACAAGGAAAATTTTAATCAAACTGCAGACATAGCAAAGCAGTTCCATTCACCTGGTGTGGTTTATGTAAGCCAGTTCCTTGTATGTGCCTTTAAGTGAGCACAGGGTTCAAGATGACCTTTGAGCTTTACTGTCAGTTCCCAACACCCTGTCTTTGTTTAAAGAAGAGAACCTGCCTGTCATAGGTTGGGTGGATTGCCTTGCTGCCTTACCCATCATCGGGAACTTCTTCGGAGCAAAGCTAAAGGCCCTGTCTTACGTTGGTCAGACTGACACCCGCTCTTACCCATCTCTGGCCTCGATTCCTCTCGGGGGAAATTCATTCACTTTGATCTTGATCTTATGTAACTGGCTGGCTGAGCTCGTAAGAGTTTTGCAGTGCACATATAATGCAAGGAGGCATAGAAAATCCATCAGCAAAAGCATTACCAGGCCAAGAAATGTCATTAGCAGTCCTTTAACATTAGTCAGGGATGGGATAGCAATCTTTGCCTCTTCAGAGTCCAAAGGTGGGGCTTGTTCTAATCTGGGTATTTGCCTGTGGGTTTGAAAAAGTTCTAAAGACAATTTATTTGATTATTTCTGCATTTCCAGTGCTGATCACTGCACAGGTCACCCGTTGAGATCGATGCAGATTCCATAGGGCCATTGCTGGGACTGGGAAGGTCAGGACAGCCAACAGCTGGAATATCACCATCTGCAATTGTTAGAGAACACAAGACCTTCTCAAGCGCTGGTTGCCCTTGGGGATGGTTAGTAATTATCTTTTTGCTTTCCCTCTTTTATACACAAGCCTCAGCCACATAGCTGTTTTACTTTCCTTGTTGGTTAGTTTATCTTGGGCATCCTCCTGTATAGAGAAAATGGGTAAATAGTTAAGGTTCCTGGCAGGGATCCAAATGGAGGCTGTCTCCCCTATGGGAAAAACGCATCCAAAGGCCCTGCTCATGGTAACTAGGGGGTCAGGTCCTCTCCATTGTTGTGTCAGGGCAGGGGATCCTTCCATCTGACTTTCCTTAAGGTTTGGTGGTCCTCAGTGCTTCTGAAATCTGGATTCAGTTGCCCCTTTTGAAAAGTTTAAAATGGTAATGGTAAACAAAGCTACCTATAACTACATATGGGGCTAACTCCCTTTTTTGTTTTAATGATTGCTCTTAAAGACACTGGAGATTTCTATCTATAATTACTTGAACTTTGGGAATTATAGGGAGTTCCTGCAGAATGATTAATATGCCATTTGTTAAAAAAATTCTGACATTGCTTTACTAACAAAACAGGGTCCATTTTCTGTTTTAACTTGTGCTGGTAGACCCAAGGTGCCAAAGCATTGAAGAAGATGTGTATGTGCTGTGGCCCAGCATGCTCCTGAGTAGGTATTTATAGATACAAAGATATATTGAAACTTACCAAAGGCTAGGAAACGAGTAACATCCGTTTGCCAGAGGACGTTAGGTTGAAGGCCTCTGGAATTTACCCCTGGTGGTTTTAATGGGGATATTTTTAAGAAGAGCTGGCATGTTTTACAGGTATGTACAATTCTTTTGAGGTCCTTTACAGGAATCTAAGGAAATCTATGTTGAAGACCTCTCCAATTAATGTGGGTTAAATCATGCAAACAGGTAGCCTCTTGTAATGCTTGTGGGCCAGTAGCAAACTGGTCTACCCAATTATTGCCTAGGGATAAAAAACCAGGAAGTTTTGAATGCCCTCTCAAATGTTGAATATGTATTGAATATGAATAGGGGCTCCGCATCCTTCTAATAGACCCTTAAGGGTAACCATAAGAGGAGAAATAGGGTTTTCATCCAGCTTAATATGCGCTTGGGGAAAATGAGGGAGCAAGTTAATCAGATATAGGCCATCAGAATAAAAATTAAAAGGTATTTGAATGACCTGGAGTGCCATAATTACAGCAAGCATTTTTATATTGTGCTGTCCCTTTGCAAGGTTTAAATCTTTGTTGACTCCGGGTGTTTTGTTATTCCTCAAAGGCTGCATGCACAGAGCCTGCTTTACCTCCATCAGTAAAAGCATGGAGAGTGCCAGGAATAGGCGTATGAGAAAATAGAGGTGGCATTTTAGAGGAAGTTGCCATAACAAGACAGTCCATTTGGATGGCCCATAATGGCGGTCAATTTGGCCTAGAAATCCCTCCAATGAAAGAGCAAGATGAGCATTGGCTCGAGTGAACAACTCAATGTCTGCCATCTGAAAAGAAAAAAACAATGGAGTGATGGTCAAGGCCATAATGCCTTTGGGCTTGGGTCTTTCCCTTGACAATAGCATCTGCAAGTTGGTCTGCCTGAGAGTACACCTGAGGTGTGCCCCCCAGGGGAGTGTGAACCCACTGGAATGGCTCCCCCCTTTGAGTTAAAACTGCAGAAATTAATGTGACACCTGCAAACAACCAAAAGGAAATGGGTTCAAAAATAGAATACCTCCTCAGGGAAACTTCATGCAGGGCTTTTTGGAACTACAAAAGTATTGCCCGATGACTGTCTGTAATTGTAATAACTTCTTGTGGTGTCCTGTCTTTTAGTAGGGCAAATAAGGCCACAAGACTATCTGTAGGGACGGGAACCCTTGGCAACAGACAATTGATTCCCCTAAAAGACTCTGAAGTTGGGTTAAAGTTAGCGAGACTGGAAAATCCAGCAAATGCTTATGGGGGCTGGCCTGAGTCAAGATATGATGGGTTCTGAGCACCTTAAAAGGAGATACCTTTTGAATTTTATTGAGGGCTATGGTAAAACCCCGCGTTTTCAACATGGTGAGAACCTGGGCCAGAAGGCCCTCCAGGCTTCCCAGGTCTTGGTGCCCCAAAATTATATTATCCATGTAGGCATAAGCAAGGGAGGTATCTGAACCCAGCACGGGCCCTAAAAGTGTGGACAAGTATTATTGGCAAAAGGCCATGCTATTGGCCATTCCCTGTGGCAGCACTATCCATTGAAACCTCCCGTCAGGCTGGGAAAAATTAACAAAAAGGATGCAGAAAGCAAGCTTCTTGCAGTCATCTGGATGTAGGGGGATAGAAAAAAAACTGTCTTTAATATCAATGACAACTGAGGTATATTCTGAACATATAGCAGGAGTCCAGGGCATGCCTCTTAGGGGCGTTCCTACTAGCTCCATTCTTTCATTTACCTTACATAGATCTTGGAGCATATGCCAAGCCCCAAAGTCTTTTTGAATAATAAATACAGGAGTGTTTTAAGGACTCATAGAAGGGCATATGTGCCCAACATTTATCTGTTCCACCACCAAAAGGTAGAGGGCTACAAGTTTAGGTTTGGTCAATGGCCACTGCTCCACCTAGATAAGGCTGGCCATCTAAATCAAACTTGCATCGACAATACTTTTTTCCAATGGAATCCCTTCCTGCCCCTGGGGCAGGGTGTAGGGAGTGATTCTGCCCCCCCCCCATGCCGTTTGGCAGGGGATTGTTTTAAACAGTCCCTCTTAAAGTGCCCCTCCTGCCTGCATTTAAAACAAGTTCTCTCCCCAATGGTCTTAGGGTTTCTTGGTCCGGGCTGCCAATGCTTGGGTAATAGCCTCATTGCAGATGTCTAAGCCAGTAAGGCTAAAGCTAGTGATTGGGACTGTTGCTGTTGCATTCACACATCCTGAGAGGCCACCACCCATCTGCTCAGGGTACTCTTTCTCAATCTTGCACAGGCCATGCGGTGGTCTGCTTTACAAACTGATCTCATAGGTTCCCTGTGGGCAGCTTGTGGTTTATACTCTTTTGGAATCAGTCTACAAACTCAGCTAGAGGTGCACCAGGTTTTTGCCTCACTCCTGCTATGGGGGTCTCAGTGGGCCCATCATCCAGTTTGTACCAAACAGCAAGTCCAGCCTGCATCACCTGGTCATGGTACAGGCCAGGTATTGTGGCCTTTTGGATGCCAGTGGAGTACCCTTCCCCTGTCCCTGTTAACATGGCAAAAGTAATAGGTATCATGGGTTAAGCCTGCCGGTTATTCTCTGCTCGCAATCTGCATTCCTCCTTAAAGAAAGCACACCTTTTAATAAACTGAGAACTATTGAGGACAGCTTTGGCAACATCTAGCCAGTCCTTAGGGACACACAGGTGAAAATCAATGTCCTATAATAGGGTAAGGGCCCAAGGAGAGTTTGGGCCATCCTCCACCACCGTCTTGCGGAACTCTTTAAGGTCCTTAGCTTGCCCTGGATCCCATTCTAATGGCCTGTTAGCTCCAGGTGCCAGATTGACTGGATATGCTTGGGGAAGTGAATCCTGTGGCCAAGGGTCCAGGCTCCCAAGTGGCACTTCATTAAAGGGCAGGCCTCCGAGTAGGTTACTTCCCCAGCCCTCGGCCTCTCCATGGAAGGCTGGTAGGGGTCCGAGTCTTACAGATCTCTCTTGCAGGTCACGGAGGGCACCATACCACCCCACTCTGAATCAGGGGAATAGGGAGGGGCCAAGGAGAGTCAGGGACACCCGAGTCAGAGGGGGTAACCTTCACCTTCGTTTTGATTTCCACTGCTCACTCAACTCACTCTCAGCGCCATCTTTGCTGCCCATGTGCTCCACATGAATATAAATACTATTTTTTTCTCTGCATATCTTAAAAAATCATGCTGACAACATGAAATAAAAAAAAACCCAAAGTTTAAAACCTTCTTCTAGGCAAGTTAAAGAATTACTGAGAACAAGTATTTTAAGAATAATTTCAGAAAGCTTGAACTCAGGGCCTGGGTTCTATCTCTGAGATTAATAGCAAGGCTATTGCTGCCACATTGAACCACAGTGCCATTTCTAATTTTCTCGTGGTTAATTGAAGAGAAGAATCCCACTGACTTTCCTGTCCAACCTGACTTTGAGCTAGGATCTGGAGATCTCAGCCCTCTGAATAGCTAGAATTATAAGCATGAGCTACTGGCACATGGCTACACTAATTGCTTAACTAAAAGAGTTAAAATTAAATGTTAATAATGTTTAACTTTGTAAAATAAAGTTAACTGAAATGCCTTTTACTAGTAATAAGGGATCAAATGTGTCTACTGTGTAGGTGGGTTACAAAGTTCTTACCAAAAACTACATACTTTCCTTGTTTTCTATTCTTCCAAAATTGTTTGCTCTCCAGAATCATGCCTTATCTTTCCTTGCTGGTTTCTGTAGCTTATTTCATACATGCTCACAGCTTCTTCAATTATCATTTCCTTATGTGAAGAGCTTGCAAATATCTATTTTCAATCCAAACTACTTTTATGCACCTCTCATCCATATATTCAACTGCCATAAATACTTGTGAAACAGTAATCTTGTCTTTCCATTACTGGATATAAATGTGTAAGTAAAATTTAGGAAAATAAAGGAATAACATCAATAAATATACCTGATGATTGTAATACTAATGCTAAATATTACTACAATGCTGTTTTTCTGAGCAATTTAATATAAAGCTCAAGGAAAACAACGTTTTTGAGTGCTGATATTGGGGTTTAAAATCAGGACCTTACCTTCTTACTTATGCATTTTCCCTCAAGGGCGGTGTTTTACCCTTGAGCAGACACAGCTTTTATTTTCATTGATGTTCTCTGCTGTGTTCAAAAGCAGGATTTTTAAACCTCTTAATAAAGTGATTCTTAAATATTCATAGGGGAGCAAAAAAAGAATAGAAGACAATAGAAGAATAAAAGAGTATAAGTTCAGGCTTGAAATCCTAGCTACCCAGGAGGCAAAGAGATGAAGATTTTGTTTCAGAGCCAACCAGGGGAGAAAAATCTGTGAGACTCCTATCTCCAATTAACACCCAAAATGCTGGAAATTTATTTGGGGGATTATTTAGAGATAAGAAACCCTTTGTCTTTCCTTCTTGGGCTGGATTGAAACCGGGATTCTCAGATATCAGCTCTCTGAGTATCTAGAATTACCGGTGTGTGCTAACAATGTCCAGTTTTGAGAGGGCAAGGTACTGATTTCAAGCTCAAGGAACAGCACAAAAACAAAAACAAACCTTATGAAATACAAATATACTGATAGAATACAAACCCAAACAAACCAAACATGGGTATCTAGATGGGTGAAGGTCTTAATAGAATTATTATCACTATTATCTTTTCTGGCATTTTAAGTAACCCGAAATTATTCATTAAAGGCATAGCTTAGTGGGTACAGTACTAGCTAAAATGAAATGTATCAAACCTACTTAAGGAAGAAAGAGAAAAACAAACAGAATCTACACATATTTCGTTAATGTACTTTTAAATGCATTCCAATCAAGAAAACTCTAGGCATTGATGAATTTATTATTGACTTTTCCTAAAACTTTGAAGAGATCATTTTGATTATACAAAAATACTTCTTTAGAAAGGTAAGAAATAGTAGCTGCCCTCTTAAAAGTTTCTTTTTTTTTTTTTTTTTTTTTGGTCCAGTCGTAGGCCTGAACTCTGGGCCTGGGCGCTGTCCCTCAGCTCTTAGGCTCAAGGCTAGCGCTCTACCACTTGAGTCATAGCGCCACTTCCGGATTTTTTTCCCCTGCTTATGTGGTGCTGAGAAATCGAACCCAGGGCCTCATGCATGCATGGCAAGCACTCTACCACTGAGCCACCTTGCCAGCCCTTAAAAGTTTCTTTTAAAAAATACCGAGCTGAATTTTGTCTGGAATTTTATTCCATGTACTGAGCAATTAAGGCGAATTGTTTAAGGACATTGAGTCTTCTAACCATTAAGTACTTTATTCATCACTTAGTCCTTATTTTTTGTATAACATTTGAAAGGTTCTATAAAATCCATTTGGAGGGTCTTTACTCAAAGCAGAATGGCATAATGTAAGCATCTCAGGATTTAGAGCAGTGAGTATGAAAGCCATGAACAGTTTATCTTGTCTTTGAAGAAATTTTTAATACATAGAGCATAAATAAGAAAGAACATTTTAGGTGATAGAGTAAATAATGGAGGCCAGGAAGTGGCCTAGCACCACCATAGGAAGACGAAAGCTTGGGTGCACCCTAAGGGAGAACTGTCCTGTCCTGTTCTGTCCTGTTGAGATACTTGTCATGCATCAGGTGCCTGCACAGGGAGGGCTGGCACTACTAACACAGCACCATGAATACGGTCAGCTTGGCGTCTTCCATGGTTCGCAGCAGAAACCAGATGAAGTGGAGCAGGGATTGGACAGAGGGTGACCTGTGTTTGTTGGATGGTACTTCTATGCATACATGATGAAGACCACAGACCTGCTTTTGTTTTTCCAATAGAGAAACTGCAGCACTGCCTGGGGCACGAGCACGTCCACTTGCCTGCGAAGCTTTGGGCCATGGAGTCCTCCACCAGCATGTTGTCAGAGCCAACACTGTGAAGTGTAGAAAGTAGTAACAAGGTTCCCAGTAGTTCTCGCTTTCCTCAGAGTCAATGCCCAAAACAAATGGAACCATGGGTGGCCCTGTTTCCAGGAACCCCAACTGGAACACTTCAAGGCTCTGTATCAGTGGGGTCCATCAAACTGAACATCCTAGCCAGACACTACATCCACTTCTGCCTTCTTTGAGGACTCCAACACCAATATGGACAGTGCTGCTGTGCTCTTTTGCTGGCCATGAGGGAAGAACAGGAGTGTGCTCCCGAGCACATGAACTCCTGAGCCCCAGAGGGCTTACTCTGTGCCATGTACCTGAAGAAGAGGGTCCAGTACTTCTGGCGTGCCCTTCTCCATGCAGTTTACCTTGCATGTGATTGTTGTCTTCATTCTGGGAGCCTTCCTGCTCCACCATCGCTGCTGCCAATGTGGCCCAAATACTATAACCTTTAGAAAGACTAGGTCAAAGCCTGAAAATATCAATACCAAGAATTGGGTGCATTAAAGAGGAGGGTATGGAAAGGGTAGACAAATGAAGGGAGGAAGGGACAGAATGTAAATGAGCTCATTGGATGAGAGTGAGGGAACAGAAGATGCTGTATGAAAGGAAATGTATTTATCTGCTTCATGAAATTGAAATCCCTCTACACAACCTCTTTATAATAATTATAAACTAAATTACTTTTCTAAAAAGGAATTCATTGCATATACCACAAAACTAAGAAAAGTAAGGGAAGGGGTGTGTCGGGGGGTTGAATGTTGAAAGGGTGGCATGGATCAATACGCACTGTTTTCATAAACTGCTTTGTTACATGGCACTTCTTTTGTACAACTACTTAAAGATAATTAACAAATAAAAATAATAAATGAGTAGATGTAAGATAAGGTGAGTACAGGAGAAAGAAATGGTTGATACATACTTCTGATATGGAACAGGGCTTCCCTTTAGGTTGGAATCCTGTAGAAGAACTCTACTGTTTTTATAATATTTCAGAATAAGATGAGATTCATAAAGCATGATTCATTATAATTTGTCAAAAATAATTTAAATAGTTGTTAATTGCCCAACAAAATTAAATTCCTATAGTATCTTTGTGAATAAATTTAATTTATGATCATGTTTTGACAGAAAAATCTATGAAAATGTTTTATTTACTTATTTTTTGGTCAGTCATGGGGCTTGAACCCTGGACTTGGGCACTACCCATCAGCTCTTCAGCTCAAGGCAAGCACTCTACCACTTGAGCCACAAAGCCATTTCTGGTTTTCTGGTGATTAATTAGAAATAAGAGTCTCATGGACTTGCCTGCCTGGTCTGGCTTTGAAGCCAGAACCTCAGATCTCAGCATATTGTGTAGCTAGTATTACAGGTGAGGGCCACCGGTGCCTGGCAAAAAATCTTAATTCAAATTCACCTGCATAAAGCCAGAACTTGAGGCTTTGCTTAAAAGGTGGACTGCAGGCAAAAAGTGAAAAGCAAATACTAGCAGAGAGGCAGGCAGAGAATGAGAGAGTTAAAGAGAGAGGGAGAAAAGAGAGAGAGAGGGCAAGAGAGAGGGAAGGAGACAGGGAAAAATGTAAAAACGGGGGAACAATGGGAGGAGACAGGCAAAAGTGGATGATGAAAGTGAATATTATCAAAATATATGAAAATATAATGGAGTCCATTATTTTGAGCAATAATAAGGCAATATGTTTAATAGAAATTCAAGTGTGAAAGCAAATTTCTCAATTTATAAGTTTTATTTAGAAGTAATGAGGATGGAGATTAGCTGCTGGGGAAGGTATTACTTGCATTCTATTCTAAAACCCCGACCACAATCCCTGAAGATGTTCCTATCCAGGCCAATCAAGTAGCCACTGCCAGTTTTTGAAGCAAAAAAAGAGAAGTGTCATTCTGAGAACCAGAAGATTATAATGGCTAGCCATCTGTGGCTCAGGCTTATAATCCTAATTACTCAGGAGCCTGAGATGTGATTATCCAAGTCAGGACAAGCAGGAAATCTTAATCTCAAGTTAAACACCACAAATAGGAAATGGGGGTGTGGTTCAAGTACAAAGGCTCCAGGACAGCACTCAGGCACTGAATTCACCTTCAGGTTCAGTACATACACACACACACACACACACACACACACACACACACACACACACACACACACACACACACACACAACGTTAATTATATATTAGAAAACACAGTCATATGTCAATATTTAATGCTCACAAATGTTAACTCCTACTGAATTTCACATTCTCTTAAAAGAGAGTAGCTTCTTGGCAGAATGTCCTTAATTTTTAAAAAGAATTTATAACCATACTCCTTTGGCAGTCTCTATCACAAATTAGAATGGCGGGGGAGGGGAGGGCATGGGGAACTAGCCACTTCCTTTATGCTTCAATGATATTCTTGTACTTCACTAGTGGAAAAACATTAGCAGGAATGAGATGTGTCTAAAATAATATAAAACCATTGAAATTGCCGCTGATCATGTACAGGCTGATTAATTCTGTACAATATGACATATACATTGAACACCACAGGATGCACTATCAAGTGAGAAGCAACCTATATATGATATAATCGGTAATGTGTGTATTTTATACTCATGGACATAGATATTTGTATATGCATGGGAAAGGTTCTGGCAATATATATCTGACAATGGAATTCTTTGGGGAATGGGGTATATGGTTGTGCAGATGGTTTGGGGAGAAAAATTTAAACCCTAGATTTGAATTATGACATTTATATACAACCAAAAATCTGTTACTTTAAAAATTAAAAAAAAACACCTACTAGCATATGAGCTAAGAAAAATACCACATAAAGCTGTAGTAATTTTTTTCTCACTTTTTGATTAGCACACATTCTTCTAAGGGATTTGATTATGAAATTTTCGTATATTCAAACAAGGTATCTTTATGAGACTCATCCCTTCCATCACTCTACACATCCTGATACACAGGATGAACCACTTTTAGGTGTAGTACTACCAATAAAAAGGGGAAAAATGAAATATATAAAAATTTAAAAATTACTATTAGTGTAGTCCTCACCCCTATAAAATTCTTACTTGGAAAGCAGAGTCCAAGATTGCATAGGAAACAATTATCAAGATCCCCTTCTCAGCTGGAAATGCAGTTTAGTGGTAGAATGCTTGCCTGGTATGCATGAAGCCCTAGGTTTGATTCCTCAGTACCAAATAAACAGAAAGGTGGCTCAAGTGGAAGAGCACTAACCTTGAGCAAAAGAAACTAAGGGACAGTGCTCAATTCTGAGTTCAAGTACTACAACTGGAAAAAAATAAACAATCCCATTCTCAATCAATGAGTAAGCATTTGTGCGTCCAGGTATGTAGGTATGTAAAAAGAGGCATTCTAACCCTGCGTTCTAACACAACCTATGGAACTCATGATATTCATTCAAAAGTGACTGCTAAAAACAGGGCTAGCTAACATTTCTCTAACGTGTAAATAAATGAATTTAATCTATGTACACAACGTGCATGTGTACACATATAGATTCTACAGCAAGAAAGATATTCTGATAATTATGTGCTACAAATCCTGCCTTTTTCTACTACTTGCTCATTCTAGAATAATAGCATATGCACAACAGTGGGTGCGAGATGAACTCAACACCTTCTAGGAGATGTGTGGCCTGATCATAGAAACAAAAACATGTATTTCTTTTAATGTACAAATTATGAAAACATATACATGCTCATATGTGTCTATAAGTTGAGTGTATTACACAGCTATATGACTCTGTATGTTACACAAGCACTGAAAAAAGGAAGGAAAGGTCCACGGTTACCTCAGAAAAATTACTGAGCCATGACTCTGGTCTCATTATTTTTTCTGGTTAATTGGAGATAGAATCTTACAACTTTTCTGCTTTAGGGATCTTCAAACTACAGTCTTCTAGGTTTCAGTCTCCTAAGTAGCTAGAGTTACAGGCAAGCCAGACTGGAGATATAGCTTAAGTGGAGAATAATCAACCTGGAGAGAAAAAGCTAAGGAAGAGAATAAGATCTTGAATTCAAGTGCTAGTACTGAGGTATGTGAGCCCACACACGCGCGCACACACACACACAAACACACACACACACACACACACACACACACACACACACACACACACACACACACAGAGATTAACAAGAATGAAACTCTGGTGACCCAGCTATATCTGTATACTTTAAATCACCTGTTTAATAATCTAATAATACAGAAATGAATCCTCAAGTTTTCTCCTCTTTATTATATTAGGTGTCTTAATTACCTTATCAGGGTTTTTTTCCTTTTCTTTTTTCTCCTGTGTGTGTGTGTGTGTGTGTGTGTGTGTGTGTGTGTGTATAACAATACGGAGACTTAAACTAAGTGAATTGGCACGATGCTTTTGCTTCTTCTCTCAAGCCTGTTGCTCTACCCCTTGAGACACAGAACCACTTCCATCTCTTTTGGGGAAAGAAGTGTTCCATGCATTTTGAAGGCCATACGGGGCCCAATAATAAGTCTATGTATCTCAGCCACATGAGTATATTTTTTCTTATGTGCTAAAATCATCAGGTAATAGTCTTAGTTACAATAAAAAAAATCTATGGCACTACTCAGGCCTTGATTAATGCCTAGGACCAACACAAAAATAAATGCAGTTTCTTGTAATTATTGCAGTTGACCTATTGCTACTCCTAGGATTATCATCTATGTCAAGGGTCTCTGGATTGTGACTCCCTCCATAGGTAAAGGATCACTCTAAATCTATCCGTCAAATGTAACTAAATCCTCCATATATTACCTTTGTAATATAAATTAAAATTGTTAATAACAAATAAATTATAATAAGTGTAGACAAAAATTCCATAAACACCAAGGATTTAATTCATGCTATGACATTTTTAGACCTCAAACATCACTAAGGATTTTTTCAGAAAACACACTTTTATCTCTACCCACTGTGAAACTGAAGAACTGAAATCATACACTACCCAACTTAGAGGCCTACACCAAGAAATAATTAGATGGCAGACATTGGTACAAGCAAACTGTACACCACATATTCTCCTAAGTGAATTAATACTAAAAACAATGGACATGGTCCAGCTTGAGTTGAAGTTGAATATCTTGTCTCAAGAACAAAAAGTGAGGGCTGAGAATATGGCTTAGTGGGAGAGTGCTTGCCTAGCAGCCATGAAGCCCTGGGTTTGATTCCTCAGTAAGATATAAACAGAAAAAGCTAGAAGTACATTGTGGCTCAAGTGGTAGAGTGCTAGACTTAAGCAAACAAAGCTCAGGAAAATGCCCAGACTCTGAGTTCAAGCCCCAGGACTGGTTTAAAAATGGTGAAGACAGGAAGCAGGGAGAAGAACAGAGTTATTTGTCTGAGCCTACATTTTCTCAGCCTTCATGAACTTTCATCTTGTGATTTGTTTTTATTCTATTCAGTGGTCAACAAACTAGTTTCCTCTGAGTCTCTGAATCCTGTGTTATTTAGAGTTAAGAATCCTGATTTTAGTGTTGGGGATTTTGCTAAATGGAAGAGCACTTGCTGGCAAGTGTCAGGACCTTAGTTTGCTTCTCAGATCTGAAAAAAAGGACTCTTAAATCTTCTTTAGTTTGTGAAACTTCACAGAAGAAATAAATGCTTTCACTCATTCATAGAAGCACAAATTGATACATTTTCTAGGCTCATTTGGGAAAATTTACTATGAAATAGCAAAACAAAAGTCACACACTGATGGTTCACACTTGTAATCCAAGCACTCAGGAGGCTGAGATTTGAAGATTATGGTTTGAAGCCATTTGGTGCAAAAATGTCCATGAGTCTCTTATCTCAACCAGTGAAAAACAAACCTGCAAAAAAAAACTGTAGCTGTAGCTCAAGCAGTAGAATGTTAGCTAAGAGTTATAAAGCTACATGGCAGCACCCAGTCACTGAGTTCATGTCCCAGAAGAACTGGCAGAAAAAAAATGAACTCAAATTCAAAATAGTTCATAATCATCGATAATAACTTGCCATTTTGGGCCAAACAAAACCATTATTTTTCTTTAATGAAATAGAATAGGACACTTTACTTCTTAATTAGTGCTAAATCATGTAGGATTTCACATTGTGGAAAGATACCTTTTCTAATGATAGCAGAAAACTTCAGTATCACTGTATGTATTATATCCCAGGACTGTAAAACATATAAAGTTAGATTTGTGCTCCATGGACCAAATTTCATGATTCATAAAAGAGTATCTTCACAGTATTTTATTTATACTGAACCTTTTTTCATTCTTTCTTATTGACCACAACATAAATGTTAGTAAGGCTTGCCTTTTCATTGGAAAATTCTCTAATTTTTTAAACTTTCCTTTCTTTTATACAGCAAATAAAACTATGTATGGCATGTGAATATCACCAGTAGGGAAGTAAGTATGTCACCTCTACAATGCTCTGGACCTGCTTGATCATCTCACCTAGCTGCAGCTCTGTTCTTTCAGACATCCTTTCAGGCCAATTGATCTTCTCCTTAGTGCCCAGGTTAGGTTGCTCAGCAACTTCCCTCCAGTCTCCAAGGATAGCTCATGGCTGTTTCTTCATTGCAGAAAATAGATTTCTCTATTCTACAAAAAAAAATGTGATTGGGTTAAGCCTCTACTGTAATAAAGATTTCATTTTACATTAGTCCATGTTTCCTTTAGAGAATTCTCTAAATGTTTAATTAATGGGAGGAAGGGGCTGGGAAAGAGTGAGGGAACAGAAGACACTGTACAAATGGAAATGTATTCATTACCTAACTCATTTTATTGTAATCCCTCTGTACATGCTCTTTATAATACCAATAAAGTAAATCAATAAAAATATTCAATTAGATGAATCTGGTCAGAATGTAGACATGTACACCTATTCACCTAACAAAACTAATGCTTTACACACATCAAGAAAACAGTGTACTCGCAAATAAATCGTACTTAAATGGTTTGCTAGGCCGATCTTGCCCAGCCACCACTGCCACGCTTGGTTATTTTGTCCAAGATGGGGCGCCAGGGGCACTGCCTTCTGGCCTTCAATGCAGCCACTGAGAGGGTCTGTTGGCCGCTGTTCCACCTCTTCAGCCCTGAAGCTGCACAGTGGAGCCAAGTTAGCACGTGTTGTAGTCTTCAATGTGGCTGCAGTTGAAAGGGAGGCAGGCTGCACATGAGGCCTTTGGCACCCAGAATCCATCTCAGGCTTGAGTCCTTGGGAAGCCCCACGGCGGAGGGGGGTTGCCACTGGGCAGAGAACCTCTAAGCTAGCAGTGTGCGCTCCTCGGGCTTGGGCACCAGCAGCAGCAGGGACTAGGACGGCAAGTCCTCAGGGACTCAGGAGCCTTGGCCCATCGCACCATGCCTGGTCCTGCTCCCCCCTCCTGAGGACTGGCCTGTGGTCCCTGTCCATTGCCTGTGAGCACCAGATGCTGCTAATCAACAGCCTGAGTCCCATGCTGTCAGTTGAGCCCCCGAGGACCGGCTTCTCCACCAGGTCTAGGGCCTCAGCGCGACAGCTAGTGCCTGGGCATATGCCCAACCTCCTCGGAGTGGCCTATCTGAATTTCAGGCAGCTGCAGGATGAGCCAGAGGCCAGGAAGCAAGTCCTGGCCAGCCAGCAGCTGCCCTTTGTCCTCAGGCTCTAGGCAATGCCAAGGCGCACCTTCCCTGCAGAGGTAATAGCAGCAATGCAGCCATGGATGCAGCAGAAGCACCATTGTCTCCAGGTTGGCCCCACCTGCCTCCAGGTGTGCCCACATCATCAATCCCCTGGGCTGCCCGCTCCTGCACTGATGCTGTACATACCTGCAGTGCTCATTTTCTTCTGTATACGCCCTCCCCCTCCCCAATCCCTGCGGGCATCTCTGACTCCTCTACCACCTTTGCCCTGAACATTTAGCATATGGGCCACTCATAGAGTTCATAGTGGTCGAGGGAACTTTTGTAGAACAGCCTCCAGGAAAGAGTCAAGGGTCAGGGTGATAGAGAGCCTTGAGTGTGTGGAAAAGGTATTGTACACATATTTTGATAGGATACGAAATCAAAAGAAAGCAAAAATTATCAAATTAAAAAAAAGAGATTAACCAGGCATCAATTGCTCAGGGCTTTTATCCAAGCTCCTCAGAAGGCTGGGAGCTGAGGATCAAGATTATAAGCCAGCTTGGAAAGGAAGGTCCCTGAGATTCTTATTTCCAATTATCTACAAACAACAACAGCAACAAAACCCACAAGTGAAGCTGTGGCTCAAAATGATAGTGTTAGCTTTGAGCATGAAGCAATGACAGGGCTCCAGCAGCATCTGCAAAACTTGAGAAGCTCGCCACTCCCAGGATAGCTCACAGCCACAGAGGAGGCTGTGAGGAGGAATCGATCCCTGGGATACACTTGAGCCACCAAAACGCACCCTGCTTACTAGCACCAAGGTACCACTTAAAACTCAACAACCCAATTCTAGCTCTTTCTCACCACACTTGGGCAGGAGGGTGGGGGAGCTATGAAGTAGCATGGTGCACCATTTCGGTTGAGGAGGGGGATATCTGACATCAGACTCACAGATAATACTTGGATAGACTAGGACTTCAGAAGAAGGCCAAGGTCGACAGATATAGTCATTCTGTAACAAGTGTAGAAGGGAGAATCTTGAGTTTAAGGACTCCATAGTGCCCAGTTTTGGGGTTAGTGGCAGTAACTCCCCCCTGTTGTGTTGATTAAGTGGTAGCATTTGGTTTGCTAGCCTATGAATGGCAGACACGAAGTGGGGATGGAGTGAGGCTGGTGCCTGGGTGACTCCCTTTTGCTGAGTTGTTGCCACTGCCACCATGTGGACATGACTGGGCTTGGAGCAAGGCTGTAGCGTCGGTGGGACTGATTGGTTCTGAAGAAGCAGAAGGTGGAGCATCTTCTGCAAGTGATGCCTCCATTACTGGTGGTCTTCCTGTCATCATGGGGCTTTGGGCTCTGCACCATAAGCGGCAGCCTAATGGAACCCTGAGGAGTCAGGAGCCAGACAGCTGAGTGCTTGGTATGGTGCAGTCAGAATGCTGCTTCCCAGTCTCCCACCCCAATCTGGGTTTACTTCAAATCTATGGCTCCTTCTCCTTCCTCCTCCTGTGGTAGTTGTCCTCAGCAGCAGCACTTGAACAGTCAGTCTGTGCTTCTTCCCACTTTTCTCCCAGGTGGGGTAAATTGAGGCTGTGAGGATAGAGAGTTGTCCACTCAGTGGAGTCAGAAATAGAACCCAGAGCCCTTGGTACCACAGTATGAGACACTTCTTTCTACCTTCCTTACTTTATAATCAGTTTTTTCTGTTGCCCTTCCTGTCCCCTGACCTCATCCAGAGATCTCTTTCTAGGGAGTACCCTGTCTGCACATGCCTGTATCCCAGGATGTGGTGCCTATTGTAGAACTGGTGCCCTCATAATCTCTGCTCCCCTCCCTCACCTCCACCTGCTTATCCTTGTGTCTCTACTCAGAAAAGTCCCTTTTGAAACCATTTGCACAGAGAACCCGGGCCTCCCTGCTCCTTCTCCCTATTCACCATTTTTAGGTACTGTTGATTCCCTGAAGAGTGAGTGCAAAGATGCTCTTGGAACTGTAGGTCCCTTGGATGGGGTGAAATGTGAATTTCTGGTTCTTGAGGAACTTGCCACTTTTGACTCTCCAGTAGTATATAGGTGTCCTGATGGAAGAATTGCCCAAAATGTCCCCTAAAGCAGTTCTCTGAGGGTAAAATGACACATGCCTTCCTTCTCTGCTATGAACTAATGGGACATGGTATTTTTTTGTATTCCAAACAGTGATCATACATGTTTCCGCATCTTTGAAACTTACTCAAGTACTTGCACGTGTGTATGTGCATTTGGACTAAATTAGCAATTTTTCTTCGTGTGTGTGTGTGTGTGTGTGTGTGTGTGTGTGTGTGTGTGTGTGTGTGTGTGCATGTGTGTTCAGATCTTGGGTCTAAAACTCAGGGCCTGTGTTCATTCTTTTAGGTTTTTTCACTCATGGCCAGTGTTCTACCACCTGAACCATAGCTCTACTTCTTGCATTGTGGTGATTCTGCAAGGGATGCTTTAGAAATAACATTCTCAGATTTCTGCATCCTGAGTAGGTAGGATGGAACTCAAAAACTTGTACTTGCCAGGCAAATGCTCCTGCAGGAGCTAAATCCCTAAACCCAGCTCATATTTTTGATTGGCTGATTTTTGCTCACAAGTGGTGCTCTACTTTGTGAGCTAAATCTCTCTTTGTGGATATTTTTGTTTTCCTTTTTGTTTGTTTTTGTCCTGTCATGGGGCTTGAACTCTGAGCTTGGGCGCTATCTCTGTGGTTTTCAGCTCAAAGCAAGCACTTTATTGCTTGATCCACAGTGCCACTTCCGGTTTTCTAGTGATTTATTGGAGATAAGAGTCTCATGGACTTTCCTGCCCGGACTGGCTTTGAACCATGGTTCTTAGATCTCAGCCTCCTGAGTAGTTAGAATTACAGGCATGAGTCACTGGTGCCGGGCTCCTCCTGTTTTTGTTTTTCATTTGTTTTCCTTGTTAATTAATAAGAGACTCAGATTTGCCTACCCAGGTTGGCTTTTGAAGTTCAATCCTCTCACATCAAACCTCATGATTGGCTTATAGCTGTGAGTCACCAGTACCTCTCTTTGATTTGTCATTTTTGACAAATGCCAAATGTGTCTTTTGAGATGGTCTGAGCATTGCACTAAACCCAAGGCAAATTTCAAGAGAATGACAAAGATGTAGAGACCACTTGGTGACTCACACACACCATTACATAATGTAAGTTAAAGACTTTCTTTCCAGAAAAACACAACTCTTACCTTTATACAAGCTATGGTGCTTAAGTACATCTTCATATCTATCTAAAATAGTATACACATTGAAAGGAACTCCACAATATGGCTATGCTTCTCATGCATGATAAACAAGCACTCTACCACTGAGCCACCTTCCTAGGCCACTAAACAAAAGACTTTAAATGTCAGCTGGGCACTGTTGGCTGACACTTGTAATACTAGCTACTCAGGAGGCTAAGAGCTGGGGATTGTGGTTCAAAGCCAGCCTGAGCAAGTAAATATATGAGAATGTTAACCAATTAACCACCAAAAATGCCAGAAATGGTTCTGTGGCTCAAGGCGTAAAGCACTAGCCTTGAGTAAAAATAGCAAAGGGACAGCCCCTGAGTTCAAGTCCCACTCTGCACTACCAGGTTAAAAATTAAAAAAAAAAGATAACGTGATTTATCATCCCTGGGACTAAAACACTTGTGAGTAGTTGCTGATGTACATCACTGCCTTCCTATACCATGGGACACATACCACATGATAGACATACATTTCTGTTCATTTCAAGGTTAGGTAAATCACATGAGTACAACATATCTAGAAACTGCATCAGTGTGAAGTCCAAGTTAATTTCCTTTGCCAGTGACCTTAGAAGTGTGTCAGAGCTAATTGTCCCTCACAGAAAGAAAAGAAGCTCCTACTGACTCACCTTAAACTCATGTTGTGAGTAGCAATAAGGCTAGGCTGTTTGTCAATGCAGCATTACTTGGATGGTTTTGACTCATCCTGGTTCCTTGAAGGAAGAATCCCATTTGGTTGCATGTTAGGGGTCTCAGAGGAGGTCAACATGATATAGGAACTGAAGAATATCACCAGCTCCCTGCATTTAAACCTTATTATAGTTTGAAGACAGTGGTTCACATGTGTAATCCTAGCTACTCAGGAGGCTAGCAATCTGATGGTTTTGGTTCAATTCCAGCACTGGGTATGAAATCCATGACACTTTTATCTTCAATTAAACATCAAAAAAGCTGGAAGTGGACCAGTGTCCCAAGGGGTAGAGTGCTAGCCTTGAGCAAAAAAGCTCAGGGAGAGCCCTAGGAATAGCACACACACACACACACACACACACACACACACACACACTCAAATACACATACACCGCTTTCTGTTAGCTCATCTAATGCTCCCAACAACCATATAAGTCAGGTATCCTTACTTGTTTATTTACAGAGGAGGAAAATTCCTGGTGAGTCAGTGGCCTCAAACCCCAAATCCATGCCCCTGTCCCAGGTGCCAGTACCTTTCCTTGCAACAAACCTGGGGCCCAAAAGACAAAACAGGCTACAGGCATTCTGTGCTGTGCTGTATGTGTGTGTGTGTGTGTGTGTGTGTGTGTGTGTGTGTGTGTGTGTGTGTGTGTGTGTGTGTGTGTGTGTGTTTGTGTATGTGCACCAATTCTAGGGTTTGAACTTCTGGGTGCTGTTCCTTAGCTCTTATTCTCACGTTTGGCACACTATAGCACTTGAGCCACAGCTCCATTTCTTGGTCGTTAGTTCTTCATTGGAGATAAGAGTCTCACTGACATTTCTGCCCAGGCTGGCTTTGAATCATGGTCCTTAGATCTCAGCCTTCTCAGTAACTAGTAGTCTAGATGTGAACCATTTTCATCAGGCATAGATTCTTCACCCTTATGGGTAAGCCTGTCTTACCTAGTTTCCTCAGTATGAATTGGTTTTAATAATGTTTGATCCTAGGCCATTTGAGACATGTATTTCCTTATTACAGTTTCTGGCTGGTGTTTCAGCACAGCACTAACTGCTCTGCCTGAGGTGAAAGTTCTTGAGAAGGACAACTAAGCCAGGTGTTTGTGACTCACACCTTTAATCCTAGCTGGTAAAAAGGATGAGATCTGAAGAAGATTGCAGTTCAAAGTCAGCCTGGGCAGGAAAGACTGTAAGACTCTGGAAGTTGGGCTGTGGCCCACGTGGTAGAATTTTAGCCTTGAATTAAGAGCTCAGAAACAGTGTCCAGGCCCTCAGTTCAGGCCCTAGGAAAGCACAAAATGAAAGAAAGAGAAAGAAAAAAGAAAGGTAGTGGGGGCAGGAGGAGAAGGAAGGAGGGAGGGAATAATTATGGTATTAGTCGCTCAGATATGTAATCCTAGCAAGTAAACCAGTAGTGGAACTGTGTCTCAAAGTGGTAGAGAGCTAGCTTTGAGCAAAACAGCTCAGCGACAGGTCCTGTGTTAAGTCAAAAGACTGACAAAAGAGAGAGAGAGAGAGAGAGAGAGAGAGAGAGAGAGAGAGAGAGAGAGAGAGAGAGAGAGAGAGAGAGAGAGAGAGAGAGGATAAGAGAAAGGAAAGGAAGAAGGGAAGGAAGCAACGAACTAGTTCAAGAGTTGAGTGAAATAGAAACTGCTAGATATCTGGGAACCTACACAGAACCAGGAAGCACAGTTTTTTAACCACACATCTATGGCTAGTGCTGAATGTCAGATTCCCCTTACAGAGCCTATGTTGTGCTTTAGTAAAGGCCTACTGAATCCTCCCTGGGCCTTGGGAAGGAAGAGCTAGCCTTTGCTTCACATGACAAGTCTAGGAAACTGAGAACATCAAGGACCTCTCATTGCAAGAAGAGGAAGAGATGGATATCCGTTCCCTGGAAGATAATCCTTTCTGTGACATGCCCACTCTAATCCTTCTCCTATGCTATTAACTTCTGGTAGCCTGGAAAGATGTACAAAAACACCTATATCACCAGCACTCCAGGAAAAGAAAGGGACCCCCCACAACTGCTTTAGGGTGGGTCTCTCTACCCCATTTGGCAGTCCTAGTCCAGCACAGACTCTGCCAGCACCATGATTAGTAGACTAAATAGCTTTGTGGAGCAACTTTCTCTCTCTCTCTCTCTCTCTCTCTCTCTCTCTCTCTCTCTCTCTCTCTCTCTCTCTCTCTCTCTCTCTCTCTCTCTCTCTCTCTCGTCCTATTGTCTGGGGGAGTCTTCAAATATGAATATAGAATGGGCTGCTCTCTCCCCATTGGCACCAGCAGTATTTAGCCATTTTCATCAAAATCAAAGACAGAGCACCAGTGATTAAAGACAAATTTAAATCTGGGAGCAAGTTATAAACCATAGGGCTGGGACATTTATCATGGCTAGTGACCTCAAAGGGAACCAATGAGATGGGGGCAGGGAAGAGGCTGCAGTGGGACTTCTCTTCTCTGCCCTGCATCTTATAAGACTTCTCAAATCAAGGACAAATAATAATAGGAAAGGACAGGAAAAATAATAACAATGACAAATAATAAATATTGATTACTACCAACTGCTATAATGAGAAATGAAGGTTTCATTTATTTTATTTTTACCCCATCAAATGTCTATACCTACCCATAGAGTATTTATTATTATTAATGTGCTTTCTTAATCTTCATTTCACATATCAGGAAATGGTATTCAGAGAGATTAAGCCATTGACTAGAGCCACACAGCTCAAAATGAAAATAGTATGACCATAAGAATACTATCTGAAGCAGGTGCTGGTATTTCATGCTTGTAATCTTAGTTACTCAGGAGGCAACTCTGAGGATCATGGTTTACAGCCATGATCTCCAATTAACCACTAAAATGCCTGCAATGGAGCTGTAGCCCAAGTTGTAGTGTCCTAGTTGTGAGTGAAAGAGGTAAGGGACAGCGCCCAGGTCTTGAGTTCAAGCTCTTGTACTGGCACCAAACAAAAACAACAAAAACGGCTCATACCCCAGAGTATCTCCTACACACCAACAAAAACCTGGACCTGGAGGTGTGGCTCAATAGGTACAGTACTACTCTCAAGCAGAATTAGCTAGTGAAAAGTGTCTAAACCCTGAGTTCAAGTCCCCCCCCCCAGTATAAACATTTGTGTATATGTATATGTATATGTATATGTATAATGTGTCCACAGATATATACATAATGCATGTATGTATAAAAACATGTGATTATGATGATTGGGGGATATCAGGCCTGATAGCTCAAGTAAATGTAAATTTTTGCATCATTCAGCCTATTGATGGAGACTCAGAATATCTATACTGCAGCTAAGTGTCAGAATTTGAGTATTCTCAAATTCTGAAATTCATCAAATCATTGGATAAAGCCCATTCTATTTAGGAAAGGTAATCAACTTTTTTTTTTGCTTTGCTTTGTTTTGTTTTTTGCCAGGCCTGGGGTGTGAACTCAGGGCCTGGGCACTGTGCATGAGCTTCTTTTGCTCAAGGCCAGTGGTCTACCACTTGAAACACAACGTGACTTCTAGCTTTTTTTCATGTGGTACTGAGGAATCAAGCCCTGGGCTTCATGCATGTTAGGCAAGCACTCTAACACTAAGCTACATTCCCAGCCTGTAATAAATATTCTTTACTCAAAGTTTAAAATTATTTAAATTTATCTATTTAAATTTACCCATGTTATTACAATTGTAATCATATCCAAAAATATTTTCATAGCAACATTTACCCTGTTTGACTAAAGATGAGGCACTTCATGATAGCAGAACTAATGTGTTAAAATTCACCATCTCTAGCACGTGTTATTGGCTCATGACTATAATGCTAGCTATTTAGGGAGCTTAGAGCTGAGGATTCAAGCTTTATGAGACTCATCTCCAATTAACTACCTCAGAAAACTGACGTGGAATTATGGTACAAGTGGCAGAGTGCTAGCCTTAACGCGAAAAATCCCAGGGATAGTGCCCAGGACCTGAGTATAAGAAATAAGACTGGTATGTGCATGAGCATGAATACACACACATAAACATACACATACACACCATGACCATCAGTCACTAGAATATCATGACTTCACTCACAGGAGATCTGCAACAATCAAATTGTGAGACAGGAAGTAGAATGGTGGGTTTCCTGAGACTGGGGAAAGGGATGGATGAATGATGCTGTTTAATAAGTACTTAATTTCAGGTTGGATTCTGAGAAAGTTCTACAGGTTGGTATCAGTGAGGGTGCATGAAAATGTGAATGTACTTAAAGCCACTGAAGTGTACAATTATAACTGGTTCATATGACACATTTTAGGCTATGGTTATTTTCCCAGCCAGAGAGGGCTTGGACAAGAAAATCTGGCAGGATGCAAGGCCCCTTATAAAGTTCACTGGTTCAGTTTCCCACCAACAAATATCTGCTGTTGGGCCATTTGTGCTGGCCTTACGCCAGGTTTGAGCAAAGGCAGTGAGTGGTTACCTGTAACTGGCCCTCTATAATTTGAGCCACATCCGTACTTCTGGCTCTCTGTAGGTTAATTGGAGATAAAACTCTCAGATTTTGCTGACTGGGCTGACTTTGAACCTCGATCCTTAGATTTCAGTGTTAATGTACTATCTTAAACAAATGATTGGAAGTTGCTCTTTGTTGTTGTTGGTTTTGGTTCTCAGGCTTGAACTTGGGTCCTAGGCGCTGTACCTGAGTTCTGCTTAAGGCTATCATTCTACCAGTTTGAATTACTACACTACTTTTGGTTGGTGATTAATTGGAAATAAAAGTATCACAGACTTTACTGCTCAGACTGGCCTTGAACCTTGATCCTCTGATCTCAGCCTTTTTAGTAGTTATGATTTCAGGTGTGAGCCAATTAGACCTTGCTGGGAACCTGCTCCTTTATGAAGGAGGGGGTTCTGATTATCCCCATTTTCCTGATATAGAAACAGAGGCAAACAAATTGAAATGACTTGTATATGATGTCACATGCTAGTAAATTCTGGAGCTGGGTCTTTTATCTTGGTCTGTCCAATTGCAAAGCTCACCCTCAAATACTACTCCATTTGTGTGTGGCCTTGTTATCCCCTACACTCACATTCCTGTAGCAAGGAATCAAAAACTCCCACAAGTACAGGTGTGATTAAGTACATGGCTCTGTCTAGTTAGGAGCGTGCCTGGGTTTGAGTCTCATCTTCACTACTGAAGTTGGATTGAGATGATTGTTGGGCCACTATTTAAGTTTTGGAATCTTGGCACTGGCAAATCATTGGTTATATTACAGTGGCCTGGACCATAAGACTAAGATAATGATTACCTATCTTAAAGGTTTATTACCAAATTCACAAAGAAAAACGTTGGTTAGTGCCTAGCATATAGTCAGCAACACATTGACGTCAGCTGTTTATTTCATTGAGTAAAGATGGCAGACTATAGCTGGGTGTGCAGTTCAGTGGTAAAGCCTATACTTATTTAGCATGGTGTGGAGGAGGAAGGTTGTGAGGGGAGAGGAGGAAAAACCAAGAAGAAGGAAGAAGGGGTGGAATGTGGCAAGGCACCAGCAGCTCAAGCATGTAATACTAGCTACTTAGGAGGCTAAGATCTGTGGATGGTAGATCAACCCAGCCTGGACATGGAAGTATATAAGACTCTTAAGTCTAATAAAGTACTCAGAAAAAGCTGGAAATGGCATTGTTGTTCAAGGAGTAGAGCACTACTCTTGATTGAGCACAATTAGTCTCAGCGATAGTGCTTAGCCAATGAGTTCCAGATCCAAGCATGGCTAAATCAATCAATTAATCAATACAACAAGAAGTTGAAGTGGAAGAATCAGTTGTATTTTAATCATGTAATTTTGTTGCTATGACAAAATACTTGACAGAAATAGATTAGGAATTTATTTTGCTCAGTGCCATAGATTTCAGGCAATCATGGCAGAGCAGAACATAGTGGACATGGAGCAAGGGAATGGGTAAGAGAGGAAAAAGGAGTGCCTATATGGGAGGATTCTCATTTCTCCTCTTTAATGCCATATGGAAAGACAGTCTATGGGATGGTGCCACTATTGTGCAGAAGGGATATCTGCTTCAGTTAGTCTGCTATGGAAATCCTCCAAACACACCCAGAATTGTGCTTTACTTATTAGCTGGGTGCATTTAAAACCAATCAAATCAATCCCAATTAAGTTTATCCTCAAGATTAACCATCAGAGTTGTTAACTTCATTTGTCTCCAAATTTAGCTAACTGTTCTTTCACAGCCCATCTATCATTTTCATTCTTGTTTTTCTTTCACTTTTAGACGTGTGTGTGTGTGTGTGTGTGTGTGTGTGTGTGTTTGTGTGTGTGTGTGTGTGTGCGTGTAGTGTAATTAGAAAAACACCTTGAGTATAAAACAGATTTCAATATGACATTTTCATTTATGTTTATAATGTATTCTATTTAGTACATCACCCTCCCTTCATCATGATGTAAAATAGTTTGGACATGTTTCATTATTTTATTCTAGTACAGGTAAACAATATTAGATATGTTTATTCTATTCCTATAAAAATTCTATAGAAGCATTTACAAGAACAGTTCAATGAAATAGGTTAAAATTATTTTAGGAAAGAGAATGGATGAGGAATTATGATTGAGTGAGGTCAATGAAGTGAATTATATTCTTGCATTAAAATGTCACCATGAGACTCCCCTGTATAATTTAAATATATTAAAAAATATGTGTTTTTCAAAAAGAAGAGTTGAAAGCCAATATCCTATTTAATGATAAAACCACATGTAGTTATCTCCTAAAGTCAGCAACAAGATAACCATATCTACTCTCACCATTTGTAATTTGCAGGAACTGGAGTTGCAAGGAAATCAATTTGACAATAGAAATGTCCATATCTGTGTTGATAGGAAGGAGTGTAATTACCTTTTGTGCAGATAACCTTATCTTCTATTTGTGCCATTCTGGGCCTAGAACTCAGGGATTGTGTTCTGTCCCTGTGCTTTTTACTCAAGGCTAGAATTCTCTCCCTTGAGCTGTAGCTCCACTTCTGGATTTTTGATGGTAAATTGGAGATAATAATTTCAAGAGTCTTACATACTTCTTTGTCCAGGCTGGCTTCCAACTTCAATCCTCAGAAATCAGCCTCCTGAGTAGCTAGGATTACAGGTAGCAGTCACTGGCTCCCAAATCTCACCTTATTTTTTATTTAGAAAATTACAAGAATTCACTAAAAATTATGTTCAATAACTGAGTTCAATGAATAGGTTATAATGTGTGTTTTAAAATAATTGGATTTACATTTGTGAGCAATGAACAATTAAGAATAATGTAGGGAGTAAATTCTCTTTATACTAGTAGAAAAATACTTAGAAATCAATGTACCAAAAATGTAACCTTGAACAATGGAAACTACATTATACAGCAAATCTTAAAAGCACTCCAGTTTTCACTTGATATCCTATTCTGCTTGCTTCTCATGAATTTGCTCTAACAGAAAGAAATTAGTATTTTTTTACTTTACATTATTATCAGGACTCTCACGTGGAAATACATACATCCAAATATGCCCTGAGATCTCCATTTTTATGAGGAATGGCTCAGGTACACAAAAGAGGCAAGGAGAACTCATACACTTGAGGACTGAATATCAGCCATGAATGTTTCCTCTCCAATCCTCCCCAATCAGGTTGTGTGTAAAGTATCCTCTAAAATCACAATAAATCTTTAAGAGACAAGCATAGGATCTCACATATGATGGAGGGAGAAAAAAGATTTATTCCAGCCGGGTGCCAGTGGCTCATGCCTGTAATCCTAGCTACTCAGGAGGTTGAGATCTGAGGATCCCGGTTCAAAGCCAGCTTAGGCAGGAAATTCCTTGAGTCTCTTATCTCCAATAAACCCCTAGAAAACCAGAAGTGGCACTGTGGCTCAATTGGTAGAGCACTCACCTTGAGCTGAAGAGTGCAGGGACAGCATCCAAGCCCAGATTTCACGCCCCACCACCGAACACACACACACACACACACACACACACACACACACACACACACACACACACACACACACACACACACACACAGATTTATTCCACATTCTAATGGATAAGTTCTGGAAGACAAGTCTGAGGTCCCCTATTCATGTAGCATAGAGTTACTGAGAGGAACTTTCAGGATCAAGGAGGTAAGAATTCAAATACAGAGTAGTACATGCAAAACAGAAAGAAAAAAGCAGACTGATTTGGGTCAAAGAAGCAAGCTTCACATCAACATAAACCTAGAGTAAACTTCACTCTTCTACCCATATTCATTCTGATCACCACAACCCAACATCTCTTTGATGAGAAAAGGAGGCAATGTAACATGCTCTAAGAAATATTTAAGGAAACATTTCACTAGTAAGCTGAAAAAATACTTAAGGAAAGGCAAGTAGAGCCCAGCAAATGTTCACAGACAGTGTCCTAGGTGTGAGTTAAAGCCACACTACCAAAAGGGGAAAAAAAAGAAAACAAAACAAAAACCTTTAAAGAATATGCAAAATTCAGAACCAAATAACCAAAAACTGCATAAGAGTTCAAACAAGGAATATGGAACTTTCTAGGCAATTGTTACATTTTGAAAAATCTCAATTGATACAGGATTTTCGTGTTTATTCTGTGTATATATTAGAGCAGTGGAAATTGTTCAAGAATCAGTTTAGTGTCTGAGAATACCTTTTGAAGGCGAGATGGGAGATATTCTAAATTTTAAGGAGAAAGAGTAATTTCCAGTCATCAAATCATATCTGTTAAGCAAACATATAAGCAAAAACAATGTAATCTCCTAACATCAATTACATTATCATAACTAAGAATTAAAATGTGAAAGTATGTAATCCTTCCCAATATATTCCCATTATCGGATTGGTCTCACAATGTTTCAAGAGGCTAACGGTGATTTTAAAGTAGAAACTCATGTTAACTGCCACAGTTGGGAGAGAAATTTCCCTATGCATCAAGGAACTCCTCAGACTTAGAGTCTGGCACTGGTCCAACCTATGTAAGATCCACTTCATCTAGAGTAGCCCACATTGTGGAAATTGTAGTGTCGATTTAAGCACAGATGCCTTGAAAGTTTTGGGATTATTTTTGGAAGTGTGGGGTGGAAGAACCTACTTAGTGTGGGCCTCCTTGCCCAGTATTGTTTT
This sequence comes from Dipodomys merriami, assembly GCF_024711535.1. Taxonomy (NCBI): domain Eukaryota; kingdom Metazoa; phylum Chordata; class Mammalia; order Rodentia; family Heteromyidae; genus Dipodomys; species Dipodomys merriami. The sequence goes on from NW_027204226.1 coordinate 684,612, forward strand.
CACTTTGTGAATTCCAGTTTCTTTCCCTTGTTGCTGCTGGAAGTGTATGAAGTACAATTATGCACTTCATAGTTGGAGCCATGAGGCGGGTGCCCAGCCAGTCTTCAGTGGACCTTGTAATTGTAACTTAAAGGGATCTCAGGCTCTTGAACAGATGTGAGGTGAGAACCCTCAGCTGGGTGTAGGACTTGAGTCTACACTCCAGGGTTTCCCCCATTCTGGAGTTAATGATTTGCAGTTCATGAGTTTGCATTGCCAGTTGACTATGTGCCTCCAGACAACTGAAAGTGGCTCTTGAAGTTCTGAGCTTAGGTTGAATGGTTCTCCAGACTAGGAATGCCAAGAGCTGTGCTTAAACTCCATGACCGAGATATTCTGCTGTTAATTCATGTGACATTATTCCCTTGCCCAGCAATAACATGAGCATGGTAAAAAATTCTAGTGACATTGTGAAGTGTGTGTCTGCCTGGAGTCTTCTTATATTGCAGTTGTATTTTGGTGTTCTGTGTTGTTTCTGCTACAGGTGTCTCTGTTCTGCTCCTGCCTTGTTAGCCTTCTTAATGCTCCTGGATTGAGTACATATATGTTTGTACATGAACTTGTGTCTAGAGACAGTTGTACCTGGGATATTGTGGTAGTGTGTGCTTTTTCTATATTTTTAGCAATGAAGTCTACCAGTGTTGGAAGGTGGGCACCCTATGAAAAGGAATTTCCCTCCTCAAAAGACAGACCTTGTCAATTCTGACAAGCCCTAAGGAGCAGATGCAGAAAAACACAAGAATTGGGAAGATATTTTCAGTTTTTCTTGCGTAAGAAAAAATTGGTTCTACTTCCCAAAGCACAACAGTCCTCTAACACTCTCAATCATTTAGTGCTCTTGGAAGGTTTAGACCAACTTTTAGGAGTGGAGGGGAACTGGGCTGAGGAATAAGGCAGAGAGTATCAGCGGGCACATGATTCTGTGGTTTGGGGTACAGGTATAACTGTCACAAATGATAGTATCTGTCTATTTACTAATCCCTAATCCTATTGCCACCTTCATTTCTGGTACGTGATCTCTCAAACTTATCCTGATCATGCCATGTATGGAATTACTAATGCTAGATCTAATGTGTTGATATTTCCTGCCTGATCAGATGTTGGTCAGGGATCTTTGGCCTTATAAAAAAATTACAGAAAAAAACTTGAAGTTATGTATCTTCCTCAAGGTTGTATGATTTGTAGGTTTTACATATTCTGAAGATTTACCTAGTGTTATCCTTCTTGCCACGATCTGCTCAAAGAAGTATTTCACTTTGGAAATTCTTTTTTGGAATTGAAGTCAGGGAAACAAAAGCACTCCTTTCAAATATCTTATAGAAACATGTTCAACCAATTTTTATCTTCTGCACTTCCTTTGGCGTTTGCAACTTTTAAAATGTCATGAACAGGGTTATACTCCACTTGGTTTATTTGTCATGGACAAATGCCAATTTCTACAGTATAATATATATAATATAAATATATATTATATATAAATAATGAGCCTAGTTTACATCATTTAAAATGAGAATGCCTAAATATGTATTCTAAAACAATTGATAAAATATAATTTAAGTACAATCGAATGCCATTTTCTTCTGTGCTAGTCCTGCTTCTTAAGCTTAAGGCCTGGGCATTCACCATGAACTTCTTTTGCTAAGCGCTAATATTGTACCAGTTAAGCCACACCTCCACTACCAGCTATTTTTGATAGTTAATTGGAGAGCAGTCTCCCATACTTTCCTGCCACATCTGGCTTCAATCTATGATCCTATTGTCTCAGACTTTTGAGTAACTTGGATTAAGCAACCAGAGCCCAGTTACAATGCCCTCTTTTTTTTGTCGGTCATATGGCTTGAATTCTGGGCCTGAGCGCTGTCCCTCAGCTCTTCAGCACAAAGCTAGCACTCTTCCACTTGAGCTACATTGCCACTTCCAGTTTTCTGGTGGTTTATTGGAGAAAAGAGTTTCCTCTTCAGAGAAGTTTTTCTTTAAGCCTTTAGCCAACATATTTATTGGGCAGTTGTTTCTTTGAGGATTGGTTGTTTGGGGATTTAATTTTTTGAGTTCCAAGTATATTTTAGATATGAGACCCATGTCTGTTGTATGGCTACTGAAGAGCTTCTCCCAAACCATTTGCTTTCTATTGATCTTGCTAGCTATGTCCTTTGCCATGCAGATGCTCTGCAATTTCATGCAATCCCATTTCTCTAACCTTTCTTTGATTTACATGTTTTGGGTCTCCATTAAGAAAATATCACGTGCCAAGAAGAAAAAGGATTTCTCCTATTCAGGCCTGTAATGTTTTCAGGGTGTCTGCTTTGTTCCATTTGGAGTTAATTCTGGTGCAGGGTGATATATAAGTATCTAGCTTTAGTTTTCTATACGTGATTAACCAGTTTTGCCAGCACCATTTACTGAAGAGCCTGTCTTTCCTCCATTCTATTTTTTTAGCCCCCTAATGGAAGATTAGATGGATATAAATTTATGGGTTCATTTCTGGGTTTTACATTCTATTCCATTGGTCCTGAGGTCTGTTCTTGTGCCAGTACCAAGCTATTTTGATTACTATGGCTTTGTAGTACAGTTTGAAATTTGGTATTGATATTCTTCCAGCATTGTTCTTTCTGATAAGGATAATTGTTGCCACTCAGGTCTTTTATTGTTCCATATGAATTTTTGGATTGCCTATTCTTTTTCCTTTAAGAATGAGGTTGGAATATTGATAGGTATCACATTGAATTTGTAGATAGCAATAGGAAGTATTGCCATTTTCACAATGTTCATCTTTCCATTTTCTAAGTTCTATTTTGATTTCCTTTTTCAGGTTTTTAAGGTTTTCATCATAGAGGTCCTTCACTTCTTTGGTTAAATTAATTCCCAGGTATTTTATTTTTTCTGGGGCTATTACAAATTGAGTGTCTTTCCTGATTTCAGCCACGCTTTTCTCCTTGTTGGCATACAGAAAAGCCATTGATTTTTGATGATTAACTTTGCACCCTTCTATTTTGCCAAAGTTTTGAGTCAGCTTGAGTAATTTGGGAGTGGAGTCCATGGGATTCTTTAAATACGAGATCATGTCATCTGCAAAGAGAGAGAGTTTTAATTTATCTTTCCTTATTTGAATCCTTTTATGTTTGCATCTTGTCTTATTGCTGTAGCTAGGCATTCTAATACTAAATTGAAGAAAACTGGAGATAGTGGACATCCTTCCCTCGTTCCTGAGTTAAGAGGAAATGGCTTTAGTTTTTCACCATCAAATATAATGCTGGCTGTATGTTCCTCGTATTCAGCTTTTATTGTATTGAGGAATGTTGCCTGGATTTCTAGTTTTTCTGGAGCCATCATCATAAAAGGGTGTTGGATCTCGTCAAATGCTATTTCTGCATCTATTGAGATAACCATATTTTCTTATCCTTTCTTTGTTGCTGTGATGAATTATATTAATAGATTTGCATATATTGACCCAGTTTTGCATCCCTGAAAGTAATCCTGTTTGATTGTGGTGTATGGTTTTGTGGATGAATTGTAGAAGTCGATTGGCCAAAAGTTTTTGAGAAGGTTTGCATCAGTGTTCATCAAAGAAATGGGTCTATAGTATTGTGCCCAGGTCGCAGGACCACCACAAAAAAACCACCGAGAGTTAGAGTTTACAGCTGTTTTAAGGTTTTATGTAAATTGTCTGCAGCTCAGGCCTTGTCCTATATTCTGACACAGCGGAGCCTAGGAGGAGAGCTCCGAGCCAAAAATTTGCAAGGCTTATAAAGGCACACAACCAACCAGGTGTTTGGATTACCACCACGTGTTGCTCTTCTAGACAGAATTTGCTGATCTAAGGTTTAGTTTAAACAAGCAACAAGTGGTCACAGCCTCAAAACTTCAACCCTTCATTCCTCCCCTTGACTTATGGTCCTGAGACACAATCTTGTGGATCCAGCCCCGAACTAAACTTGAACAGCTGTCGATGAACTGGTCCTTCTAGTCCCTCTCTGACCTTAGCCATAAACAACAACCAATAACAATCAGTCCATTTTTCTTTTCTTGAGACATATGCAGAGTGGTTGGGTAGGATGCTTGGAAACTTCTCATGTTTCCCCACGGTTATCTAGGACAAAGGGGTCAGCCAGTCTGGTGTGAGAGCAAAAGCATACTGACTGTCCATGTAAATGTTTTGTCTTTTCCCTTTTCCCATTTATAGGGCTTTTGTTAGTGCCACTAGTTCTGCTCTTTGTGCAGACTTTTGATGGGGGAGTGCTTCTGCCCACACTATCTCAGTGTCCATGGTAAGTGCTGCGCCCGTGTACCTTTTTCCATCTCGAATGAAACTGCTGCCATCTGTGAACCAGGTATGCTCAGCATGCAATAGTGGCAAGTCCAACAAGTCTGGCCTCTTTTCCTTGGCCCAGTCTCTCTTTTCACGCTCAATTTCATGTTCTGTGTCCTTCCTTTCCTGTCTTTGCTCCTCTGTCTCTCTCTTATTATAAACCTTTTCCATTGCGGCTACTAGATCTCTAATAGACTTTTCACCAAGTCTGTCTAGAGCCTGCAACTTTGCTTTATGTCTGGTGCAGCTTGATTTATATAGTCAAACATAATCATCTGAGCTGACTCCTGGGTCTCAAGATCATACTGGGTATATTGACTAAAAGCTGCTCAAGATATGCTGCCAGACTTTCACTTCCTCCGTGTCTAACATCATAAATTTTGGCCATATTAGTAGGTCGGTGAGCCGCGGCCTTGAGACCTGCCAACAGAGCCTGGTGGTAGACGAGGAGTCACTCCCTACCTTCAACCATATTGTAGTATTATGCTGATAGGATCTCAGGAAAATAGGCAGTGATCAGAGCAGGATTCATGATAGGCCCTAATGTGGGGTCCGGGATATGTTTCCAGGCTGCCTCTTGGATACGGTCTTTCTCTTCGGTGGTAAAAAGGACCTGTAAAAGCTGACTACAATCATCCCAACTGGGCTGATGAGTAAAGAGAATAGTTTCAAACAAATGAATTAAATCCTGGGGTTTTCTCAGTAAATGGGGCATTTGGGGTGCACCAATTGTATAGATCACTGGTAGAAAATGGCCAATATTGGAGTTGCTGTTGACAATCCACATCCACAAGACCTACAGTGCATAAGGGAAAACAGCTGCATTAAAAGTGGGGCTGATCCCACACCGTTGTCAAGTGACTGGCCCCTCAAGAATATTAAGGGCAGGTGCTGAGGGTTTGGCTGCTGGTTCTATAGCTCCCTACTCCTCTTGATCATCCTCAGGTTCTGCAAAAGGAACCTGAGAAGGGGAATATGGGGTAGGAAACATTTCTTCTTCCAAGTTATCTCCCTGAAAAACCAGGGTGTGTGATTTCTTTTCCTCTTTCTCAGTTTCTTTTTTGTAAGTCTAGGGGGCTAGATGGAGTGTTGCCTATGGTTTCCAGTCCCATCACTTGTACAGTCCAAAAAAACAATAATCAGTACAAACAAAACACACTCAGGCCTGAGAGTTACGAAAAGAAAGACGAAGTGGAGGTCTCCTGAATTGGTCCACTGACTCTTGTCATGGTGGGGTTCCACACCCACGCCCCACAGCAGAAGGAGAGGAACCACAGTGTGAAAGTTGGGCCTCATTTAGGAGGCCCTCTTGGTGAGTTCCAGCCCAACATCGAATCGACCTCTGCCCCTCAATTCACATGGAGGGGTTCCTAAGACCTCCCGTCCACATGGCAGGGTTCCAAAAAACGCCCCCCACTCCACACGGCGGGGTTCCAAGGACCCCACCCCACAAGAGGATCTGGAACATGTCCCAGTTCCTCCAGGGTTGGCATGGAAGTGAGTCCCCTTCGACAACCCGTTACAGAATATGAATTGGAGCGGCCGTCTTCAAAAACCAAAATGAAAGTACAAATAGATAACAACAGGACAAGACAAATTAACAAAACAGCGCTGTATTTCCTTTGGAATCTGAGGTCTTGGTGGTCTTTGGTGGTATCCCGGACAAGCCCCCACTAATACGTTGTTCCCTGGTCGCAGGACCCCCACCAAGAAGACCACCAACAGTCAGATTTTACAGCTGTTTTAACGTTTTATTTAAACGGGCTGCAGCTCAGGCCTCGTCCTACACTCTGACACAGGGGAGCCTAGGAGAGCCCTGAGCCAAAGATTTGCAGGGCTTATGAAGGCAAACAACCAACCAGGTTTTGGGAATACCAACACGTGTTGCTCTTCTAGACAGAATTTGCTGATCTTGGGTTTAGTTTAAACAAGCAACAATTGGTCTCTGCCTCAAAACTTCAACCTTTCAATCGTACTCTTTCTTTGATGAGTCCCTAGCTGGTTTTAGGATGAGGGTTATTGTGGTTTCATACATTGAGTTCGGTAGTGAATTTTCTTTCTATTTCATTGAAGAGTTGGAGGAGTATTGGTGTGAGCTTTGCTTTGAAGGCCTTGTAGAATTCTGCTGTTTCATTATTTCATATAGGCCTGTAATGTTGGTTTAACTCATCTTAGTTTAGTTTCAGCATGTCATATGCTAGGAACAGGTCCATTTCTGCCAAGTTCTCAAAATTATTAGCATAGAGGTTTGAGAAATATTCCATTATAAGGTTCAGATTCTTGATTGTTTAAGTGGTGATTTTCCATTCTCATCACTGAGTTTGTTTATTTGGGTGTGTTCTCTTTTTCTGGTAAGATTTGCTCATGGTATATCAATTTGGTTAATTTTTTTGAAGGACCAAAAATTCTTTTTTTATTTGATTCTTTCTATTTTTTTGGATTCTAATTCGTTTAATTCTAAGTTAATATTAATTATTTATTTCCATCTACTAGATTGGAGTTTATCTTGCTGCTCATTTTCAAGGATGTTCAGATGTCTCATTAAAGTATTAGTTTCAGATCTCTCCAATATGTTGATGTAGGAACTCAGAGCTATAAACTTGCCTCTGAGTACTGCCTTTGTTGTGTCCCAGAGGAGCTGGTAATTTGTGTGTTCATTTTTGTTGAATAGCATGAACATTTGAATTTCCTATCTAATCTCTTCCATGGCCCACTCGTGATTCAGCAGTGTGTTGTTCAGCCTTCATGTGTTACAGGAAAGACTTCCTTTAGTGGCTTTTGGTATTGAATTCTAATTTTATTCTCTTGTTATCTGAGAGAATGAAAGGTATAACTTCAATGTTTTTGAATAGGGACAAGTTTACTTTGTGACCTAAAATGTGGTCTATTTTGGAAAATGTTCTGTTTGCTGCTAAGAAAACGTGTATTCTGATGCTGCTGGGTGAAATGTTTGGTAGATGTCTTTTAAATCTATTTGATCTATGCAATTGTTTAGATCTGCAGTTTTTCTGTTGAGTTTTTGCCAAGTAGATCTTTATTGTGGGGATAGTGCTGTGTTAAAGTCCTCAAGAATTAATGTCTTTGGATCTATGTGAGATTTGCGGAAAGTAGTATTTTTTTGATAAATTTGGGTGCTCCGTTGTTTGGCAAATAGATATTGAAAATTGTAATATACTTCTGAAGGAGAAATCCCTTAATTAGTATGTAGTGAACTTCTATATCTCCTCTCAGTAATTTTAATTTGAAGCCTATTTTATTTGATATTAGGTGTAACTCCTGCCTGTTTATGGGGGCCATTTGCTTGCTAGATTTTGTTCTAGCCTTTCACTTTCAAAATGTGTTTGTTTTTATGGGCAAGGTGTGACTCCTGAAGGCAGCTGATAGAAGGATCTTGCTTTATAATCCAACTAGACAGTCTTTGTCACTTAATTGGTGAGTTAAGTCCATTAATGTTAAGAGTTAGGACTAAGAGATATTTGATAGTTCCTACCATGTTATCCACCTTCATGGAGGCTGCGACAACTGTGTTTTTTCTATGGTTCTTGGATTCTCAGTTTGGGTGCGGTTTCTTGATCTTTATTGGGGTCTTGTTGGTTTTCTATGTGTAGGATATTTTTAAGTATCTGTTATAGGACTGGTTTGGTAGAGATATATAGTTTCAGTTTTTCTTTGCTTTGGAAAGTTTTTATTTGACCTGTGGTCATGAAGGAGAGTTTAGCTGGGTACAGTATTCTTGGTTGATATTTGTTTTTCTTTAGGGCATGGCATACATCATTCCAGGCTCTTCTTGGTTTAATTGTCGCTGCTGAGAAATCTGATGTTTTTCTAATTGTTTTCTCTTCATAGGTGATTGATCTATTCTCCTTGACAGCTTTAAGGATCTGTTCCTTGGTCTAAATTGATCCTGTGTGAATTATAATGTGACGGTGGGATGTCCTATACTGGTTGGTTTACCAGGGGTTCTTAAAGCTTCTTCTATCTGAATAGGCCTATCTTTCTGCATGTTTGGGAAGTTCTCTGCTAGCATCCTGTTAAACAAATTTCCTAGAACATTTTCTTCTGTCACTAGGTGCTCCTCTACACCCATAATTCTCAGATTAGGACTTCTAAAGGTGCCTTTCAAGTATTGAATAGATCTATCATATTTCTTGGATTTTTCTTGGATAATTGTGTTCTTTCTCCATAATATCTAGGCTGTCTTCAATCCACGAGATTCGATTTCCTGCATGATCTAACCTACTGTCAAGACTTTCTACTTTGTTTTTTTATTTCTTTTCCTCCTAATTGGTCAGTTTTGATGGCTTCAAATTCTTTTTGGAGCCTTGTTTTAGATCTTTTATGAACTTCTTTACTTCCTTAATTTGGTGTTCAGTGTTTATTCTCAAATAACTCAGTTGATTGATTATGGTTTTTTGCACTCCCATTCCTTCTGTTGGGCTCCATTCAGCATTCTGTTGTGGTCTCCCTGAATTCTATCAGCTGTCTCCTTATGGTTTCTACAAATTCCTCTATTGATCTTTCTCTATTGTCATCCCTCTCTCGCAATTCCTGTATTTCCCTTTGATTAGCTCCCTATCATTCTTTCAATTCCTGTAATTCTCTTTGACTGTTCTCCCCCTGCTCACGCAATTCCTCTCTTTCTCTTTGTTAATGTTCAGACTGCTTAACAATTCCTGTATTTCTCTTTGACTCTTCTCAACTTGCTCACCCAATTCGTGTATTAATCTTTGCGCAGCTTCCTCACAATCACCAGACTCCTGCATTAATCTTTGGTTTGCCTCCTCTCCTTCCATATCACATTCACACTGAGTCCTTTGCAGGTTTTCAATCTTTTCATTCACCATGTTTACCAAAAGTGTTTGTACAGCTTTCTGGGAACTCTCCTCTGGATTATTCATTAACTGTTCTGTCACCTGATTATCATGAGTGGAAGTTGAGAAACACGGACTTGCCATTTGTCTTGTGTTTTTCCGCTTGTTCTCCCAATTTGGTATGAAAGTAACACTAATTTTGTGCTAGAACACTATTTTAAGGCAAGCATTAACTGGAGTCCTGTAGTCGCACAGTCAAAATGGCTGCAGTTACACTCTTGTTTAACAGATACAATCTATTCAACATCAACAACTATGGATTAATGGGCTAAAAACAGCAAAGAAGGATTTGGCAAGCCAGAAATTATTATGTTTAGGGATAAATGTAGGGAAAATAGGATTAGTGGGATCCAGAGAGTTTACAGGAGAGTGAATTTAACCAAGGATAATCTCAGAGAGGGAAATGGATTGGACAAATGATAGGAGAGAGATAAAAGAAAAAAAAAAACAAGAAAAATGTAAACACAAAATTTAAATTTAAAAAGTTAAACACTTAAAAATTATGTAAGTATAAAGAAATGATACTTAGAGAAGAAAAGGATAGAGTGGGAAGAGACGAGGGATAGAAAGGAAACATGATAAACCAAAAAATAAAAATCCTTAAAATTATTTGTTTTTCCCCTTTCCCTCCACAAATTATGCCTACATCAAATACAGTGAAAGCAGTGGTTATACAGTGTGGGAGCAACATACAAAGCAACCAAGAAATAATCTTATAAATGTATTAGAAACAATCACATGAAAGAAAAAACAAACATTTGAATACATATCTTAGGGTTCATTTCCCTAACATCACCTTATCTGACATTTTTTGCTTGACTCAGACATATATTAGATATTTCAAATAAGGGAAAACATGGGACCTGTGTTTCTTTGGGCCTGGCTTACTTCACTTAATATAATTTTTTCCAAGCCTTTCCATTTCCTAACAAATGGATCAATGTCATTCTTTCTGATGGAGGCAAAGAATTCCATTGTGTATATACACCACATTTTCTTGATCCATTCATCTATTGAGGGGCATCTGGGTTGGTTCCATATCTTAGCTATAGTAAATAGTGCTGCAATAAACATATTCGTGTTGGGAGCTTTAGTGTGGTCTTGTTTGTAAACATTTGGGCAAATGGCTAAAAGTGGGACTGCTGGGTCATTGGGGAGCTCTATGTGGAGTCTTTTGAGGAACCTCCATACTATACAGGTAGACCCATGGCAACAATGAGATGTACAAGCCGTTATGCCAAAAAATGAACTTTACAACTTTCGTTTGGAGGGGGAGTGGAGGGGTGAGGAGGGGGGGAGGATTGGATGGGGGGGAGAGGGGAGGATGGGAAAGGATGGGAAGGGGAAACAAAGGAGGAGGCAGCAATGTTTGATAAGAAATATACTCATTATCTTGCCCATGTAATTGTAACCCCTCTGTACAGTATTTTCACAATAAAAATAAAATAAAATAAAATAAAAAAGGGCAAAAAAAGAAAAACGAACTTTACAATTTAGGCAAAGGGAAGTGGGGGGCATGTAGTTGTGGAGATGGGAGGGAAGAGATGGTAGGGGAAAACAAAGAAGGAGATAATAATGCTTGATAAGAAATGTACTCATTACCTTGCTCATATAACTTTAACTCCTCTGTACAGTATTTTTACAATAAAAACTTAATAAAATTTAAAAAGTAATTAAAAATCCTTAAAAGTAATTAATTTAGGGTTGAGAAGGTGGCTCAGTGGTAGAGTGCATGCATTGCATGCATGAGGCCCTGGGTTTGATTCCTCAGCACCACATAAGCAAAGAGAAAAAAGCCGGAAGTGGTACTGTGGCCCAAGTGGTAGAGCCCTAGCCTTGAGCTGAAGAGCTGAGGGACAGCGGCCAGGCCCAGAGTTCAGGCCCCACGACCTGCCCCCCCCAAAAAAAAACAAAAGTACTTAATTGAAAATTATATAGGTTATAAAGAAATAATACTATATTAAAGCAGTTTAGCCTAAGATGCAGTGAATTGAGTAATAAATTTCTGGATTAAGTAGGTACACAATGAAAGATAAGGTGTAATAATCGACAAGGGGTATACATCTGGGGATGAGCTGAACAGCAATTAAGCAACGAAAAAAGAAAGAAAGAGATAAAAAATAATGAAAAGAATAAAATTAAGGACCAAAAGGTTAAAAAAGATTAAATAAAGAAGTACACACACTTACATATACACCTAAAATAAAAATTATGAGAAAAAAGAAAAGATTAATAGAAAACAATTTAATTTTTTTTTAAAGTTACAAGAAAGAGTTCTTTGTGTAAGGTATATGCAATAGGTAGGTCTCATTAGGTAGCTGATGAATAGAACCCCACGTTCTATTCAGGCAAGAAAAAAAATTTATGGAACTGCTGCCCCGCCATGCATCCTGGAGAAGCAAGGTTGCAAAGGAAATGGTTTATGACCCACTCATGGGCCAGAACTTATCTAGGTCAGGGACAGGAATAGGTATAGCCACACTGGATCCGAGTGTGACCTCCGGGACTGGGACCCACCTAAGGTCTGATAGGAGGCATGTGACCAGAGTTGGCCTAGGATATGAGCTAGCAGGAGGGAAAGGTGACAGCTTCCAGGTCTGCCAGTTACATAGGTAACAGATACTGGGTGGAAACTTAGCCAAGAGGAAGGGAGGTGTCCCTGTTCAAACCTTACATGCCAGCATTTTGATAATTATGAAAATGGGTGAAAATTCTCTCTGGCTATTTCCTGCTTGCAAGGGACGTCGACAGTAGGGGTAAAAGGCTGAAAGGTGTTCCTCTTTGAGAGAAGACAGCAGGTAACAGCTGTCACTTGGTGGGCATGAGTTCGTGGGTGAAGTCTGGAGAAGTCTCATGCATTGATGGGCTAAAGAAATACTAAAGAGCAAATAAATGGCAAGTGGAAGGGCTTGGGGCTGAAAATGTTTGTAGAAATGTCCCTAGGTACTTCTGACATCTGGCGACTAGGTAGAGGAGAAGTCAGGTAACACAGGCAAGAATATAAATTTCTGTCCAATTGAAAGGTAGACAGGTACAGACATTAGACAGGCAGGCTTCTTACTTCTATTGACCTCCTGGCTCTGGTTAAAGGGCAGGTACAAAGTGGCTGATGTGACATCATTTCCTTTTACTCCTTTCTGTGGTCCCTTGTTCCCCAGACTGACTGAGTCTAGGTGCTTGTTGCTATGATGGTTTGTCCTAGGTGGTATTCAAGGAGGTTTGAACTCAAGGCCTGGACACTGTCCCTGAGAATTTCTGCTCAAGGCTATTGCTTTACCACATTGAGTTACAGTACCATTTCCAGTGTTTGGCTTGTTAGAAATAAGGGTCTTGATTCTTCCTTCTAGACTGGCTCTATGCAAGTTACTTGGGAGATGGAGTGTTAGGGATTTTTCAGCCTGGGATGGCTTTGAACTGCAATCTTTGCCACTGAAGCCCTTTATTATTTTCAATTTAAGCAACAAGGAGATCAAGTAGAACAAGTAGAGTTTACCTGGTTCTTATCAAGAATTGACCAACAAATATTCTGAAAAGACAAAACTCATTAAATGTGATGAGAATTTTAGCACAGATATAGTATTGATTTCTTTATGGTACTCCAACCAGTGCTTAAGTTAACCAAAGTTACAGAAAAAGCCTTAGCTTTTACAAATCAAAAGCAAAATTTCACAAGCTAATCAGATGCATGTGATGGAGCCAAGGAAGACTCCAGTCTACTTTTACCATAGTGGAGGTAGGATGGTATACACAGGAGTGAGGGCTGTCTTCCAGGTTGGAAGAGATGGACTGGATCTGGACTGCATATAGACTGGCTAGCACTGAACTAAGAAACCAAACTGAACAAAATTCAGGAATCTCAGATGATTTAAATAACCAAATAACTTGGTTGCAATGCCAGATAACAAGTTTATACAGACACAGACATAGACACATAGGAATATACACACAGAATCAAGTTGAGGTCAGGGCAAAATCGAGTTGGTGCAAAATAGCAGCTGAGCTCCCAAGATGCCAAGATAGTGCATCTGCTACATGGTCAATACTAGAGAGAGCTAAAGATATTTTGGGGGGTCAGGTCGTGGGGCCTGAACTCTGGGCCTGGGTGCTGTCCCTCAGCTCTTCTGCTCATGGTTAGTGCTCTACCATTTGAGCGACAACACCACTTCTGGCTTTTTTCTTTTTGCTATGTGGTGCTAAGGAATTGAACCCAGGGTCTCATGCATGCAAGGCAAGCACTCTACCAGTATGCCACCTTCCCAACCCGAGAGCTAAAGATTTTGAATGTGAGGGTGCATTGCTTCCATAACACATGGATCTTCAGGTTCCACCCATAGTACAAAGGAAGAGGAGGGGTCCTGCAGGGGAGGAAGCCTTGCAGGAGAGGCCACAAGAATGGTCTCACACGGGAGGCCCCAAAGGAGGGATTACCTTGCAGGGGAGGTAGCAATAGAGGGGGTGCCTCATGGCGGAGGCTGCCAAACAGAAGGGTCTTGCTGGGGGGACCACAAATGGAGGGTGCACCTTGTTTGGGAGGCTGCAAAAGAGGGAATGGCCTCACAGGAGAGGCCACAAATTGGGGTATACCTAACTGGGGAGGACGCAAATACTGTGACTCATGGGGGAGGCTGCAAAAGTGGGTGTAGTAGTAAGCTTGGTAGAAAGTTAAGAGTCAGATGAGAATAAATCCTTAACCCACCATGTGGCCAAGATGACGAACTCAGGATTGTGAATTTCTGAAAAACCACAAAGACAACCTAAACAAATGGAAACTCTGACAATTTTCAAACGTAGAATGGCTAGCCTTTGAGAGGGAACCTTGAGGGGGTTTCCTGGGACCCAGCCTATATTGCATTTTTCAAGGCACAAGCAAAAATGTTGTAGAAAAGAGAAAGGGAGAAATAAGGAAAGTTAGACATGATTGGCAGAGAGAGAGCAAAGAGAGGCTGGGAGTAAACAGACTTCTGACCATTTACTATTACAGTGGCAAAAAAAAATTGTCTACATCTGTGAACGGCATAAAAATTAGGCGCTCTGGCTTTCCAGAGAGCACAGGAAGCATTTCAAAGGGGTTTCACAGCTCAGCTTGATTCCCAGCACTCCATTAAATGTGTAGGAGAATCAGTCTGGTGATTGAAGGAGAGCTGACCAGGCAGAACTGGCGTCCCAACTTTCCCCCCGAACTCTCTAGAGAGAAATGGCCAAGTCCCTGACCAAATGTCCTTGATTTCAGAGGTGAATGGCCTTTCTGCTAAAAGCCATAGGACCTCTCTGGCAAGGTGCTGCATCTGGACAGAGATTGACCAACAGAAAACTGTAGAGAGTACTTTCAGTCACGAGAGTAGAGAAGTGGTATGGGTGTGGATGTGAAGGCCAGCAAGGTATTGGTGAAAAGTCTCGCATGATATCTCTAGGAAGTTTGTTCACAGAAAAGGGGTAGTTAGGAAATTCTAACATTCACAACTTAAAATCCCCATCCGAGTCACAGAACAATATGTAAGGCATATTAAATAGGTAGGTTTCCTTAGGCAGCCAATGAAGAGAACACCACATGCTATTCAGGAAGGAAAAGAAATTTATTTACTGAAATTCTGCCCCTGCCATGTATAATTGAGAAGCATAGCTGAAACTGAAAGGGGGGATGCCCACCGCTGGGTGAGAATTTATCTAAGCCAGGATCTGGAACAGGTGTGGCAACACTGGATCTGGATGTGACCTCAGGGTCTGGGACCCTCCTAAGGTCAGATGGGAGGCATGTGACTAGAGGTGGCCCAGGATGTGACCTAGCGTGAGGGGAAGGTGACTGCTTCCAGGAATACTAGTTACTTAGGTAACAGATGCTGGTCAGAAACTTAGCCAAGAGGGAGAGAGGTGTCCCTGTTCAGACCTTAAACATTCATTTTTTTTCTTGGGGGGTGGATGGGAAGATCCTGTTTCTCCCCTGTGTTCATAAGCAGTCACTGGGTGGAGTGTCTGGTCTGCTTTTGGTGTGTTGTTTTTTTTTTTTTTTAATTGTGAAAATATCGTACAGAGGAGTTACAATTACATGGGCAAAGTAATGAGTACATTTCTTATCAAGCATTGTTGCCTCCTCCTTTGTTTCCCCTTCCTATCCTATTCTCCCCCACACCCTCCCCCCAACCCAGCCAAAGTCGTAAAGTTTTTTTTTCCCACATAACGACTTGTACATCTCATTGTTGCAACGGGTCCAACTGTATCCCTATTTAAATGGTTTGTTTTTGCCCTTCCCCTCCACAAATTATACCAATATCAAATACAGTGAAAGCAGTGGTTATACCATGGGGGAGGGACCTACAAATCAACAAAGAAATCATTTTAAAAATGTGTTACAATCTCAAGAAAGAAAAAAAAACATTTGAATCATTACGTTGGGGTCCATTTAGCCTAATATCAACTATTGTGACTGTTTATGCTTAGCTCAGACATATACTAGACTCTACATATATATTTGAAGGTATTTGATGTATGATAAACCATCAACACAAAATATAAAGTGATTTTGATAAAAAATAAAAATGACTCCGAAGAAATTATAAATGCAAAAACACTCTTCACAGAATCAAACTCTCAGACATATTTCATAACTTTGAAAAGGATAAAGTGGCTGAAGTTAGTATAAATTCAGAAGTATGACAATTCACAAAGACATAAAAAGATATTCATATATTTCATTATATAATCCAAAGCAGAAAGCAAATGTTGTTGTGATTTTTTATAACACAGTCTCGCAGGTGCTGGGAAGGTGGATTAGTGGTAGAGTGCTTGCCTTGCATGCTTGAGGGCCTAGGTTTCATTTCTCAGCACTACATAAGCAGAAAAAGATGGAAGTGGTGTTGTGGCTCAAGTGTTAGCACTAAACTTGACCTAAGGGACAGCACCTAGGACCCAGAGTTCAAGCCCCATTACCACAAAATCAAATAAAAAATACTAAACACAGTCTCTCCCTTTTGTGGCAACTCTGTAATACTGCTGCATCAGCATAGGTCTAAGATTTTAGCTGTGGACACATATCAACACTCCAGATTCAGAGTCTACTTGAGAAAATTTTTAATCAATATTTTGTTCTTAATTTTGCTCATTGTAAATTCATAAGCACCTATAAAAAATGGTTTGGCCTTCCCAGTAACATTCTCAAAGTACTTCCTAATGATGATTTACAAAATGTTGTATTATATTACAACAAGTAAAACAATGCTACAAACAAAGACTACCAATAATAAACATTAATGATTAGTAAAATTAAAACCAAAACAATTACCAGTGTTT
Source organism: Dipodomys merriami (assembly GCF_024711535.1). Taxonomy (NCBI): domain Eukaryota; kingdom Metazoa; phylum Chordata; class Mammalia; order Rodentia; family Heteromyidae; genus Dipodomys; species Dipodomys merriami. Next base: position 701,112 of record NW_027204226.1, read on the forward strand.
TCAGAATTTAATGTGTACCACATATTAAATTTTACATTTGTTTTTTGTCGCTCATGGGGCTTGAACTCTGGACTTGGGCGCTGTCCTTCAATTCTTCAGCTCAAGGTGAGTGCTCTTCCGCTTGAGCCACAGTGCCACTTCTGGTTTTCGCTTTGAACTGTGATCCTCAGATCTCAGCCTCCTGAGTAGCTAGGATTATAAGCATGAGGCATCAGCACCTGGCTTTTTATTTTACTATTGTCTCATATCCCTGTACTTTAAAAAGTGGCTAATATTATAATGTTCAACAGGACTTTTATTGGCTATGAGTAGTCTTTAAAGATTCCAACTAAGATTACAATTTATGGCTCATCTCTTTATTTGTATATGGTTTATATCATTATTTGTTCGTTGCTAACATATAAAGTAATGAAGCCCTAAAGTTTTAACCGAAACTGTGTAGTTAACAAAGTCTTAACTCTTCATTCTGCTTCTTTACACAGACCTTCCAACTTCTCAGTAAAGTTTCTACAAACTCTGAAATGAACTTACTTATTGTATATTTCTGCTACCATATGTCTTAATAACTTTATGGAAAAGTTTTATGACCTTCCAAACAGTTACCGGTGTGACCAACCAGCACAAGGCTTTCAGAGTAATTTTAAAAGTAGAAGAAAATTTACTTCATCGGTGCCTGTTTTATCATCTCTTACTTATAAAGCATTATGGAGTGATTATATGTAAATTTATTTTGTTTTTGGATTCTTAAAAGACAGTAAGTGATGATGCTTAAAGTTTTAGTCCTTTTAAAAAGGAAACTGGAACTGTGGGACAGAAGAAATTTGGCTCTCTTTGGACCTCACATTATAAGCTCAGCTCTGTGCATGATAACCCAATGTCACCAACACAGCCTGCGTTGAAGACAAACTGTGACAGAAAACAATTACCATGGGCAATAATTGCTATGCTATTATTTCTTGGACAATATGAATATTGAATTGAGAGTGTAAGAGAACGGAGAGATTTTACCTACCTTTTTGTATTGGCGAAAGAGTTTTGGAAACTTTGACTCATTTCCTTCTTCACTATGTGTTTGGGCCATGAACTTAGTGCCTTTAGTTACAATTTTTCCCAACAGTAAAATGATAATTACATTACCATTATAGCAAATTTTATCTTAAGAATTAAGATACATAACACTTGTGAAATACTTATCATAAACTTCTATGAATGAGCTTTGAGTTTAGACAGCAGTTTTTTTAAATACTAAATAGAATGTGATATGTGTTACAGAAACCATTACATGTAGTGAGCAACCAGAAATAATGTTATCTATTGATTATGCTCTGCTTCCAAGGAAGCGAGCTGGGTAAGTTCTCATGCTGTAAAACAAACAGGTTATCTTATGTTTTGATAGTGTAAAAATATCAGGGACAGAATAATGAATGAATGTTGTAGACTTAGGTGAAGTCCATATGAAAATGCACAAAACTGATAAAGTGAAAATGTATCTGAGCAGTATATTGTGTTTTACATCATTTAAGTTACATTGCAAAGATAAGAAATGCCTCGAAGCATGAATTCTCTTTTTGACACCCTATCATAGGTCCTTAGAAGGATGAACAAACTCTTCCCTTACTCTTGTAGCGGCATGATCAGACGAGAGGAACCGTATTTTTTGTTTGCATCCATTTATTCTTCATTTAGAAATTTGAAGTACATAAGACTGAAAGAAACCAAGGAAAATTAGACATGCAGGCTTTAGAAAGAGCAATCAACGTAAAATAAATAAAATACATTTAGTCTTGTAAAAGGTCTAACTAAATTGAGTTATATAGTCTCAAGCATAGACAGAAAATGATTTAAACAATATGTTATTGAAAATTGAAAATTATTAGATTTGCTTAATTTTTTCCTTTCTACTACATTGAATTAATTATTGATTTTCAATAGAAATATTAAAGAGGAGACTAACAATAACCTTGATTAAAAATGGACAAAAGTTCTGAATAGACACGCTTTCCAAAAAGCCCTGAAAATCGCCAGTGGGTTTACAAAGTTGTGTTTAATACCACTTCTATGCTGGCTTAATGCGTTGTGAACAGAAGTCTTTAGAGAAATGCAATTCAAAATTATAATGATACTACTTTACAACTATTATAACTCATCAAAAAATCAAAGGAAACAGATGTGGTGATAAAGGCTTGTAATTCCAAGCATTTAAGAGGTTGGAGTAAGAGTATTTGAGACTAAGGCCAGTCTGGGGTACTGCACATAGTAAAAACCTGTCCTTTAAAAAAACTCAAGGTGATAATGTTGGTGAGAGTATGGAGAAAAGGAAATTTTCTACACCCTTGGTCAAAATGCCGGTTAGTATTCTCATTGTAGAAAGTAGTACACAGTTTTCTAAAGAAATGCAAAGTTGAAAAGTCATCTGACCCACCAATCATGTGATTATTTCTCTCTGGGTAACTCAGAAATATATTTGTAGTTCATTGTTATTCACATTATTCATAACAATGGCCAAGAAATAGCTTGAAGTTTAGTGTTCAACTACAGACTAACAAAGCAACTGTGGTACATGCACAAATGTGTTTTTCTGTTTCATCCTTAAAATAGCAAGAAACTTCTCCCATTAGCCACAACTTACAATGATCAGAAAGATGTATTCTAAATGAAGAAAAATGTTGTCTTTTGATCTTTGTAATACCACACACACACACACACACACACACACACACCAACCTCAAACTTTAAGAGAATTTGTTTTAAAAGTAAAGCAAACTGGAATTACTAGGCAATTTAAGTCACAATGTAGTAAATAGTAGATATGCAGGATGGCCAAGAATAGAGTTGTAATGTACAACATGATGTTAAAGGGGACAAGTCTGTCCTTACATAAGAATGAAGTTAAATTAGTAGGAGATGTTCTTCCTAGTAGGAGTAGCTCTTTTAGTTGTTCTTCCTTCCGTAATGGATGAAATGAACATAATTCTTTAAATATACCTGCCTGTGTACAGAAATAATAACAAACAATCAACAATAATAATTGCTCAACATAGAACAAAATGTCAAATTAAAATACATGAGATTTTCCTTGATATAACCTAATTATTACAAATAAGGGAAACCATGGGACCTATGTTTCTTTAAGTCTGGCTTGCTTCAATTGATATGATTTTTTCCAAGATCTTCCATTTCATTACAAATGAGATGGTGTCATTCTTTCTGATATGTGTGTGTGTGACATTTTCTTGATCCATTCACCTACTAGGGGCAACTGGGTTGATTCCATATCTTAGCTATGGGAAATATACTGTGATAAACATAATTGTGCTGGTTGCTTTAGTGTGGCCTTGTTTGTGGTCACTAGGGCAAATGTCCAGAAGTGGGATTACTGGGCAATAGGAAAACATTATTGTGTACATCAAGGATAATCTTGGTAGATGAGCAGAATAGCTCAATAGCTGTGTACATATGACCGTGTAAGGTGATTCCAAGTGAAATGAACTCCAAGACATATATTTTGTTGTTGTTGTTTTTAATGTACTACGTGGTTTCTTTTTATCTTTTGTGTTTTCCCCACCTATGGTTTTCCCCCTGTAGTCACTGTACTTGATTTTTATACCCTGATTACTGTAAATATGTTGATCTGAACTATGGAAGGGAAAGGAAAAAGACAAAATGGTGAGACAAAGGACACTCACAACCAATATGTTGGAAATAATCTTGGGGTGCTGGGAAGGAAGAGGGAGAAAATAGGGGAAGGAGTAACAAGTTAGAAAAGAAATGAATTCACTACCTTACTTATGTAACTATAACCCTTCTGTACATTACCTTGACAATAAAATTTAAATAAAAGGTAAAATAAAATACATGAGAGCAGCAATACAGGATATGGGAATATGGGAATGGGGAAAATAGTGTACTATACGAGAAAACTAGAACAGCTGTGGAAAGCAGTAATTTTACTTTAACATAGGTAGTAGAAACTAGCATACAGATTTTCTGCCTCCTGTCAGTCACTAAAAAGGGGAAAACAAATTGCACAATCAGTAAACCAATAGAGATAAAATAGAAAATTAAACAATTATGGTGAAGAAATAATTTGGACCAAAAATAACAAATTACACAATTAGGAAACAAATAACAAGCTGGTAAGTTTAAAAAATATTACCCATAATTCTATTAAATGTTTTTTACATCACAATTAGTTAGAATTATAATTCAAATCACAGCTTAATAGAATATCATTTAAATAATAGGTCCTTATTACTGATTTCTTAATACTGAATGTTTAATATAAAATTTTAATTTTAGTAGCAATTGAAAAGAGAAAGTGAAACTAATTTTAATAATGTATTTCATTAATTGTAAAATTAAGAATCATTAGAACTTAAACAAATACTATATCATTATTTCAATAGTTAATCATCATTTCATTTCTATGAATTAATGCAATAATTCAAAGTGTATTATGCACTTAACACTAATCTTAACATCAAAGAATAAATGATTGCTCACGACTCTTGGTGCTAGGTGGAAGGGCTCAGCACTGTGGTAAAATTCACACTACACATCCTCCTGGCAGTACACGAGGGTATAACTCCTCTCGTCTAGCTTAAATTGTGGAAATTTGATTACTACATGCATGTTAAATTCCTGTCTAGGTGACGTCCATATAATTATATACAATTATATATAGGAGGAGTATTTCAGATGATAATTAAAAGTCATATTAATTAATTAAAATTTTATAATTTTGTGCCAAATAAATTTTTATGGAAAGGCTGAATTCTTGAGTAGATTATGGTGTATGTGTGCCCGATTATACATATTGAGGTTTATTTTCTCTTTCTGACATTGTTTCTATGGTTTGATTAAATTTTCCATAAAAGGTTAAGTGTATTATATCGGATATATGAAAGTAAACTGAATGTTTATTTCATTAATCCTTTAGCACTTGTCTAATCCCAAATACATATTATCCATATGTTTGCAGTAATGAAAATAACAACAGATACAAGCAAGATAAATCTGTCTTATCCCAAGTATAAATTATCCGTGTTTTTGAAGTAATGAAAGTAAGAAAAGATATAAGCAAGACAGATCAAGTCTGTAGACAGGTATTTCCCCCTTTATTTTGATAGTTGGTCCTCTGTTACACTACAGAATATTCGTGGGAAAATGCACTCCAGGCTGACCACAACAGAAGAATATTATAGTTTGATCTATCATAAGAGAAGGAAGGAAGGGGATCATTCCTTCTAAAAGTCAGTTTTCAGGAATGTGATCTGTTTTAGGGTGGTGACTTGGAAATGAACATTTTTCACAGTCGACCTTGAAAAGCCATCTTGATAGACCATTTTTGTAAGTGGTTACAGAGGACTATTCATGGCTTTGCAATGATGACAGATTGCCTCATTTTGAAACAACTAAAGCAGGAATTTAGTCAGGTATTGTTTGTATCTTTAGGGGAAAAACCCATTGACGCTAGGCCAGGGGATTACTGGGGCCCAGAGAAGCTACTACCTTGAATAGTAATGCTAGACCTCTAAAAAACAAAACAAAACAAACAAAAAAAACTCCAGAAAGCACAGCCAGTCAGGGCTACTCTCACATCCTACATGAAGACAAGCAGAAAACAGAAGCTGAGAGTCATTTAGCTGATAACTATTATATTTTTTATGAGTCAGACTGAAATAAAACTCTAAAGAGAGGGTCAGAATGACTAATCAGACAGATTAAAATTGGTCAAAGTTTGGAAAGTAGAATTACTTGTAGAACAAATAAATCATAGAAAGCCCATGCATGTAAGAATAAGACAGCAGACAAAATTCCAGAAATTTTCCAGACATTTTCTTAGAGGACAGGCTAATGAATTATCATGGTAATCTTTGAATTCTTAAATCTTTGGTCACATGTGGGAGAAGACCAATTGCTGAAGACAAAGAAAATGTTATTACTCTGTTAGGAGGTCCAATATCACATTAGGAAATAATGACTTGTAATAAAAAGAGAAAAATAATTATTCCAATTGAGGGTTTCATTTGTTTTGATGTAACAGCTGTTCATTTAGGTACTAGCAGTTACCATACAATTGGTCTAGACTCACAGCTGAGTTGATATTGACTGCAGTATGCACACATGAAAGAAAAGAGAAAATTTACAAATGTGTGATGAAATGAGTTGAGTGTGAAGTGTTCTAATAGTGATATCTGGGCTTTAGACCCAAATGAGGAGGTGGATTTTCTACTTTTATAAAAAAAAAAACAAAACAAAAAACAATTTTTAGCCTGGTGCCAGTGGCTGACAGCTGTAATCCAAGCTACTTAGGAAGGTGAGATCTGAGGACTGCTGTTCAAATCCAGCCTGGGCAGGAAAATCCCTGAGACTCTTATCTCCATTTAACAACCAGAAAACCAGAAGTGCCCCTATGGCTCAAGTGGTAGAACACTCACCTTGAGTTGAAGAGCTCAGGGACAGTGCCTAATCCCAGACTTCAAGCACCTTGACCAACAACAACAAAAACAAAATCCCTCTTTTCTTGGACTGCCTACATTTTTTCCTAACATTCGACAAAGAAGCCATTTTATCACCCATTCATTTAAGTCCTATCCTAGCTACTGCAAATAGAATGATTTGGTATCTTATGTCAAAAGATTCATATTTGTGGAAACAAATACTAGCAGTGGTCACCTTTTTTCCAGTCCTTGAACTCGGGACCTGAGCCCTGAACATGGTTATGCTATAGCTTTAGTGTGAGCCTTTTTATTATTTATTGGATTACTGCCCATGAGGGGAATTACTTGGGCATAAGGGAGATCTATGCTTAGTCTTTTGACGAATCTCCATAATGCATTCCAGAGTGGTTGAACAAGTTTAATTTCCCACCAACAGCATAATAAAGGTCCCTATTGGCTACATCTACACCAGTAATTGCTATTGTTAGTTTTCTTGATAATGGCCATTCTATCTGGGGTGAGGTACAATCTGTCTTGTTTACTTGAAGATTTGTAGGCACCTTCTAGCTACCAGAAATGAATGAATCCATGAAACTTAAATTTCTATGAGTTTGCCTTCCTTTCTCTTAATATAATTTTCCCAAGCCGTTCATTTTCCTCAAGACTGGTGAAAAATAATCCTTTCTGATGGGTGAATTCTACGGAATTCCATTGTGTGTGTGTGTGTGTGTGTGTGTGTGTGTGTGTGTGTGTGTGTGTGTGTGTGAGAAAGATGACTATAGGCCCATGAGTTCATTTCTGAGCCTTCTGTTTCATCTGTAATTTTTCAATTCCATATTGAATTTGGATTGCTTTCTCTACTGAATTGAAGAATATTGTTGAGATTTTCATGGATATTGCTTTGTCAATTGTTTGGGGGCTGTATTACAGTTTTCACAATGTTAATTCTTCCATCTAGGAGCATTGAAAGGCTTTCCATTTCCTTGAATCTCCTCCAATTTCCCTTTTTAGATTTTTAAAGTTTTAACAGCAGAGGTCATTCACATTTTTAGTTTAATTAATTCCTAGTTTTGTTGATGCTATTTTGTTTTGTTTAATATGATTATGATTTTGAAATAATACATATGAGGTTGTTTCTTGGATTTCAGCATGGATCTTCCCATTGTTTGCAACACAGAAAACCTACTGATTCTTGTGGGTTTTATACCCTGCTATATTGCTGAAGATTGGAATCACCTTTACTAACTTGAGAGAGTAAGTTATAGGGTCCTTTAAATACAGGATCATTTCATCTACAAAAAGGGATAGATTTACTTCTTCCCTATGTGGGTCCCCTTTATGTTTTTCTCTTGTCTATTGCTCTTGCTAGAAAGTCCACTACTATATTGAAGAGTAGTAGAGAGTATGACATCCTTGGCTCATTCCTAATTTTAATGATTTCATGCTTCCACCGTTAGGTACATGCTAAATATCTCTTTGTCATATACACACTCTTTATTATATTGAGGAAAGTTCCATGCATTCCTAGCTTCTCAGAACTTTTAATACATAAAGGGGTATTGGAACTTGCTAAAAGCTATTTCTTCATCTATATCGACAATCATGTGTTTCTTGTCCCTGCTTCTGCTGATGGTTTGTATTATTTTTATTGACAAGTAAATTGAATCTAATTGTATACTAGGATCAATCCTGTTTCATCATAGCATATTTTTTTGTTAGTTGTTGAAATTGGTTGGTAAGAATTTTACTTAGAAATTCTGCATCAATGCTTATCAAAGAGTTGGGGTTATAGAACTCTTTCATGAGTCACTATATGATTTGGGGAATAGATTTTTTTGCATTTTTTACATTATGCAAATATCATATAGAGCAGTTACAATTACATCGGCAAGATAATGAGTACATTTCTTATCAAGCATTGTTGCTTCCTCCTTTGTTTCCCCTTCCTACCCTTTGCGTAATAGTTTAATTCTAGCTTCAAAGAATGTGTTTGATAATTCCCTTTCCCTTTCTATTCCATTGAAGAGTTTGATCTGAGTATTGTAAGTTCTTTGCAGGCCTTAATTTCAGGGTAAATCCATTGAGTCCTATATTTTTCTGGTATGGGAATTGTTTATTGACATTTCATTTTCATTACTTCTTATGCATCACTTCTTTGTTCAGTTCGAGTATAGGAAATCATCAATTTCTCCAGGATACTCCAAGTGATTCGCATAAGGTTTTCAAAGTGCTCCCTTTGAACATTCTAAGTTGTCCTTATTTCTATTGTGATGTCTCATTTTTTTGTCTCCAATTTTATATATTTGGGTGAGTTCTTTTATTGTTTTTTTTTATTATGAAGTTGATTTACAGAGGTGGGTTACAGTTACATAAGTAATGACTACATTTCTTTTAGAACTGTGTTACACCTTTCTCATTTTCTCCTGCTTTCTCCAATCTTGACATCCCACTCCCCCAAATTTGTAAAATTCATTTCTAACATAGTGTCTACTGTATATTACTGTTGCTTTGGTTAATCTTTGCCACACCATTTCTGTGATTTCTCTTCCCTTCCCCAAATCAGATTAATTTATGTGTAAGACAAAAGGTACAGAAATCAAAAATGGTGACGACAGGGAATAAACCAAAGGGGAGAAAGTAAATAAAAATAACTAAAAACAGCTCACTATAAATCATCTTGTAACCATTTCTTGGAGTTCATTTCGATAAGCATCATTTTATATGGTGATATGCATATAGCTATTGAGCTATTGTGATCTTTTCTAAGAATATCCTAGACATATTCTAGTTTTTCCAAATGAGTGAAAACATGTAGCCTATGATTCCTTGGGTCTGGCTTGTTTGACTTATTGTGTTTACAAAGTCTTTCCATTTCCTTACAAATGGGTCAATGTCATTATTTGTGACAGAAGCATAGAATTTTGTTGAGAATATACATGACATTTTCTTGATCCATTCATCTACTGAGGGGCATTGGGGTTGGTTCCATATCTTCCCTATTGTAAATAATGCTACAATGGACATAGTGGTGATGGTAGTTTTAGTTGGCTTATTTGTGGTCATTTGGGTAAATGCCCAGAGTAGAATTGCTGGGTCATAGAGGAGCACTTTGGAGGAATGTCTATACTTCTTTACAGAGTAATTGAATAAGTTTACATTTCCCCCAATAGTGTAGTAATGTTCATTTTTGGCCACATCCCCACCAGCCCAACATCTGTTTTAATTAATTTTCTTCATAATGGTCATTCTAACTGGGATGAGGTGGAATCTCAATGTTGCTTTGATTTGTCTATTGGCCATTCATTTTTCTTCTTCAGTGAGGTCTCTCTTCAAATCTATAACAAACTTACTATTAGGGTTGTTGTTTCTTTGAGGATATTTTTTTGTGGTGTTAATTTTTGGTCCTCTACGTATATTTGAGATTAGATGCCATTGCCTGTTGCATAGCAAATAAAGATCTTCTCCCAATCTGTGGGCTTTCTAATTATCTTTCTATCTATATAATTTCTCTACTTAGTCTGATTTGGTAAGAGTTTGTCAAGTCTGTTTATTCAAGGAACCAACTCTTTTGTTGATTATATGTTTTTTAGTATTTAGTTATTTCCAATTTATTATTTTTATTTCTTTCTGTACACTGCTTTGAGCTTGTCCTCTTTTCAAGAAGCTTGAGGTACATAATTAAAATATTGGTTTGAGATTTCCCTAATTGCTTGATGTAGGCACTCAGAGCTATAAATTTTTCTCTAAATACTGCATTTACCATGTCCCAGAGGTGCTGGTATTTTGTGTGTTCATTTTTGTTAAATTCCAGAAACTTTCAGATTTCCATTCTAATCTCTTCAGTGTCCCACTGGTCATTCATCAACGTATTGTTCAGTCTTCATGGGTTTGAGAATTATTTTTTGCTTTAGTTTTTTGATTCTAAATTTATTCTGTTGTGGTCGGACAGGATATGGGATGTCAATTTATTTTTCTTTCAATTTGGACAGAATTTCTGTGTGACATAGGATATATTCTATTTTGAAGAGTCTTCCATGAGTTGCTGTGAAGAATGTATATTCTGACACTGAATGTATATTCTTTAGCTGTCTGTTAGGAATTGGTGGTCAATGTAGTTATTTAGATCTACAGTTTCTTGGTTGAGGTTTTCCTGGATGTGATCCATGGATCACAATGAAGTTTTGAGATGTGAGTTTATGTTAAGTAGTATTTGGTTGATGAAGTGGGGTGCTCCAGGAGTCGGGGCATTGATATTTAGACTTGTTATATCCTCCTAATGGAGAATTGCCTTTACTAATATGTAATATCTCTTCCTACTAATTATAATTTGAATTCTATTTTATCTTATGGTAGTGATTCTACTGTGGCATGTTTATGATGTACATCTGTGTGAAAATTTTCCTTCCAGACCTTCAGTTGGAGTATGTGTTTGTTTTGGTCAATGAAATGTGTCTATTGTAGATACCAGATAGATGCCTCTTCTTTCATTCTATCTAATCTGTCTTTTAATTGGAAAGTTAGTCCATTGATATTGAGAGTTAAGATTATGAAATATCTGATGAGTTCTGCTATGTTATACATGGTTGGGAGCTGAAAGTACAGCTCAAATGTCATCTTGACCCCTGTGTTCAAATGAAGGCATGTACAAGGAACTGACATACTTGCAAAACACCAGATCCCTGGGATTGCTTTGCTATGTCTGCAGAGTTTGTTTTACTTTCAACCAGTTGACATTATCTTGTTTTTTACTGCACTCTGTTTTACAGAAATTTTCCTGGTTTCTCCGGACTATAGTAACCTTATGCTGCTTCTTGACTTCTAACAGTATATATTAGGGAAAGTTAAAAATAAACGGTGCTGCAGTCTTGAGCTGCAGACCACCCAACCCCATCCTTTGTCTTGTGTCTTTTTTTCCCATCCTCGCCCCCTAAATCAGGAATCCCTTTGATTGCCGGCAGGCTCCATCAATACACCTGCTTGTAGGATCTGTGCCTCATCTTCTTATAATATATTTACCTTGTTCTCAAGTAGGGAATATTTTTTCATTTTATTTTATTTGTGAACATACAGTACAGAGGGGTTACAATTACATGGGCAGGATAATGCGTACATTTCTTACCAAGCATTGCAGCCTCCTCCTTTTGTTTACCCTTCACGTCCCTTCCCAGCCTCCCCCCTCCCCCCCAATCCCAATCTTTCTCCTTCCCCCCTTCCCCCCCCTGCACCGACGTTGTAAAGCTCGTTTTGGACATGACAACTTGTACTTCTCATTGTTGCAACAGGTCCACCTGTATCCTTAAACAACTCATTTTTCCCCATATCCTCCTCAAGTTATATTGACATCAAATATAGTGAAAGCAGGGGTTATAATGTGGGGGAGGGACATACAAAGCAACAAAGAGATAATCTTATAAATGCTTTAGAAACACATGCATGAAAGAAAAAAAAAACATTAAAATACATATCTAAGGGTTCATTTTCCTGACATCACATTATCTAACCTTTTCCGCTTGACTCATGCATATACTAGATACTGCAAATAAGGGAAACCATGGGACCTATGTTTCTTTGGGCCTGGCTGACTTCACTTAATATAATTTTTCCAAGTTTTTCCATTTCCTAACAAATGGGGCAATGCCATTATTTCTTATGGAGGTATAGAATTCCATTGTGTATACATACCACATTTTCTTAATCCATTCATCTACTGAGGGGCATCTGGGTTGGTTCCATATCTTAGCTATGGTAAATAATGCTGCAATAAACATTGTTGTGCTGGTAGCTTTAGTGTGGTCTTGTTTGTAAACATTTGGGTAAATGCCCAAAAGTTGGATTGCTGGGTCATAGGGGAGTTCCATGTGAAGTCTTTTGAGAAAACTCCATCCTGCTTTCCAAAGTGGTTGAACAAGTTTACATTCCCACCAACAATGAAGTAAGGTTCCTTTCTGTCCACATCCCCTCCAGCATCTGTTGTTGTTAGAGTTCTTGATTTTTGCCGTTCTAATTTGGGTGAGGTGATATCACAAGGTTGTTTTGATTTGCATTTCTTTTATGGCTAGGGATGTTGAACATTTCTTCATGTGTCTATAGGCCATACTTCTTTCTTCTTCAGAGAAGTTTCTTTTTAAGTCTTTTGCCCACTTATTTATTGGGCAGTTGTTTCTTTGAGGATTTGTTGTTGGGGGGTTTAATTTTTTGAGTTCCAAGTATATTTTAGATATGAGACCCTTGTCCGTTGTATGGCTAGTAAAGATATTCTCCCAATCCGTGGGCTTTCTATTGATCTTTCTAGCAATGTCCTTTGCCATGCAGAAGCTCTGCAAATTTATGCAATCCCATTTGTCCAACCTTTCTTTGATTTGTTGTGTTTCCGGGTCTCTATTCAAAAAATTTCGGCCTGAGCCAAGGAGACCTAGGGTTTCTCCTATTCCATCCTGTAATGTTTTCAGAGTGTCTGCTTTGAGTTCAAGGTCTTTGATCCATTTGGAGTTGATTCTGGTGCAGGGTGATATATAAGGGTCTAGCTTTAGTTTTCTACATGTGGTTAACCAATTTTGCCAGCACCATTTACTGAAGAGGCTGTCTTTGTTCCATTCTATTGTTTTAGCTCCCTTATCGAAGATTAGATGGCTATAGGTGTGTAGGTTCATTTCAATTGTATTCCATTGATCCTGAGGTCTGTTCTTATGCAAATACCAAGCTGTTTTGATTACTATGGCTTTATACTAGAGTTTGAAATTTGGTATTGATATTCCTCCAGCAGTGTTCTTTCCATTGAGGAGCGTTTTTGATATTCGGGGTCTTTTATTATTCCATATGAATTTTTGGATTGCCTCTTCTATTTCCTTGAAGAATGAGGTTGGAAATTTGATAGGTATTGCGTTGAATTTGTAGATAGCCTTGGGAAGTATTGCCATTTTCACGATGTTAATCTTTCCAATCCAGAAGCAAGGGAGGCTTTGCCATTTTTTAAAATTCTGTGTTGATTTCCTTTTTCAAGATTTTAAAGTTTTCATCATAGAGGTCTTTCACTTCTTTAGTTAAGTTAATTAATAGGTATTTTATTTTTTGTGGGTCTATTACAAATGGAGTTGCTTTCCTAATTTCAGCCACACTTTTCTCATTGTTGGCATATAGAAAAGCCATTGATTTTGGTGTGTTAATTTTATAACCTGCTACTTTGCCAAAGTTTTGAATCAGCTTGAGTAATTTGGCAGTGGAGTCTATGGGATTCTTTAAGTACAAGATCATGTCATCTGCAAAGAGGGAGAGTTTTATTTTTTCTTTCCCTATTTGGATCCCCTTTATGTCTGCATCTTGTCTTATTGCTGTAGCTAGGCATTCTAATACTAGATTGAAGAGAAGTGGAGAGAGTGGGCATCCGTGTCTTCTTCCTGAGTTAAGAGGAAACGGCTTTAGTTTTTCACCATTGAGTATAATGCTGGCTGTAGGTTTGTCATAGACAGCCTTTATTGTATTGAAGAATGTTCCATGGATTCCTAATTTTTCCAAAACCTTCATCATGAAGGGGTGTTGGATCTTGTCGAATGCTTTTTCTGCATCTATTGAGATAACCATGTGGTTCTTATTCTTGCTCCTGTTGATGTGATGAATAATATTAATTGATTTGCGTATATTGAACCAGCTTTGCATCCCTGAAATGAATCCTGTTTGATCGTGGTGTATGATTTTTTGGATGAATTTTTGAAGTCGATTGGCCAAAATTTTGTTGAGAAGTTTTGCATCAATGTTCATCAAAGAAATGGGTCTATAGTTCTCTTTCTTTGATGAGTCCCTGCCTGATTTTGGGATGAAGGTTATGATGCCTTCATAGAATGTGTTGGGTAGTGAGTTTCTCTTTCAATTTCATTGAAGAGTTGGAGGAGTATTGGTGTGAGCTCTGCTTTGAAGGCCATGTAAAATTCCGCTGTAAAACCATCTGGTCCTGGACTTTTCCTAGCTGGGAGGTCTCTTATTGCTGTTTCTATTTCAGTGCTTGATATGGGCCTGTTAAGATAGTTTAACTCGTCTTGGTTTAGTTTTGGCATGTCAATATTTGCTAGGAAGAGGTCCATTTCTTTCAAGTTCTCAAACTTATTAGCGTAAAGTTTTGAGAAGTATTCCCTTATAATGTTCTGAATCTTGGTTGTTTCTGTGGTGATGTTTCCATTCTCATCTCTGAGTTTATTAATTTGGGTGTGTTCTCTTCTTTTTTTGATAAGATTTGCTAAGGGTCTGTCAATTTTGTTAAGTTTTTGGAAGAACCAATTCTTTGTTTTGTTGTTTCTTTCTATAGTTTTTTTGGATTCTAATTCATTTAATTCTGATTTAATTTTGATTATTTCTTTCCGTCTACTGGATTGGGGTTCATCTTGCTGATCTTTTTCAAGGAGGTTTAGATGTGTCATTAAATTGCTAGTTTCAGATCTCTCCAATTTGTTGATGTAGGTGCTCAGAGCTATAAACTTGCCTCTGAGTACGGCCTTTGCTGTGTCCCAGAGGAGCTGGTAAGATGTGTGTTCATTTTTGTTGAATAGCATGAACATTTGAATTTCCTTTCTAATCTCTTCCATGACCCACTCTTGGTTCAGCAGTGTGTTGTTTAGCCTCCATGGATACCGGACTTTCTTTGGTGGCTTTTGTTGTTGAGTTATAATTTTATTCCCTTGTGGTCAGAGAGAATGCAAGGTATAACTTCAATGTTTCTGAATTTAGACAAGTTTGCTTTGTGGCCTAAAATGTGGTCTATTTTACAAAACGTTCCTTGTGCTGCTGAGAAAAACGTGTATTCTGATGCTGCTGGGTGAAATGTTCGGTAAATGTCTGTTAAGTCTAGTTGATCTAGGCAGCTGTTTAGATCTGCGGTTTCTCTGTTGAGTTTTTGCCGAGTTGATCTATCTATTGGGGAGAGTGGTGTGTTAAAATCCCCAACAATTAATGTCTTTGGATTTATATGGGATTCGAAGGACATTAGTGTTTCTTTGATAAATTTTGGTGCTCCATTGTTTGGCGAATAGATATTTAGAATTGTAATATCCTCCTGAAGGAGAGATCCTTTAATTAGTATGTAGCGACCTTCTTTATCTCTTCTCACGAATTTTAATTTGAAGTCTATTTTATCCGATATTAGGATTGCAACTCCCGCCTGTTTATGGGGCCGTTTGCTTCGTAGCTTTTGTTCCAGCCTTTAACTTTGAAAATGTGTTTGTTTTTACGGGCAAGATGTGACTCCTGCAGGCAGCAGATAGAAGGGTCTTGTTTTTTAATCCAACTAGACACTCTATGTCGCTTAATTGGAGAGTTCAGTCCGGTAACGTTAAGAGATAGTACTGAGAGGTATTTGGGAGTTCCTGCCATGTTATCCACCTTCTTGGGGGCTGCGAAAACTGGGTTCTTCCTAAGGTTCTTGGATTCTCAGTTTGTGTGCAGTTTCTTGGCCTTTGTTGCAGTCTTGTTGGTTTTCTATGTGTAGGACATCTTTAAGAATATTTTGTAGGGCTGGTTTGGTGGAGATGTATTGTTTCAATTTTTCTTTGCTATGGAAGGTTTTTATTTGGCCTTCAGTTATGAAGGAGAGTTTAGCTGGGTACAGTATTCTTGGTCGATAGTTGTTTGTTTTTAGGGCATGGCATACATCATTCCAGGCTCTTCTTGCTTTGATTGTCTCTGCTGAGGAATCTGAGGTTATTCTAATAGGTTTCCCTTTATAGGTGATTACACTTTTCTCCTTGACAGTTTTAAGGATCTTTTCCTTGGTCTGAGTTGATCCTGTTTGGATTATAATGTGACGGTGGGATGTTCTATTCTGGTCTGGTCTATTTGGGGTTCTAAAAGCTTCTTGTTTCTGAATAGGCCTATCTTTTTGTATGTTTGGGAAGTTCTCTGCTAGGATCCTGTTAAACAAATTTCCTAGACCGTTAACTTCTGTTTCTAGGTGCTCCTCTACACCCATTATCCTTAGATTAGGCCTTCTGATGGTGTCTTCCAGGTGTTGGATTGATCTATCATATTTCTTGGACTTGTCTTGGATGGTTGTATCTTCTTTCTCTATAATATCTAGGCTGTCTTCAATCCCTGAGATTCGATCTTCTGCATGGTCTAACCTGCTGTCAAGACTCTCTACTTTGTTTTTTTATCTCTTTTCCTTCTAGTTGGTCAGCTTTGATGGCTTCAAGTTCTTTGTTGAAGCTCTGTTTTAGGTCTTGTATGAATTTCTTTACTTCCTTAATTTGGTGTTCAGTGTTTGTTCTCAATTCACTTAGTTGATTGGTTATGGTTTCTTTGGACTCCCATTCCTTCTGTTGGGTTCCATTCAGCATTCCCTTTGTGGTCTCCCTAACATCCTTCAGCTCTTTGTTAATGGATTCCATGAATGCCTTTAGTGATCTTTGTGTATTCTCTACCTGGTCTCTCAATTCCTGTATTACTCTTTGATTAGCTTCTTCCCGTTCGTGGGATTCCTGGAGTTCTCTTTGAGTGTTCTCAGCCTGCTCACGCCATTCCTCCCTTTCTCTTTGAGTATCCTCAAGTTGTTCACGCAAATCCTGTATCAGTTTTTGAGTAACTTCCTCACTCATGTGATATTCCTTTATAAGCTTTTGGGATGCCTCCTCTCTCTCCCTTTCACGCTCATACAGAGTCCTTTGTAAGTTGTCAAACTTCTCATTTATCATGTTTGCCAGCAGTGTTTGTAGAGCTATTTGGGAACTCTCCTCTGTGTTATTCATTATCTGTTCTGACCCCTGATTATCAAGATTGGGACTTGAGATATGCGGATTTGCCATTTTTCTAGTGTTTTTTCGGCTTACTCTGCCCATTTGAGATGAAAATAGCACCAGTTTTGTGCTAGAACACTATCTTAAGGCAACCATCAATCAGATTTTCCATTTGTACAGTCAATAGTCTACAGATACAATCTAGTTCAAGAGATACATCTATTCAACATCAAACAACTATATGTTAATGGGCTTTGAACCGCAGAGAAGAATTTGGAAAACCAGAAATTATTAGGGTTAGGGAGAGATGTGGGTAAAAAATAGGAATAGATTGGTGTGGGGAGGCACAGGGAGAGTTAACCATTTCCTAATCCCAATGCAGGAAATAGTTTGGGTAGGATGCATGTAGAGAGAGAGAGAAAAATAAGAATGGGAAAGGGAAATGAAAAGAGACCAGAAATAAATAGAAACGTAAAAATTAATATTATTATGGAGATTAAAAGACCATCTATTTAGAGAAGAATGTGAGTTTATTAATAGAAGGGTAGGGACATAGAGGAAAAGTGAAAAACTTAAAAAAAATGCTTAAAATATTATATAGGTATAAAGAGGTAGTACTGCTATTAAGGAATTTAAGTCTCAGAGGTTTTGAATTGAGTAATAAATTTGTGGATTATGTGTGTACACAATGGGGGATAGGGTCTACTAGTTAACTACAGGTTTATCTGAGGATGTGCAGGACAAGAGTTAAGTCACATACAGAAGATCAAAAGAGAAGAAAAGGTGAAAAGGATTAGAAAGGGAGAAAAAAGATCAGAAGTTCAGTAGAGCTAGACAAAATAACAAAAAGATAGTTAAGAAAGAAAGAAAAAGCGAAAGAAGACAAGAAAAGACAGGAAAACGCACATTCATGTGTTCCTAAAATAAAAATTATAAGAGGAAAAATAAGTTACTCGAAAAAATCAGGAATCCCTTTGATTGCCGGCAGGCTCCATCAATACACCTGCTTTTAGGATCTGTGCCTCATCTTCTTATAATATATTTACCTTGTTCTCTGGTAGGGAATATTTTATATAACCAGTTCTTGTTCTTCTTGATCTTCTCTATGTAGGATACATTTCATGAACTACTATCCTGCTGATTTGGTCAAGATACATTGTTTCAGGTTTTCTTTGTCATGAAATATTTTTATATATCCTTTAAAGGTAAAGGAGAGTTTGGCTTGGGACCATATTCACGGTTGGCAGTTATTTGCCTTTAATATTTGTCATAAAATACCAGCCTTTCCTTTTTACCATATCATCTAAGAAATCGGTGTTTATTCTGACTGTATATACAGTCAGCTTTAAGAATACTTTCATTGATCTCTAATGATCCTCTAATAGATTATGAAGTGGTGGTGGGTTGTTCTGTTATGATATTCTCTGGTGTTCTAAAGGTTTCTCTTCTCTGAATGAGCCTATCTTTTTGGATGTTTGGAATGATCTTTCCTGGAATTCTGTCATATGTTTCCCATCCATTTGGTACCTTGCTCTTCCCCTTCTTGATAACTATGTTCTGAAAATTTGATCTTCTAACTGATGCTTGAAGTTCCCGCAAGATGGTTTCTTATTTCTTGGATTGGTTCTATTTGATTATCTCCTCATTCCTTTCATCCCTGAGATTTTCTTCTATATCATCTATTTGCTCTTCAGACGTTCTGCTTTGTTTTTGATTTCTCTGTCTTCAAATTGGTCATTTTAGGGCCTTTATCCTTTATTAAAGCTTTGTTTTAGGTTTTGTTTGGACTATCTTTAAATCTTATCTTTGGGTGGCAGGTTTATTTTATCTGCACCTTCAATCATATCTTTTAACTAGACATCTATTTTTTTTCTTCGACTCCCTGGTCTTCTTAGAATTCATCTTTTTGTTTGTAGTCCCCATGAATTTTTTTGCTAATATTTGGTTGGACTCATTTTGTTCTCAAATTTCCTGGTAGAAGTTTTTTTATTGCTTCATTAAACTCAGTTTTGATCAGTATTTGTAATGTATTTTGAAATGTATCTTCTAGGTTCTTGATTGTCTGCTCTAATGCCTGGTTATTTTTTGTATGAATTATATTACCTTGACATCACTTTTCTTGTATTTTTCTGATTTGTCTTGTCCTTTTGGAGTATTACTTGGCTTTCATTTGGAGGACCTATGATCTTAATAGGTAACTCTGTTGATTTGCCAGGTGTTGGTTTGATCTTCTCTTGTGATTTGTTTTTCTAGAATTAGGTTTCTTTTTGAAGTTTTTTTTATTGTAAAAATATCGTACAGAGTAGTTACAATTACATGGGCAACGTAATTAGTGCATTCTTATCAAGAATTTTTGCCTGTTCCTTTGTTTACCCTTCCCATCTCTTCCCATCCCCCACCTGCACCAAAGTTGTAAAATTCATTTTTGACATAACATCTTGTACGTCTCATTGCTGCAATGGATCCACCTGTATCGCTATATAAAGAATAGTTTCTTCCCTTTCCCTCCACAAATGATACCAATATCAAATACAATGAAAAAAGGGGTTATGCCGTGGGGGGGGGGAACATACAAAGCAACATAGAATTACCTTATAAATGTGTTAGACACAATACTAAGAAAGAAAGAAAATTGAGTCTTTAACATAAAGTTCATTTACCCTAACATCAACTTATCTGACCTTTTCTGTTTGTTTCAGACATATACTAGTTATTGCAAATAAGGGAAACCATGGGACCTATGTTTCTTTGTGCCTGAATTACATAGTTTTTTCCAAGTCTTTCCATTTCCTAAACAAATGGGGCAATTTCATGGAGGCATAGAATTCCGTTGTGTATATATACACATTTTCTTGATCCATTCATCCACTGAGGCGTATCTGGGTAGGCTCCATATCTTAATTATCATAAATAATGCTGGGATTTGTTTTTGCCCTTCCTGTCCACAAATTATACCAATATTAAATACAGTGAAAGTAAGGGTTATACCGTGGGGGAGGGATATACAAAGTAACAAAGTAATCAACTTATAAATATGTTAGAAACAATTGCATGAAAGAAAACGCATTTGAATCTTTTACTTGGGGTTCATTTCACCTAACATCAACTTATCTGACGTTTTCTCCTTGTCTCAAACATGTACTAGTTATTGAATATGCGGGAAACCATGGGACCTATATTTCTTTGGGCCTGGCTTAATTCACTTAATAAAAATTTTCCCAAGTCTTTCCATTTCTGGGTTGGTTCCATATAATAGTTATGGTAAATAATGCTGCAATAAACACACTTGTGCTAACAGCTGGAGTACAGTCTTGTTTGTGACCATCTGATAAATGCCCCAAAGTGGGATTTCTGGGTCATAGGGGAGCTCTATGTGGAGTCTTTATAATAACCCCCATATTACTTTCCAAAGTGTTTGAAAAAGTTTACACTCCTACCAACAATGCAGTAGGGTTCTCTTCTGTCCTCATCCCCTCCAGCATCTATTGTTATCTTGATTATAGCCCTGCTAACTGGAGTGAGGTGGTATCTCAATGTCATTTTGATTTGCATTTCTTTTATGGCTAGGGAGGTTGAGCATTTCTTCATGTGTCTATTGGCCATCCTTCTTTCCTCCTCAGAGAAGTTTCTCTTTAAGTCTTTATCCCACTTATTTATTGCGCAGTTGTTTCTTTGAGACTTTGTTGTTTGGGGATTTAATTTTTTGATATCCAGGTATATTTTAGATATGAGACCTTTGTCCGTTATATGGCTAGGGAAGATGTTCTCCCAATCCGTGGGCTTTCTATTGATCTTTCTAGCAATGTCCTTTGCCATGCCGAAGCTCTGCCTTTTCATGCAATCCCATTTGTCCAACCTTTCTTTGCTTTTTGAGTTTCTGGGTCTCATTTAAGAAAATTTTGGCCTGTGCCAAGGAGAACTAGGATTTCTCCTATTCCATTCTTTAATGATTTCAGAGTGTCTGCTTTAACTCCAAGGTCTTTGATCCATTTGGAGTTGATTTTGGTGCAGGGTGAAATATAAGGATCTACCTTTAGTGTTATACAAGTGTTTAACCAATTTTGCTAGCACCATTTACTGAAGAAGCTGTCTTTCTTCCATTCTATTTTTTTTTAGCTCCCTAATCGAAGATTAGATGGCTATAGTTCTGTGGGTTCATTTCTGGGTTTTCAGTTCAATTCTATTAGTCCTGAAGTTTGTTCTTGTGTCAGTACCAAGCTGTTTCGATTACTATGCCTTGGTAGTAGGGTTTCAAATTCAGTATTGATATTCTTCCAGCACTGTTCTTTCTGTTAAGGATCCTCTTTGCTATTTCGGTTTTTTTATTGTTCCATAAGAATTTTTGGATTTCCTCTTCTATTTCCTTGAAGAATGAGGTCAGAATATTGATAGGTAACGTTTTGAAGTTATAGATAGCTTTGAGATGTATTGCAATTTTCACTATGTGGATCCTTCCAATCCTGGATCATGGAAGATTTTTCAACTTTCTAAATACTATTTTGATTTCCTTTGTCAGGTTTTTAAAGTTTTCATCATAGAGGTCCTTCACTTCTTTGATTAAATTAATTCCCATGTATTTCTTTTTTGAGGGGATATTACAAATGGAGTTGCTTTCCTGATTTCAGCCTCGCTTTTTTCATTGTTGGCATCCAGAAAAGCCATTGATTTTTGACGATTAATTTTGTACCCTTCTATTTTGCTAAAGTTTTGAATCAACTTGAGTAATTTAGGAGTGGAGTCCATGGGATTCTTGAAATACATGATCATGTCATCTGCCTAGAGGGAGTGTTTTACTTCATCTTTCCCTATTTGGATCCATTTTATATTCACATCTTTTCTTGTTGCTGAAGCTAGGCATTCTAATACCCAACTGAAGAGAAGTGGAGAGAGTGGACATCCTTGTCTCGTTCCTGAGTATAATGCTGGATATAGGTTTGTCATATACAGCCATTATTGTATTGAGGAATGTTCCCAGGATTCCCAGTTTTTCCAGAACCTTCATAATAAAGAGGTGTTGGATCTTGTCAAATGCTTTTTCTGCATCTATTGAGATAACTATGTGGTTCTTATCCTTGCTCTTGTTAATGTGATAAATTATATTAATGGATTTGCATATATTGAACCAGCTTTGCATCCCTGAAATAAATCTTCTTTGATTGTGGTGTATTAATTTTTGGATGAATTGTTGAAGTTGATTGGCCAAAATGTTGTTGAGAAGTTTTGCATCAATGCACATCAAAGAAATGGATCTATAGTTCTCTTTTTTGATGAGTTCCTGCCTGGTTTTGGAATGAGGGTTATGATGGCTTTATAAAATTAATTCCCTCGTGAACTTTCTCTTTCAATTTCATTGAAGAGTCGGAGGAATATTGGTGTCAGCTCTGCTTTGAAGACCTTGTAAAATTCTGCTGTAAATCCATGTGATCCTGGGCCTTTTTAGATGGGAGGTCTCTTATTGCTGTTTCTATTTCATCCTTGATATGGGCTTGTTAATATGGTTTAACTAATCTTGGTTTAGTTTCAACATGTCTATATTTGCTAGGAAAAGTTTCACTTCTGCCTAGTTCTCAAACTTATTAGCATAAAGGTTTGAGAAATATTCCTTTATAATGTTCTGAATATTGGTTGTTTCTATGGTGATGTTTCCATTCTCAACTATGAGTTTATTTATTTTGTTTTTTTTTTCTTTTTCTAATAAAAATTCCTAGGCGAATATCAATTTTGTTAATTTTTTCGAAGAACCAACTATTTGTTTGTTGATTCTTTCTATGTTTCTTTTGGATTCTAATTCATGTAATTCTGATTTAGTGTTAATTATTTATGTCCATCTACTGGATTGGGGTTTAACTTGTTGCTTTTTTTCAAGGAGATTCAGATGTCTCATTAAATTGTTCTTTTCAGATCTCTCCAATTTGTTGATGTAGGAACTCAGAGCTATAAACTGGCCTCTGAGTACTGCCTTGCTCTATCCCCGAGGATTTGGTAATTTGTGTGTTCCAAATTTGTTGAATATCATGAACGTTTGAATTTCCCTTCTAATCTTTTCCATGACCCTCTGATGATTCAAGAGTATGTTTTTCCGCCCCCATTTGTACAGGACTTTCTTTTATGGCTTTTGTTGTTGAATTATAATTTTTTCCCTTGTGGTCTGAGAGAATGCAAGGTATAACTTCAATGATTCTGAATTTCGACAAGTGTACTTTGTGACCTGAAATGTTTTCGATTTTGGAAAAAGTTCCGTGATTTGCTGAAAAAAACATGTATTCTAATGCTGCTGGGTATTAAATCTAGTTGATCTATGCATTTGTTTAGATCTGTGGATTATTTTTGAGTTTTTGCCGAGTTGATCTATCTAGTGGGTATAGTGCTCTGTTAAAGTCCCCAACAATTATTGTCTTGGGATCTATGTGAGATTTAATGCTAAGTAGTGTTTCTCGGATAAATTTGGGTGCTTCGTTGATTAGCTAATGGATATTGAGAATTGTAATATACTCCTGAAGGAGAGATCTCTTAATTAGTATGTAGGGGCCTTCTTTATTTCTTCTCACAAATTTTAATTTGGAGTCTATTTTCTCTGATATTAAGATTGCAACTCCGGCCTGTTTATGGGGGCCGTTTGGTTGGTAGATTTTTTTTCAGCCTTTCACTTTCAAAATGTGTTTGCTTTTATGGGCAAGGTGTGACTCCTGAAAGCAACAGATAGAAGGATTCTGTTTTTTAATCCAACTAGACAGTCTATGTCACTTAATTGGTGAGTTAAGTCTGTTATTGTTGATAGATAAGACTGAGAGGTGTTTGTTAGTTCCTGTCAGGTTATCCACCTTCTTGGGCCTGCGACAACTGGGTTCTTCCTATGCTTTTTGAATTCTCAGTTTGGGTGTAGTTTCTTGGCCTTTATTGTGGTCTTTTTGGTTTTCTATATATAGGACATCATTAAGTATCTTTTATAGGGCTGGTTTGGTGGAGATATATTGTTTCAGTTTTTCTTTCCTATGGAAATTTTTATTTGACCTTCGTTCAAGAAAGAGTGTTTAGCAGGGTACAGTGTCCTTGGTTGATAGTTATTTGTCTTTAGGGCATGGCACACATCATTCCAGGCTCTTCTGAATTTAATTTGTCTATGCATAGAAATCTGAGTTGATTCTAATTGGTTTCCCTTTATAGGTGATTGATCTATTCTCCTTGACAGGTTTAAGGATCTTTTCCTAGGTCTACATTGATCCTGTGTGGATTATAATGTCAAGCTGGGATGTCTTATTCTGGTCTGGTCTATTTGGGTTCTAAAAGCTTCTTGTAGCTGAATAGGCCTATCTTTTTGCATGTTTGGGAAGCTCTCTGCTAACATACTGTTAAACAAATTTCCTAAACCATTAACATCTGTCTCTAGGTGCTCCTCTACACCGATTATCATCAGATTAGGCCTTCTAATGGTGTCTTCCAAATATTGAATAGATCTATCATATGTCTTGGATTTGTCTTGGATAGTTGTATGTTCTTTCTCTATACTATCTAGGCTATCTTCAATCTACAAGATTCAATCTTCTGCATGGTCTAACTTACTGTCAAGATTTTCTACTTTGTTTTTTATTTCGTTCCTTCTAATCGGTCGACTTTGATGGCTTCAAATTCTTTGTTGGAACATTGTTTTAGATCTTGTATTAACTTCTTTACTTCCTTAATTTGGTGTTCAGTATTTATTCTCAAATCATTTAGTTGAATTGTTATTGTTTCCTTGGTCACTCATTCTTTCTGTCGGGATCCATTGAGCATTCCCTTTGTGTTCTCCCTGATTTCTTTCAGCTGTCTATGTATTCCATGAATGCCTCTATTGATCTTTCTCTATTCTCATCCCTCTCTCACAATTCTTGTACTACTCTTTGATTAGCTTCCTCACTTCATGCATTTCCTGTTGTTCTCTTTGACTGTTCTCAGCCTGCTCACGCAATTGCTTCATTTCTCTTTTACTGTTCTCTGCCTGCTCATGCAATTCCTGTATTAATTTTGAGTACCTTCCTCATGCTCATGAGATTCCTATATAATCTTTGGTTTGCCTCCTCTTTTTCCTTATCAACCTCACACCGCGTTTTTTGTAGGTTTTCAATCTTTTCATTCACCATGTTTACCAGTAATGTTTGTAGAGCTTTTTGGTAACTCTCCTCTGGATTAATCATTAACTGTTCTGTCACCTGATTATAATGAGTGGATTTGAGATACACGGACTTCCCATTTTTCTTGTGTTTTTCCGGCTTGTTCTGCCCATTTGGTATGAAAGTAACACGAATTTTTTGCTAGAACAATATTTTAAGGCAAGCATCATCCAGACTCCTGTAGTAGCACAGTCAAAATGGCTGCAGATACAATCTATTTCAACAGATACAATCTATTCAACATCAATGGATTAATGGGCTAAGAACAGGAAAGAAGAATTTGTCAAACCAGAAATTATTAGGTTTTAGGAGAAATGGGAAAAATATGATTTGAGGGATGTGGAGAGGTAAAAGGAGAGTGAATTTAAACAAGTCCTTATTTCTGGGACAGAAATGATTAGGACAGAATATTAGGAGAGACATTAAAAAAAAAAAAACAAGAGAAAATGGAAAAAACCTAAATTTAAATTTTAAAAGTGACATTATTAAAAACTATGTAAATTCAAAGAATTGATATTGAGGGAAGAGAGGATTGGTTGAGAGGAAGGGAGGCTAGAAAAGAGACATGAAAAACTAAAAAATAATTCTTAGAATTAGTTACTTGAAAATTATATAAGTATAAAGTGATAATACTGCTCTTAAAGAAGTTAATCCTAAGAGGTTGTGAATTGAGTATTAAATATCTGGATTAAGTATGTACACAATGGGGGATAAGGTCTAATAATTGAAGACGGGTATATATCTGGGGATGAGTGGAACTACAATGGAACTAACACCAGGGAGAAAGAAAAAAATGAAAAGAATAAAAAAAGGACCAAAAAGTCTGAAGTTAACATTTTTTTTAAAAAGCACACACACACATATACACCTAAAATAACAATTATAAGGAAAAAAGGATTAAAAGAAAACAATTCTTTAAAAAAAATAATGAAGGTACAAAAAAGAGTTCTTTGATTTTTTTTTGGGGGGGGGAGGAATGGGTAGATCACGTATTTCACTTGGGACCATAACCAGTCTCTTTGTGGAGACTTTGGTCTGCTTATGGTGTTTGGTTTTCTTGTGGCTTGATTGAATTCTTAATTCTGTTTGTTTGAATAGACAGAAAAATGCTCTATGTTATCCAGTATTTTGTGATCCTCCTCCCAGGTAGTTCAGTGGGAGGGAGATCTACTTTGAGTATCACAAAAGAGGGAGATGTCTCTTTCCTTTGTTTTGTCTGTGATGTGGCTAGTTTCTGGGTAGGGTTGAGGCTTTTCACTAAACAGTATCTTTTCCATGAGGGGCTAGCTTTGTAGACTGCTTTAGGGAGGGGCAACCTCTGGCTCTGTTTACCTTAGTCACAGAGTTACCCTTGCCTGCCCAGTGTGACTTTCTCCTGAGTAGGGTTGTGCCTGGCAGTTCAGGCCAGGTTCCTATGACCTGCTAAATGACTCTTTTGTTTTCTTCCAAGGCCTGAGTTGGAGCTAGCTGCTCATCCAGGCCTTTGTCAGTATCAAAATGGAGATCTCTGGTGGTAGGGGAGGGGTGGCTTTCCCTCCTCTGCTCCCTGAGAAGGAGTGAGGATGTCAGGGTTCTACTCATGCTGGAGTGTTGGTTCATGGGTCGTCTCTGGTCTGCGATCTGCAGGATGAAGATATCTACTCCTTGTCAGTTCTTGCTGGTGTTGGTAGAGTCAGCTTGCCCACTGCATCTGGTTTCTTTGTCCTGGACTCTCACTGTAGGTATGGTGGCTATGCCCACCACCTTGCCACCACATCCACCGCTGTAGCGTCTACTGGCAAATGCTCAGGTCTGTCATTCTGCCTGGATTCTCTCTCTCTGGCCAAACTCTCTGTACTGTGATAGCATACTTGGTGTGCTTCTCTAGACTCGGACTGTACACTGGAATACTAATCTGCTTTCTATGTGAGACCTTCTTTAGTCTCCAGCTTCTCCTCCTCCATCTTCCCCCCTCCCCGGAATTAGGTTTTTGTCTAGAAGATTAAGTGTAGGAGTAGAAACCAGTTGTGGGGAGATGTTGTGATGTTAATATTGTGGTTCCAGTGACAGTTCAGGCAGTCTAGTGGTATGTTGAATTGTCTATGTATTTGGATGTGACTGTCTCTGATATATAAATTATTCCTGCTTTTTTCACATGTGGTCCTTTCATTTCCACACTGCAGCCGTGATTTTGAATATGTTGGACCACATATTCAGAGCAGTCACCTGCCTGGCTAAGCACCTTTTAATAGATTTCTGTTTTCTTGTGAAGACAGTATAAAATCTTTTGAATTGTGTATCTATATATAATTATTCTTGACTTGGTGGGACCCTCTAGAAGAGGAGTATCTGCTAGGACTCTAAATTTCTGTTTCACTAGAGTGAGTGAAGGTAATTGTCAGTTGTTATTGTGCCATTGTTTTTCCTCTTCCTCAGGTTCATTTTTTATATTGTGGACTTTTTCACATAATTTAGGATGTGTGATTATTGTATCAGGTTATTTTTGTTTTTCTTTTTCTGTTACTTGGAAATACTGATTTCAGGCTTATATGAAGAGACAGAAACCACATGAAATGTATGTTACTACATTCAAAGAAAGAGAGCAGTCATTTTAACCTATTTGCTACAAGTAAATTAATATTAAGCAAAGCTAATTAAAATAATTACTTATTTACTCTTCAGAGGATGAGTATAGTACTCTTGGATATCTTGGAGGAAAAGACTAGTCTCATTACAACTGACGCCTTACATTGAAATTATTGGCTAAACATTCTTCTTCAGAAAGGCAAAAGCTCCATTTCTTTCACATTAGTATTATAAAATCATAATAGCTGCATATTGAATTGTTTACCACTACTATTTTGAATTACATTCTTCATCCATTAGATATCTAAGGCTTTGAATGACCAATTCTTTGAAATACCTATATTGCTTATATTGTGATATTAATCTCAGTAATATTAATAAGAATTTATCTCTGAGTCCTGTCTTGAACTACATTCATATGTAATTTATGTAGTACCAAGCAAGAAACCTGATAATTTTACTCTTTTCTATGTTTTAATCAATAAATCCATTCAATATAGAAATATGTTCCCATCTTTTATGTTGCTCAAGTAAACATCAAGTATTTCTAGTACTTTTCCTGAAATAAATAAAAAGTTTGGAACAGGAAGACAAACCCTCCCATTATCACTTTGAAGTAAATCCTTGGGAACTATTTTTTATACAAAGAAAAGGAAAGCCAGGCGTAGGTGGCTCACGCCTGTGATCCTAGCTACTCAATAAGTTGAGATCAAAGCTAGCCTGAGCAGGAGAGTCTGTGAGACTCTTATCTCCAGTAGACCACTAGAAAACTGGAAGTGGCGCTGTGGCTAAATCAGTAGAGTGCTCACGTTGTTCTGAAGAGCTGAGGCATAGCTCCAAAGCCCATAGTTTAAGCCCCACACCCGACAAAAAATAATAAATAAAAACTGCAATGCACATGTTTATAAATGAATAATCTAATGGTTAAGTCAATTAAACACAAGAACTACCATATCAATCTCAATTTACTTAAAGCCACCAAAATATTAGTGTTCATGAATATCACTCATTTTTAGAAAATGACTAGTCAAAACAAAGTTTATATTTGAAATATAAAAAATGAAATTTAAACCCAGATTTGCTGTGAATATCCAATTCACATGAATACATTTATTCAGCAAACAAAGAAACAAAAAATAAGGGTTTGTCATATAGAATGAAAGATGTAGAAGCAGACTCTTTCCTTAAGATGATAACTACATGCAAAAAGTGGGATTTATCCATTTATCTACTGAGGGGCATCTGGGTTGGTTACATATCTTAGCTATGGTATATAATGTTGCAGTAAATATAGTTGTGCTGGTAGCTTTAGTATGGTCTTGGTTGTGATCATTTGGGTAAATGCCCCAAAGTGGGAATGCTAGGTCATAGGGAAACTCTATGTGGAGTCTTTTGAGGAAACTCCATATTGCTTTCCAAAGTGGTTGAACAAGTTTACACTCCCACCAAAAATATAGTAGGGTTTCTTTCTGTCCAAATCCCCTGCAGCATCTATTGTTATTAGAATTCTTTATTATAGCCATTCTAAATAGGGTGAGGTGGATTGTCAATGTTGTTTTGATTTACATTTCATTTATGGTTAGGGAAGTTGAGCATTTCTTCATGTGTCTATTGGCCATCCTTCTTTCCTCTTCAGAGAAGTTTCTCTGAAAGTCTTTTTTATTTTATTTTATTTTTTTATTGTGAAAATACTGTACAGAGGGGTTACAAGTACATAGGCAAGATAATGAGTACATTTCTTATCAAACATTTTTACCTCCTTTGTGTTTCCCCTTACACAATGGAATTCTATGCCTCCATCAGAAAGAATGACATTGCCCCATTTGTATGGACATGGAAAGACTTGGAAAAAATTATATTAAGTGAAGTAAGCCAGGCCCAAATAAACATAGGTCCCATGGATTCCCTTATTTGTAATACTAGTATATGTCTGAGACAAGCAGAAACGGTCAGATAAGTTGATGTTAAGGGAAATGAACTCCAAGATAAAGACTCAAATGGTTTTTCTTTCTTGCTATTGTTTCTAACATTTTATAAGATGATTTATTTATTGCTTTGTATATCCCTCCCCACCCCATACATGTGTTCCCACGGGAGGGGCTGGACTAGGCAGTGAAGGGAAAGCATTGGAGCCAGAAGTTGTGGGGCTGGAAAGGGTGGGCCAGAAAAGTGGGGGTGGAGGTAAAATTGTGGCTGTGAGAGTGGTTGGTCAGGAGAATGTGTGCAGCCCAGAGTGAGTATCTGGCCTCAAGAAGCAGTACAGTCCAAAAAGTGAGAGTAGGACACATAGCATGGTGGTGGGAAGAGGAAACACCGGGTGACCATGGTCCAGCGGGTGGTGGTGGGAGGTGGGCTGATAGAGGGGAGGTATGGGACAGGGAACCTAGAAGAGTTAATAGGGGATCAAGAAGAAGGGTTGTGCACACTTAACTGGAAACAGGGCTGCTCAGTATGGCTCTCTCCATGTACTATGCTCGTCTGTGCTCTGCCAGCAGGTTAGAGTTCCCATGCCCCACAATCTAGAATACAGTAAAGGAACACCATCTAACTATTCACCTGGCAGGGGTATAATTCTCTGGCACCTGGGAAGAGGTTTATTATGAAGACAGGATGATAGAATGGGCTACCTCTGGCTTAATAGATTCATATCACCCTTACCCATGAGGCACAGTTAATATATAAATGCACTTAAACAATAGTTCTTTTTTCGCCTTCCTTTGCTTTACCTCTTCCTTCTTCCAGTGCTGGGGCTTGAACACAGCTTCTAGGTGCTCCAAAAATTCTCTGCCCAAGTGCCTATTGTTCTTCACCTCCTAGACCTCTATCTTCTTGGTCCCTGTCAGTCCAGGTGCAAGGTACCATGGCCAGATGCCCTCTTTCAAGGCAAGTATGTCCCCAACAGCCTTCTCCCTGGAGGAACCAAAAGGAGGATTAAGGGTTTTGTGCTTTTGTGTATACATTCACATGAATATTTACTTTCATCAGTGGGGCAGTTCTAAGTACTCATCCTCTTATTGAACTTCAGCTATAAATTCTTTGAAAATGGAGGCACTGGAGCAGGAAAGGAAAAAAAACCCAAACAATAAAACAAAAAACATATCCCAGAATCACTGGATGACTGAATGAAAGTAAAACGCAACCTAACAATATTTTACCAAATCTGTTATATTTGAATGGTGAGCGTTCCATAGAGGAAGATGCCAAAACAGCCAGGGAGTGTCCATTTGCATATGTTCAAGGATGCTGTCATTAATATTTAATCATTAATATTTGCTCATTCATCCAGGAAGAGGAGATCAGTTACTATGGTACTTTGATTGTGTTCAATCCAATTACGTTATAAAAATTGCAAGCTGCCATGATAAAAAAAAAATAAGGCTCCTCTTCCCAGCACCAGTTATCTTTAGTTCACTTCCAAACCATAAACATTATAACCATGTCCAAAGAATGCAAGGAAGGGAGGGAAAGAATCAGCATTCTGGTCTATTATCTGGTACCAACACATTGCTCAGGTTGAACTGTTTATCCACTGTGGTATTACTTTCTTCCTACTTTTGGATCTGAGGTGTGTGCACTTAAGAACTATGTGCATATATCCGTACATACATTATGACTGAAGGTATATGTCCATCAACTGAGGTGTTAGCTTGCAAAGGTTCATTTTAACTGTTACAGCAGCTGTATGTCAACGTAATTGTTCCTGTGTCCCATGTGCATCTCTCCAAGTTCTACACAAGATAATGTCACTGACCATTTTACTTATGTTGCTGCTGGCATTCCCAGTTTTCCTCTCCCAATTCTCCCTCCCACCTCCCTCTATACCCTGCAGCAAACCACAGACTTTATGGTTTTGTTTCTTCAGTGTTGATTGCCTGAGGTTTGATTGGTCCAATTCTAACACACTAGGTAGCTATGGCAGGTGCAGGGGGTGGCGTTCCTTTTTCTAACTTTCCTGACACATACCAGGAGAGTCTCTCCGCATTTCAGGAGTTTTACTTGAATTACTTTCCACTTTCTGGTATTTGCCACCTATCTGATTTTGTCTCTTCTTTGGAGTTAATGAGATTGAACCCAGGATGTTTCATTAGGTAGGCAAATACTCTCACTGAACTATAACCCAGCCACAGAACATCTTTTTAAATTCTCCATATATCTGAATGTACGATGGAAAGAAAAGTTTATTCCAGTATATTGGAATGTTTCAGATTTTAGGTTTTGATTAATCTAGTTATATATAGTCATAGTCTAGAAACAAATATATTGGTAGGACTTGATAAGACAGGCTTTTCCTCACTATACAGCTGTTGATGGGAAGGGATTGTCCTGCAGCATAACCCTGGAAACTTAGTGGTGAGGCCTTCAACATCAATTCCTCAGGGACATGATTTCAACCCAAGTGAGTTGCTGTAGTCTGAAGCCTCCCCTCAGGTTCCTGCGATTCCATCTTGCATACTACATTCCATAATAGCAATAACCACCATGCTCAGTCTGACTGTTTCGATTTGTTGAAAGGTTGTGAATGAATGTGTATGTCATCTTAGATGAGCGCATCATTGAGTCATGTGAAGAACTTCATCAAAAAAGAGATTACTCTTCAGTTTCAATGATGATTTACAACAAATTTTCATAACTTGACCACAAAGCCTCTTTTTTTAGGCTAAATAGTTTCACTTGCACCAAAATGATGCTATGGCAAAAATGATCCTCTAATAGGGTTTCTAAATGCAAACACAAAATACTTTTGCTTAAGGAAGAATTAATTATGCCAGCTAATATATTCCCAGAATAGTTATTTGTGTTTAGACCATGTTAAAAAATTTTGTTTTGTTTTTGTTTATTTTTATGGTCATGGGGCTTGAACTCGGCCTAGGCGCTGTCCCTCAGCGATTCAGCTCCTCAGTGATTCAGCTTAAGGCTGGTGCCCTACCATTTGAACCATAGTGCCACTTCTGGTTTTCAGGTGGTTAATTGCAGATTAGAGTTAATTGCAGATAAGAGACTTTCCTGCATGGGCTGGTTTTGAACCGCAAACTTTTTATCTCAGCCTCATGAGTAGCTAGGATTATAGGCGTGACCCACTGGTGTTT
Source organism: Dipodomys merriami (assembly GCF_024711535.1). Lineage (NCBI taxonomy): Eukaryota > Metazoa > Chordata > Mammalia > Rodentia > Heteromyidae > Dipodomys > Dipodomys merriami. The sequence continues at coordinate 734,069 of NW_027204226.1, forward strand.
GGCAAATATGTGCAATTTTTAACCATGATTGAAAATGTTGGGAAAAACTACAGAATACTTATAAGCAGCAGTAATTAGATGGGTATAAGTATATGTAATATACCAAATATTTTTGCACAATTGAAGTCCTTGGTGATCAAATACATAACAAAACTCATTTGGATCTCTTATTGAATATAGATTATTAATTTTTCTGTTCAGAAACATATATATGTATATATATACGTAACTACAAAAGTATATAAATAATGCTTTACTATTTATGGGCAATTCTAAAGAGAGAAAGAGAGAGAGAAAGAGAGAGAGGCAGGGAGACAGGAGACAGAGAGACAGAGAGAGAAACACAAAATCCCAAACATTAAACTTACAGGTTGGATATCTGTAATTCCCAATTACATATTGTACTGAAAGGGAAATTACAATGAAATAAAAAATTAGACCATTCTGCAAGGATTCCAAAAAAATAGTTCTTACACATTACTTGTTTGTTATCTTGATTTGTTTGTGACTAGTTGCGTCATCTGGTTTGCTTTAGGATGAAAACAACACTATCTTGTTCTTAAAAGCCAAGGGAAAATTATAAGTGTGCAATTGAAAGAGGTATATATATATTTGGATCAACCTTTATTTGCTTAGTTTTCAAACACTATGTAATGTTTCCAAATAATAATGGATTTTGCAAATATAGAAAAGTGTTAATGTATTTCTTGTTTTAAATGTATTTCTTATGACCAGATAAGACGTGTTAAGTCAAATGAACCTCAAGATAGGGACACAGGTTGTTTTTTTTTTAACTTGCCATTGTTTTTGACGTATTTATAATGTACCATGTGATTTTTTTTGTTTCTTTGTATGTTCCTCCTCTACAGCATAACCGCTATTTTCACTGTTTTTGATGTCAGTTCCCTGCATCTTGTATATACACTTCTCTAAATTGGGGAGGGGGAGGGCAAAAACAAAATGCTTTAATAGGGATTCAGGTTGACACATTGTAACAATGAGATGTTCAAGACACTATGTTGAAAAACAAACTTTACTATTTAGGTAGTGGAGGGAGGAGGAGTGTAGTTGTAGAGGTGGGAGGGAAGGGATGGTAGGCGAAAAACAAAGGAGGAGACAACAATGCTTGATATTAAATGTACTTATTACCTTGCTCATGTAACTGTAACACCTATATAAAGTATCTTTTACAATAAAAACGTATTAAAATGTATTTCTTAAAAATAGAAATATTTTTAAATTCTTATGCATATTTCCAATTAAGCAGTTCAGATGATGTATATATGAATTGTTGTTAGCTAGATTTTATTGTGTATGTGTGGTGGTCATTACGTTTGAAGTTAGGCCCTGGGTGCTGTCCTCTGTCCCTACCCCCGTTTTTTGCTTGTTCAAGGTTAGCACTTTCCCACTTGAGTCACATCTTCGAGATTTTTGGTTTTCAGTTGGAGATTAGTCTCTATTTCCTGCCTGAGCTGGTTTTAAACTATGATCTTCAGATCTCAGCCACTTGAGTAAGTTACCACTTACATTTATTGTTTTCGTTTTATTAGCATATACTTTTATTGTAAAGATACTGTACACAGGGATTACAGTTACATTAGTGAGGAAATGACTACATTTCCTATCGAGCATTGTTACCCCCTCCTTTGTTTTTTCCCTTACCATCCCTTCCTTCTCCACCTACCTAACTCTTCCATCCCCTCTCCCACGCCCACAGTTGTAAAGTTTGTATTCAACATAGTGTCTTGTACATCTCATTGTTATAATGGGTTAACCTGTATCCCTATTTAAGCATTTTGTTTTTTCCCTTTCCCTCCCCAAATTAGAAAAATGTATATATAAGATGCAGGGCACCAAAATCAATAGAGTGAAAACAGAACATGCCAAAGAAATAAAACCACAGATTACATTATAAATACGTTTAAATCCATACCAAGAAAAAAAACACGTGTGTACCTATCTTGGAGTACATTTTTCTTAACATCATCTTACATGGTCATATGTGCATAGCTTTTGACCTCTTCTGCTTATCCTACATAAATATTAACTATTGAAAATAAGGGAAAACATGAGACCTATGTTCCTTAGCACCTGGCTTACATCACTTAATATAATTTTTCCAAGTCTTTTCATTTCCTAACAAATGGGGCAATATTATTATTTCTGATGGAGGCATAGAATTCCATTACATATAGATATATATCTATATATAATGGAATTCTATGCCTCCATCAAGAAAATGTAATATATATATATATATATATATATATATATATATATATATATATATTACATTTTCTTGATCAGTTCATCTACTGATGGACAACTGGGTTGGTTCTATATCTTAGTTATGGTAAAAAAAATGCTGCCATAAACATAGTTGTGCACTAGCCTCAGCCACTTACCTTTAAATCAGGTGATCTACTGAGTGTTTCCCTGTCCTATTTTGTGAAAATACACCTTTCCAACAGCAAAGGTAAAAGAACAAGTTAAAACTTGTTCTGATACTCCCAACTCAAAGAAGATACATGATGTACTTATTTAAGTGCTATGATAAAAAAATTTGGAGTTGTTGAAAGATTGACTTTCTTAAATGTCATTTTGGGAAAAGTGAGTCAAATATTCATAGCATTCCTAAAGAGAATAAAGTAGACCTGTTTTTTAAATGAGGAGTACTAATGATACGAAGAGTAGTTTTTGTAGCATTACTGTAGCCTATTTGAAAGAGTTTGAAGGTACAGATGATCAGGTATATTTCTTGTGTAGCAATCAATTCTAAAATTCTTTGTTTTTCTCTGCATTTTCAGTTTGTTCTCAACGGGTGTCTTATTTGAAACATACAGCTTGGTACCGTACCAGGGGTTTCTGTATTTTACATTTTATGAAAGTAATTTTAGGTTTTTTAAAGCAGAAAAGCTAATAATGATAATCATTCTCTGATATCCTTCACCAAGATCTCCACATTTCATTATACTGGTTTAATATGCTATCAGTATATTTAAATGGTATAAAGTTTGGTTTTGCTTTTGTTTTTTGGGCTGGTATTGGGGCTTGAAATTAATACCTTGGTCTGTCATAAATGCCGGTCATGAATGATTATGCCTGTAATTCTGGCTACTCAGGAGGATCTAAGAATCTAAGGATCAAGGTTCAAAGCCAGCCTGGGCAGGAAACATTATGATACTCTTGTCTGTAATTCATTACTATAAAGCTAAAAGTGGAGTGTGTTTCAAGTGGTAGAGCACTGGCCGTGAACAAAGAAGCTAAAAGGTAGTACCTACAGGATAGTTCCCAAGTTCTGGGTTTAAGTACCAATACCAACACACACATACAAACACACACACACACACACACACACACACACACACACACACACACACACACACACACACACACACACACACACACACACACACACACGTTTTCTTTCTCCCCAAAGCATGTGGTTTCAGTGTGTGTGTGTGTTCTTTTTTATGTGACCCTGAAATCCACTTTGTTTTCTTTTTCATTTAGTTGGTGATTTCTGCACAGGAAGAGCAGAGTAATGGTGTTACTTGAGTCCTGGGTGCCAGTGGTTCCTCTGAGATGACTGAGGTCTGACTTAGTGAGCAATGGGACCCCAGGAAAGCTCCATGAAGTAAATGGATGGAAACATGTGAGAAGATATGCATTCAGGTAATTCTTCAATCTATCTTCCTCCTGCCAAGGGTCATTCTCTCTCAGGGGGGTGAGTTCCTTTTCTTACCAGGTAAACCTGAACCTTGTATGGCTTTGTGTGTGTACCCATATGTGAATAAGGACTTTGAAAAATGTCAACCATCACAAACTTCTTCTATTTTTTTCTCTCACTATTAGTCTTTATGTTGGAAGACTTCATTGTTCTGAGAAAAATGGAATATTTTAGAAATTTTCCTGGGATATTTATAGATGTAGGTCAGAATTTATGGTCCTTTTGCTCTAGTGAATTGAGAAACATTTATGTGAATTTATAGATAGCCTATAGTGAACTTATTTCTACAGTATAGATGAAATTTTGGATATGATATATTTATAGAAAACCAAAGGATACGAAATATTTATGGAAAACGAAAGACAACTTTACGTACTTTGTCTAAATGAAGCAGAAATTGAGAGCACTTCAAATTTTTCAGTTTTAATCAGAATGTTGTACTAATTTGGCATAAAAGATTTTTAAGTGCTGCAATCAATTAATTTCATTTGTAGGAAAAATGACAGAAAGGAGTGTAAATAAAGATATAGTGTAAGTTTTGCCTTTTGATTAAGAACTTTATATTTAATTTCAACTAAGGTATTGTGAGAAATACCAAGATATGAGATCCAGTTTCTGCCAATAATTAGATTAAATTAATAGTAAAGGTCCTCTGTTAGCAGTAACAATTGCAACATGATATTTAAAAAGTTTGTGGTCAACACATTTGTGCAGTTGGGTAGTTTTGTAGTTATAGAATTTTAATGAATTTCTTCAAGCACAAGGAAAAGTTTAAGACATGTTAGAGTTTTACACACAGCAAAGAAAATACCAGGTTGTTTTCAACAAATGTTTTCATTTTTCAATATGTGAGTGTGTGTGTATGTGTGTGTGATGGTAGTAAGGCTTCAACTTAGGGTATTTTGCCATACCACAATTTCCAGTTTTTTTTTCTATTTATTGGCAATATGAGTATCACAGAGATTGCTGCTTGAGATCCCTTTGAATCTAGATCCTCACATCTCAGACTCCTATGTAGCTGGGATTACAGGGGTGAGCCACCACCATTCTGAGAGATACTTTTGTCATGTTGTGTGGCAAATTATCGGAAATTTAATGTTTGCTCACTGAATACCAACTGTTGTAGGCTACAATTTTGGGCTAATAGTTTGGGTGTGGCTTGTCTGTAGCAGTTGCTCAGTTTCTAGCAGGGGGCCACCAGGCTATAGTCTCTCAGGAAATATGTAGACCTCTTCCAAACTTAAAGGATGCCTGGTAGGGTTTAGGTCCTCTAGCTGTAAGACTGTGGTTTCTGCTGTCTAGTCATCTATCATACATCCACTGTTGTCAGCTCCTAGATACCCCCATATTTCTGTGACAAACATAACTTCCTTACTGTTTCATTCACTCTGTTTGTGTTACTGACTTCTAGAAAGACCTTAATTTGCACTCACTCCTTAGAAGTATCTCATAACCAACTCTTGTGCGAAATAATTACATCTGTAGACTTTAATTTTGTTATCTACCAGAGCATATTGTGGGGTTGGATGACACTCATATTGGAAAATAAAAGACTTTTCAAGTGTCTGGGTTGTTATGCATTGACTTAAGTAGATTATTAGCTATTTATTATTAGCTATTTATTATTGTAAGTGTCCTCAATTTCAGAAACTTGTAGTATTGAATTGTTTGAGTTTAGCTGATCAAGTGTGCAGTTTAAGAAAATGAAAGATAATACTTTGCATAGAGTAGAAAATAATTTGCCAGTTAGAGTGAATGAAAGGCAATTGGGAGTGACTTCAGAGATGGGACAGAGGTAAATAGGTTACACATATTTTTAAAAGAGAACGTGTGGCTGGGAATGTGGCTTAGTGGTAGAGTGCTTGCCTAGCACGCATGAAGTCCAGGGTTCAATTTCTCAGTACTAAATGAAGAGAAAAGGCTGGAAGTGGTGTTGTGCCTCAATTGGGAGGGTGACAGCCTTGAGAAAAAAGAAGCTCAGTAACAGTGCCCAGGCCCTTGGTTCATTCCCCAGGACTGCCAAAAAATAAGAGAGAGAACATGTCAATAATGGATGAGGGAGGGATCCAGAGGTCAAATTCATCACTCAATATTTCCTCCTCTATTTCATAAACAAGACATCATTCTCAGAGAACCAAAGGGGGGAAAAGATGATCTAGAAAGAACATATCTTATGAAGTAATACCTAAACTTTTTATTGCAACTGTCCTGTAGAGATAATTCATTAAGTATAATTGTGTCTTGCAATAGCACACGTGTTATCTGGAGATTTTGTGTGAGGGCTGGTCCTGAAACTTGATCAGAGCCCAGTTGTTATTCCTATTTGTTTTCTTCAAGGCTAGTACTCTATTACTTAAGCCACAGTTCCACTTCTGATTTTTTGGTGTTTAAAGGAAGATAAGAGTGTCATGGACTTTGCCTGGTTCACCTGGCTTCAAAATATGATCCTCAAATCTCAGCATTCTCAGGAGCTAGGATTACAGCTGTAACTCACTAGCACCTACAGAAGCAATTTTTTTTGAGTTAAAGGAATTAAGAATACAGATTATCCAGGAAGATTCACCCTCAGTACTAAAGAAACTACCATGACCAATTTCCGTGAACACACAAACACACACACACACACACACACACACACACACACACACACACACACACACACACACACACACACACACACACAAGGGATTGAAATTCTTATCTCCAACTACCCAGCAAAAGTTGGAAATGAAGGTGTGATCGTAGTTGTAAAGTACTGAAATTTGGTGAAAAACCTGGGAAACAGTTCCCTGGTCCATAATTCAGCCCAAAGTCGACCAAAAAGAAAACTGAAAGGACAGAAGAAATGACCATTTGATATTCAAAAATAAGCCTGGGGCTGGTGGTTCATGCTTATAATTTTAGCTTTCAGGAGGCTGAAGTCTGAAGATACTATTTAAAGGCCAGACCAATCAGAAAAGTCCATGGGGCTTGTTTTCTGTATGTGTGAAAACCTGGGACTTGAATTTGTTTAGAAGCTCTACCACTCCCAGCTTCATATTAGTTGATGAAATTCTCAAGGATTTTCTTGCCCATGATGGCTTCACACTTGGTACTCAGGTTTCAGCCTCTTGAGTCTTGCTGGGATTTACAATTAACCATCAAAAGGAAGAAGAATAAAACCTGGTGATTGAGCTGTGGCTCCAGTGGCAGAAATGAGAAAATAATTTCTGGGACAGCACCCAGACTTTGATATTAACTTCAGGACTAACACACTTACAAAGAATAAAATAAATAAATATAGAGAAGGGTGGGAGAAGAAAGAGTCAATTTCAGAGTTTAAAATGAGCCAATCATAGGAGGCACACACCTGTGATGGTAGCTACTCATGAGGTTCAAATATGAGAAGCACAGTTGAAAGCCAGTCCAGGTAGGAGAATTCATATACTCAACTCTAAATAGCTAGTTAAAACAAAACAGCATCAAAAGAATAGCCACAAGTTTTGCTATGGCTCATGACTTAGTGTGTTAATCATGATTAAACAACAGCGGAACAGCACCTGGGCTATTTTGTAGACCCAAGATCACCATACACAAGGAAATAAAAATACAAATAAAAAAGTATAAGAATTGCTAGGAATATGGCTTAGTGATAGAGTGCTTGCCTAGCATGTTTGAATCCCTGGGTTTGTTTCCTCAGTAGCTCATAAGTAGAAAAAGCTGAAAGTGGCACTGTGGCTCAAGTAGTAGAGTTCTTTCCTTGAGTAAAGTAAGTTCAGGACAGTACCCACGCCCTGAGGTCAAGCCCCAGGACTAGGAAAAAGAAGAAAAAATGTTGTGAGAAAATCCAATTAAAATTTCAAAATGAGCCCTGAATTTTTGGTGGGTGCTAGTGACTCAGAATGCTGCTGAAATCTGAAGTTTGTTGTTCATAGCCAGCCTGGGCAGAGATGTACATAAGTCTCCAATTAACCAACAAAAAAAAAGCCAGATATGAAACTGTGGTTGTAGTTGTAAAACACCACCCTGGAGCGAAAAAAAACTATGAAAGAGTGCCCTTGCTCAGAGATCCAGCCTTAAGATCACAATAAAAAAATTAAATGGTTAGACGCAGAGAACCTGGCACTGTTGTCTCATGTCTGTAATTCTAGAAATACAGGAGGCTGAAATATAAGATCCAGTGTAAAGTCAAACCCAGTCAAGAAATTCCAGGAGACTGTTTTGCATGTGGTGGCCACACTGGGGATAGGTTTTGTTTATTGAATGGAGATAAGTGTTTCAGGGACTTTCCTGCTCAGGCTGCTTTCAAACTATGATGGACAGATTTCAGCCGCCTGAATCACGCAAAGCCTTGCATGAGTTTAGTTCCAGGACCAATACACACACAAATAATGAAATAAATGAAAAGAAGGGTAGAAGAGAAGAAAGAGGCAATAACAGAGGTTTCAGTGAACCAAATATTGGTGGTTCATATCTGTAATTCTAGATACTCAGGCTGAAATTTGAGGATACTGTTTAACACTCAGCTCAGGTATGTGAGTTTATAAAATCTTGCTGTCTCTGTCTCTGTCTCTGTCTTTCTCTGTCTGTCTCTGTCTCTCTCTGTCTCTGTCTCTCTCTCTCTGTGTAAATCCTGGAGCTTGACCTTGCACTATTTTGCTCAATGATATAATAATCTAAGATTTTTAGTGGATAATTGGATAAAAGATTGTTAAGAACTTTTCTCAATTTTCAGCCTCCTGAATCTAGCCTAGCTCTACATGATTTTCTTCTCTTCAATTAACCTCTCCCCAAAAGCCATATGTTATGGTTAGTCCAATGTGTGCCCTGAGATGAGCTTCAATTTCTACTCACAGGACAAAAAAAAAATGAAAAAAAGAAAAGAATGTGGAAACAAGCACATATTAAATTTTTAAATGACCCAAATGTTGCTAGTCATGTGTGTAATCCTAATTATACAAGAGGCTGACATCTGATGATTGCAGTGTCAAGTCAACCTGGGCAGGAACATGCTTGAGCCTCTTATCTCCAGCTACAAAGCACAAAACCATGAGCTGTGGCTGAGGTGGTAATAGCACCAGCCTTAAGTGTGAAAGCTTAGATATAGGCCCCAGAGTCAGAGGTCAAGCCACAGGACCAATAAAATTTTCAAAGGAGAGAGGATGAATAAAGGCTGAAATCTGAGGATCATGGTTCAAAACTAGCCCATAAAAGAAAGTCCATGAGGCTTTCTTTGTGTGTGCATCTGTGTGCTGTTTTGTTCAGGATAGAGCTCCACCTCTTCCAGCTTTTCATTGATTAATGGGAGCTAGGATTCTCTTGGACTTTCCTGCCCTGGTTGGCTTTGAACCATGATCTTCAGATTTCAGCCAACTGTTTCATGCTCGGCTTGGCATAAGAGTCTTATCTCCTATTAACTGCCAAGAATTAAAAAAAAACTGGAGTTCAGCTGTGACTCAAGTGGCAAACTGGGCAATCACTTTCTAGGATATCACCCAGGGCCTTAGTTCAAGCACCAAGACAAAACAAGTATAGCCAAAAGCTATAATTTGGCTCATGTTGTAAGCCGCTAGTCTTGAAGAAAAAACTCTGGCATTGCATCCAGGACTACACATATACAGAAATAAAAAACAAGGACATTTTTAAAAAGAAAAAGTGGAAAAAAGAAAATATTAACATTTTTAAATGAGCAATGGGTTTGTGGTTCATCTGTATAATCGGAGCACCTAAGGAAGCTGAAATCTGAGGATCATGGTTTGAAGCCACACTAACCAGAAAAGTACATTAGAATCTTAGGTCCAATAAGCCAGAAAAAAACTAGAAGTGGAGCTGTGGTTGAAGATGTAAAACATCATCATTGTGTTAAACGGCTCAGAAATAGATGGGCGCTGGTCGCTCTAGCCTGTAATCCTAGCTACTCAAGAGGCTGAGATATGAAGATCATGGTTTAAAGCCATCCTGGGAAGGAAAGTCCATGAGACTCTTATCTCCATTTAACCACCAGAGAACTAGAAGTGGCACAGTGGCTGAAATGGTACAGCATTGGCCTTAAGCTGAAGAATTCAAAGACAGTATTCAGGTCCAGAGTTCAACCCCTACCCTCCTTAAAAATAGGTAAGAAATAGCAATGAGGCTCAGAGATCGGGGCTACTGACCACAATAAAAAAGCATTGTGGTTGAAGACAATACCAGATTAAATATATTAAAATAAGTCAGAGGCTGGTTGCTCAGGCCTGTAAACCTAGTTACCCAAGAGGCAAATTCTAAGGGCGGCAGTCAAAGCCAGTCGTAGCTGTGTGTAATAACCAGTAATTGTGTAATTACCAGCACTAGGGCTTGAACTTGCCCAGTTTTTCTCAAGGCTAGGGTTCTACCACCCCCAGCTTTTTGGTGATTAAATAGAGATAAGAATCCCAGACTCAGGCTCAGAAGTTGGCTTAGTCGTAGAGAGTTTGCCTTGATGCGTGAGGCCCTGGGTTTGTTTCCTCAGAACCACATAAGCAGAAAAAGCCAGAAATGGTTTTGCATCTCAAGCGATAGAGTGCTAACCTTAAGCTGGAATGCTGAGGGACAGCGCCAGAGTTCAGGTCCCACAACCAATAGAAAAAAAGTAAAGGAACCCCAGACTTTGCTGCTCAGACTGGCTTCAAACCAAGATCCTCAGATTTCAGCCTCCTTAGTTTGCTGGGATTTGCATGAGACTATTCAAAAAAGAAAGAAGCTGCAATTTGAGCTGTGGCTCAATTGGCAGAACGGAGCAAAATCTCAAACATTGGCCAGTCCCTAGTTGGAGAAAAAAGAAACACAAATATTTTCAAAAATAATAAATTGTAATACAGAAAAAAATGTTTAATATGATACAAAGGAAAACTATGTTTCTTTTACATGCAGCAAGCCAAAACAAACTACAAAGTTTCCAAATGACATAGTGAGAGTAAGGGGAAAAAGAAAATTTTATAAATTCATGTAAATATTAAATACAAACTGAAATGACCAAAATCTACTGTGATCTCTCACTCAGATCTCTCACTTGTAATTGTTCACAAACAATTGCCCTCCATTTTCAGCATATAGTATGGGGATTTAGAAATGACCTCTCTATGCAGCCTTGACTAAATAGGGATATTCCTACTTTAGCGTCTTGAGTTATAACTGCATGCATTGCCCTCATTTTAATACACAAATTAGCCTTTAAAACTCAACATCAATATTGAAATGATGGATTATGTGTAAAAGCATGAAGAAACATCAGAGATCCACCAGAGATCCTCTGAGGAATACAATCATAACAATAGAAGAGCACCTAACACTCAAGGTAGGTAAAAGAAGGAAGACTTAGGGTTTTTATTTTTATTTTTTTTCGTATGCAGGGGGTTGAAAGCAGGGCCTTATGCTTGCTAGGCAGGTATAAAATTCAGTTACATTAATTATATCCATACTACTTTGTAACCATTACCTCGGTTTGTGAACTTTCTTTTCAATACTGATGGAATCCACACAATCATTGAGTAATAATCACCCCAAATGACATGCCCCAGAAAATTTTAACCTTCCATTTTCTCTTATGAAATAGTTTAGTCAATATATTTCACATAAAGAGGTTATTTTTGTGTCCATCCATGACAGACATATATTAAATGCAGCCTTTTTTGGATGAGTCATATTTTATGCATACCTTATATTTTATAAACCTATTCATCTGATAGACACTCCAGGTATTTCCAACTCCTATTGTGAACATTGCTGAAGTTATCATTGGCATATGAGCTATTAGTTTTTGTTTTCATTTCTTCTGGGTATGCAATGAGTAATGGAGTTGCTGGGTCATGTGGCAATGCTATCCTATGTAAGAAGAATGTGTCAAATTCTACCATAATTGCTATATCACTTTACATCAACACAAAAATGTACAAATGCTCAATAAAATGTACAAAAATATTTCAAATCTTCTACAGCTGTGCGCTAAAGGATCATTTTTTACTTAAACTTGGTTTTATTTAGGTCATGCAGGCCTAGAAGTATGTAGCATTGTCTAGAGCTGAAGTTATACCAAATGCCCCTGACTTAGCCTCCAAAAATATTTATTCTGGTAATCATTTTTTTTCTAGAGATAAATTTTAGTTATTATATGCATGGTAACTCTTTTAAAATAACACTTTGAATTTTAAAATGACATAAAACTGTAACCATTCTGTGTACCATCTTTATAATAAGAAAAATTATATTTACAAAAAATATAAAAAGACAAACGGGTTTGAACTATCTAAGGTAGATGTTAGCTTCCCAGCAGAAAAATACATTACAATCACAGTCTGATAATGAACGAAGCAAAGTAATACAATAAGAGCTCATCTCAAGTAAAATGAAGAGTAAAGACTGTGGGCAGGGTTCAAGGGGTAATGCACTTGCTTGCCAAGCACCAGCTTCTGAATCAAAACCCCAGTACTGCCAAGGGATAAAATAAAGTGTTAAAACATATGGAAAGGTGCAGATAATAGTATGATGTATGACATGGTGGTACACACCAGTAATCCAAACACTTGGGAGACTAGGCAGTAGAATTTTGAAATTAAGATCAGTCTTGGCTACATAATGAGACTGCATGTTAAAGAATAACATAGAATAAAATAAATCAAACTACATTTTAAAGAAAAAGGTGTAGTTCAATTGTAATTAAAGCAGTTTTGCATGTGCAAGGAACTGATACAATGCACAAAAATTACATGATTTATTAACTACAATGGCAGTTTATCAGTGCAGTACTTGGTGCCCCTTGGCTGGGATCCCTCTTGAAGCAACATAAGGCAGTTGTTGCACCTGTCTTCTGGGCTGGACTGAGGGCGTTCCTGGGCAAACAGTATTTTGATCTCCATTCATGGATACCACTTACAACTCTTTTATTTTTAGTAGACCCCCTACAAATCTCTCCCAATTACAGCCTTCTGGTATTCAAGTTAGGTTGTCTTTGGTATCTCTAGGGCTTTCCTCCCCTTTGTCTGGAACTGCTCTGTTCCTGGGCCCACAATCAGCAGTTTGTTCTGAGAAGAGTGGTAGCTATTTTGCTAGCCACCTCTATCCTCTCCTATCTCCTCCTCAAATTAGTCTTTGGTATCAGTATGAGTCTGTTCAGAGGGTAGTGCCAGCCTGGGCTGGCTTTGAACTCTGATCCTCATATTTCAGTCTCCTGAATAGCTAGGATTACAGGCCTGAGACACCTGTAACCGGCCATCATTTCTTTCTTCCAGGAACATTTCAGGGGAATGGAATAGCACAGCTGCACATACATTCATTAACAACTGACCAGGGGTGAACCAGATGCTTACAACAAATCCACTGACCTTGATATTGCCTTTGGTGTCCAAGAGGATGTTGTTAGTCTTAAGGTCTCGGTGTGTGATTCTATTTTGGTGTGAACAGCACTTAAATTTTGTGTGACGAGCCTCCTGGCTTCATCCTCATATAGGTGGCAGGATTTTAAGATCCACTCCAGGAGGTATCACCTAGTGGCCAGTTCCATGATGAAATACACAAACCCTTCCTTCTCCATAACCTGGTACAACCTGATGATGTGTTTTTGCCATGCCTTCTTAAAAATGTCCACCTCATTCTTTAGCAGATGATGAGGACTCTAACTTCCAGAGTATTTTAAATGCCACATCCTTGTCGGTGAGGTGGGGATGGGCCAGTTTCTCTTGTCCATAGGGAACTTTGTCATGAGCTCTTTTATCTGGTATTGGTTGATGATCTCCTTCTTCAAGGAGCTTGAGGATGATACTTTGTGTTCTTCCATCATTCTGCTTTGATGACAGGTAGCAAATCTTGCTAAAATAAACTAAATAAAATAATGTAAAAGCCAGAAAATGTAAAAAGAAATACCAAAATCCAAATGACAACCAGACCCTGTAACCAAAACATTCATTTAGCTTTGATTCAGTCAAGCGTGTCAACAAGCAAGAACTCCCAACTCTATTAACTGGCATAGGTTGGAACACAGTGGCTTCCTATATATCCTGCATGACATCACACAATGGAGAAATCAGAACCAGGCATAGTGATATCATGAAGGAAATGGACCAATCAGAGTCTGAGGTCAGAGAAAAAGTGGACCAATCATAGCCTGCCAGCCTTGACACTAACTCTTAAGCCTCAAAGGACTCCAGGTGAGCTTGAGGTTGCTCTGGTCATTAGCATGGCATTTCTGAAACCACTAGGACAGTGGTCAAAATCCTCTGATTTTCTAGAGAACTACTGCATCTTACTTCTTCTAACTTGCTTCTCTGGAGACACTAGCTAATAGCCTCCATTCTTGATGGCCACTTTATCCTATATCTTTTTCCAGCAATGGCACTGCACAAAGGCCTCCCTCCTTGTCAATGTCAGCTGTGTCCTACAACTTCCTTTAAAGGGACAAGTACCAGGCTGGCTTTGAGCCACCATCCTCACAATTCACCTTCCTGAGTAGTTAGGATTATAGGCCTGGGCCATTGGTAGGTACTTAGCTCATCTCTTACATTTGGAGGAAATATATTTGTTAGAAAGGTAGGTTTTAGATATGTCCTTTTAGCACTTTACATTTGATACCCTTGCTGTCTACCAATTAATCTAGTTTCTGATGAGAAATTTGTCATAATATCATTGAAGATCACTTGTGTGTGATAAGTTGTGTCTCTGCGCTTTGGGAGGTTTTCTGTCTCTGTTTAATTAGAATGTGTCTTAGTGTGGAACTGTATAATTATGTTAATTGACTTTTTGATCGGGTAGATTCCTGCATAGAAGTGTTCATGCTTTCAATGAAAATTGGGAAGGTATTGGTTATTATTCCTTCAATTATTCTGTATTTCTTTTTTTCCTCTTTTTATATTAAAGATATAAACATTATAAATATAAATATAAATGTTTATATAATACATATAAACATTATACAATATACATACATTACATATTCACATTGTATATGGAATACACATATATGCCTACATATTTATTTCATACATACATTTATAAATATATATTTATTTTCACATAGCTCCCAGTTTTGTGATTATTTATGGTAGGAAGTTTAGGCTGATCGTAGCTACTCCATCTGAGTTAGAGTAAGCAGATTTCCTGATTTCCTGCCTCTCTCAGGTTTCTGAGCACAGGGCCATTGCTTATGTTCTAGTGTATGCTGTTACCTTTTGCAATGTCATGTTCTGCTTCAATGGCCACCAGGCCTGCACCTGGAAGAGGGGCTGCTCCAAAATCAGCCTGCATGGGTGCACCTGCCTGCCTCTGTCTTGATGTCAGAGTCCCTGAACCTACAGGGGTCGCCTTAACGGATGCCACTGTGCCAGGTCTGATGAAAGATGACTGTGGGCGGCACAAGCACAGCCTCTTTTTTTTGCCCATTGGAGGTCTGCAGTGGAGCTTGGGGGTGTTCCCCTGTTGGTGGCTATGCTTGGAGCAAAGCTGACAGCTGCAGAAGCCTCACTGTAGCCTGGCTTCTGGGGCACAACAGATGCCACAGTTTTCTCTGGGCACTTTTCAGAATAAATGGGCAGGTCCAGTAGGAGAAGCTGAGCTTAGGAGGACCCTAAACACAGGGTGGGCAATGGAGTTGGGAGGGGCAGAATTTTCCAGGTTGGCAGGGGGCAGATGATGAGCCTATATTAGTAGTCTGCTGGCTTCCAAAAGAAAAGCTAGATTTACTTACTACCCAGAAATATCCCTCTGAAACTGGTTGCACCAGAGAGTCCCATGCTATTGGGAGGAAACTGCTTAAGACTGCAGTAGATGGACCAGGATCATTTGGTGTTGTTTGTGAGCAATTAAATGCTTTCTCTGGCAGAGGGAATGTGAAGGTTCCCTAACACTGCAGATCCAGGGAAGCCAGAGCCCAAGCAGACACCAGGGTTGGTGAGCTGCACACTGGGCAGGCTGGTAGGTGAAACCTTGCTGGATGGCTTTGCAGAGTCCCCAACCTACTGGCACAAGAACCTGCCTAGCATCTCCTCAACCATAGAACTTGGAGACAGCAGCTGTCCCAACTTGGACATGAAATGTCCAGCTGGCAAGAGGTTGTTGTGGTCAGTGTGGGTCTGGGAAGAGTGGCAGGCCTGCTTCTGGAGAGAGCAGATGTCCCTTTCAAGGCATCTAGGGGAAGGGGAGCCCCTGGAAATGGGCTCATGGAAAGGCTGGTCTGTCCTGCTCAAAGAGAACACCTCCAGATTGTTTGACTGTTTGGTTTGGTGGGGCAGTTCACCCCTTGGAGGCAGTGATATTAGGAGACAGTGATGATGAAGTTGTCACAAAATTAAACCAATCGCTGAGGGAGCAAAAGAGTAAGTTTTGCTGAACTGCCCATGGCAGGTGGAGTTGAGGTCATGGCTGCTTCTGTCTTGAATGATCTAGAGGCTTTGTCACCAGGAGACAAATGACTGGATGCTGGCACGAAGCCCAGTGGTTTTAGGAAATTTATCAGAGAGCCCTATTTGGCTTGTATGTCAATAAATAAGGCTAATACTGTGTGTAGATTTAGGGCTTTAGAGCTGGGCATCACAGCTTGATCATTTTGAAGGGCTGTAGACACCTCCTGGAAGCTGGTGGTGCTTTAGGAGGTTGAGTACATTATGAGATTAAATGTGGTCCTCTGAGCTTCATGCTTGGTTTGCAACAGGGCTGAGCCCTCCCTCCCTGCTGTCCTGGTACCCGCAGGGTTTGGGCTGGTTTCTGGCAGGTAGAAAAGTTTAGTGTTTCTTTTATTCCATGAGCCTCACTCTGAAGGGCTGTGTAGGCAGGGAGGATTGTTTCATTGGGAGGTCTTTCTTTGAGTAAGGCAATCTACATAACTCAGAGCACATCTTGGTTTTCTCTCTGAATGTTTAGTTTCTGTGGAATACCGGTGCCTGAAAGGCTTAACAGTTCAACGTTCCAGAGGCTTTCTCGGTTTCTAGACATATCCATGGTTTGTTCTTTTTCATCATACAAAGACAGCTCTAACTTCCTCCTTTAGTCATGTTCTACTGAGCCCTTTGGCACTGGCATAAATTAGGAAAGACAGGCAGGGCTATCATGTTGCTAAGGAAAGCAGATAGGGATGCCTTGTTGCTGAAAAAAAATATTCAGGCCTGTCTTGTTACATAGTTTCATTTTATTCCACAATGTTGGTAAATAAAGCCTCCAGATTGGAACTCAGGAGATGCCCATGATCATTGCTCCATTCCTCTTCCCTGCTCTTACCATACTGCCTTTCTATTTAAATTCATTTTTAATTTTTGTCAGAAGCAAAGAGGCAATTTAAAATTCTCATGTAATTTTTATTCATGAATTACTAAAATACATGAAGAACATGTTAATTCAAGCAATATAAAATGGCAGATGGCATGAATTTGATCTTTTTCCCTCTACTATTTCACTTTTGCTCTACCCTGGGGTGATCACTGCTACTAGTTAGTTATGTATCCCTGTATCTAAAACAAATGTGCACAAAGGACAGGCTTGCCCATAGCTACCCATGGTCCCCCAAACTACTATCTTAATAGGAGGCCAAATTTTCATTCACACTATGGAGATTCAAACTTCTATACTCAGGTTCACAGACCTGAGCCAATTCTGTGCTGGAACCACATGACTGAAGGTGGTAGCTCATTGTTCACTAAGGAAGAAGTCTGTAGTAGCTGGAAATCTGCCCTCTGCGTTTCCGACTAAGTCACAGTATCAGGTATGAAGACTAAGGAGTTACACAGGCCTTCTAGAGTTTAATAGACTTTGGGTTTTAACTTTTGTATTTCCAAGTTTCGCTGCAGATCAAATATTGGGCTTGCACAGCAGCAGCCCAAGAGGAAGTGATGTCCAGAACTTGTGTAAGTGTTACAGATTATTTGAATGTTTTTACTGAAATTTCTTTTTTCCTACAATACACACCTGTGGCCAAATGTGGGCTTTCTTACAGCTAGATGACCGATGGCACAACACTGGATCTAGCTTATACCTAGTTCTGCAGCCTTGTTCTGGAATATGGGCTGTTTCAGTCTTAGATATAGAACTCCACTTTTTCTCCCCTTCTCTTTCTCCTCCCTCTCTGTCCTTCAGCAAAGAATTCAAATAATCATTTGTTGAAAAAAATGCTTGGAAAATTGTCATAATATTAAACAGTAGTGTCCACCCTTCAAGCCTGACAATTGTGTTAAAATAGGTGGAGAACAAGCATAATAAAAAGTAAGTGCACATACAGATGTGCACACCCAAACCCACAACTACCCCAGATAGACACTTACATACAAACACAGAAACACTCAAAAAGACCACAGGACATTTAAACCTTGTTTCTTAATAATTTAAAAACACCAAAACATTTGATGCAGTCAAAAAATCACTAGTGCACCCACGCACGCACATCACACACACACACACAGAGCCAATACTGGAGCTTCAACGCAGGATGTGGTTAATGTCCCTGAGATTTTGAAATGAAAGCTACCACTTTACTCATTTGCACCACAGCTCTACTTGTGTCTTTTTAATGGCCAATTGGAGATGAAAAACACATGGACTTTTCTGCAAAAGTTGACTTCAAACCACAATACTCACATCTCAGTCTCCAGAATGATTGAACAATTTATATTCTCACCAGCAGTGATAGAGTTCCCTTTTGGCCACACCCATAACAGCATTATTTACTAATCACTTTTACATGTTTTTATTAGCCTTCCTTACTGCAGTGAAGTGGAATTACAGTGTTGAATGTTTTACATTTCCTTTATGTTCAGAGATGTTGAACATTTCTTTATGTGTCAATTGGCCAATCGTACTTACTCTGAGAAGTCTGTCTTTAGGTCACTACCTCATTTATTAATTGGGATGTTGAGGGTTTATTGGGGGTAATCTTTTGTGCTCTATTTATATTTTTCCTATTAGGTCCTTGTCTGATGAATAGCTCACAAAATTCTTTACCCATTCTGTGGGTTTTGTATTTAGCTTATATTCTTTGCCAGACAGAAACTTGTAAGTTTCATGCAATGCCGTTTATCCAGTTTTTCTTTGATTTCTTGTGATTCTGGATCTTTAGTTAGAAACTTTGGAGCTGTGTTTTAGGAGCCATGGTGTTTCCTCTGCCACTTCTTGTAATATTTTCATGGTTTCTGGCCTATATGGCTTGGCATATGTGGACACCATTTATTTGATCTGCTCACAATTCTTTGGTTCTCAGAGACAGCAAAGTGGTACCCTTTCTAAGTAAGATGAGTTGGCTCATGGTTGTTTAGAAGGGGGATGGCTACTCAGAAGTGTGAATACGGAAATCATAGGTGGTAGGCTCAGGTATAATTATTTTAATTGCATTTTTAATTGTAAGTACAATGAATACTAATCAGTGACATTTTTCATCAACTTCCCCATCCCTGAAACTCAACTCCTTCCCCTCCATTTTCCTAGTTTCATTGGGTATGAGTTGAAAATTGTGATTTCATTCATCTCCTTCCGCTTTTCAAGTGTCAGTTTCCTCATATACATTTTATTGTACTGTTAGATTTTCTAAAGGATTACACCATTTAAATTCTTTCCAACATATATTGTATTTCATGAAATATATATATATATATATATATATATATATGTATATGTGCATACAACACTATATATGTTTACATATAGACCGAGCTTCCACATATGAGAGAAAACATACATCCTGACTTCACAAAATTTTTTCCAGGTCCACCAATTTCTTTATAAATGATGCAATATTCTAATGGATGAGAAAAATTACTCTGTGTTCATTTCCCTAACATCACCTTATCTGACCTTTTCTGCTTGTCTCAGACATAAACTAGTTGTTGTAAAGAAGGGAAACCATGGGACCTATGTTTCTTTGGGCCTGGCTACTTCACTTAATATAATTTTTTCCAAGCCTTTCTATTTCCTAACAAATGGGGCAATGCCATTCTTTCTGATGGAGGCATAGAATTCCATTGTGTATATATTCCGCATTTTCTTGATCCATTCATCTACTGAGGGGCATCTGGTTTGGTTCCATATCTTAGCTATAGTAAATAGTGCTGCAATAAACATAGTCGTGCTGTAGCTTTAGTGTGGCCTTATTTGTAAACATTTGTGTGCCCAAAAGTATGATTGCTGGGTCATAGGGGAGCTCTATGTGGAGTATTTTGAGGAACCTCCATACTACTTTCCAAAGTGGTTGAACAAGTTTACACTCCCACCAACACTAAGGTATGTGTTCAAATGTATTTTTCTTTCAATTGATTGTTTCTAACACATTTATAAGATTATTTCTTTGTTGCTTTGTCGGTCCCTCCCCCACAGTATAACACCTGCTTTCACTTTATTTGATGTCGGTATAATTTGTGGAGGGGGAAGGGAAAAAAATCGTTTAAATAGGGATACAGTTGGACCCATTGCAACAATGAGATGTACAAGTCATTATGTCAAAAAATCAACTTTATAACTTGTGGTGGGGGGGCAGTAGCGGGGAGGATTGGGTGGGAGGGCGGGGAGAGGATGGGAAGAGATGGGAAGGCGAAACAAAGGAGGAGGCTACAATGCTTGATAACTAATGTACTCATTATTTGCCCATGGAATTGTAACCCCTCTGTACGGTATTTTCACAATAAATAAGATAAAAATAAATTAAATTAAATTAAAAATAAATAAATAAATCCAAAAAATACCATATTTTCTTGATCCATTCATCTATTGAAAGCATTTGTGCTATATCTATACCTTGACAATGAACATAGTTGTGTAGGTGGCCTTACTTTATCCTGATATTTAGTCTTTTGCATAAATGTTCAAGAAAGGTAGTACTGGACCACAAGGTAGATCTAATTGTTTTGTGAGGTTTTTTTTCAGTGTAGTTGAAAAAGTTTACATTCCCACCAACAATGGTTTTTGATCATTCTAAAGTGAGATGAAAAATGAGCAGCAAGTCAAGTGGCTGTGTATTGTTGTTGTTGTTGTTGTTTTGTTTGGTCATGGGACCTGAACTCTAAGCCTAGGTACTGAAGTTCAACTCTTCAGCTCCTGGATAGAACACTACCACTTGAGCTACAGAACAACTTCCAGCTTTGTCTGCGTATGTGGTGCTGAGAATCACTCCAGGGCCTCATGATTGCAAGGCCAGCACTCTACCAGAGAGTCACCTTCCCAGCTCATCTCAAGCGTTTTGGTTTGCATTTACTTTATAGCCAGAGATGTTGAACATTTTAATGTGACTACTGGCCAATTGTATTTCCTTCAAGTAGTCTCTAAATAGCTTATTTGCCCATTTTTTAATTGGGTTGTTAATTCTTTGCTAGTATAATTCATTGAGCTCTTTGTATATTCTGAAGTAGACCTGGCAAAGATCTGTCCTTCCATAGGCTCTCTTTAGTTTGCTAATGATATCCTTTGACATGCAGAAACTTCTTAGTTTGGTACAATACCATTTATGAATTCTCTCTTTGAGTCCAGGCATTATTGATTGTGAACTCTATATTACTGTTCATTGGGAGCCAAAGTTAGCAAGTCTTATACTTTCGGAACAATCCTTTCTATATTTCAATCCTAGTCATGGACAGGTATGGTTACGCCAGTTTTACAGGTAGAAAGGTCAAAATCTAACATTTTTTCAAATTCTTTAAGCCACACATCTAGTCAAAGCATAGTCTAGAACCTATATTATTCTTGTATAGTCTCAAGATAGGTTTTCTCAGTTGTTTAAGGATACAGGTGGACCTGTTGCAACAATGAGAAGTACAAGTTGTCATGTCCAAAACGAGCTTTACAACGTCGGTGCGGGGGGGGGGGAGGGGGGAAGGAGAAGGATTGGGATTGGGGGGGAGGGGGGAGGCTGGAAAGGGATGTGAAGGGTAAACAAAGGAGGAGGCTGCAATGCTTGGTAAGAAATGTACGCATTATCCTGTCCATGTAATTGTAACTCCTCTGAACAGTATGTTCACAAATAAAATAAAATTAAATTAAAAAAAGATAGGTTTTCCTAGTGACTTTCTTTATATTTCTTCCTTAACTCTGAAAATCTGTGTACAATATGGTGGCTAATGACCACATGAGAATGCTGAGCACTGTAAATTGTGGTGTTGTATTGGTTTTGCTTTAAGGATAATGTGCACCATGGACTTGGAACACTACATAGAAAACAATGGGAAACTACATCTTTGTTTGTTTTGCAAGTCCTGGGGCTTCAGCTCAGAGCTTGGACACTGTCCCTGAGGGTCTTTTGCTCAAAGCTAGTGATCACTCTACCACTTAAGCCATACCGCTAATTCCAGCTTTTTCTGTTTAATTGGCACTGAGGAATCAAACTCAGGCCTTCATGCATTCTAGGCAAGCACATTACCAATAAGCCACATTCCAGCTCTTCGGTTTTTTCACGAGTTTCCCACTTTCTTGAGCAGGCTGGCTTTGGACTGTGATCCTCAGATCTCAGCTTCCTGAATACCTTTGATTACAATCATGAGTTACTGGTGCCTGGCAAATGGTGATTTTTAACCTACTTTTAATTTTCCTCATTGATGGAACAGCTCAGTAGATAACATGAAAAAAGCAGAAAGGCAGACGGAAAAGCAACAGTAGTAGATACTAGAAAAGTAGTACAAAAATTGGCAAAATAAAGTAAAGGGTTGCAATTAAATTTATAGCAATAGACCAATGTTGCTTTTTTATTTAACAAACACATAGTACTTTTACATTCCATTAACAGGGAAATGAGGGGACATACAAACTGTTTACAACATTTAAACTTTTCTGTATACTATACGTATCCAACACAATTTATTGTTAAAAAATGCCAACAAGTTCAGGTGTGAAAATATATGCTTGTAATCTCAACTCTTAGGAGCTAAACTGCGAGGATTGAAAGTTGTTATATAGATTATAGAAAAACTATGTCTCTGAAATAAAAGAAATAAAAAATAAAAGGGGAAAAAACAAGTCTGACCAAATATTTCCTGGGAAATTTTATCAAGGAAAATAATTTTTTTCCCTATTGTTAGGTGTCAAACCTGGAAAATTGCCCATTGTATACAAGTCCTTTACTACTTGAGTAATGCCCCAAACCTTTTTATTTAAATGCTGTTTTTCAGTTTGTTTGGTTAGCAGTCTTTCTTTCTTTCTTTCTTTCTTTCTTTCTTTCTTTCTTTCTTTCTTTCTTTCTTTCTTTCTTTCTTTCTTTCTTTCTTTCTTCCTTTCTTTTTTCCTTCCTTCCTTCCATCCTTCCATTCTTTCTTTTGTGGGGATAGGCCACCTCACACAATGTATCTATTTGACTGCTCCAGAAATTTTTAAAAAGCAAGAAACACTTCCTAATTAACTTCATAAGCTGCATGACAAAATTAGTATGCATTTATAGTAATTTTACTTATGTAGAGAAAGGCAAAAAATCCTAAACAAAAGAGAATATGTTTGAGAAGTAAAATGGAGTTTACATTTAATTTTTTTCCATTTTTTCCTGTGTGTGTGTGTTTTCCTGAAGATTTAACACAGGCTTCACACATGGTAATCAAGTAATTCTACCACCAAGCTGCAACCCCACTTACATAGTTACGATTTAGAAAATCTAATGCAATTTATCACACTGAGTAAAGAAGAAATCTCATATAATCTCAATAGATGCTGACACAGAAGCATTAAATAATATTTTTAATATTACTGAAAACTCTGAAACAAGGAAAATAGCTTTAGCTTATGTAGAATATCTATGAAGCAACTACGATATTCTTTAAAAAATAGCTGAGGTATTTCTGATGCAATTAAGAGAGAAATTTGTTATCAATGATGGAATTTGACAACACATTTGATATTTTAACTGAAAAGGAGAAAGGAGAAGCAGAAGTAGAAGCAGAAGCAGAAGCAGCAGAAGAAGAAGAAGCAGAAGAAGATGCAGAAGAAGAAGAAGAAGAAGAAGAAGAAGAAGAAGAAGAAGAAGAAGAAGAAGAAGAAGAAGAAGAAGAAGAAGAAGAAGAAGAAGAAGAAGAAGAAGAAGAAGAAGAAGAAGAAGAAGAAGAAGAAGAAGAAGAAGAAGAAGAAGAAGAAGAAGAAGAAGAAGAAGAAGAAGAAGAAGAAGAGAAGAAGAGGAAGGATGAGGAGGAGGAGGAGGAGGAGGGGGAGGAGGAGAAGGAGGAGAAAGAGATTGCAATGGAAGGAAAATACTGTAATTTGTGAGCAAGATGGAATGGTAGTCTACATAAAAATACAAAAATGTTTACAGGTTTACATATTTCAGTATGTTAGTTTAATATGAAGTCAAACAATAAAGAAATAAAAAATCTTGTACATCTCAAACAAACTTTACAATTTAGGTGGTGGTGGGGGAGTGTAGTTGTGGAGATGGGAGGGAAGGGATGGTAGGGATAAAACAAAGGAGGAGGCAAAAGAAATGTACTCATTACCTTGCTCATGGCACTGTAATCCCTCTCTACATTTTTTAACAATAAAAAAACTTATTTAAAAATAAAAAATAAAAAAGTCTATGCAGGAAATTTGTAACTTAGTGGTAGAGTATTTGCCTATTAGCTTTGAAGGGTCCTTGTTAATCAGCTGCAAAATGCATAACAGACCAGAAATTTTTAAAAAAATTATACAAAAAGGACAATAAAACACATGCTTTGGGACAAGTAAGTGGTTTTCTTCCAAAAAGGAGTTGCAGCAGATGATTTTGGTGATATATACTTGGAATCCAAACATCCATTCTTTGGCGTTTCAAGTGTTCAAGGCCAGTCAGCTAAAAAACAAGAGGAGGATGGACATGACAGAAGAAATAATAGAGATCTGAAACAAATTAAACTTCATCTGGATGGTGGGAAGAAGTCTGTCAGCTGTATTTTTTTCTTTTAGAAAGTTTCTAGCCTTTCCACCATGTGAGTACGCAACAAGAGAGCACATTAAAGCTCTGGTAAAGTTGACCTCTCTAGATCTTGTCCTTCGGAATTTCTGTTGAGTACAAATAACTTGCTCTAGGCTATTGGGACCTGGTCTTAAGGAATTTTGCTATAGAATCACAATAGAATTCAAATACACAGCTATACCTATTTCTCTAAAGGAAGACTGATGAATTTGGCACTAGGAGAGTCCAATTTTCTGGGCAGGGGTTCTACCACATATTTTCCCTACTGCAGCCCTTGTTCTTCACTTTGAACATATAAACACACTGTCTTAGATTTCAAGGATTCTGATATACACTCTTTGATAAGAAACTATCATGAGAAATGATGATTCTCTCTATTCTCTCACACCTATAGATGTTAATAACCCACTTCATGGAGATGTATGGCACAAGGCATTTTGCTACAGTATCAGATGATTCTGAAGTGATACCACTATTCTTTTGACAACAGTCATTCTAGATTTAAAGAAAAAATCATTGAATATCTTGAGTAAATTGATGAGGTCTTTAAAAGACAAAAGTTAGAGCAACTTTTCAGATTATGGTTGCCATGAAGTATCCTACTGGATTTAAATTCCAAGTGATGAAACAGCCACTTTCATGACACACATAAGTATAAAACTTTGTTGGTCTTAATTTCTTCGCATTTTAATGGAAATGACAAAAGTGCCAACTTATTGACTTTATAAGGAGATAGCATTACATAATTAAATTGTCAAAATTCACTGAGTTGAATAGAGAACATGCTTAATTTGTATTAAAGTAGTAATGTATTGCCATTAATACATGGATGTGTTTTATTAGTAAATATTGAAAAGGAAAACAAGTATTTCTACAGGGGATTCATCCTGGCAATAGTCATTATACAGTAGGCTGATACTCCCTGCCTTCTTTCAACCACATGCAGTTCTTGAGTGTGATATTGTTTTATTTCTACTCAAGAGCTATGGGACTCATCTTGGATTCCATTTAGAAAACACCAAAGTGCATACGGATATTATAACATTTTAAAGACCAGAAATGATCTATTGTATGGTGCCAACAATAAATAAACTCCATAACAAATAAAGACTTTAAGCGTATGTTAAGCAGTTGTTCAAAGGAGTTATAATTCAACAAATAGGGACACCTGCTGTGCCTTAACTACTTCTTTGAGTTTTCTCGTTCTTGTCAAGTTAAAAAAATATGGATCCACTCTAGGGAAAATTTCCAATTGGACTCTTTGACATGTGCCCCCTGCACCTAGAAATATATGAGAATCCACTTTGTTTTTAGATTGTTGGAGCAAATTCCAAGACATGCACAAATGGTGAATGGAAGCCAATGGTTGGTGTATATTTGTCTCTTGCACATGGCCAGGGTTCTAGCAGAAGCAGACATGAGGACATGGATAGTACTCAAGGACAAAATCTTTGGTAGCAAACACTAGGACCCGGAAGCCACCAAGAACAGAACGCACTTTCTGATGGACTTGAAGTTCCTGCAACACTACCATGGTAGCAGCAGTGGCATCACTCTGTGTACCTCGCATCCATGTGGAAACCTTGTCAACAGTCCTCCAGTCGGTTCATGCCAAGCTGTGATTGGTCCATGCCAGCCATTCTGAATGGTCTCTAAGGTCCATTACAGTGCTGGGTGTTCCTCTTAACCTACTAGATTCAGTCCTATGTTGACAATTTTGAGTGGTTTTGTTTTGGAGGGGGGCTAAGTTTTGTTGGGGTTTGGGTATTTTCTTTTCGTTATTGCTCTGTTTTTTTTTTATTTTCTTAGCTAAGTTTAGGTAGATTTACTCCTTGCCATCCTAGCAAAAAGACATGAGAACACAGTGAATTATCCTCCAGATCTTAAGAGAAGGAGATTTTCACTGCACAAGACAGTATGAAGGAGATCATTGGCTATGCACGAGGAGATTTTCCCTGAACAATACAGTGTGAAGGAGGAGATCATTGGCTATGGTAGCTATGGATATGTAAAGTTGGCCTAGCACCACCTCATAGACACTAAGATGGTAGTGAAAATAATCCTGAAGGGAGAGTTCAATAATTGTCAGATCAAAAATGAGATGGACAGGTTGCGAAGGTAGCTCAGTGTTAGATGTTGCCTTTCATGCATGAGGCCCTGAGTTCAATTCCTCAGCACCACATGAACAGAAAAAGCCAGAAGTGATGCTGTGTCTCAAGTGGTAGAGCGCTAGCCTTTAACTGAAGAGCTCAGCGACAGTGCCCAGGCCCAAATTTCAAGCCCCAGAACCGACAAAGCGTTTGAAATGAGATGGACATTATTATGATTTTCACATCACCCACACATGATCAGGTCATTCCAGGTGAGGGAGAAGGAAGAGCACCAATACCTGGCAGTGGAACTTGCCATCCAGAAACCTCCTGCGAGAAATGTGAATATCATACCACCTATTCAAGAATGAAGTCAGAAGATTGTTTAGACAGATTGTGAGGACTATGCATTACTTTAACGAATATAGAAATGAACATTGAGACATTAAACCCAATAACATTGTGTTGGATGATAAAGGCAATGTGAAGGTCAATGACTTTGGTATGAGCGTAAGGATTTCCCAAGGGTAAGTTGCTGAAGGACATACATGGTACCTTAATTTTGTCCCTACAAAATATTCCTGCATGAAAATTATAATGGCTGTGAAGTAGACATCTTGTTCTTGGGAGTCTCATTCATACTCTATGGGGATGGCAAATTTTCCATTTGAATATATGAATTTTATCCAGATACAGATAATTGTCTTGGAGGTCACATGCATTTCTACATTCATCTGTACCCAAAAGAACAAAATATCATCTTGAAACTGTAAACTGCCTACCCAAACAGAGGCCCAGTATAGAACAAAAAATGGACATTGGGGGCTGTGAAGGTAGCTCAGTGGTAGAGTGCTTGCCTTGCATGCATGAGACCCTGGGTTTGATTCCTCAGTGCCACATGAGCAAAAAAAGCTGGAAGTGGTGCTGTGGCTCAAGAGGTAGAGCACTAGCCTTGAGCTGAATAGCTGAGGGACAGTGTCCAGGTCCATATTTCAGGCCCCACAGCCAAAAATCAATGGACATTGGCTCAAATAATTTGAGGAATGTTTCCTATGTCCTAATGAGCCATTATGTAATGCACTAACCCTTATTATTCTTGCACTCATGTGTGACATGAGGTACAGCCTGCCTGATATAAACAAAATGATATTGGACAGGATATTAAATGAAATCATGGTCATCTATTTTTTTATTAAAAAAGTGTCAAAATAAAATGACAACAGAATTAAATCAGTGCCTTCTTTTGTTTCACTGTTCCCATCTCCTGCAGATATATAGTATGTATATATGTATATATCTCACAAAAATATTACATATTAAATATATTATATATAATTATATGTTAATAAATATACATAATTTTGGAGATGCAGTTTCATCCAATTCTCTGCTT
This sequence comes from Dipodomys merriami, assembly GCF_024711535.1. NCBI lineage: Eukaryota > Metazoa > Chordata > Mammalia > Rodentia > Heteromyidae > Dipodomys > Dipodomys merriami. The sequence continues at coordinate 762,094 of NW_027204226.1, forward strand.
TTGCTTCAAGCCAGCATTCTCCTCATCTGAGCCTCCTTCGGAGCTAAGATTATAGAACAGGACCATGCAAAATATTTCCTAATAAATGCAGCAGAGAGTCTGTCTTTAACTTCCAAGAAATACTAAAAACTTGAAGATAGTAGAATGATGAATGTAACATAAAACACTAAACTCAGTGTAAAATTTCCAAAATTTATTTTATACAAAAATTATGGGAGGTGTTCCTGGAAGATGGCTGAGGAGAAGCTGGAGGTTAAACAAGTTCTCACATAGAAAGCAGTTTTAGTGTTCCAGTGAACAGTACTAAGCCAGAGAATCACACCAAGTGTGCCATCACAGGACAGAGAATTAGGCGAGAGAGGAAAAATCAAGGCAAAGAGACAAATCTGAGCACTTGCCTGCAGCCACAGTTTCAGCAGCAGCAGCAGCGGTGGCAACACAGAGAGTCCCGAACAAAGGCACCAGATGTGGCAGGCGAACAGATTCAATTCAACACCAGCAAGAACTGACAAGGTGTAGACACCTTCATCATGCAGTTCACAGACCAGAGATGACCCAGGAACCAAGACTCTAGCATGAGTAGAAGCCTGACATCCTCACTCCTCAGGGAGCAAAAGAAGGAAGGCCACCCCTCTCCCGCCACTACAGGAGATCTCCATTTTTGATACTGACAAAGGCCTGGCTGAGGAGCTAGCACAAACACAGGCCTTGTAAGAAAACAAGAGTCATTTAGCAGGTCAAAGGAATATAACCTGACCTGAGAGGCTCAGCTACATCAAGGGAAAAGTCACTCAGCCCAGGCCGCAAGCCCCAGGAGTAGATTTCTTCACCAGGTAAACAGAGCCAGAGGATGCCCCTCCCTTAAGCAGCCTTGACAATCAATTGAAATTCAGTAAATAAAAACTCTGAGAATGGTTCCAAGCTGGGCTCTGTGAGTTTCTAAGAAGATAGATACTCAGGGAAAAGCTGTTGTTTTCTGAAAGGCCTCCACTCTACCCAGAACCTAGCCTCATCACAGCATCTCCAAACTAGAGGAAATGGCCATCTCCCTCTTTTATGATACTCAAAGCAGATCTCCCTCCCATTGAACTAGCCTGGGAGGAGGATCACAAAATCCTGGGTAAAGCAGATCATTTTTCTGCCTGCTCAAACAAACTGACTTGAGAAACCATCCAAGCCACAGGAAAATCAAACACCACAAGCAGAACAGAGACTCCAACAAGACACTGGTTATGGACACAAGTGAGATACAAGATCTTCCTATCCACGCAAAAAAATCAAAGAACTCTTTTTTTGTACCTTTTATAAAAAAATTTCCAATTTTTTTTTAATTTTAACATTAAAAATTTTTTTCTATTAACTTTTTTTCTTCCTCTTATAATTTTTTTTCTTTTTTCAAATTGTATTTTGTTTAGCTCTACTGGCCTTTTGATCCTTTTTCTTTCTCATTCTTTTCACCTTTTCTTCTCTTTCGTTCTTTTTTGCTTGACTTAATTGCTGTTCTGCTCATCCTCAGATATACCCGCAGTTGATTATTAGACCTTAACCCCATTGTGAACACAATTAATCCAGAAATTTATTACTCAATTTAAAACCTCTTAGACTTAAATTCCTTAGTATCAAGACTATCTTTTATACCTATATAATATTTTAAGCATTTTTATTTTTAAGTTATTCACATCTCCTTTCTCTACCTCCCCTTCACTTATTCTATTCATGTTGTTCTCTGAATATTACATTCTCATTTTGCATAATTTTAAAGTGTTGTACTTTTATTTATAACTTTTGTTTTTCTATTTTTTTCTTGTCTTTTTTTCTTTTTCTTTATTCCTTTTTCTCTCTCTCTACTATCATTCTATCCAACCTATTTCCCGCTTTGAGATTAGGACTTAGTTAACTCTCCCTCTGCCTTTCCACATCCCTCTATTCCTATTTTTACCCATATCTCTCCCTAAACCTAATAATTTCTGTTTGCCAAATTCTTCTTTGCGGTTTTTAGCCCATTAATACATAGTTGCTTGATGTTGAATAGATATATCTGTTGAACTAGATTGTATCTGCAGACTTTTGATTGTGCAACTACAGACTTTGGTTGATGCTTGCCTTAAAATATTTTTCTAGCACAAAATGTGTTACTTTTCTAGCACAAAATGTGTTACTTTCATTCTAAATGGGCAGAGCAACCTGGAAAAACACAAGAAAAATGGCAAGTTCAGGTATCTCAACTCCCACTAATGAAAATCAGGGGACAGAGCAGATAATGAATAATCCAGAGGAGAGTTCCCAAAAGCTCTACAAGCACTACTGGGAAACATGGTAAATGAAAATATTGAAAACCTGCAAAGGACTCCATATGCGCATGATAAGGAGAGAGAGAAGGCAAAAAAGGTCAATGCAGGAGTATCATGAGCGTGAGGAAGTTACTTAAAGACTGATACAGGAATTGCGTGAGCAACTTGAGAAGTAAAAGAGAAATAAAGGAATGGCATGAGCACGTTGAGATCAGTCGAAGAGAAAGTCAGGAATGGTGTGAGCAGGCTGAAAACACTCAAAGAGAACTACAGGAATTGTGTGAATGTGAGGAAGCTAATCAGAGTAATAGAGGAATTGAGAGAGCAAGATGAGAATACAGAAGGATCACCAAATACATTCATGGAATCCATAAACAGAAAGCTGAAAGGAATCAGAGAGACCACAAAGGGAATGCTGAATGGAACACAACAGAAGAAATGGAGTCCAAGAAAACCATAACCAATCAACTTAGTGATTTGAGAATCAACACTGAACATCAAATTAAGGAATGAAAGAAGTTCATACAAGATCTAAAACAAAGTTCAAATAAAGAATTTGAAGCCGTCAAGGATGACCAACTAGGAGGAAAAGAAATAAAAAAACAAAGTACTGAGTCTTGACAGCAGGTTAGACCATGAAGAAGATTGAATCTCAGGGATTGAATACAGCCTAGATATTATAGAGAAAGACCAAGCAACCATACAAGGCAACTCCATGAAATATGATACATCTACTCAACACTTGAAAGACACCATAAGAAGGCCTAATCTGAGGATAATGGTTGTAGAGGAACACCTAGAGACAGAAGTTAATGGTCTAGGAAATTTGTTTAACAGGATCCTAGCAGTGAACTTCGCAAACATGCAAAAAGATAGGCCTGTTCAAATACAAGAAGCTTTTAGAACTCCAAACAAACCAGACCAGAAAAGGACATGCACCGTCACATTACAATCCAAACTGGATCAATTCAAACCAAGGAAAAGATCCTTAAAGCTGTCAAGGACAAAAGATCAATCACCTACAAAGGGAAACCAATTAGAAACACTTCAGATTTCTCAGAGAAGACAATTAAAACGAGAAGAGCCTGGAATGGTGTATGACAAGCCCTAAAAACAAACAACTATTAACCAAGAATTCTGTGCCCAGCTAACCATTCCTGCATAACCACAGGTCAAATAAAATCTTCCATAGCAAATAAAAGTTGAAACAATATACCTCCACCAAACGAACCCTACAAAATATTCTTAAATATGTCCTACACATAGAAAACCAACAAGACCTCAATAAAGGACAAGAAACCACAACCAAACTGAGAATCCAACAATCATAGGAAGAACCCAGTTGTTGCAGCCCCCAAGAAGGTGGATATAATGTCAGGAACTCCCAAATACCTCTAAGTACTATCTCTCAACATTAACGGACTTAACTCTCTAATTAAGCGTCATAGACTGTCTAGTTGGATTAAAAAGCAAGATCCTTCTATATGCTGCCTTCAGGAGTCACATCTGCCCATAAAAACAAACACATTTTCAATGTGAAAGGCTGGAACAAAATCTACCAACCAAACGGCCCCCATAAACAGGCAGGAGTTGCAATCCTAATATCAAATAAAATGGACTTCAAATTAAAATTAGTGAGAAGAGATAAAGAAGGTCGCTCCATACTAATTAAGTGATCTCTCCTTCAGGAGGATATTACAATTCTAAATATCTATTCATGAAACAACGGAGCACCTAAATTTATGCAAGAAACACTACTTTCCCTCAAATCCCACATGGATCCAAAGACATTAATTGTTGGGGATTTTAACACACCACTTTCCCCACTAAATAGATCAACTTAGAAAAAACTCAACAGAGAAACCACAGAGCTAAACAACCGCATTAATCAATTAGATTTAACGGACATTTACCAAATATTTCACCCCACAGCGTCAGAATACACGTTTTTCTCAGCAGCACATGGAACATTTTCTAAAATAGACCACATTTTAGGACACAAAGCAAACTTGTCCAAATTCAGATACATTGAAGCTATACCTTGCATTTTCTCAGACCACAATGGAATAAATTAGAACTCAACACTAAAAGCCACCAAAAAAATTCCTGTAACACGTGAAGGCTGAACAACACACTCTTGAAAGAATAGTGGGTCATGGAAGAGATTAGAATGGAAATTCAAATGTTCATGCCATTCAACAAAAATGAACACATAATATACCAGCTCCTCTGGGACACAGCAAAGGCAGTACTCTGAGGCCAGTTTTATAACTCTGAGTTCCTATATTGACAAATTGGAGAGATCTGCAACCAACAATTTAATGAGACATCTGAGCCTCCTTGATAAAGAACAGCAAGAGAAACCCCTATCCAGTAGATATAAAGAAATAGTTAAAATTAAATGAATTAGAATAAAAAAAACATAAAAAGAATCAACAAAGTTAAGAGTTGGTTCTTCGAAAACATTAAAAAAAATTTGACAGACCCTTAGAAATCTTATCAGAAAAAGAAGAGAACACACCTAAATAAATAAACTCAGAGATGAGAATGCAAACATCACAACAGAAACAACTAAGATTCAAAACATTATAAGGGAATACTTCTCAAAACTTTATGCTAATGTTTGAAAACTTGGCAGAAATGTACGTTTCCTAGCAAATATTGACATTCCAAAACTAAACCAAGATGAGTTAAACCAGCTTAACAGGCCCATATCAAGCATTGAAATAGAAACAGCAATAAGAGACTTCCCATGTAAGAAAAGCCCAGGACCAGTTGCTTTTACAGCAGAATTCTACAAGGCCATCAAAGCAGAGCTCACACCAATACTCCTCCAACTCTTCAATGAAATTGGAAGAGAAAGTTCATTACCAAACACATTCTATGAAGCTATCAAAACCAGGCAGGAGCTCATCAAAGAAACAGAACTGTAGACCCATTTCTTTGAGGAATATTGATGCAAAACTTCTCTACAAACTTTTGGCTAATCAACTTCAACAATTCTTCCAAAAAATTATACACCATGATCAAACAGAATTGATTTCTGGGATGCAATGCTGGTTCAATATATGCAAATCAATTAATATAATTCATCACATCAACAGGAGCAAGGATAAGAACCACATAGTTACCTCAATAAATGCAGCAAAGGCATTTGACAACAACGAACACCCTTTATGATGAAGGTAATTGAAAAATTAGGAATCCATGGAACATTCCTCAATAAAATAAAGGCTGTCTATGACAAACCTACAGCCAGCATTATACTTAATGGTGAAAAACTTAAGTCATTTCCTCTTAACTCAGAAACGAGACAAGGATGTCCACTCTCTCCACTTCTTTTCAATCTAGTATTAGAACGCCTAACTACACCAATAAGTCAATATGCAAACATAAATGGGATCCAAATAGGGAAAGAAGAAGTAAAACTCTCCCTCTTTGTAGATGACATGATCTTCTATTTCAATAATCCCATAGACCTAACTCCCAAATTACTCAAGCTGATTCAAAACTTTGGCAATGTAGCAGGGTATAAAATTAACCCTCAAAAATCAATGCATTCCAACAATGAAAAAAGGGTAGCTGAAATTAGGAAAGCAGCTTCATTCCTAATAGACCCAGAAAAAAATAAAATACCCAGGAATTAAGTTATCCAAAGATGAAAAATTTAAAAACTTGAAAAAGGAAATCAAAACAGAACTTAGAAAGTGTCAAAAACTCCCGTACTCCTGGATTAGAAAGATCAATATCGTGAAAATGGCAATACTTCCCAAGGCTATCTACAAATTCAATGCAATACCTATCAATATTCCACAATCATTCTTCAAGATAATAGAATAGGCAATGCAATAATTCATATGGAACAATAAAAGACCTCGAATAGCAAAAAGGCTCCTCAACAGAAAGAACAGTGCTGGCAGAATATCAATACCAAATTTCAAACTCTACTATAAAGCCATAGTAATCAAAACAGCTTGGTACTGGCACAAGAACAGACCTCAGGACCAATGGAATAGAATTGAAAATCCAGAAATGAACCTACAGACCTATAGCCATCTAATCTTCGATCAAGGAACTAAAAAAAATATAATCAAAGAAAGACAGCGTCTTCAGTAAATGGTGCTGGCAAACTTGGTTAACTACTTGTAGAAAAATAAAGCAATATCCATATATATCACCCTGTACCAGAATCAACTCCAAACGGACCAAAGACCTCGGAGTCAAAACAGACACTTCAAACATTACAAGATGGAATCGGAGAAACTCTGGGTCTCCTGGGGACAGGTCTAAATTTTCTTAATAGAAACCTAGAAACCCATCGAATCAAAGAAAGGTTGGACAAATGGGATTGCATGAAATTGCAGAGCTTCTACATGGCAAAGGATATAGCAATATCAATAGAAACCCCACAGATTTGGAGAAGATCTTCACTAGCCTGACAAGGGTCTCATATCTAAAATATACCTGGAACACAAAAAATTAAATCTCCCAACCACAAATTTTCAAAAAAAATTGCCCAATAAATAAGTGGGATAAGACTTATAGAGAAACTTCTCTGAAGGGGAAAGAAGGATGGCCAATAGACACATGAAGAAATGCTCAACCTCTCTAGCCATAAAAGAAATGCAAATCAAAACAACATTGAGATACCACCTCACCCCAGTTAGAATGGCTATAATCAAGAACTGTAACAACAACAGATGCTGGAGGGGATGTGGACAGAAGGGAACTTTACTGCATTGTTGGTGGGAGGGTTAACTTGTTCAACCACTTTGGAAAGTAATATGGAGGTTCCACAAAAGACTCCACATAGAGCTACCCTATGACCCAGCATTCCCACTTTGGGGCATTTAACCAAATATGCAAACAAGACCATACCAAAGCTACCAGCACAACTATGATTATTGCAGCATTATTTACCACAGCTAAGAAATGGAACCAACCCAGATGCCCCTCAGTAGATGAATGGATCAAGAAAATGTATATATACACAATGGAATTCTATGCCTCCATCAAAAAGAATGACATTGCCCCATTTGTTAGGAAATGGAAAGACATGTAAAAATTATATTAAGGGAATTAAGCCAGGCACAAATATACATAGGTCCCATGGTTTCCCTTATTTGAAATAACTAGTACATGTCTGAGTCAAGCAGAAAACGTCAGATAAGTTGATGTTAGGGAAATGAACCATAAGATATGTATTCAAATGTTTTTTTTCTTTCATGCTATTGTCTCTAACACATTTATAAGACTATTTCTTCATTGCTTTTTATGTCCTTCTCCCACGGTATAACCCCTGCTTTCACTGTATTTGATGTTGGTATAATTTGTGGAGGGGGAGGGAAAAAACATATCGTTTACATAGGTATACAGGTGAACCCATTGCAACAATGAGACGTACAAGCAGTTATGTGGAAGATGAACTTTACAAATTTGTTAGGCTGTGGGGGAAGGAGGATTGGGGGGCCAGAGGATAGGATGGGAAGGGGAAACAAAGGAGGAGGCTACAATGCTTGATAAGAAATGTACTCATTATCTTGCCCATGTAATTGTAACCCCTATGTTCAGTATTTTCACAATAAAAAACATACTGCAAAAAAATTAGGGGCAGTGTTATTCGATTTTCCATGAAAAAAGATTAATAAAAAATTAAAGACAGATATAGATCCCACTTGGAAATGTGAAAGTAAGTGGACTGCCCATATGTTCAAGTCCTAATACTGGCCCACAACCATACATTAAATTAGTTTTTGTAAGTCTTTTATTGTAAAAATACTGTACAGAGGTGTTACAGTTAAATGAGCAAGGTCATGAGTACATTTCCTGTCAAGCATTGTAGCCTCCTCCTTTGTTTTTCCCCTACCTTCCCTTCCCTTCCACCTACACAACAACTCAACTCACCTCCAAATATGCAGAGATCGTTTTTAATGTAGTGTCTTGTATATCACATTTTTACAATGGGTTAACCTGTATGCCTATTTAAATATTTTCTGTTTTCCCTTACCCTCCCCAAATTATAGAAATGTATATACAAGATGCAGGGCACCAGAATCAAATACAGTGAAAACAGGGATTGTACCTTCTGGGAGGATCATATAAAGTAACCAGAAATCACATGGTACCGTATAAATACATTAGAAACATCAACAAGAAAGGAAAAACCACTTGTGTCCCTATCTTGGTGTTCATTTCACTTAACTTCATCTTATCTGGTCACTTGTACATAGCTTTTGACCTTTTCTGCTTGTCCTAGGCATATACTAGTTATGGCAAATAAGGGAAACCATGGGACCTATGTTTCTTTGGGCATGCCTTACTTGACTTAATATAATTTTTCCAAGTATTTCCATTTCCTAACAAATTGGACGATATCATTCTTTCTGATAGAGACATAGAATTACATTATAGATAGATAGATAGATAGATAGATAGATAGATAGATAGATAGATAGATAGATAGATAGATAGATAGATGATGATAGATAGATCGATAGATAGATAAATAGATAGATAGATAGATAGATATAGATATAGATACATCTCTCTCTTTATATATATATATATATATATATATATATATATATATATTTATAATCACCTTTCTTGATCCATTCATCTACTTAGGGCCATCTGGGTTGGTTCCATATTTTATCTATGGTAAATAATACTACAATAAACAGCGTTTTGTTGGTAGCTTTAGTATAGCCTTGTTAGTGATCATTTGTGTAAATGCCTGAAAGTCGGATTGCTGGGTCATAGGGGAACTCTATGTGGAGTCTTTTGAGGAACCTCCATACTGCTTTATAAAGTGGCTGAAAAAATTTTAAACTCCCACCAACAATGCAGTAGAGTTCCCTTTTGGCCACATCGCCTACAGCATCTGTTGCTATTAAATTTCTTATTTATAGCCATACTCACCGGGGAAAGTTGAATCTCAATGTGGTTTTGATTTGCATTACTTTTATGGCTAGAGAAGATGAGCATTTCTTCATGTCTGTATTGGCCATTGTTATTTCCTCTTCTGAGAAGTTTCTCTTTAAGTCTTTAGCCCACTTATTTTATCAGGCAGTTCTTTCTTTGATACGTTTTTGTTGGAGGATTTAGTTTTTTGAGTTCCAAGGGTATTTTAGATATGAGACCCTTGTCTGTTGTATGGCTAGTGAAGATCTTCTCCTAACCCATGGACTTTTTTTTATTGATTTTGCTAGCTATGTCCCATGTCATGCAGAAGCTCTGCACTTTCATGCAATCCCATTTGTGCAATCGTTCTTTGATTTGTTGTGTTTCTAGTTCTCTATTAAGAAAATTTCTGCCTATGCCAAGGAGACCTAGGGTTTCTCCTATTCCATCCAGTAATGTTATTAGGGTATCTGCTTTGACTCTGAGGTTGATCATTAATTTTGTAGGCCAAAACTTGGGTTTTTTCCATCTTTTGTGTTCATAGGAGTGTCTGTATTTTGTGGAAACAGGCTGCTCTACAAGGTATCATTCCGGGTTATGTAGTAGTTATTACATGGCTCCATGTAAGTATTGTGTAATGACATTGAGCTTTCTAATGATTTACCTACATAAATCTATTAATGTTAATTGTCATGAAGAATGTCAAACCTCCATTTTTGTGCCCATCTCCATCGTTGCTCTCCCTATTGTCTAGCAGTTTATATCACAGTCAGTATAACTGAAGCTGGCACATGGAACAGACATGGACTCAATGGATCCTGGCTGTTAATGGTCCCAAGTACAGCAAATATCAGAATCAATGAGATCAAAGCAGTTGTCCCAGGTGCCTAATTGTATGAATGTCCTTGGCTTCCAATAGACTCACCTGCCTCTGTCAGAAGCGTGGTAATGGTTTATCACCATGAAAACTTACACGGAAGCTTAATTTCTCAGTGTAGCCATGTCAGGAGGTGGAACTTTTAAGAGAGATTTCAATCATAAATGGATTAATACAATCTCATCAACTCTCTAGGGACTAACATTATCACTGTTAACAGTTTTTGAAAGCAACCTATGCCCCTTACTCCCTGTCATTCTAGCACATGCTATGATGCCAAGATCTTCTGTGATATGATTCACCAAGGGGACCTTGTCCCAGGTGCTACCATGCAATTTAGACTTTCCAGCCACTACTATTGTGATTGAAATAGACCTTTTATTCCTTATGAAGTGTACAGCTTCAAGGATTTTGTTAAACCATAACAATATGGACTAAGATGCTATTCTTTTTATCTTTTTCATGGAACTGATGATTAAACTGAGGGCCTTACACTTACTAGGCAAATATGGTACCAGTTGAGGCAGCATGCCCCCAATCAATTTTTTTTTCAGCTTGCTTTTCATATATGGTCTTGTGCTGACTTCACTCAAGCCACCCTAAGTACCCCATCCTCCTATAACTCTACCTCCCAATATCTGGGATTACAGGCCTGTGACACCACAGTTTGCCTGTTAGAATATGCTATTCTTTTGGGGAAAGAGATACAGACCCTTGAGATGCCTATGTGGGTTTTGTGTGTGTGTGTGTGTGTGTGTGTGTGTGTGTGTGTGTGTGTGTGTGTGTGTATTCAGGAGAACTGTTCTTGGTGATTTACTTAGTACTGAGGGAGAGTCTTCCTGAAGAATCTGTATTCTTCGTTCCTTTCACTGAAAAAGAAATGCTTCTCTGCGTGCAAGTGTCTCTCAACTGTAATCCTAGCTCTTCAGAATGCTGAGATTTGGGGATAACATTGTTAAACCAGGTGTTCCAGGAAAAGTCCATGACACTCTTATCTCCATTTAATCACCAAAAAAGTTAAAAATGGAGCTGTGGCTTAAGTAATAGAGCAATATGCTTGAGGAAAAATATACGAATAGCACCTAGACTCTTATTAAGGCTCAGGACCAGCACCCGTACAAAATCTCCAGATCACACTTATGCCATTACAAGTCGCCATTATGTCTAATGGTTTATTTCTACAGGACAGTTGCAATGTAAAAAAAATCTTTTATTTCTTCATAAGATATGTTCTTTCTGGACCAGCTTTATGCCCCATTTTTCTTGCTGGAATGATGTCTTGATTTTGAAGTAGAGGAAATATTCAGTGCGGAATCCCTCCCTTATCCATTATTAACATGTTCTCTCTTTTATTTTTTGGCAGTCTTTGGCAATGAACTCAGGTCCTGGGCACTGTCACTGAGCTTCTTCTTTGCACAAGGCTAGCACCATATGCACAGCATAACTTCTGGCTTTTTCTGTTTATGTGGTACTGAGTAATTGAACTCAGGGCTTCATTCATTCTAGGCAAGTGCTCTACACTAAACCACATTCCCAGCCACATGTTCTCTTTCTAAAATATGTCTAACATGTTTACCTCTGTCCCATCTCTGAAGCCACTACTCTTGAATATATCCTCAGTTTAACTATTAACTACTTTTCATTCCCTATAACTGCCGAATTATTTTCCATTGGACCCATGGAACTATCTTTCATTTTCTTAAATTTCACACTTCATTGTCTAAAGTCAAACAATACCTCAACGTTACCAGTGTCTGAAATTGAGGACACTTAGAATAATAAAAATATTTTGCTACTTTTTTTGGCCATGGGCTTGAACTCTGGACCTTGGGCACTGTCCTTCAGCTCTTCAGCTCAAGGCAAGTCCTCTACCACTTGAGCCACAGTGCCACTTCCAGTTTTCTGAGTTTATTGCAGATAATAATCTCTCAGCCTTTCCTGCCCGGGCTGGCTTTGAACCGGGAGCATCAGATCTCATCCTCCTGAATAGCTAGGATTACAGGAATGAGCCCCCAGTGCTCAGCTAATAAATAGCTTTTCATATGTATCAGGTGATACACAACAACTCAGACCCTTGGGGAGTCTTTTATCTTCCAGTCTGGGCAGGATATAACCCCACAATAGACTCTGGTAGGTAGCAAAATTAAAGAGATTCTACAAATATAATTAGTTCCCACAAGAGTTGGGTATGAGTTACTTCCAAGGAGTGAGTGCAAATTAAGGCTTTTGTAGAAGTCAGTGAAGCCAACAGAATGAATCCAACAGTAAGGAGAATATGTTTGTCAAGAAAGTATGGGGGTGTCTAGGAGCTGACAACAGTTGTTGTATGATAGGTGACCAGAGAGCAGAAACCACTGTCTCACAACCTCAGGACCTAAACCCAACCAGGCATCCCTTAAGCTTGGCAGAGATCCCCACATTCCATTAGAGACAATAGCCTGGTGGCCCCCTGTTAGAAACTGAGCAGCTGCTATAGACAAACCACACCCAAACTACCATCCCAAATTTCTAACCTACAATATTTGGTATTCAATGGATTAACAAAGAAATTTCTAGTAATTTGCCACATAATGTGACAAAATAAATGCATCTCTCAGAGCACTGGTGCCTCACACCTGTAATCCCAGTTACATAGGTGACTGAGATCTGAGGATCCAGATTCAGAGGGATTTCAAGCATCAATATCTGTGATATTCATATTGCCAATAAATAACAAAAACCTGGAAATGGTGGTATGGCTTATGTAGTAGGGCAACAGCCTTAAGGGAAAAGATAATTAAAAGCACAAGACACTAAGTTGAAACTCCAATACCAGCACATACACACACACACAAAAAAAAACAACACAAAAATAGAATAGAAAAATGAAAACATTTGTTGAAGACCACCTGGTATTTTCTCTGCTCTGTGTAAAACTCTAATTTTTCTCAAACTTTTTCCTTATGCTTGAAGTAATTTATTAAAATTCTATAACAGCACCATAAAGATATCTAATTACACAACTGCACAAATGTGTTGGCCACAGCCATTTCTATATATCATATTGTAATTGTTACTGCAAGCAAAGTACCTTTCCTACTAATTTAATCTAATTAATTGGAAAAACAGGATTTGTATCTTAGTTGAAATTAAACTTAAACTTCTTAACTCATCAAAAGGAGTATGTGGGTGCTGTCACTGAGAGAAGCACAGAGCTGTTTGACATCAGGGGAGTTCCTCTGATAAAGCAAGGTCTATCATAAAGTCATGTAGATAATTGTTTATCTTTGCTCTTTATCATTCTTGGTGTTACACCTTTTGAGTTCTTGATTATTTATTTGGCAACTCACCCTTTAGTATATGTCTTCCAGTAAAAAATACATTTTGCCATACAACAGATGTTTATCCTTTAGATGAGGAATGCATCTTGTTGTTTCTCAGGGTTTATTTAGAAGCAAAGAGGAAGTGCTTGCATGTTTCTAAATATCTTGTTTCTTTCTGATTTCCTGTCTGCCATTCCTCAAGGCTTATTTTTCCTAATTGATGGTGCCTCCAATCTATACAAATTGCTATTAAGACATCATACTATTGCATTCAATGTATAGATTGTTTTTGATGGATATTAATACCTACTTGATGCTGTGTGTTGCTGTCCACAATTGAGCCATGGTTTTCCTTTTAGCTCTATTTCAATTATTTTTGTAAGTGTTAATTTTCTTTATAATGTATGATGTATTTTGTGTTAGATAGTTCTTAGTGTGTTTTATTGGATTGTATTGGTATGAACAACACTGGGGATTGAACTCATACCTCGTTTATGGGAAGAAACACTCTACCACCTAAGTGACGATCAGCTATGGCAATTTTTTTGTTTTTTTGTTTATTTGTTTTTCTTGGTCATGGGGCTTGAACTCTGGGCCTGCGTGCTATCCCTCAGCTCTTCAACTCAAGGCTAGTGCTCTACCATTTTAGCTACAGTGCCACTTCCAGTATTCTGCGTGGTTATTTGGAGATAAGTGTTTCATGGGCTTTTCCTTCCCAGCCTGGAGTTGAACCACAGTCCTCAGATCTTAGCCTCCTTAGTAGGTTGGATTACATGTTTGAGCGACTGCCACCCGGCTATGGTAGTTTTTTCTTTTAACAATTGAAATGATGAATTTTTGTCCTAATTTAATTTAATATTTTTATCTGTTTTTTTTCATCCCATGGAATTGAGTATAGGACCCTTTATATGTATGTATGTGAGTGCTTCTATGTACATATGTGCCAATACTGAGGCTTGAATTTCCTTAACTTTTTCCAAGCAAGGTTGACCCTACACCACTTGAGCCAGACCTTCAGGTTTTTTGCTGCTTAATTGAAGGCAAAAATCACTGATTTGCTACTTTGAAGGATTAATTTTTGGATGGCAGTTCGGAGCCAGACTGTGCAATCTCCTTATCTCTTCCCTCTAATAAATTACTCAGGAAACGCTTCAAGTGTCACTGTGGCTCAAGAGGTAGAACACTGCCCTTAATGAAAAGCAACTCATATACTGTGCCTAGGCCTGAATTTAAACCCTGGGGACAGCGCGTTAAAAAAAAAATAACATACTCTGAATTGTTTGACCAGTCTAGCTTTAAACCATGATCCTATAGCTCTCAGGTCTGAAGTAGTTGGGATTACAGGTTTGAGCCTTTAGTTATAATAATAGCTTTCTATTATTTTCAATCATTATTATTGACAGATGCTTTAAAAAACACATATTGCTAAAAGTAGCTCATGTTAATAATCCTTGATATTATGGAGGGTGAGACATAAGAACCTCAGTTTGAAGTTGGGCCCAATGACAGAATGTCTGAGTCTTATCACCAACTAACAACCAAAAGGTTGGATGTAGAACTGTGGCCCAAGTTTTAGAGTCATAGCCTTTATCAGAAAAAGCTTAAGGACAGTGCTCATGCAATAAGTGCAAGTCTCAAGATCAGCACAAAAAAATAAAATAAACAGAACCCAAAATAATCCCAGGTATGGCTAGTGATAGTTTGCCTAGTTTTCCTAATATCCTGAATTTTATAGCCACCACAAAGAAAAATAGACAAACCAACAAATTACGTATCCACAGCCAGATGAAACTTTTCCTGATATATCTGCACTAATTATATTTTTAAAAAGTCTTACACTCTTTCATTTAGAAAGTTAACCTAAAAATAACGCCAGTTGAATAGAAATTATATGTGATGACTACTTCAGCAACAAAATATTTTTTAGTTTTTTTTAAAAAGGACGTCACCTATTTGTCACCATATATATATATATATATATATATATATATATATATATATATATATATATAAACATTATTAAAATTTCAACTAAATATTAACTTCACTATCCTCTAAATTGAAGTGTTTACATATATTTTATATCAGAGTGAGTTGTATAAACATTAGGGAGTTAACTGAGGCAATGAAAAGGGGTGCAGGAAGAAATGTTCCTTTCAGAGCAACTTGGTTTGAGGCTGGCCACCAAGGTACGTCTTCAAGAGGCCAGGGCTGTTTCTATTTCCTAAGGTGCCTTTCCTTGATTGGTCCTCTTCCTCTTGAGTCTAATAAAAGGAAGTGCTTATATGTGGGAGAACAACAGCAGCTTGAGTTGAAGATTTTCCTTAAATCCTCTTTCTTGTGTTTAAATGCAGGAACTAGAAAATTCACTGGCTGCATGAACTCTAACTTTGAAAGAACTTCCAAGTATGAAGACTAACCTGAGCCAGCACATTGTGGAGGAGGACATGGTGGTGGCAAAGAACAGATAGAACTTTTGCACAGAACATGCACATTCTTCTCCTGTGTGTAAGTCAGTAAGTCTGCATATAGGAAACTTCAATGTCCCAAAATTCCAATGTTAGAAAGGAGCTTTAATTTTGTTAAAGTTCCTTTTCAGTGGGATCCATGCTTCTCCACTGTTCCTTTAGATTCTGCAGTTTTAGAAGGCAGTAGCATGCTTAATAGAAACAACCCCTTGCTTCCACAGCACTGGATGCTGCAAGTCTGTACACATTTATGGAAAATTTTAAAACATACTTCATCAGGGAGGAGAACAATGAGAGGGATGGTATTCTAATGGGGTTCAACTATTATTGTTTAGATGGTGACAAGTGTTGTCTGTATGTTGAGAAGCCTCTCTCCTTGCTTGAGCAACACCTCATCTGAGCCTAACAGCTGGGATCGTATTGGGCTCCTCTACATAAACATATAATCAGCTACTTTTTAGAAGTGCTGGGTTTTATAAACTATTAGAAGCTATCACATTAACTGCTTGAACTCAAGAGGGTACGGGTACTTAGCTGTTCACTTCTACTCAGGATAGTCCGGGTTAGTGTATTAGACAGTTTATATAAGTGATAAAATCAAAGCAAATGGAAGGCTTCAAGTAGTCTTAAAGATCTTTAAGAACATAAAATTCAGTGGAAAGTGGCACTGTGGTTCAAAGTGGTAGATCACAGGCCTTGAACAAAATATTCTCAGGGACAGTGCCCAGGCCCTGAGTTCAAACCCTACGATCGCCAAAAAAAAAAAAAAAAAAAATTGCTTGTCTCATTTTGAAATGTCAATTTAAGCTTGTTATTTAAATTTTATATAAAAAGAAAGTTTTTGGTCTCTTAGGAAAGTTCTCCAAAAATTAATGTAGAGCAGAAGAGAAGAATGTAGAACCATTGTGAGATTAATTAGGAATTCAGAGCTATGAAAGACTAGAGTTTTAAAAGCTGAAATAAATACATGTCAGAGTGATGGAAACAAACTTAGCTTTCTAGGGATAGACTTTCAAGTCTTTTCAACACATTTGGATGGTTAGATGATGCTACATTTTTTAATTTTGCCTCACTCTGTCTTGGCGAGGTTTTTGTGGGTAAGAAGAAAATCCATTTTTCTTACCTATTTATGAACTGCACGATAAAACTTTAGCAAAGGACCTTCTGTGGCCACTTTTTAACTGGAAGTATTATAAGTTTTTTAAGACCTCAGAATCCTTTTGTACTGTTAGCCAGGCTGTTTTGAACTATTTATTTTCAAATTTATTAGCATAATACATTTATCATTGTAGGGAGGAGAATCCTATGCTAAATAAAGTCTACTTGCGGGGGTTGTTCGTAAGCAATGAGCCATTGGGTATTTCTGGCTTAGCCTGTGTAGAGTAGACTGGATTGAGGTGACATTTCCATGATTTATAAGTAAAATCACCCTGCTCTATTAGAAGTATGGGATCAAAAGAGTGATGGGCATTGGTTTAAGATTTCTTTTATTTTGCTATGTATAAATCCTCCATCATATATTTGGCTTTAATCTTCCTAATATGTTGTATTTTAAATATTTGGTTTTAGTATGATGTGAATTATAGTTTTTAAATTAAATAAGCAAGACATGTGACCTGAATGAGATAAGAATTTAATTAATTTTTTGGTGGGGTCCAGTCTTGGGGCCTGAACTCTGGGCCTGGTCGCTGTCCCTCAGCTCTTCAGCTCAAGGCTTGCGCTCTACGAGTTGAGCCACAGCGCCACTTCTGGCTTTTTTTTCTTTTTTATGTGGTGCTGAGGAATCGAACCCAGGGCCTCATGCATGCAAGGAAAGCGCTCTACCACTGAGGCACTTTCCCAGCCCTAGAATTTGATTAATTTTAAAAGGGAAAATATTATCAGAATTAAATCGTCACTCAAAAATCAATATTGAAAGGACATAAAGCAGAAGAATTTATGTGGTGCTTTATATATTCAGCCTTTCTTGCTTATAAGGTTTGCTGTGACCTGTTAGTAACAGATTTGCAATGGGTAAAAGTCCAGTTGTTCAAAAAAAGTTGTTACTTCAGCAAAGGTATGACAATGTATGAGAATGTTGAACCCTAGGTTTTTAAGAGGAAGAAACACAGATGTAAGACCTCAAAGATGCTGACTAAAATGAATGAAATTCACAGTCCATTAAAAGGAGTGTTTGCTATCTTCAACAGCCAAATGCATTTTTCTTTGCATGTGACTATCAGCAAAGATAAGATTGTAGACAGACTCAGTTCGTGGTTCTTATTCAATGAAGAGAATAAGGAGCTGTGTGGATGGCTGGTGTAGATGGAAAACAGTTCTACAGACAGCAGACAGCATCATTGAAGAAAGGCTTGAGAAGTTTCAGAAGGTGAGCCAACAGTGTCCAGGCAGGTGTAGTTTGAACACCCTTCTCACTGTTGAGAATCACATGTTACAGGCATGTTTCCTATAAGGGTTGAAGAGAACAGTTGCTTTGTTTGCATTGGCAAGTCAGATAGGAGGACTTGCTTGGGTCTCCTGAAGTATCTTGGTGTCTCAGACCAGTGAATGTTATTGCACAAAAACAGAGGTCATCTACAATGAAGTTGATGATTTCAGATAGTCATTAGGCCTCAGATGTAATGCAGCTCAGTAATACATGTAACAAGAGTGGTATTCATATAGTTAAATGAAACTGAGTTTTATACACTTGTGAGTTCCCAAGTAAATTAGAATGGAAGATATCCATGAGAGAAATCAGTGGGGCTGTTACATCAAGAAAGTAAGAACAAACCATAATTTGAATATGTTTAGTGAGCCTTTCTTGACTTTCCAACCTTTGCCTGTGAAATTGCATTAACTATCACATATGATGAGAATTTCTCATTCATAAAACTCTTTAGGAGTCACGCCATGTTTGTGGCTAAGGAATAAATGCTTTTGAAGGCTGTAATCTTAGCAACTCAGAAGTCTGATTACTGAAGATTGAAGTTCAAATCTAGTCCAGAGAAAATCTCCCTTTAGTCCTCAAAACCATGGAAATGTAGCTTTAGCTCAAGTTATAGAGCACCTTCCTTAACAGATAAAGCTAAAACACCATGCCCAAGTCTTGAATTGAAGTTCTCAGAGTGGAACAAATAAAAGTAAAAAAGAGAGATGCAGTAATAATGGAGCTTTATGTTTTCATAACTTACCAGGACCATATGGAGGTCATACCCGTGTTAAGTTAAAAGAAGGCCCAGCTGAAGCAAATGGGTGAACAGTTGAAAAGGGCCAGCAGCAAGGCAAGAGTGTTCAAGATGGATGGCAAGCTTAGCAACATCAAGGACATTCATCTTCAAGAAAGCACATCTCTCTAATTACATATTCACCTTTCATTATTCTCCTCATCGCTATGAACATCCTCTAAGATTGGCTACACTTATCCACGAGAGTCAGCCGACCACAGCATACGATTTATGACATTTCCTGCATAAAGTTGCTTGTTCTCATTGTCATCAGCCTTTCAGCAGCTTCAGTGAAGAGCATGTTCTCCCACTTTGCCTGTAGTCAATAGTACCCTCTTCTATTTCCCTGCAAAGAAACTGTGGCTAGCAGGCTTGAGAATTGTTACATTCAGAGGTTCTTCAGTTTTGCATTTTTTCTTTCATTTCTTGGTAGGTGAGTTGGAATAAGAAAAACAAATAAGCAATTTGTTTTAGTTTAAAGGAAAATATATTTATTTGAAAACACAAGTTATCATTATTTGAATTTATTTTTAATTTAAATATAATAGGGATGGTTTTAGTGCTGCATGCCTTTAAACCTAACTATTTAGAAAGCTGAAAGCTGGGGCTGGGAAGGTGGCTCAGTGGTAGAGTGCTTGCCTTGCATGCATGAGGCCCTGGGTTCGATTCTTCAGCACCACATAAGCAAAAAGAAAAAAGCCAGAAGTGGTGTTTTGGCTCAGTGGTAGAGCGCTAGCCTTGAGCTGAAGAGCTGATGGATAGCGCCCAGGCCCAGAGTTCAGGCCCCACGACAGGACCCCCCCCCCAAAAAAAGAAAGCTGAAAGCTGAGGATCATATTTTCAAGACAAAGTAAAATTTACCATGAGACTCTTATCTTCAGCTAAGAACCAAAAGCTACAGGGGGAGCTGTGGCTCAAATGGAAGAATGCCAACCTTGAGCAAAAAGCAAAACCAAAAGAAACTAAGCCCTGAATTTAATTCCTACTACTAGCACAAAAATATGTATGTGTGTATATATATGCATATATTCATATATGTGTGTCATATCTATATAAATTGTATATGCATATGCATGTATATATAATTATATAATAAATTTTTAGCAAGTGTCAAGAATATGCAAGCAAACATTTAGTCTTGCTCCTAAAAACAGATTCATATGTAAATATGAACCCCTTGAATTTATAGGAGCCAACAAATATAGAAACGTAAACCACCAGACTAGAAATTGATAGAATGGATTTTGTTATAGAATAGAGTGTATGCACAAGATTAGGCATATGATAGTAAGTCATTTCCCAAAACATTGAAAGCAAAAGCGTAATAGTACAACAAATCATATTTAGAAATGGACTATGCCACTCAATGGACAGGTAGATCAGGAAAATAAAACTGTGCATTTTCCCTTCTACATTTGATTCATATCCCCTCACTAAATTATCTATGATTGGTTCAGTTGCTGCCATAGTACCTCTCTGGTGGCTCCACTGTGATTCACTTTATTCTACTGAACCAGAAATGGAGGAGAGACGGACCACAGCACATTTGCTCATTTCTCAATGAGCAGTGATTGGCAGGAGAGTTTTAAAATGCTACCCATGTTCTTGGTTGCCTAGTACCACCTTGGATTCCAGATTAAATCCTGGTAAACAGATACAAAAGTTACATGTAGTTTATTGTTCCAGATTCACAGCTAAAGAGGCAGATGGGAAATTGGAAGGGTTTGGTGTGAAAGCCACAGGTTTATGCAAAGCAGAAATCAAAGGATGTGGAGATGAAGCAAGCTATCTTGGAGGAAAAGGAGAGACATTTGAAGGTGATGAGCATCTCGACAGTGAAGACAGAGCAAGTGCTCTTGACCATTTCAAATGAGCTCCCAGAATGCCAGGGTAAGAAGTGAGAGCTTCCCAGAGCACTGCTGCTGAGCACTCCTCAGATCCTTTGCTATCATTATAATTGATTTTAGAGAGGAGCAGTGAGGTTTGTAAAAGTTGATTGCAGCTTACTATGTGGAGCCTGTTCTGCAGCATTGTGGAGTGTGGTCCCTCAGGATGCTTAGGGCAAAGATCCTATAGCTCATGTCAAAGAATGCAATCTACTTGGAGTAGACATTTATGGATGGCACATGCCTCATACCAACATGCTGACAATGAGCTGGTAGCAGTAGTTCTCTAAAGATCTAACAGCAAAAACCGGAGAGGGAATTCCTGAGCTCTACACCACAACAGTCTACCATGCCAATTGCTTCTATCCTAGTACTGGCTACCCAGTTTGCACACCCATGACCTTGTTACCCTGATTGTGCCACATCCTAATCCCTCACAATTTTTAGTCTTTCAGTTTGTCTTTGGATTCTTGTCCCTGATAAACTGTCTGGATACCTGTATTAGGTACCCCAATCCCTTCTAAACTCTTTCTGCAACCCAATATCCTGCCAATGCAACTAGTGATTAGTCACAATTCCCCTTTCCTTGGTATCCTAATCTCTGCTACTCTGTTCTGCTACCCATAATTCATAACACCATGGTTCCAGCCACCTGATCCCTGACACCCCTGTTGCTGATACCCCCTTCCCTAACCAAACAAGGGAAGAATGGGAACAGCCAGTTGAAAAGGGTACTGCTGTCCTCTTGCAGACACATTGGGACAAGTTATTCCTCAGGTATTTAACATGAGGGACTAACTGGAGGTGGAAATGAAAGAGGTTACTCAGAGGTGACTAAAATCTAGGGACAATGACGTATCACTGGTTGATAGGAAAAGAAGGGCCCAAAGAGAAAGTTAATGAAAAAAGAAAATTTTACAAAAAATATTGGAAATTATACAATAGGTTTAGCTTATTCTTTTCTAGTAGTGATCTGAATTATTTTTTGACATAGATATATCACTGTTTTGCAGTTTAAAAATTATATGAAAATGCACATTTATGTGGTGCTTATTCATAGAATATTTGCATATAATCACGTTAATGATATTCAATATTTTATGTTCTATGATATTTTCATGAGTCTGCCTTTGTCAATATGAATTGAGCTTTCTATCAATAAATGGAATTTCATTGTCTAATATTAGAAGATTACTGATGCTAGTACCGAAATGAAAGCTAGAACAGGAAAATTGAATAAAGCTACATGTTTGAAGGGAGGGTCAGTGGTAAGTGCTATGATGAAAGAGAAATTCTTCACCATGTAATCTGCGAAGAATAGAATGTGTTTTGTTGAATTATACTGTATTTAATCTTCTTAGAAAGCAGAACATTATATTTATTCTTGCTTTATGGAAACTCTTGAATGAATGGTTTACAAAAATTATCAATATCAATTTGAAAATTCACTGATGTGAGTTATCAGATTATCATTATACTCAAAGCTGTCTTGAGATGCAGGCAGTCTGGATTCCTTTTCTATGAAATTAATGGAATAATCTTACTTTGGAAGGGATGAACAGTCCTTGACACTTGTTCCAAAACAAGAAAGATACTGAAGAAAAAAAAAGAGTAAGGAGACCCAAGGCTGCTGAAATGAGCATATATCCCATTTGGACTTAAAAGGGTTTTTGTGCAAACAATAAGAATTTCATCTTAATAATATATTCCAAAATGTAGGTGCTATGTGATACCTTTTAAATGTAATATTTAATGCTGTTTGATTACTTGGAGACAAAATTTTACAGAAAACCTTAAATTCCAAAAAAACTGCAATGCTCCAATAAACACCTAGAATAAATATATTTTAAAAATTCAGACGGATTGTAGGAAGATGGCAGCACACTCACAGGTAGCCCCACTAAATGTCTCTTACCAAAAGAGCCACACTTTACATCAAGAGATCCACTCCAATCAAACTTTAAATACCTAAAGGCTTTTTCTACTACAAAAGGTCTATCCAGCAGGCAAATAAATACAAGGCAAAAGAGAAGCAGTAAATGGGGCTCCTCCAGAGCAGCTGCACCACGTAACTCCACGCCATGCTGCCCTGGGACTTTCTGTATACTTTAAACGGCGGAACACCCAAAAGCTGAAGAAAGTGCTCAATATTAGACCCGCAGAAATTTAGGAGGGAACCTGGTGAAATGTTGGAAAATGCCCTCACAAACACTCCCTCCCCCCAGAGTGGCTATAGGGAAGGAGTGAATTAAGCAAAACGACCACCATTACAATTGCCATAAATTGGCACCACCAGCTAAGCACCCAAATCAGCTTGTACCTGCAGCACTGGCAGGATCCCCGTGAGCCCCCACCACCAACTCCGCACAAGGTCCCCAGCAAACCACAGCTGCAGGCAATCAATTGCTATATGCTCTGCTGTCAATTGCCCTGCTGGCAACTGCCCTGCCGACTGTACACTTTTCTGGGACCGGCTCTCTCCCTGCTGCCACCCTGCGCAGACCCCGGGCTCTCATAGCTGCTGCACCATGAAGCTGTTGCAGGCATCTCTGCTGACACACCTAGTAGCCACAAGCCTAAATCTCCAAGGCTGCCCAACACCACGCACCATCTCCTACCACATCTGCTGCAGACCAGCATGGACTGCCTCAGTCCACACTAGCCTGCTGCACCAACCTCCACCCAGTCCTCCCAGTGCCAAGAATCCCCACGCTGCAACAGAGGAGACCCTTCAGAATCAGCAGAGGCACCCTCCCCCCCCCACAAAAACATGGACCTGCTAATACCCAGACCCTCTGACTGAGAACTGGCCAACTCCATCTTACCCACCACAGCACAGGCTCTGTGGTCCAACACACTGCCAGCTACAGACCTTGTGTGTAACACAATGGGGTCCACTCCCTGGGGGTGGCAATTCCCTGTAGAATCCCAAAGCCCCCTGACACAAGCCCCCTTCCAAAAGGGAAGGATCACATCAAAATAGAACACAGAAAAAAGCTCTGTTCCTAATGTTCTTGTGGCTATCTTGGAAAGCCTGGGAACCCAACTCCAGGTCTATGATAGCAGTCTAAAAACCTGAAACCCAAAGAAAAACCTCACTGCCAATGGGCCTGAAAGTGGGACTCAATATAGCAGGCACCCTCCTCCATCAAAAGACCATCTGCTTGCAATTGTAGAGAGCTGCGAGAGGCCGTACCTGGAAGATGGCGCCAGCTTCCGCCCTCCGCCTTCCCGATGGCGAGTGCTCTCATGGTAAACAACTCCTTATATGGCTAAGGCAAAGAATCTGGCTTGCTTCCGCGCACCTGAACCTATTGGTGGTTCCCACGTGGCGTATCAGGGTTGGCTACCCAGCGGGTACTTAAGGCTGTGGGGAATTCTCCCCGGGGTTGGGGTCAGAAGATTACTCAAAGGTCCTGAATAAACTGCAGAGAGAAGAGTCCGGTGTCGCGACTTCCTTGCTGGTCGAGGCGGTAGCGACACGTGGTGGCCCGTACAGGGAACTCAGCAATAACCCCAACGAGGTCTCAGAACTCTCTGCGGTCAGGGTGGTGCACCGGTAAGTCCCCAGGTAAAAGGGGAATCTGCAACAAGAGCAGGGAGTAAGTTCCCAGGTAAAAGGGGAATCTGCGACAAGAGCGGGGGTAAGTTCCCAGGTAAAAGGGGAATGCGCAACAAGAGCGGGGGGGGGGATTTTTGCTCTTCTCGGTAGATAAAAAGAGAGCAAGAACCCGGGGCTAGTCAATAGAGTAGCCAAAAGTGAAAGTAAAAGTTTGTTTACCAGCTTTAAATGTTTAAAACATGGGCACTTCTTCTTCTCACCCAATTTTTTTGGCTCTCAATGAGCTACTGCACTCAAAAAAGTTAAAAATAAAAAAGAGTACTTTAGAGAGATTTTTGAATGAATGTGACATCCTTGCCCCGTGGTTTGCTGTCTCCGGAAGCCTCACGGTGGCCTCTTGGGAGAAACTAGGGAGGGACCTAGATTTTGCCTCTGAACAAGGAACGCTTAAGAGCGGAGTGAGACCAATATGGAAACTGATAAGAGGCTGTCTCCAGGACCAGCGTTGCAGTGAGGCGGTAGAGAATGGTCAGGCCGCCTTAGAAATGCTGCAGGAAGAAAGATCGGAAAGGGCAGACAGTGAAAAGGAGGAGAACATGGGGGGGTTATACCCCAATTTTGCCGAACTAGAGACCTCTGAGTCTACAGACTCAGAGGAACTACAATCACTCATAGAACAAATAGAAAAAACAAAGATAAGAAAGAGGAGGAAAGGGAAGGAGAGAGAGGACCCAGATAAAGACGAATGCACGCCCTTCGTGCACCGCCCCACACCTTCGGCCCCTCCGCTCTATGCGGAGGACCCCGGAAGTGGCAGCCCCGGCTGTTCTTTCAGCCCAGGCATGTGGAAAGCGGTCAGAACCGAGTTACATCTAGCCTGTCCAATATTTCAGGATCCACATGGACAGCGGTATCATGAACCGTTAGATTTTAAGGTTATAAAATCTTTAGCTGAGTCTGTGCGGACATATGGAATCACAGCCTCCTTTACTGTAGCCCAGGTGGAGGCCCTAAAGAGACATTGCATGACACCCGGTGATTGGAGTGGGCTCGCACGAGCTTGTTTGAGCCCAGGTCAGTATTTAGATTGGAAGGCCTTTTTGATTGAATTTGCTAGTGAAGAGGCTGCAGCCAATCAGGCTGTGGGGAACCCAGCTTGGGACAGAGATATGCTGCTTGGACAGGGGAGATTCGCCAATCAGCAGATAGGCTACCTGGTTCAAGTTTATGAACAAATCAATAAAATTAGCATAAAGGCATGGAAGGCCTTACCAAATAAAGGCGAGGTGAGTGGCAATTTCACCAAAATCCTGCAGGGCTCTATGGAGCTGTTTTCGGACTTTGTTACCCGTATGGTCGAGGCTGCTGGCAGAATTTTTGGTGACCCAGATGCAGCCATGCCATTAATTAAGCAGCTTGTTTACGAGCAGTGCAATAAGGAATGCAGAGCCACCATAACCCCATATAAGAATAGGGGACTAGAAGCATGGATAAGAGTTTGCAGAGAGCTGGGTGGACCACTAACTAATGCTGGATTAGCTGCTGCTGTGGTGCAATTAACCCAGAAGAATGGGGCTGGGAAGGTGGCTCAGTGGTAGAGCGCTTGCCTTGCATGCATGAGGCCCTGGGTTCGATTCCTCAGCACCACATAAGCAAAAAGAAAAAACCAGAAGTGGCACTGTGGCTCAAGTGGTAGAGCGCTAGCCTTGAGCTGAAGAGCTGAGGGACAGCGCCCAGGCCCAGAGTTCAGGCCCAGGAAAAAACCTATTTAAAAAACGCTGCAAATTTGTCTAAACAGTTGTCTAGTTATCTTTTAGGTAATTGAACTGGGGAGTTCGACAGCCTGATGGAACAGCTCAGGGTTGCCATCGTCATGGTGAACTCTACCCGAGTGGATGCTGGATTGGCCGAGGGCTTATCTTCATGGATCTCCTCTGCTATGAATCACCTTAAGGAATGGGCGGGTTTAGGAGCCCTGACAGGCCTTCTGGTGTTAGCCTCCTTGGTATGCCTGTGGTGCATTTGCCAAATTAGAGGTTCTCAGCGTCGCAGTGCAGCCATGATTATCCAAGCCTTTACAGTCATTGGAGCAGGTCAGTCCCCCAAGCGTGGCTTGCCACCCTAAAACAATGAACACAGATTGCAAAGCCAAAGTACTGCAGTCGAGAGGCATGAGTTTTGCCCTAGAGGAGAGCATGTTTGATTGCACACGGGTTCAATTTGCCTTTTCCCGTCCTTGTGAAAAACGAATCAATGGACAGGCTGAGTCATCCCTAGAGAAGGTACCCTCTGGGAGAAGGCTTGTATGCAGTCCTTGCATTGCACAACAGGGATCAGACCTGTGTTCTCATCTGTGTTCTTTAAACAAAAAAGGGGGAACTGTAGAGAGCTGCGAGAGGCCGCACCTGGAAGATGGCGCCGGCTTCCGCCCTCCGCCTTCCCGATGGCGAGTGCTCTCATGGTAAACAACTCCTTATGTGGCTAAGGCAAAGAATCTGGCTTGCTTCTGCGCACCTGAACCTATTGGTGGTTCACACGTGGCGTATCAGGGTTGGGTACCCAGCGGGTACTTAAGGCTGTGGGGAATTCTCCCCGGGGTTGGGGTCAGAAGATTACTCAAAGGTCCTGAATAAACTGCAGAGAGAAGAGTCCGGTGTCGCGTCTTCCTTCCTGGTCGAGGCGGTAGCGACATCCAACCAAGTCACAAGGAAAGTGGACTACAGCAAGGCATACAAGGTTCCACCTGGAAGCTGCTCTAAGGATTACAGGGAGAATAAAGCTCCCACAAAGAACCCGAAAACCCCATTCTTTAGTATTTTATTCTTGGTCGGGATTTTTGCTTTGTTAATTTTTATGTCTGATCATTTGTTGTTCATTTGTTCTATGTGTAACTTATTTGTATTGTAATTTAGGATTTGCTATTTCACTTAAAGCTTCTATTTTTCATTATTAGTTGGTTTCTTCTTCCACTTTCAAATTTTCTAATTTGTATTTTTTTCTTCTTTCTTTTCTTCTCACTCCCTCCTTCTCCTCTCTCAACACGTTATACTATTACTCCATCAGAACTACCCTGTCTAGTTCTATATACACAGTAAGGTCTCCATTTATGTATGTAAAAAATAATTACAGGAGTTAACTTAGATTAAGCAACTCTCCAATAATATCTAAATGATCTTTTTCTAATCTCAGCAAGTCTCCCAAATACACTTATACATAAGTTATTTTTCTTATCTTTATCTCGATCTCTAAGCTACTCCCTACATAACCTTTCTTTGATTTCTTTTCAACCTCTTACACTCAGTAACAAGATATTTATTCTCCTACTGCTACATATACCCCCAATCTGTTCTTCGCCCTCTACTATCATTATACTCAAGTTCTCTTCAGAACTTAAGTTCATATCTCTCCAATCACACCCTTCACTTCCCTATCTGATCCAGCCCATTGATCCCTAATGACTTATACCTGACCCAACTACAGTTGGTTCTATATATGACTACAAAATTGATTCCATTTGACTACTTTCAGTACAAGGGGCCCCTCTTCACTCTAAGGAGCAGACTAGCCAAACTTAGATTGTCTCAAAAGTTACAACTATATGTAATGTCGATGCCAAAGTCACAATATTCCCTCCAAGCAAAGAAAAAGAGAGCTAAATAGGAAAACGTCTACCCATAACTTTGAAACTCTAAGATCTACACATCTACATGACAACAGGTTGGCTTATCTCATAAATGACTGTCCTACTGTGGTACCAGTGTGGTTCTTGTCTCCAAATGGGTAGAACTAACTGAAGAAACACAAGAAAATAGCCAATCAACAAACCCCAACACCATCTTCACATAAGCAAGCTAGAGAGCAGTCCCAGAATTACCTAGAGGATAAAGTTAAAGATATATTAAAAGTATGGCTGATAAACCTGCTGAATGAAAAATTGGACACCTTACATAGAGTTATCAGAACGAAATGAGGCCAACTAGAAGCTAATAGGTGATTTCATGGCCTCCACAAATAAAAAGATAGAGGAACTCCAGCAGAGGGAGAAAGAATCAAATGAAAAGTTAGGAACCCAGATTAAAGAGTGGAAAGAAAAGTAGGATAAACAAATCCAGGAGGTAAGGCAATCTATTCAAGACTTGAAAGCAAACTTTAATAAGGAACTGGCCACCATTAAGAAAGACCAGCAAGAAGAAACGGAGTTAAACACCAAAGTTAAAAGCCTTCAACATAGAATGGAGGAGGCCGAAGAAAGAATATTGGTGGCTGAAGACAGTTTAGACTCCATAGAGAAACAAAACTAAGAAGCATGACAGATCACTGCAGGAAATACAGGATACATTCAAAGTGCCTAATCTGAGAATAATAGAAATACAAGAGGGTCTGCAGAGTGAAGCCAATGGATGAGGAAATGAATTTAGCAGAATCCTAGCAGAGAATTTCCCAAATATGCAATAGGACAGGCCCATCCAGATACCAGAAGCTTTTAGTAACCCAAATATACCAGAACAGAAAGTTCATCCCACCAACACATTATAAGCTGTACCAGCTCAATAGCCACAACAGAAAGAATTCTTAAAGTTGCCAGGGAGAAAAGATCAACCACATGTAATGGAGACCCAATGAGAATTACCTAAGACTTCTCAGCAGACACTATAAAAAGCAAGGATGGCCTGGAAAGAGGTATGTCATGCCCTAAAGACAAATAACTACCAATCAAGAATAATCTACCCAGGTAAGCTCTCATTCACAGGACACAGCCAAATAAAAACCTTCAACAACAAGGAAATTCTGAAGCAATATATTGCTACCAAACCAGCTCTTCAAAAAGGCCTCAAAGACGTTCTACCTGTAGAAAACCAACAAGAACAGAATACAGGAAATGATGCAGTCCACAAACAGAAATATGTAATCACAACAAGAACAGCCAAGCCACAGATTCCCACCCCCCCAAAAATAAATAAAAACGTAGGGAAAGACAAGCACTTCTCAGTCCTAACCCTCAGTATTAATGGTCTTAACCCTACAATTAAGCGACATAGATTGTCCAATTGGAAAACAAGACAAGTTCCTTCTATCTGCTGTCTTCAAGAGACACATCTTGCCCACAAAAAATAAGGAGGAGTCTACAATGCTTGATAAGAAATGTACTCATTATCTTGCCCATGTAATTGTAACCCTTCTGTACAGAAATTTCACAAAAAAATTATAAAAGTTAAAAAAAACAAAAAATAAACATTCTGAAAGTGAAAGGCTGGAATTTAAAAAAAATATCAAACAAATGGACCCAATAAACAGGCAAGCCTTTAAATCGAATATTAAATAAATAGACTTCAGGTTAAAATAAATGAGAAGTGATAAAGGTAACTACATACTAATTAAGGGATCTCTCCTTCAGGAGGATATTATGATTCTAAATATCTACTCACCAAATAACGGAGCACCGAAATTTAACCAAGAAAACATACTTTCAATCAACTCTCACATCGATCCAAAGATATTAATTGTTGGGGTATTTAACACACCACAATCCCCACTTAAAATCTGCATAGATTAATGAAACTTAACAGACATGTACCAAATATTTCACACAGCAGTCTCAGATTACACCTTCTTCTCAGAAGCACATGGGACATTCTCCTAAATAGTTCACATTCTAGGCCACAAAGCAAATCTGTCCAAATTCAGAAAGATTGAAATTATGCCCTGCACTCTCTCAGACCACAAGGGAATAAAATTAGAATTCAACACCAAAATCCATCAAAGCAAATACTGAAACACATGGAGGCTTAACAACACACTGTTGAACGACTAGTGGGTCAAGGAAGAGATTAGAAAGGAAATGCAAATGTTCACGATATTAACAAAAATAAACACAAATTACCAGCTCCTCTGGGACATAGAAAAGGCAGTAGTCAGAGGGAAGTTTATAGCTCTGAGTTCCTACATTAACAAATTGGAGTGATCTGAAACTAACAATTTAATGAGGCACCTAAAGCTCCTTGAAAAAGAACAACAAGCTAATCCTCAATCCAGTAGACACAAACATATAATTAAAATTAAATCCAAATTAACTGAATTAGAGTAAAAAAAACTATAGAAAGAACTGACAAAACAGAGTGAGTTATTAAAAAATTAATAAAATTGACAGACCCTTTGCAAATATTATGAGCAAAAAGGAGTACACACCCAAATAAACTCAGAAATGAGAATGGAAACATCACTACAGAAACGGCCAAGATTCACAATATTAAGGGGATACTTCTCAAACCTTTATGATAGTAAGTTTCAAAATAAGAAATGTATGAACAAATTTTTAGCAAATATTGACGTGCCCAAACTAACTCAAGATGATTTAAACAATCATAACAGACCCATATCAAGCATTGAAATAGAAGCAGCAATAAAAGACCTCCCACCAAAGAAAAGCCCCTGACTGAACGGATTTACAACTGGATTCGACAAGGCCTTCAAAGCAGAACTCACACCAATACTCCGCCATATTTTCAATGAAATTGAAAGCAAAACTTCTCTACCACACTATTTTAATGAATTCAGCACAAAACCTCATCCCCAAACCAGGCAGGGTCTCATCAAAAAGAGAACTACCGACCCATTTCTTTGATGAACATTGATGCAAAACTTGTCAAAAAACTTGGCCAATCGACTTCAACAACTCATTAAAATAATCATACACCACAATCAAACAGGATTATTTCAGGGATGTAAAGCTGGTTCAATATACACAAAACAATTAATAAAATCCACCACATCAACAAGAGCAAGGATAAGAACCACATATGATCCCAATAGATGCAGCAAAAGCTTTGACTAGATCCAATAATCTATGATGCTGGCTCTGGATAAATTAGGAATCCATGGAACATTCCTCCATATGATAAAGGATGTCTATAACACACCTACAGCCAGCATTATACTTAATGGTGAAAAGTTAAAACAATTTCCTCTAAATTCAGGAAAAAGACAAGGATGTCTATTCCCTCCTCTCTTCTTCAACCTAGTATTAGAATGCCTAGCTAGGGCAATAAGACAAGATGCTGACGTAAAGGGGATCCAAATAGGGAAAAATGAAGTAAAACTCTCCCTCTTTGCAGATGACATGATCTTGTATTTAAACCCCATAATGTCAACTCTCAATTACTTGATCGGAAACTTTGGCAAAGTAGCAGAGTATAAAATTAACACTCAGAAATCAATAGCTTTCCTGTATCCCAATAATGAGAGGAGCATGGCTGAAATTAGGAAAGCAACCCCTTTTTTAATATCCCCACAAAAGAAAACACTTAGGGGTTAACTTAACAAAAGAGGTAGAGGACCTGTATGATGAAAACTTTAATAATCTGAAAAAGGAAAGTAAAGGAGAACTAAGAAAGTGGAAAAACCTTCCATTCTCCAGGATTGGGAGGATAAACATCGTGAAAATGGCTATACTACCATAGTTTATCTACAAATTCAATGTGATACCTATCAATATCTCAACTTCAGTCATCAATGAAATAGAAGAATTAATCCAAAAAATCATGTGGAACAATAAAAGCCCCAGAATAGCAAAAAAAAAGCCTTAGTTGAAAAAGCAGCACTGGAGGAATATCAATTTCAAATTTCAAACTCAACTACAAAGCCATAGTAATCAAAACAGCTTAGTACTGGCATAAGAACTAACCTGAGGATCAAGGGAGTAAAACTGAAGACCCAGAAATGAACCCACAGGCCTATAACCACTTAATCTTTCATGAGGGTGCTAAAGATATTGAATGGAAAAGAAAAAAACAGCGTTTTCAGTAAATGGTGTTGGCAAAATTGGGTAAATTCATGTAGAAAACTAAATCTGTATATATCACCCTGCACCAGAATCAACTACAATTTGATCAAAGACCTCGAAATAAAGACAGATTCCATAAAAACATTACAGAAAGGAATAAGAGAAACTCTAGGGCTCCTAGGCACAGGCCGAAATTTTCTTAATAGAGATCCAGAAGCACAACAAATCAAAGAATGTTTGGGCAAATGGGATTGCATGAAAGTGCAGAGCTTCTGCAAGGCTAAGAACATAGCTAGCAAGATTAACAGAAAGCCCACGGACTGGGAGAATATCTTCACTAGCCAAACAATGGACAAGGGTCTCATATCTAAAATATACTTAGAACTCAAAAAACTAAATCCCCAAAAACAAATCCTCAAAGAAACAATTGCCTGATTAAAAAATGGGCTAAAGACTTAGAGACTTCTCTGAAGAGGAAATAAGAATGGCCAATAGATATATGACAAAATGCTCAGCTTCTCTAGCCATAAAAGAATTCAAATCAAGATAACACTGAGATTCCATTTCACCCCAGTTAGAATGGCTATAATCAAGAAATATAGTAACCACAGATGCTGGAGGTGATGTGCCAAAAGGGAACACTACTGAATTGTTGGTGAGAGTGTAAACTGTTCAACCACTCTGGAAAGCAGTATGGAGATTCCTCAAAAGACTCCACAGATAGCTCCATTATGACCCAGCAATCCCACTTTTAGGCATTTACCCAAATGATCACAAATAATGTCATACCAAAGCTACCAGCACAATCATGTTTATTGCAGCATTATTTACCATAGCTAAGTTATGGAAAAAACCCAGATGCCCCTCAGTAGATGAATGGATCAAGAAAATGTGGTATATATACACAATGGATTGTTATGCCTCCATCAGAAAGAATGACATTGCCTCATTTGTTAGGAACGGGAGAGACTTGGAAAAAGTTATAGTTGAAGTAAGCCAGCCCAAGGAAACATAGGTCCCATGGTCTCCCTTTTTTGCAAAGACTAGTACATGTCTATGACAAACATAAGTCAAAGTCTATATACATATGACCACATGAGATAATGTTAAGCAAAATGTACCCCGACAGGGACACTGTTTTTTTTTTCTTTCTTGCTAGTGCTAGTGTTTTTAATGTACTTATAATGAACAATGTGAATGTTTGTTTCTCTTGTATGTACTTCCCCAACAGTATAAACCCTGTTTTACTGGATTTGATGCCAGTGTTCTGCAACTTGTATGTATATTTTTGTAATATGGGGACTGGAAGGAACGCTTAAATGAAGATACAGGCTGACCCATTGTGAAGACAAGATGCACAGGACACTATGTTGAAAACGAACTTTACAATGTGAGTGGGGTCAGGAGGTATTTGGGAGGTCGGTAGGGAAGTGATGGTTGAGGGAAAACAAAGGAGGAGGTAACAAATCTTGCTATGAAATGTACTCACTACCCTATTCATGAAAGTGTAGCCCCGGTGTACAACATTTTTACTATATATACATATATACATATATACATATATATATATATATATATATATATATTTATTTAAAGAAAACAAACTTTACAACTTTGGCTACAGAGTGGGTGTAGTTGGTGAGGTGGGAGGGAGGCGATTGTAAGGGGAAAACAGAGGAGGAGGCAACAATGCTCAATAGGAAATGTACTCATTACCTTGTTCATGTAACTGTAACTCCTGTGTACAGCAATTTTAAAATTAAAAACTTATGGTTCAAAGCAAGCCCTAGCAGGAAAGTCTGTCAAACTCTTATCTGCAACTAATCACCCGAAAACAGGAAGTGGAACTGTGGCTCAAGTGGTAGAGAGCTAAGCTCGAGCTGAGGAGCTCAGGATGTGTTAACCCCCATGCCCAGAGTTCAAGCGCAATGACCAATAAAAAGAAAAAAAAACTAAATCATCAAACAACCTGAAGATGTTGTCCAGAATAATGAGTGGAGCATTATGCAGTTACATGACTTAGTCACTTACTACCCAGTTTACAAGGAGAGATGATGGGTGATTTTTGTGTGTACCAAAACCTGCAAAATTATTTTGCTCTTTCCCAAGCAGAGAGGAAGGGGGGAATGGAGTTGGGTAGAAGGTGTTTGGTGGCGTAGCCTTTTGGTTCAGTGATTGTTTTCTGGAGTCAAATTCAGAGAAATTCGTTTTGTAATCTTACTTGCATGGAGAGCAAAATCTTGCCATGGAAGTGGTCTTTATAATGTCATTAGCCAGGTCCCGTCCCAACCACCATTGGGTAATCCAAGTCTCACTTCAGGACCAAGATGCCTTGACGACAACTGATCCACTGGGCAGGTGGACGTAACCACAGCCAGAAAAGGCAGAAAGTGCCATGCTGAGTGCAGCAGACCACGCAGAGATTTTTTTTTTGTGATTCTCATTTTGTATTACCACTTTG
Source organism: Dipodomys merriami (assembly GCF_024711535.1). NCBI lineage: Eukaryota > Metazoa > Chordata > Mammalia > Rodentia > Heteromyidae > Dipodomys > Dipodomys merriami. The sequence goes on from NW_027204226.1 coordinate 796,830, forward strand.
AGTCTGTACAATAAACCATGGATTTTATCTTTCTTCCCTCTCTTTGGATAAAGCTAATAAACACTCTGCCTCTAGTGAGGAACTTAACTCTTAGGTCTGGTCAATCATTTCCAGGATAGGGAATTACTATGGAAGTAGTGTATTTCGATCTTACGAGAAAACAGCCTTTTTTCCCTCTTAAATTTATTTATTGATAGGAAATTTTAGGGGCAATCTGTTTGGATTTTTAGATGAAAGGATTGTAGGAAACTATGTTCATAATCTGGATCCTCCTCACCTCAACACCTAAAATACAAATTTCACAACACTTTTACAAGAAACAATTCAAAAACCATACACTGGAATGCTCAAATACAGAACGTTTTACACAGCCCAGAATGTAACTCTGCTGTCTGAAAGTGGGGATCTTTTTGTATAAAGTAACAAGCCAATCCAAAAGAGCAGCCACGAATACCAGACATGAGTGTCAATGGCTGCTACTCCCCAGACAAGAAGCATGGAAGGGCAGCCGGAGCCCATGAGAGCAGTGCACAGAGGAAAGTTTCCATGCCAGCCTCGGCACAAAAGTTGGCATCACTCTGCCTAAGCCTGCCTTTCTTATCTTCTCCCCACAGCCAAGCAGAGTCATCTCCTGCTCCACGTAGGATAAATACTGTACAAGTGAATCAGGAGTGTGTCTTTTATTCACTGTGCACTCCGGGGCAGGTGGCCCCACCACAGTGTGTGTATGCACTCCCAGGGCTGAAGAGTCAGGGCCCAGGCCCATGGGGCAGGTGGGCACTAGATGTGTCAGTGGCATCTGCCATTCATACAGTGGCCACTGGGTGCTGCCCTAGCCCAACAGCAGGTACAACCTGATCTCCAACAGTCCCCAGGCCTGGCGCTTTAGAATGCTGGAGGTGGGTGGGCTGCAACTAGGTTCCTACTAGCTCAGCATGCCAGATAATGCAACTGCTGCCTGAATTACTAATTATTTTATGGAGCAGTTTTAATCAAAGTGATACACATTACTGTATGATATTTAATGTTATATCAATTAGTCTGTAGTATCCAAAAGACATTGAACTAGATACTAGCAAGAATGGACTTTATTGTTTGTATTTATAAGACCATAATGGCAAATTGAAATAAAAGTAAAACAATGGAGGGGGTAACAATGTTCAAGAGGAAGTGGAAGTGTACTCATTACCTCACTCTAAAAAAAAAAAAAACAAAAACACACATTATTAAGTCTAACAAGTTGAAAAATTGCAAATGAAGTAACTGCAAATGAAGTTTGATAAAATGCACAAACTATATTACTTTAGTTACATTCAAAAGTAAAAAAAAAGAATGACAGAAAAAATACCTATTGGATATAAAATATTACAATTGTTTAACAGGTTGAAGTGATATAGGTTATGTATTTTGTTGAAATAAAATATAATATTTTTCTCTTAGTACTGTTTATCTCAGTGAAGGAAAACATTATAAATTGTAAATTATATATGTCGTGTTGCTTCTGGTCCCATAAAAGGGAGTGACATTTCCAATGGGAGTCCTGGGAAGTCACTCTCGCCCAGCCCATGTAGACCAATCAGAGTCTTTGTGGTGACCCTGAGGAGGTGTTGGGCACCACATTTCTGCTGCAGCAAGTGCAGCACCCATTGTGCAGCCAACAAGACTCCATCCGTGACCAAACCAAACAACACAGCCTCAGGGGCCAAAGCCAGGAGGAGAGGCAGGGCAGACCCCAAGTGCTGCTTTCCATCTGGGTGGCCTACACTCCCAAGGTCAGAACCATTCCCCTGCTTTGGATCCCAGCGAGAGAAGGTGAGCCTATTGCCTACAGACAGTGTGTCCCTAGAATGGCACCCACAGCCAGGCTCACGTGGACCAGGAAGATGATGGAGGGAAAGTGGCAATGAAAGGTGAGGGGCTTCAGGTCCCCAGTGCTGTGGTGAGTGTGCTGTAAGTCCAGGCTCCTCTGGTGATGATGAACATATGCTGGGATGGCCATGTAGCGGACCAGAAAATGGAGGTCTGTGGAGATGTTGAAGTGGCTCCAGGTATCTGAGCAGCTGCAGCTGTCACAAGCCCACTTGGAGAGGGACCAGCACAGGGCTCCAGTCCCCAGACTGGCATAAAGACTGGTGAGATAGACCCAGGCTGGGCTGCTCAGCCACCAGGGTGCTGTCTGTCTGCCCTGACTTTCTTCTCCCTTGGACTGTTCAGTATGCACCCAAGGGGGCAGGTGGTGACCTCAGAATGGAGTCTCCCTGGGATGACACTCACACCCAGGACCACTGCAGACCAGTACCAGCACAGCTGGAGGAGGAGAGGGTGGCAGTGGACTTGACTCCAACCCCATGCTTGCCGTCTCCTGGATGAAATCAGGGAAGCAAGGCTGGGAGGGGAGGCAGTCAGGGTGGGAAGTATGGGTAGGCTAAGACCCCCAGCCAGCCTCTGCAGTTCCACTCAGGCTCATCTGGCAGTGCTGTGGAGCATGTGCACACAGCCTCTCAATGTGCATACACCCCAAGACAGGGGGCCCCACTTCCCAACAGGTGACCTGAAGATGGAACCCACTCCCACAGGAACTAGTAAAATGGAAGTTCACATGGTGACACAGAAGGGGATTCAGGGCACAGCCTTGGTGTAGCACTGAACAGCTGACAAAAAAAGGAAAATCATCCCCTAAATATTTATATCAGTGCTAACTTACACTTTTAAAACAGTTTTAGGGCTCGGAAGGTGGCTCAGTGGTAGAGTGCTTGCCTTGCATTCATGAGGTCCTGGGTTCGATAACTCAGCACCACATAAGAAAAAAGAAAAAAGCCAGAAGTGGCACTATGGCTCAAGTGGTAGAGCGCTCGTCTTGAGCTGAAGAGCTGAGGGACAGCACCCAGGCCCAAAGTTCAGGCCCCATGACCGGACCAAAAACAAAACAAAACAAAACGAATAAAAAACAGTTTTACTTTCCTCTTGTCCTATAAGTTTTCTTCAGACCCTCTGAATTAACCAGAAATCTCCAGGATTTCTTCATGCACAGTAACACAAATGAATGTAGCTTCTATTTTTTTTTTAATTAAGGAAGGTTTCATTTAGTTATTTCCCATATATGATACATGAAAAAGAAATCCTGAGGTGAATCTGTAAAACAGCAAACTCCAGATGTCTTCTGAACTCCTCAATGCAGAAATGTGGAGCAGTGCATGCCTTCAGAATAAAGTGATCTAGCAACAGGTACTTACCCACATTGTCATTGGGCTAGCTGTCTCTCTGATTAAAAAATAATCCTGCCACACACATGCATATAACTTATGAAGAATGTTTTCCAACATTCTTCTTGTTATATTGCACTTATCTTTCTCCTCCTGTCTCCTGTCCTCCTCTTTCCCCTGGTCAATTTTCCTATTCCTTCCCACATTGTCCCCTCTTCTTTCTCCCTTTTTCCTCCTCCTCCTCTTTCTCCAGTTCTTCCTTTCTCCTCTGTTTCCTTTTCCTTCTTCTCACCCCTTCATTGCCCTTTTTATTTTCTTTTTCTCCTTCCCTTTCACTTTCTTCTACTTCTTCTTTATGGTCCTGGGGCTTGGAATCAGGGCCTTGTACTCACAAAGCAGATGCTATGCTGCTTACGATAAGCATCCAGTCTGGGTTTCATTTAAATGACACTTATTTGTGATTATTTTAAGTACCACACCCAGCATAGCTTTTAATTCAGGATAAAATTCATTTTACATATTCTATATAATAACTATATGCTACTCACATGTTGTGGCTAATGGGTTTTGATTATGCTCTGGGCTTCAGATAAATTCTTCAGAAACAATGTGTTTGAAGGCACTCTAATTGTGATTCTGTGTAACTCCCAATTAATGAACTGGTTACTTTCCATCTTGCAAAAGTGACTTCCATATTACTCCTAATTCAATGAACTGTCATTTTGTGGCAGCACTCACTGTAATAGTGGGGGATCAGAAAATTAAATCGACTGGAAAACCCCTGGCTATTTAGTAAGAAGCCAGAAAAAGACTTGTGGCTCAGTGGTTTAGCGACATCCTTGCACAGAATAATCAGTTGAAAGGACCTAGGCTTGAATTGAAGATATGTAGGGGGTGGATACACACACACACACACACACACACACACACACACACACACAACACACACACACAAACACACACACACAATTCTCAGCTAGAGCAAGTAGAGTATCTGTTTCTCAGTAACATGTCTGAGTTTCTTTCCTATGTGTTTGGATATTTTGAAAGCTACATCATCAACTTCCTTAATTTCAATAAATAACGCTGTATTCACTACTATTTCTTCCTGGTTGGAAAATATTTTAAGACACATTTTCGTGTTGAAAGTTGAGTTTGTTCCCAATATGCTGACTCTCTTGGATTGTAAGAAAATTAATAATTCTGCCTTTAATTCATTAGCTCATAAGTTAAGTTATATGCTTCACCTAGGAGTTAAATTGATGCTCAGTGGGAAGTGTTTGAAGTCACTTGTCTGAAGTTTTAAAGTGGAGTAAAAATTGCAAAGAAACCCGAGGTAGTGAAAGCGAGAGACAGATGAAAAGAAATTGAAAATGAACTTCAAACTCCTCTTCAGACCAATTATATTACAAAGGCCTGCCCTTGAACTGAGTTTGTAAAGCTTCTTCTCATTAGCAGGCACTCTTCACACTGAGCCACACATCTAAGCCCTAAAGACTTTCATTAGAGAGAGGCATTCCTGGATCTTGAACTCAGGGTCTGGCCTCTATCCTTGAGCTTCTATTGTTCAAGCATTTTAGCACTTGAGACACAACTGCACTTCTGTCATTTGGTAGGTAATTCAAGCTAAGAGTCTCAAAAACTTTCCTTCCAGGCTGGCTTCAAACTGGGACCCTCAGATCTCATCTTCTGAATTGCTAGATTTTTAGGTATGCACCACATCTACCAAAAGCCAGGAGTTTCAATGAGGCTCTTATTTCCAATAAAATTCTCTAACACACACACACACACACACACACACACACACACACACACACACACACACACACACACACACAAGAAAAAATTTGAGCTACTGCACACGTGTTATAAAGAGTGTAAACCTGTAGCAAAAACACGCTGGGACAGTGGCCAGGCCCTAAGTTCAAGTGCTAGAAGCAACAGAAAAATAATAAATTCATTAATTAAAATTTAACAATGTCAAACCAAAAAATAAAAGGCAAAAATTAGTTGGAAGAAAAGAGGCATTAAGGGGATAGAGAGGCCTGGCTAAGTTAGTAGAACCATGGAGTGAAAGCATTAGTTGGCCTTTGGGAGTCCTGGTCTTGGACTTAAAATATATAGAAAAAAGAAAAGCAAGTAAGGCTTCTACAATGAGCCTGGCAGTAGTAGCTCACATCTGCAATCCTAGCTACTAAAAATCAGCAATCTGAGGATCACAGTCTGTCCAGGAGGGAATTCCTTCTTTCTTCTTGCAACCAGCAGACAGGCAGCATCAGCCCTGTGCCTGTACCACAACTGGACCCCTCTGCCCACATAACTCCAGAAACCAGAAACACACCCAACTGGACCCAACAGCAAAATCCAATGCTTCTTCAACTGGATTCAGAGCCCAGAGGCACTTCCTGCGTTTAGTTACACCATGGTTTTGCTGCTCCAGAGCAACTAATGATACAGACCCTTGCTTCATAACTCCACTCTACCTTACCTCGCTGGCTACCTTGGTTTAGGAGCCTGGCACACCCTTCTAGGAGCAGAGACTTCAGCCCCGCTATTTTCTGAAAACACATTCAGATATTTTTTATTTTCTAGTTACCCCAACTAAATGGAATTAAAATCTGTGTTCAGAATCTGCTTCTACTTCCTTTTTCTGGATAGCCACCATTTTCTACTGGTATATTGTGGTCAGTAAATAATCTTTACATAAATAATGCATTCTTAATTATGACTTCAACAATGAAGGCTCAATTTATCTGATCATATCCTCCCAAGATTCCCGTTATCCTACCATTTCCTTGACAGTAATGAAACAGAGAGAGTTGAATGAAAATACACGACTCCACAATTAACAAGACACTTCATTCCCAGTCTCACATATATTTTGCTGATAGAGACCCCTGAGAGAGGATGCAAAGCCTTTAAGAAGTGCAGAAAGGAGACAGAGGGAGAAGAAAAGCAAGAGGGAAAAGAGGGAGAGAGTACACCAAGCCAATAGGGATAGGTTTACCTCAGGCAGAGGTTTGGCAGGTTTTCAGTGGATTCCTTCCACGAATTCAAAATTTGGTAACAGTACGCTAGGGAAATCGACATCCCAGTAAGTCCTAATGAGCCATATTTAGGTTTGACCATGAGATCAAGGATTGTAAAGGGTCTTCCTGAATGGAGAAAAGAATATGATAGGAAGGATCATGAAAAACTTTGCCCTAAAATATAGCACATGATTTAATGAAATAAGTTGAAATAATGTAGGTAAGACATTTAGATATTGTATTTTGATAAGGGATATTTGTTTATAATGACACATGTATTACTCTGTATATGAAATACATTTTCACAACGCTATAAAAGTATCAAATAAAATATTAGAATCATATGGATGTCTAGATGGATGTCTAGAACCAATTATTAATATCACATACTCTAACAAAGCTTTCCTAGGAGGTTTCTCCAGTTTATCATGAATTTTGTTGATCCTTGATTTATTTTCCAGAAGAGTAAGTTTTTGAGAGTCTGAGTAAATTCCGAGTGGTGCTACTGCATTTGTTTCATATTAAGAATTGATAATATTACTCTCCACCTCTCAAGGAAGAGAGAGAGATAGAGAGAGACAGAGAGCGAGAGAGAGAGAGAGAGAGAGAGAGAGGGAGAGAGAGAGAGAGAGAGAGAGAGAGAGAGAGAGAGAGATGCAGTCATTAATGCATTTTCTCTGGGTGATAGACAATATTTAATCATTGTAAAGGATCTTTCCTACAACTATATGTAAATGATTACTTTATAACTGAGAAAAGTAAGCTACAAAAGATGGAACATTTTTCTTTTTACACATAGTTTTGGTGATAAATCACCAACTGTAAGAAGTAAATTTTCATAGCTGTACTCATTAAGACATTAATGAGATTAATACTTTATTTTCTTGCTTTTTGTACATGTCCTGGCATTGATATCAGGATCTGGGTAATGTTTTTGAGTGTTTTATAATCACTCAATTTTTAATGTTATTATGGAGGTGATGTAAGGAGGGGTTACAGTTGCACAATCAGATAATGGGTGAATTTTTTTAGGTTAATGTCAAACATTCTCTCCCTGATCTTTTTTTTTTTTGGTCAAAATTAGCACTCTACCACACTTGGGCCACAGCTCTACTTCTTCTCTTTTGTTGTTTCATTTGAGATAAAAGTCTCACAGACTTTTCTGGCTGAGCATGTTTGAACTATTAGCCTCCCATGTAGGAAGGATTACAAGTGTTAGCACTTGGTACCTGGAATATTATTCTTTAAAGGGACATAAAACTATACTAAAATATATAATTTTCTGGAAATGTAGTCTATGATTCAAGTAGCAGAGGTAGTCCTTCTAGAAATGTTTCTGAATGAGGATGGCCAGAGAGATTTAACTCCTTCTCTAATGTAAGCCTTTCTTTTCATTGATCTGTATTTCTTTCGAGTGTTTAGGATTGGTATTTACTTCAGCTGACCTTTAAAGAAACAGAAAATCTAGGATTAAATCATAATAATAAATTGCAGAGAATCTGCAAGGCAAAGAACATAGCTAGCAAGATCAATAGAAATCCCACTGATTGGGATAAGATCTTCACTAGCTTACAACGGACAAAGATCTCATATCGAAAAAATACCTGGAACACAAAAAATTGAATCCCCCAACAACAAATCCTCAAAGAAACAACTGCCTAATGAATAAGTGGGCTAAAGAGTTAAACAGAGACTTCTCTGAAGAGGAAGGAAGGATAGCCTTTAGACACATGAAGAAATGCTCAACCTTTCTAGCCATAAATCAGCAGTGAGATACCACCTCACCCCAGTTAGATTGGCTATGATCAAGAACTCTAATAACAACAGATGCTGGAGGGAATGTGGACAGGAGGGAACCTTACTTCATTGTTGGTGGGAGTGTAAACTTGTTCAACCATTTTGGAAAGTAGTATTGATGCTCCTCAAAAGACTCAACATAGAGCTCCCCTAAGACCCAGCAGTCCCATTTTTGGGCACTTACCCAAATGATCACAAACAAGACTATACTAAAGCTACCAGCATAACTATGTCTATTGCAGCATTACTTACCATAGCTAAGATATGGAACCAACCCAGATGCTCCTCAGTGGTGAATGGATCAAGAAAATGTGGTATATATACACAATGGAATTCTATGCCTCCATCAGAAAGAATTACATTGCCCCATTTGTTAGGAAATGGAAAGACTTGGAAAAATTATATTAAGTGAAATAAGCCAGGCACAAAAAACATAGGTCCCATGGTTTCCCTTATTTGCAACAACTAGTTTATATCTGAGACAAGCAGAAAAGTTCAGATAATTTGATGTTAGGTGAAATGAACCCCAAGATAAGTATTCAAACGTTTATTTTTCTTTCATGCGATTATTTCTAACATTTTTATAAGATGATTTCTTTGTTGCTTTGTATTTCCCTTACCCACATATAATCTCTGCTTTCACTGTAGTTGATGTTGGTATAATTTGTGGAGGAGAAGGGAAAACACAAATCATTTAAATAGTGATACAGGTGGACCAATTGAAACAATGAGATGTACAAGTCATAATGTTTAAAAACAAACTTTACAACTTTGGCGGGGAGGAGGGAGGCGGGGGGGGGGGAGTTACGAAGGAATGGGAAGGGGAAAGAAAGGAGGAGGCAACAATGCTTGATAAGAAATGTGCTCATTACCTTGCCCATGTAATTGTAACCCCCCCATACGGTATTTTCACAATAAAAAATAATAATTTAAATGGCAGTTTATCTAGAACTTCACTATAAAACTGATTACATTTCTTCTCATTAAATGTTTGGAAGAACAGCTCATTGTTTCTCATATTCATTGCCAGGGAAGAAGCGGGGAGTGTACACAAAAGGAATTTTCAGTACTTCAGCCAGCAGTTCTCCAGAGGGAACCAGGGGGTCTGCTAGCAGGACATCAAATTTTATTGTTTAAAACCATGTCTTTACAAAGGATTTCAAAAACAACAGAAAATTCTACAGAAATGCTTTGCGATATTGAATAAAATTTCCAGAATAAGTATTTTGGGAACTCATCTGTGCATTCATTGACCCATTGTTTGAAATGACTTTCAAATCCTTCATATTCAAAGACATTTGGAAAATCTCAAATTTAAAAGGGGATGATTTTCTGGAATCCACATGAATGGCAGCAGAGAATGTCCAGACAGTGATCTCGTGGCCTCTCTGCATGAGCTCATGCAGGATCATCTTTGCATTGACCCAAAGGCTGTACCAATGTGACATTAACTAGAATTCTCTGTCCTATTAAGGCGAACATAAAGAGAAAATGAACATGATTCATTAGCTACCTTTTATGCTTAAGAACACCATGGGAAGAACACCTTGAATTCTATTTTTATTTGAAATATGGCTAAGTAAACAGACTGAATTTTTAATTTTATATAATTTTGCTTAATTTAAGTATTGTCATTCACAGGTTTGTGTCGGGCTACTCAACTGAGTAGAACAACTCTGGCCTCTGATGAATTCACTAGAATACCTCCAAAGTCATCTAGGAATACAAGCCATGGAAGTCATTCAGCTTTTCACTAGTCACAGTAAGAAACAATAAAATAGGAAAATAAATAAAACTTACAATAAAAAACACCAAAGGAGCTTTAATCAAAATTCAGCATAATTTATCTAGTATTTAAACGTTAATCTTCAGAATTCATCATTCTGAGTAGCTAGGATTACAGATGTGAACTACTCTCAGGTGTTTGTTAGTTTTTTTTTAATACCAAGACAGCAGTGTATTTTATATTAGACTCATCTCCTGCCTGCACTCAGCTGTCACTTGGACCTAAGTACTATTATAATGTATGGGGTACCTCTAGACCTACTTTGTAGTTGCTAGGAACTACAAGGAGTAGAGAAATCAGCTAGAACTCACCATAACAAAATAAAAGATGAACCTGTGTGCAGATGGATCACACATGTAAACCTTACTACTCATGAGTCTGTGATCTGAGGACTGCAGTTCAAAGCCAGCCCAGTTAGCAAAGCTTATGAGATTATTTTTTTGTTTCTTTTTTTTTATTGTAAAAATAACATACAGAGGGGTTAAAATTACATGGCAAGGTAATGAGTACATTTCTTATCAAGCATTTTTCGGTCCTCCTTTATTTCCCTTTACCATCCCTTCCCAACCACTCTACCCCAGTACACCTCTCACCCACTGCCGAAATTGTAAAGTTTGTTTTTCGACATAAGGACCTGTACATCTCATTTAAAAAAATGTTTTTTATCCCTTCCCCTCCACGAAGTACACCAGTATCAAATACAGTGAAAACAGTGGTTATACTGTGGGGGAGGGACATACAAAGCAACAAAGAAATCATCTTATAAATATGTTAGGAACAATCACAAGAAAGAAAAAAACATTTAAATTCTTATTTTGGGGTTCATTTCACCTAATATCAACTTAACTGACTGTTTCTGCTTGTCTCAGACATATACTAGTTATTGCAAATAAGGGAAGGGTTGGACCTAGTGTTTCTTTGGGTCTGGCTTATTTCACTTAATATAATTGTTTCCAAGTTTTTCCATTTCCTAACAAATGTGACAATGTCATTCTTTCTGATGGAGGCATAGAATTCGTTTATGTTTATATACCACATTTTCTTGATGAATTCATCTACTGAGGGGCATCTGGGTTGGTTCTATTTCTTAGCTATGGCAAATAATGCTGTAATAAACTTAGTTGTGCTGGTAGATGTAGTATGGTCTGGTTTGTTTTCACTGGGGTTAATGCCCAAAAGTGGGATTGCTGGGTCATAGGGGAGCTCTATGTGAAGTCTTTTCATGAACCTCCATACTGCTTTCCAACGTGGTTGAACAAGTTTATACTCCCACCAACAATGAAGTAAGGTTCCCTTCCGTCCACATCCCCTCCAGCATCTATTGTTATTAGAGTTCTTGATTATAGCCATTCTAACTGGGGTGAGGTGGTATCTCAATGCTGTTTTGATTTGCATTTCTTTTATGGCTAGGTAGGTGAGCAATTCTTCATGTGTCTGTTGGCCATCCTTCTTTCTTCTTCAGAGAATTTCTTTTTAAGATTTAACCCACTTATTAATTGGGCAGTTGTTTCTTTAAGGATTTATTGTTGGAGGATTTAATTTTTTGAGTTCCAATTATATTTTAGATATGAGACCCCTGTCCGTTGTATGGCTAGTGAAGATCTTCTCCCAATTCTTGAGCTTTCTATTGATCTTGCTAGCTAAGTCCTTTGACAAACAGAAGCTCTGCAATTTCATGCAATCCCATTTGTCCAAACTTTCTTTGATTTGTTGTGTTTCTGGGTCTCTATTAGAATATTTCAGCCTGTGCGAAGGAGACCTAGGTCGTTTTCTATTCCATCCTGCAATGTTTCATTGTCTACTTTGACTCCTAGGTCTTTGACCATTTGGAGTTGATTCTTGTGCAGGGTGACATACAGGGATCTAGCTTTAGTTTTCTACAAGTGATTAACCAATTATGCTAGCACCGTTTACTGAAGAGGCTGTCTTGCATTCTATTTTTTAGCTCCCTTATTGAAGATTAGATGGCTATAGCTCTGTGGGTTTATTTCTGGGTTTTCACTTCTATTCCATTGGTCCTGAGGTTTGTTCTTGTGCCAGTACCAAGCTGTTTTGATTACTATGGCTTTGTAGTAGAGTTTGAAATTTGTTATTGATATTCCTTCAGCACTGTTCTATTAGGATCGTTTTTGCTATTCAGGGTCTTTTATTGTTCTATATGAATTTTTGGATTGCCTCTATTTCCTTGAAAAATGAGGTAGGAATTTTGATAGGTATCATATTGAATTTGTAGATAGCTTTAGGAAGTATTGCCATTTTCATGATGTTGACACTTCCAATCCAGGAGTATGGGAGATTTTTACACTTTCTAAGTTCTGTTTTAATTTCCTTTTACAGGTTTTTAAAGTTTCCATTATATAGGTCCTTCAATTCTTTGGTTAAATGAATTCCTAAGTATTTTATTTTTTGTGGAGCTACTACTAATGGAGTTGCTTTCCTGATTTCAACCACGCTTTGCTCATTGTTGGCATACATACAGAATAGCCATTAATTTTTGACAGTTAATTTTATACACTGCTAGATTGCCAAAGTTTTGAATCAGCTCGACTAATTTGGGAATGGAGTCTGTGGGATTTAAGTATAGATCATGTCATCTGCAAAGAGGGAGAGATTTACTTCATCGTTCCCTATTTGGATCTCTTTTATGTTGCCATCTGGTTTTATTGCTGTAGCTCGGCATTCTAATACTAAATTGTAGAGAAGTGGAGAGAGTGGAATTCCTTGTCTCGTTCCTGAGTTAAGAGGAAATGGCTTTAGTTTTTCACCATTAAGAATAATGCTGGCTGGAGGTTTGTCATATACAGCACTTATTGTATTGAGGAATGTTCCCTCTATTCTTATTTTTTTCCAGAACCTTCATTATAAAGGGGTGTTGGATCTTGTCAAATGCTTTTTCTGCATCTATTGAGATTACCATGTGGCTCTTATCCTTGCTCCTGTTGATGTGATGAATTATATTATTTGATTTGCATATATTGAACCAGGTTAGCATCCCTGAAATGAATCCTGTTTGATCGTGTTATATGATTTTTTGGATGAATTGTTGAAGTTGATTGGGCCAAATTTTGTTGAGAAGTTTTGCATCAATGTTCATCAAAGAAATGGGTCTATAGTTCTCTTTCTTTGATGAGTCCCTGCCTGGTTTTGGGATGAGGGTTATGATGGCATCATAGAATGTGTTCGGTAGTGAACTTTCTCTTTCAATTTCATTGAGGAGTTTGAGGAGCATTGATGTGAGCTCTGCTTTGAAGGCCTTGTAGAATTCTGCTGTAAATCCATCTAGTCCTGGGCTTTTCTTGGATGGGAGGTGTCTTATTGCTGTTTATATTGCAATGCTTGGCATGGGCCTGTTAAGATGGTTGACCTCATCTTGTTCAGTTTCGTCATGTCAATATTTGTTAGGAAATCGTCCATTTCTACCATGTTCTCAAACTTATTAGCATGAAGGTTTGAGAAGTATTCCATTATAAGGTTCTGAATCTTGGTTGATTCTGTGGTGATGTTTCCATTCTCTTCTCTGAGTTTATTTATTTGAGTGTACTCTTTTCTTTTTCCAGTAAGATGTGCTAAAGCTCTCTCAATTTTGTTATTTTTTCAAAGAATCAACCTTTTTTATTCTTTCTATGGTTTATTTGGATTCTAATTTGTTTAATTCCAATTTAATTTAATTATTTATTTCTGTCTACTGGATTAGGGTTTATATTACTGGTCTTTTTCAAGGAGGTTCAGATGTTTCATTAAATTGTTGGTTTCAGATCTCTCCAATTTGTTGATGTAGGAACTCAGAGCAATAAACTTGCCTCAATATTGTCTTTGCTGTGTCCCAGAAGAGCTGGTAAATTGTGTGTTAATTTGTGTTGAATATCATGAACATTTGAATTTCCTTTCTAATCTCTTCCAAGACCCACTGGTGATTCAACAGTGTGTTGTTCAGCCTCCAAGTGTTACAGGACTTTCTTTAGTGGCTTTTGATGTTGAGTTCTAATTTTATTCCCTTGTGGTCTGAGAGAATGCAAGGTATATCTTCAATGTTTCTGAATTTTGACGTTTGCTTTGTGACCTAAAATGTGATTTATTTTGAAAAATGTTCCATATGCTGCTGAGAAAAACGTGTATTCTGATGTTGCTGGGTGAAATATTCTGTAGATGTTTGTTAAATTTAGTGGATGTACGCAGTTGTTTAGATCTGTGTTTTCTCTTTTGAGTTTTTGCAGAGTTGATCTATCTAGTGGGGATAGTGGTATTAATGTCGTTGGATGTTTGTGAGATTTGAGAGAAAATAGTGTTTCATGGATAAATTTTGGAGCTGTGATGTTTGGAAAACAGATATTTAGGATTGTAATACCCTCCTTAGGGAGAGATTCCTTAATTAGTATGGAGCTACCTTCCTTATCTGTTTGCACTAATTTGAATTTGAAGTCTATTTAATCTGATATTAGGATAGCAACTCCCGCCTGTTTATGGGGACTTGTTAGATTTTGGTAGATTTTGTTCCATCATTTCACTTTCAAATTGTGTTTGTTTTTATGGGCATGGTGTGACACCTGAAGGCAGCAGATAGAAGGATCTTGCTTTTTAATCCAATTAGACAGTCTATATCACTTAAATGGAAATAAATCAGTTACTATTGAGAGTTAGGACTGAGAGGTGTTTAGGAATTCCTGCCATGTTATCCACCTTCTTGGTGCTTACAGGAACTGGATTCTTCCTATGGTTCTTGGATTCTGTTTGCATGTGGTTTCTTGGCCTTTATTGTGGTCTTGTTGGTTTTCTCTGTTTAGGCCATCTTTAATTAACTTTTGTAGAGCTGGGTTGGTGGAGATATATTGTTTCTGTTTTTCTTTGCTATGGAATATTTTTGTTTGACCTTCGGTTATGAAGGAGTTTAGCTGGGTACAGTATTCTTGGTTGATAGTTGTTTATCTTTGGGTAAGGGCATACATCATGCCATACTCTTCTTGCTTTACTTGTCGCTTCTGAGATATCTGAGGTGATTCTAATTGGTTTCCCTTTTTAGGTGATTGATCTTTTCTCCTTGACAGCTTTAAGGATCCTTTCTTTGGTCTTAATTGATTCTGTGGAGATTATGATTTGATGCTGGGATGTCCTGTTCTGGTCTGGTCTATTTGGGGTTCTAAAATCATCTTGAATCTGGATAGGCTTATCTTTTTGCATGTTCAGGAAGTTCTCTGCTAGGACCCTGTTAAACAAATTTCCTAGACCATTAACTTCTGTCTGTAGGTGCTCCTCTACAGCCATTATCCTCAAATTAGGCCTTCTGATGGTGCCTTCCAAAAGTTGAATAGATCTATCATATATCTTGTATTTGTCTTGGATAGGCAAGGTTCTTTCTCTATAATATCTAGGTTGTCTTCAATCCCTGAGATTCAATCTTCTGCATGGTCTAATCTACTGTCAAGTTTTTCAGTTGTTTTATTTCTTTTCCTTCCAATTGGTATTCTTTCATGGCTTCAAATTCTTTGTTGTGTCTTTGTATTAGATCTTTTATGAACTTCTTTACTTCCTTAATTTGGTATTCAGTATTTATTCTCAAATCACTTAGTTGATTGGTTTGGTTTCCTTGGGTTCCCCTTCCTTCTCTCAGGCTCCATTGAGCATTTCCTTTGTGGTCACCCTGACTTCTTTCAGCTGTTTATGGATTCCATGAATTCTTGTGTTGTTCTTTGTCTATTGTCATCCTGCCCACACAATTCCTGTATTACTCTTTGATTAGCTTCCTCACATTCAATCAATTCCTGTGATTCTCTTTGACTGTTCTCAGCCTGCTCACACATCCCTGTCTTTTTTTTTTTTTTACTGTTCTCAGCCTGATCACGCAATTTCTTTATTTCTCTTTTTTTCTTTTCTCAACCTGTTCACACAAATACTGTTTCAATCTTTGAGTAGCCTCCTCACACTCTTGAGATTCTTGTATTAATCATGGGTTTGCCTTCTCTCTCTCCCTATCATGCTCAAACTGAGTCCTTTTCAGATTTTCAATCTTTTCATTCACCATGTTTTCCAGCATTGCTCATAAAACTTTTTGGGAACTCTCCTAGGGATTATTCATTGACTGTTCTGTGACCTGATTATCATGAGTGGGAGTTGAGCTACCCTGACTTGCCATTTTTCTTGTGTTTTTACAGCTTGTTCTGCCCATTTAGTATGAAAGTAACACCAATTTTGTGCTAGAACAATATTTTAAGGCAAGCATCAACCAAAGACCTGTAGTTGTTCAGTCAACATGGCGGCAGATACATTCTAGTTCAACAGATACAATCTATTCAACATTAAAAAACTATGAATTAATGGGCTAAGAACAGCAAAGAAGAATTTGACAAACCAGAAATTATTAGGTTAAGAGAGAATATGTGGAAAAATAAAAAGAGAATGAATTTAACCAAATCCTAATCTCAGAGATGGAAATGGATTGGACAGAATGATACGAGAGAGATTTTTTTAAAAAGGAAAAAATGGAGAAACAAAAATTTAAATTTAAAATGTGAAATACTTAATAATTATGTAAGTTAAAGAATATTATTGAGAGAAGAAAAGGATAACATGGGAGGAGATAGGGAAAACTAAAAAATAAAAGTTCTTAAAATTATTTACTTGAGAGTTCTGGGAAGATGGTGGAGAAGAAGCTGGAGGTTAAACAAGCTCTCACATACAAAGCAGTTTTAGTGTTTCAGTGAACAGTCCTAAGCCAGAGAATCACATCAAGTGTGCCATCACAATACAGAGAGTTAGGCCAGAGAGGGAAAATATAGGCAAAGAGACAGATCTGAGCACTTGCAAGCAGCCTTGGCTGCGGAGGCAGCTTCCCTTACCTGCTACACAGGGTCCGGGACAAAGGCACCAGATGCGGCCGATGAGCAGATTCTACACAATACCAGCAAGAATCGACAAGGAGCGGACATCTTCATCCTGCAGTTCGCAGACCAGAGAAGACCCAAGAAACAAGATTCGACATGAGTAGAAGCCAGACATCCTCACTCCTTTTCAGGGAGTAGAGGAGGGAAGGCCACCCGTCCCCACCTCACTACCTGAGATCTCCATCTTTGGAGGCCCAGCTGAGCTGCTAGCTCCAGCTCAGGCCTTGGAAGAAAACTAGAGTCATTTAGCAGGTCACAAGAACCTAACCTGACCTGCCAGACTCAGCTCCACCCAGGGAAAAGCCACCCAGCTCAGGGGGCCAGACACAGGAGTGGCTCTCTTCAATGGGATAACACTACAAGCAGACCAGAGAATCCCACAAAGGCTGGTTATGGACACAGGGAAATACAGGATCTTCCCACCCCTCCCAAAAAAATCAAAGAACTTTTTTTTCTGTTTTTTTTTGTACCTTTTATGAATTATTTTTTCTAATTTTTTTAATTTTTACCTTTTCTTTAAAAAATTTGTTTTCTAGTACCTTTTTTTTCTTTCTTCCTCATATAATTTTTATTTTAGGGGTATATGTGTATGGACGTTTTTCTTTTTTTTTCTTTTTAAAAAAATTTTTTTTTGTTTAGCTCTACTGAACTTCTAATCTTTTTTTGCTATCTTTCTCATTCTTTTCACTTTTTTTCTCTTTCGTTCTTCTTTGTGTGACTTAATTGCTATTCTGCACATCCTGAGATATACCCAATGTCGAATATTAGAACTTATACCCTATTGTGTACACACTTAATCCAGAAATTTATTACTCAATTCAAAACCTCTTAGACTTAAATTCCTTAATAGTAGTACTACCTCTTGATACCTATATAATTTTTTAACCATTTTTATTTTTTTATTTTTCTACCTCATCTTTATATCCCTCCTCTTCACTCATTATATCCACGTTCTTCTCTGAATATTTTGATTATATGTCTACATAATTTTTAACCATTGCTATTTTCAATTTTTAATTTTTGTTTTTCTATTTTTTCGTGCCTCTTTTTTTCTCTTTCTTTTCTTCTTTTTTTCCTCTTTCTATTTTCATCCTATCAAACCTATTTCCTGCTTTGAGATTAGGACTTAGTCAAGTTAACTCTCCCTGAGCCTTCCCACATCTCTCTATTCCTATTTTTACCAACATCTTTCCCTAAACCTAATAATTTCTGGTTTACCAAATACTTCTTTGCCATTCGTGGCCCACTAATATATAGTTGTTTGATGTTGAATAGATATATCTGTCGAACTAGATTGTATCTGCAGACTTTTATCTGTGCAAATACAGACTTTGGTGATGCTTGCCTTAAGATAATGTTCTACCACAAAATTGGTGTTACTTTCATCCCAAATGGGCAGAGTAAGCAGGAGAAAAACAAGAAAAATGGCAAGTTCAGGTATCTCAACTCCCACTCATGATAATCAGGGGACAGAAGAAATAATGAATAATCCATAGGAGAGATCACAAATAGCTCTACAAACACTGCTGTTAAACATGATAAGTGAAAGATTGAAAACATACAAAGGACCCTGTATGACTGTGATAGGGAGAGAGAGGAGGCAAACCAAATGTTATATAGGAACATGATAAGCGCAAGGAAGCAACTCAAAAACAGATACAGGAATTGCGTGAGCAGCTTGAGAACACTCAAAGAGAAAGGCAGGATTGGCATGAGCAGGCTGAGAACACTCAAAGAGAACTCAACGTGAAGAAGGTAAGCAAAGAGTAATACAGGAACTGAGAGATCAGGATGAGAATACACAAAGATCACTAAAGGCATTCATGGAATCCATTAACAAAGAGCTGAAGGAAGTCAGGGAGACCACAAAAGGAATGCTGAATGGCACCCAACAGAAGGAATGGGACTCCAAGGAAACCATAACCAATCAACTAAGTGATTTGAGAATAAACACTGAACACCAAATTAAGAAAGAAAAGAAGTCCATACATGATCTAAAACAAAACTTCAACAAAGAATTTGAAGCCATCAAAGCTGACCAATTAGAAGGAAAAGAAATAAAAAAAAAAAAAACAAAGTAGAAAGTCGTGACAGCAGGTTAGACCATGCAGAAGATCGAATCTCGGGGATTGAAGACAGCCTAGATATTACAGAGAAAGAACATACAACCATCCAAGACAAGTCCAAGAAATATGATAGATCGATTCAACACTAGGAAGACACCATCAGAAGGCCGAATCTGAGGATAATGGGTGTAGAGGAACACCTAGAAACAGAAGTTAGTGGTCTAGGATTTTTTTTTTTAGACTTTGAATAGAATTTGATTTTCTTTTTCTTATTTTTTGTTGTACATTTTTTAATTTTAATTTTATTTTTTTGTGACCATACTGTACAGAGGGGTTACAATTACATGGGCAAGATAATGCGTACATTTCTTATCAAGCATTGCAGCCTCCTCCTTTGTTTACCCTTACCATCCCTTCCCAGCCTCCCCCCTCTCACCCACCCAAGCCTCCCAAACCCAGCACCAAAGTTGTAAAGTTCGTTTTCGACATGACAACTTGTAATTCTCATAGTAGCAACGGGTCCACCTGTACCCTTAAACGACTTGTTTTTCCCCATCTCCACAAATTATACCGACATCAAATATGCTGAAAGCAGGGGTATACTTTGGGGGAGGGATATAAAAAGTTACAAAGAAATAATCTAATATATGAGTTAGAAACAAATGCATGAAAGAAAAAAAAACATTTAAATACATATCTAAGAGTTCATTTTCCTAACATCATATTATCTGACCTTTCCTGCATGACTCATACACATACTAGATATTGAAAATAAGGGAACCCATGGGACCTATGTTTTTTGGGCTTGGCTTACTGCACTTCATATATTTTTTTCCAAAACTTTCCATTTCCTAACAAATGGGAATATCTCATTCTTTCTGGTGGAAGCATAGAATTCCATTGGGTATATATACCACATTTTCTTGATCCACTCATCTATTGAGGGGCATCAGGTTGGTTCGATATCTAAACTATAGTAAATAATGCTGCAATAAACATAGTCGAGTTGGTAGCTTTAGTGTGGTCTTGTTTGTAAACATTTAGATAAATGCCCAAAAGTGGGATTGCTGGTTCATAGGGGAACTGTATGTGAAGTCTTTCAGAACCTCCATACTACTTTCCGAAGTGGTTGAACAAGTTTACACTCCCACCACGAATGGAGTAAGGTTCCCTTCTGTCCACATGCCCTCCAGCATCTGTTGTTGCTAGAGTTCTTGATTTTTGCCATTCCAACATGGGTGAGGTGGTATCTCAACATTGTTTTGATTTTGATTTCTTTTATGGCTAGGAAGGTTGAGCATTTCTTTATATGTCTGTTGGCCATCGTTCTTTCCTCTTCAGAGAAGTTTCCCTTCAAGTCTTTACCCACTTATTTATTGGGCAGTTGTTTCTTTGAGGATTTCTTGTTAGGGGATTTAATTTTTTGAGTTCCAAGTATATTTTAGATATGAGACCCTTGTCTGTTGTATGGCTAGTGAAGATCTTGTCCCAATCCGTGGGCTTTCTATTGATCTTGCTAGCTATGTCCTTTGCCATGCAGAAGATGTGCAACTTCATGCAATCCCATTTGTCCAACCTGTCTTTGATTTGTTGTGTTCCCAGGTCCCTATTAAGAAAATTTAGGCCTGAGCCAAGGAGACCTAGGGTTTCTCCTCTTCTGTCCTCTAAGGTTTTCAGAGTGTCTGCTTTGACTCTGAGGGCTTTGATCCATTTGGAGTTGATTATGGTGCAGGGTGATAGATAAGGATCTAGCTTTAGTTTCCTACAAGTAGTTAACCAATTTTGCCAATACCATTTACTGAAGAGGCTGTCTTTCTTCCATTCTATTATTTTAGCTCCCTTATCGAAGATTAGTTGGCTATAGGTCTGTAGGTTCATTTCAAGGTTTTCAATTCTATTCCATTGGTCCTGAGGTCTGTTCTTTTGCCAATACCAAGCTGTTTTGATTACCATGGCTTTATAGTAGAGTTTGAAATTTGGTATTGATATTCCACCAGCAGTGTTCTTTCCATTGAGGAGCGTTTTTGCTATTCGGAGTCTTTTATTATTCCAAATAGAATTTTGGATTGCCTCTTCTATTTCCTTGAAGAATGAGGTTGGGATTTTGATAGGTATCGCATTGAATTTTTAGATAGCCTTGGGAAGTATTGCCATTTTCACGATGTTAATATTTCCAGTCAAGGAGAATGGGAGTTTTTTGCCATTTTCTAAGTTCTGTTTTGATTTCATTTTTCTAGATTTTAAAGTTTTCAGCATAGAGGTCCTTCACTTCTTTGGTTAAGTTAATTCCTAGGTATTTAATTTTTTGAGGGGCTATTAAAAATGGAGTTACTTTCCTAATTTCAGCCACACTTTTCTCATTTTCGGCATACAGAAAAGCCATTGATTTTGGGGGTTAGTTTTATGCCCTGCTACTTTGCCAAAGTTTTATATCAGCTTGAGTAATATGGGAGTGGAGTCTATGGGATTCTTTAAATTCAAGGTCATGTCATCTGCAAAAAGGGAGTTTTATTTCTTCTTTCCCTAATTGGATCCCCTTTATATTTGCATCTTGTCATATTGCTGTATCTAGGCATTCTAATACTATATTGAAGAGAAGTGGAGAGAGTGGACATCCTTGTCTTGTTCCTGAGTTATGTGGAAATGGCTTTACTTTTTCACCATTAAGTATAATGCTGGCTGTAGGTTTGTAATATACATCCTTTATTGTATTGAGGAATGTTCCATGGATTCCTAATTGTTCCAAAAGCTTCATCATAAAGGGGTGTTGGATCTTGTTGAATGTTTTTTTCTGCATCTATTGAGATAACCATGTGGTTCTTATCCTTGCTCCTGTTGATGTGATGAATAATATTAATTGATTTGCGTATATTGAACCAGCTTTGCATCCCTGAAATGAATCCTATTTGATCGTGGGGGATGATTTTTTGGATGAATTGTTGAAGTCCATTGGCCAAAATTTTTGTTGAGAAGTTTTGCATCAATGTTCATCAAAGTAATGTGTCTATAGTTCTCTTTCTTTGATGAGTTCCTGCCTGGTTTTGGGATGAGGGTTATGAAGGCTTCATAGAATGTGTTCGGTAATGAACTTTCTCTTTCTATTTCATTGAAGATTTGGAGGAGTATTGGTGTGAGCTCTTTTTTGACGGCTTTGTAGAATTCCGCTGTAAAACCATCTGTTCCAGGACTTTTCTTAGCTGGGAGGTCTCTTATGGCTGTTTCTATTTCAATGGTTGATATGGGCCTGTTAATCTGGTTTTACTCATCTTGATTTAGTTTGGCATGACAATATTTGCTAGGAAAAGGTACATTTCTGCCAAATTCTAAAATTTATTAGCACAAAGTTTTGAGAAGTATTCCCTTATAATGTTCTGAATCTTGGTTGTTTCCGTGGTGATGTTTCGATTCTCATCTCTGAGTTTATTTATTTGGTTGTGTTCTCTTCTTTTTCTGATAAGATTTGCTAAGGGTCTGTCAATTTTGATAATTTTTTCAAAGATCCAACTCTTTGTTTTGCTGATTCTTTCTATTTTTTTTTTTTGGATTCTAAGTGATTTCATTCTGATTTAATTTTAATTATTTCTTTCTGTCTACTGGATTGTGGTTTATCTTGCTGCTCTTTTTCAAGGAGGTTCAGAAATCTCATTAAACTCTTGGTGTCAGATCTCTCCAATTTGTTGATGTAGGAGCTCAGAGCTATAAACTTGCCTCTGAGTACTGCCTTTGCTGTGTCCCAGAGGAGCTGGTAATTAGTGTGTTCATTTTTGTTGAATAGCATGAACATTTGAATTTCCTATCTAATCTCTTCCATGACCAACTCGTGATTCAGCAGTGTGTTGTTCAGCCTCCATGTGTTACTGGACTTTCTTTGGTGGCTTTTAGTGTTGAGTTCTAATTTTATTCCCTTGTGGTCAGACAGAATGCAAGGTATAACTTCAATGTTTCTGAATTTGGACAAGTTTGCTTTGTGTCCTAAAATGTGGTCTATTTTAGAAAATGTTCCATGTGCTGCTGAGAATAACGTGTATTCTGATGCTGCTGGGAGAAATATTCGGTAGATGTATGTTAAATCTTGTTGATCTATGCAGCTGTTTAGATCTGTAGTTTCTCTGTTGAGTTTTTGCCGAGTTGATCTATCTAGTGGGGAGAGTGGTGTGTTAAAATGCCCAACAATTAATGTCTTTGAATCTTTGTGGCATTTGAGGGAGGCTAGTGTTTCTTGGAAAAATTTGATTTCTCCATTGTTTGGTGAATAGATATTTAGAATTGTGATATGCTCCTGAAGGAGAGATCCCTTAATTAGTATGTACCGACCTTCTTTATCTCTTCTCACGAATTTTAATTTGAAGTTTATTTTATCTGATATTAGGATTGCAACTCCCGCCTGTTTATGGGGACCGTTTGCTTGGTAGATTTTGCTCCAGCCTTTAACATTGAAAATGTGTTTGTTTTTACGGGCAAGGTTTCACTCCTGAAGGCAGCAGATAGTAGGATCTTGTTTTTTAATCCAACTAGATAGTCTATGGTGCTTAATTGGAGAGTTAAGTCCATTAATCTTAGATAGAACTGAGAGGTATTTGGGAGTTCCTAGCATGTTATGCACCCTCTTGGGGGGTGCGATAGATAACTGGGTTCTTCCTATGATTCTTGGATTCTCAGTTTGGGTGCAGTTTCTTGGCCTTATTGTGGTCTTGTTGGCTTTCTATGTGTAGGACATCTTTAAGAATATTTTGTAGGGCTGGTTTCGTGGAGATGTATTGTTTCAATTTTTCTTTGCTATGGAAGGTTTTTATTTGACCTTCAGTTTTGAAGGAGGGTTTAGCTGGGTACAGTATTCTTGGTTGATAGTTGTTTGTTTTTAGGGCTTGGCATACATCATTCCAGGCTCTTCTTGCTTTGATTGTCTCTGCTGAGAAATCTGAGGTGATTCTAATTGGTTTACCTTTATAGGTGATTAATCTTTTTTCTTTGACAGTTTTAAGGATCTTTTCCTTGGTCTGAGTTGATCCTGTGTGGATTATAATGTGATGGTGGGATATCCTATTCTGATCTGGTCTATTTGGTGTTCTAAAAGCTTCTTGTATATGAATAGGACTAACTTTTTCCATTTTGGGGAAGTTATCTGCTAGGATCCTGTTAAACAAATTTCCTAGACCATTAACTTCTGTTTCTACGTGCTCCTCTACACCCATTATCCTTTGATTAGGCCTTATGATGGTGCCTTCCAAGTGTTGGATAGATCTATCTTATTTCTTGGACTTGTCTTTGATGGTTGTATGTTCTTTCTCTATAATAACTAGGCTGTCTTCAATCCCTGAGATTCGATCTTCTGCATGTTCTTACCTGCTGTCACGACTTTCTACTTTGTTTTTTTATGTCTTTTCCTTCTAATTGGTTAGCTTTGATAGCTTCAAATTCTTTGTTGAAGCTTTGTTTTAGATCTTGTATCAACTTCTTCACTTCTTTAACTTGGTGTTCAGTGTTTATTCTCAAATCACTTAGTTGATTTGTTATGGTTTCCTTGGACTCCCATTCCTTCTGTTGAGTTCCATTCAGCATTCCCTTTGTGGTCTCCCTGACTTCCTTCAGCTCTTTGTTAGTGGATCCCATGAATACCTTTAGTGATCTTTTTGTATTCTCATCCTGCTCTCTTCATTCCTGTATTACTCTTTGCTTAGCTTCCTCCCGTTCGTGCCATTCCTGTTGTTCTCATTGAGTATTCTCAGCCTGTTCACACCATTCCTGCTTTTCTCTTTGAGTATTCTCAAGCTACTCACGCAAATCCTATATCAGTTTTTGACTACTTCCTCACGCTCATGTCATTCCTGTATAAACCTTTGGAATGCCTCCTCTCTCTCCCTCTCACGGTCATACAGAGTCCTTTGTAGGTTTTCAATCTTTTCCTGCAGTGACCTATTGTTTGCCTCCTCTCTCTACCTCTCACGCTCATACAGAGTCTTTTGTTAGTTTTCAATTTTTTCCTGCATTGACCCTTTGTTTGGCTCCTCTGTCTCCCTATCACGCTCATAAAAAGTCTTTTGTATGTTTTCAATCTTTTCATTTATCTTGTTTGTCAGAAGTTTTTGTAGAGCTATTTGGGAATTCTCCTCTGGATTATTCATTATATGTTCTGTCCACTGATTATCCTAAGTGGGATTTAAGATACCTGTACTTGCCATTTTGCCTGTCTTTTTCCAGCTTACTCTGCCCATTTGGAATGAAAATAACACCAGTTTTTTGCTAGAACTCTATCTTAAGGCAATCATCAAACAAAGTTTGAATTTGCACAGTCAATAGTCTGCAGATAAAATCTAGTTCAACAGATACATTTATTCAATGTCAAACAACTATATATTAATGGGCTACGAGCCGCAAAGAAGAATTTGGAAAACCATAAATTATTAGGGTTAGGGAGAGATGTGGGTAATAAATAGGAATAGAGTAATGTGGGAAGGCACAGGGAGAGTTAACTTAACTAAGTCCTAATATCAAAGCAGGTTGGATAGGATGAAACCATAGGTTGGATAGGATGAAAGTAGAGAGAGAGAGAGAAAAAAAGAGGAAAGAGAAAGGGAAGAGAAAAGAGACCAGAAAAAATAGAAAGGTAAAAATTAATAATATTATGTGTATAAGAACAAGCTATTCAGAGAAGAACGTGAATATAATGAGAGAAGGGGAGGGATATAAAGAGATGTGAAAATTTTAAAAATAAAAATACTTAAAATATTATATAGTTAAAAAGAGGTAGTACTGCTATTAAGGAATTTAAGTCTCAGAGATTTTGAATTGAGTAATAAATTTGTGGATTAAGTGTGTACACAATGGGAGATAGGGTCCAATAGTCAACTACGGGTTTATCTGAGGATGTGCAGAACAACTATTAAGTCCCTTAAAGAAGAACAAAAGAGAGGAACAGGTGAGAAGGATACGGAAGAAAGAAAAAAAAAGATTAGAAGTTCAGTCGAGCTAAGCAAAAAACAAAAAGAAAAAAATTTAAAGAAAGAAAAACGCACATATGCATGTATCCCTAAAATGAAGATTATAAGGAGAAAAAAAGTTACTAGAAAAAAATTTTTTCCAAAAATGTAAAAATTAAAAATTATAAAAAGTTTTAGAAAAGAAAAAAATTTTTTTTGTGAAAGGTATTTAAAAAAGAAGAAGAAGACAAATTTTTTTTTTATTTTTTTGGGAGGGTTGGGAAAAATTCTGTATCTCCCTTATGTCTGTAATCAGACTCTGGTTGGAATCTCTGGTCCTGTGTCTTGGTTGGTTTCTTAAGTCAGTTTGTTTGGACTGGCAGAAAAATGCTCTGCTTTACCCAGGATTTTGCAATCCTCCTCCCATGTTCGTTCAATGGGAGGGGGTTCTGCTTTGAGTATCACAAAAGAGGGAGATGGTTTTTTCCTCAAGTTTGACGATGCTGTGATGAGGCTAGTTTCTGGGTTGAGTTGAGGCCTTTCAACAAACAGTAGCTTTTCCCGGGGGCTAGTTTTTGAGGAACACACAGAGCCCAGCCTGGAGCCACTCTAATGGGTTATGTTTACTGATATTGAGACTGCTAAAGGGAGGGGCAGCCTCTGGCTCTGATTACCCCGTGAAGAAAGCCACACCTAGGGCTGGCGCCTGAACTGGGTGAATTTTCCCTGGATGGAGCTGAGTCTTGCAGGTCAAGCCATTAAGTTCTTGTGATCTGCCAAATGACTCTTATTATTCCAAGACCTGATTTGGAGCTAGCAGCTCCGCTGAGCTTTGTCGGTATCCAAGATGGAGATCTCCGGTACTGGGGGGAGAGGGGTGGCCTTCCCTCCTCTGCTCCCCGAGAAGGAGTGAGGACGTCAGGCATCTATTCACGTGGAGTCTTTGTTCCTGGGTCGTTTCTTGTCTGCGAATTGCAGGATGAGGATATCTGCTCCTTGTCAGTTCTTGCTGGTGTTGAGAAGATTCTGCACGCCCGTTGGCCCGCCCACCTGCCGCCGCATCTGGCTCTTTTGTCCCGGACTCTCTGTGTTTCAGGTATGGCGATATGACTGCCGCCACTGCCACTACCGCCACAGCAGCAGCTGCTGGCGAGAGCTGAGATCTGTCACCTTGCCTGGGTTTTCCCTCTCTGGCCCAACTCTCTGTCATGTGATGGCACACTTGGTGTGATTCTCTGGCTTAGGACTGTTCACTGGAACTCTAAAACTGCTTGCTATGTGAGAGCATGTGTAGCCTCCAGCTTCTCCTCTTCCATCTTCCTGGAACTCTCTGGTCTAGAAATTTTGTTTAACAGGATCCTATCAGAGAACTTGCCAAATATGCAAAAAGATAGGCCTATTCAGATACAAGAATCTTTTAGAATTCCAAATAGACCAGACCAGAAAAGGACATCCCACAGTCAAATTATAATCCACACAGGATCAATTTAGAACAAGGAAAAAATCCTTAATCTGTCAAGGAGAAAAAGATTACACACCTATAAAGGGAAACCAATTAGAAACACCTCAGATTTCTCAGCAGAGACAATTGAAGCAAGAAGAACCTGGAATGATGTATGCCATGCCCTAAAGTCAAACAACTATCAGACAAGAATACTGTACCCAGCTAAACTCTCCTTCATAATTGAAGGTCAAATAAAAACCTTCCATTGCAAAGAAAAGTTGAAACGATATATCTCCCCCAAACCAGCCCTTCTAAAGATTCTTAAAGATGTCCTACACATAGAAAACCAACAAGACCACAATAAAGGCCAAGAAACTGCACCCAAACCGAGAATCCCAGAACCATAGAAAGAATCCATTGGTGCAGCCC
Source organism: Dipodomys merriami (assembly GCF_024711535.1). NCBI lineage: Eukaryota > Metazoa > Chordata > Mammalia > Rodentia > Heteromyidae > Dipodomys > Dipodomys merriami. Next base: position 824,376 of record NW_027204226.1, read on the forward strand.
CCAAGAACGTGGATTAAATGGCAGGAAATCCCAAATACCTTTCCCTCCTTTATCTCAACATTAACAGATTTAAACCTCCAATTAAGTGACATAGACTGTCTAGTTGGATTAAAAAACAAAATCCTTTATTTGTTGCCTTGAGGAGTCACAACTTGCCCATAAAAAAAACACATTTTCAATGTTAAAGGCTGGAGCAAAATCCACCAAGCAAACAGCCCCAAACACAGGCTGGAATCACAATCCTAATATCAGATAAAATTGAGTTCAAATTAAAATCAGTGAGAAGAGATAAAGAAGGTCACTACATACCAATTAAGGGATCGCTCCTTCAGGAGCATATCTATTCGCCAAACAATGGAGCACCCAAATTTATCCAAGAAACACTACTTTCCCTCAAATCCAACATAGATCCAAAGACATTAATTGTTGGGGATTTTAACACACCACTTTCCCCATTAGATAGATCAACTGGGTTAAAACTCAACAGAGAAACCGCAGATCTAAACAGCTGCATAGATCAACTAGATTTAACAGACATCTACCAAATATTTCACCCAGCAGCATCAGAATACACGATTTCTCAGCAGAACATGGAACATTTTGCAAAATAGGCCACATTTTAGGCCACAAAGCAAACCTGTCCATATTCAGAAACATTGAAGTAATACCTTGCATTCTCTCAGACCACAAGGGAATAAAATTAGAACTCAAGCAAAAGCCACCAAAGAAAATCCGGTAACACATGAAGGCTGAACAACACACTCCTGAATCATGAGTGGTCATGGAAGAGATTAGAAAGGAAACTCTAATGTTCATGATATTGAACAAAATTAAGTACACAAATTACCAGCTCCTCTGGGCCACAGCAAAGGCAGTACTCAGGGGCAAGTTTATACCTCTGAGCTCTTAAATCAACAAATTGGAGATATCTGAAACCAACAGTTTAATGAGATTTCTGAACCTCCTTGAAAAAAAGCAGGAACATAAACCCCAATCCATTAGACAGAAAGAAATCATAAAAATTAAATCAGAATTAACCAAATTAGAATCCAAAAAAACTATAGAATGAATCAACAAAAAAAAAGAGTTGTTTCTATAAAAAACTTATCAAAATTGACAGACCCTTAGCAAATCTTATCAGAAAAAGAAGAGAACACACCTAAATAAATAAACTAAGAGATTAGGAGGGAAACATCACCACAGAAACAACCAAGATTCAAAACATTATAAGGGAATACTTCTCAAAACTTTATACTAATAGGTTTGGGAACTTGGCAGAAATGGACCTTTTCTAGGCAAATATTCACATGAGGTAAAACTGTTAACAAGCCCATACCAAACATTGATATAGAAACATCAATAAGAGATCTCCCATCTAAGAAAAGTCCAGGACCAGATGGTTTTACAGCAGAATTCTACAAGGCCTTCTATGCAGAGCTCTCACTAATACTCTTCCAAATCCTCAGTGAAATTGGAAAGGAAAGATCACTACCGAACACATTCTATGAAGCTATCATAACTCTCATCCCCAAACCAGGGAGGGACTCATCAAAGAAAGAGAACTATAGACAGATTTCTTTGATGAACATTGATGCAAAACTTCTCAACAAAAATTTTGGCCAATCGACTTCAACCATTCATCCAAAAAATCATACACCACGATCAAACAGGATTCATTTCAGGGATGCAAAGCTGGTTCAATATACGCAAATCAATTAATATAATTCATCACATCAACAGGAGCAAGAATAAGAACCACGTGGTTATCTCAATGGATGCAGAAAAAGCATTTGACAAGATACAATACCCCTTTATGATGAAGGTTTTGGAAAAATTAGGAATCCATGGAACATTCCTCAATACAATAAAGGCTGAATATGACAAACCTACAGCCAGCATTATACTCAATGGTGAAAAACTAAAGCCATTCCTTCTTAACTCAGGAACAAGACAAGGATGTCCACTCTCTCCACTTCGCTTCAATCTAGTACTAGAATGCCTAGGTATAGCAATAAGACAAGATGCAAACATAAAGGGGATCCAAATAGGGAAACAATAAGTAAAACTCTCCCTGTTTGCAGATGACATGATCTTGTATTCAAAGAATCACACAGACTCCACTCCCAAATTACTCAAGCTGATTCAAAACTTTGGCAAAGTAGCAGGGTATAAAATAACCCACAAAAATCAATGGATTTTCTGTATGCCAACAATGAGAAACTGTGGTTGAAATTAGAAAAGCAGGTCCATTCTTAATAGCCCCCCAAAAAACATATCTAGGAATTAATTTAACCAGAGAAATGAAGGAACTCTATGATGAAAACTTCAAAAACTTGAATATGCCAATCAAAACAGAACTTAGAGAGTGGCAAAAACTCCCGTGCTCTTGGTTTGGAAAGATCAACATCATGAAAATGGCACTACTTCCCAAGGCTACCTACAAATTCAATGCGATACCTATCAAAATTCCAAACTCATTCTTCAAGGAAATAGAAGAGGCAATCCAAAAATTCATATGGAACAATAAAAGACCATAAATAGTAAAAGCGACCGTCAACAGAAAGAACACAGCCAGAGGAATATCAATACCGAATTTCAAACTCTATTATGAAGCCATAGTAATCAAAACAGCTTTGTACTGGCACAAGATCAGACATTAGGTCCAATGGAATAGAATTGAAAACCCAGAAATGAACCTTCAGACCTATAGCCATCCAATCTTCGATAAGGGAGCTAAAAAATATAATCGAAGAAAGACAGCGTCTTCAGTAAATGGTGCTGGCAAAATTGGTTAACTACTTCTAGAAAACGAAAGCTAGATCCTTATGTATCACCGTGCATCAGTATCAATTTCAAATGGGTCAAAGACCTAGGAGTCAATGAAGACACTCTGAAAACATTACAGGATGGAATTGGAGAAACCCTAGGTATCCTTGGCACAGGCTGAAATTTTATTACTAGAGACCCAGAAACACAACAAATCAAAATAATTTGGACAAATGGGATTGCATGAAGTTGCAGAGCTTCTGCATGGCAAAGGACATAGCTAGCAAGATCAATTGAAAGCCTTCGGATTGTAAGAAGATTTTCACTAGCCATACAACAGACAAGGGTCTCATATCGAAAATATTCTTGGAACTCAAAAAATTAAATCCCCCAACAAAAAATCTTCAAAGAAACAACTGCCCAATAAAGAAGTGGGCTAAAGACGTAAAGAGAAACTTCTCTGAAGAGGAAAGAAGGGTGGCCAATAGACACATGAAGAAATACGCAAACTCTCTACCCATAAAAGAAATGCAAATTAAAACATTAAGATACCCCCTCACACCAGTAAGAATGGCAAAAATCAAGAACTCTAATAACAACAGATGCGGGAGGAGATGTGCACAGAAGAGTACCTTACTTCATTGTTGGTGGGAGTGTAAACTTGTTCAACTACTTTGGAAAGTAGTATGGAGTTTCCTCAAAAGACTTTTGGGCATTTACCCAAATGTTTACAAACAAGACCAAACTAAAGCTACCAGCACGACTATGCTTATTGCAGCATTATTTACTATAGCTAAGATATGGAACCAATCCTGATGCCCCACAGTAGATGAGTGGATCAAGAAAATGTGGTATATATACACAATGGAATTCTATGCTTCCACCAGAAAGAATGATATTGCCCCATTTGTTAGGAAATGGAAAGACTTGGAAAAAATTATATTAAGTGAAGTAAGCCAAGCCCAAAGAAACATAAGTCCCATGGTTTCCCTTATTTGCAATATCTAGTATATGTCTAGATCAAGCAGAAAAGGTCTGATAAAGTGATGTTAGTGAAATGAACTCTAAAATATGTATTCACATGTTTTCTTTCTTTCATGTGATAGTTTCTCACGCATTTATAAGATTATTCCTTTGTTGCTTTATATTTCCCTGCCCCACAGTATAACCCCTGCTTTCACTGTATTTGATGTCTGTATAATTTGTGGAGGGGAAGGGGAAAAACAAGTCGTTTACATAAGGATACAGGTGGACCCGTTGCAACAATTCAAAATGATCTTTACAACATTGTTGGGGGAGAGCAGGGAGGATGGGAGGGTGGATAGCAAGAGATTGGAAGGGAAAACAAAGGAGGAGGCTACACTGCTTAATAAGAAATGTACTCATTATCTTGCCCATGTAATTGTAACCCCTCTGTACAGTATTTTTTTTAAGTTTGATGAAGTTTATTATATCAAGTTCTGGATCATATGTTAGGTTTCATATCAGAAATCTTTGCATTTTGTTGCACATGGCTATCTACCACTGTAATTTCTCCCTTAAAACCTCTTGTTACTTTATTAAACAAAGTGACTCCTTCTTTCTTTCTTTCTTTCTTTCTTTCTTTCTTTCTTTCTTTCTTTCTTTCTTTCTTTCTTTCTCTTTTTGTTTTGTTTTTTTCTTTTTTTTTAATATTATTTTATTTTATTTGAGAACATACTGTACAGAGGGGCTACAATTACATGGGCAGGATAATGCATACATTACTTACCAAGCATTGCAGCCTCCTCCTTTGTTTACCCTTCACCTCCCTTCCCAGCCTGCCCCCACCCCCCACCCCATTATACCCCCCTCCCCCCCCACCGACATTGTAAAGCTGGTTTTGACATGACATTTTGTACTTCTCATTGTTGCAACAGGTCCACCTGAATCCTTAAACGACTTGTTTGCCCCCATCTCCTCCACATGTTATAATGACATCAAATATAGTGAAAGCGGGGGTTACACTGTGGGGGAGGGACATACAAAGCAACAAAGGAATAATCTTATAAATGCGTTAGAAACATATGCATGAAAGAAACGAAAACATTAAAATACATATTTAAGGGTTCATTTTCCTAAAATCACATTATCTGACCTTTTCTGCTTGACTCATACCTATACTAGATATTGCAAATAAGGGAAACCATGGGACCTATGCTTCTTTGGGCCTGGCTTACTTCACTTAATATAATTTTTTCCAAGTTTTTCCATTTCCTAACAAATGGGGCAATATCATTCTTTCTGATGGAGGCATAGAATTCCATTGTGTATATGTACCACATTTTCTTGATCCATTCATCTACTGAGGGGCATCTGGGTTGGTTCCATATCTTAGCTACGGTAAATAATGCTGCAATAAACATAGTTGTGCTGGTAGCTTTAGTGTGGTCTTATTTGTAAACATTTGGGTAAATGCCCAAAAGTGGGATTGCTGGATCACAGGGGAGATCTATGTGAAGTCTTTTGAGGAACCTACATACTGCTTTCCAAAGTGGTTGAACAAGTTTACATTCCCACCAACAATGACGTAAGGTTCCTTTCTGTCCACATCCCCTCCAGCATCTGTTGTTGTTAGAGTTCTTGATTTTTGCTGTTCTAACTGGAGTGAGGTGATATCTCAATGTTGTTTTGATTTGCATTTCTTTTATGGCTAGGGATGTTGAACATTTCTTCATGTGTCTATTGGCCATTCTTTTTTCTTCTTCAGAGAAGCTTCTCTTTAAGTCTTTCGCCCACTTATTTATTGGGCAGTTGTTTCTTTGAGGATTTGTTGTTGGGAGGTTTAATTTTTTGAGTTCCAAGTATATTTTAGATATGAGACCCTTGTCCGTTGTATGGCTAGTAAAGATCTTCTCCCAATCGGTGGGCTTTCTATTGATCTTGCTAGCTATGTCATTTGCACTGCAGAAGCTCTGCAACCGGATGCAATCCCATTTGTCCAACCTTTCTTTGATTTGTTGTGCTTCCGGGTCTCTATTCAGAAAATTTCGGACTGAGCCAAGGAGACCTAAGGTTTCTCCTATTCCATCCTGTAATGTTTTCAGAGTGTCTGCTTTGAGTTCAAGGTCTTTGATCCATTTGGAGTTGATTCTGGTGCAGGGTGATAGATAAGGATCTAGCTTTAGTTTTCTACATGTAGTTAACCAATTTTGACAGCACCATTTACTGAAGAGGTGGTCTTTCTTCCATTCTATTGATTTAGCTTCCTTATCGAAGATTAGATGGCTATAGGTCTGTAGGTTCATTTCTGGGTTTTCAATTCTATTCCATTGGTCCTGCGGTCTGTTCTTATGCCAATACCAAGCTGTTTTGATTACTATGGCTTTATAGTAGAGTTTGAAATTTGGTATTGATATTCCTCCAGCAGTGTTCTTTCCGTTGAGGCGCATTTTTGCTTTTCGGGGTCTTTTATTGTTCCATATGAATTTTTGGATTGCCTCTTCTATTTCCTTGAAGAATGAGGGTGGAATTTTGATAGGTATTGCGTTGAATTTGTAGATAGCCTTGGGAAGTATTGCCATTTTCACGATGTTAATCTTGCCAATCCAGGAGCATGGGAGGTTTTGCCATTTTTTAAGTTCTGTGTTGATTTCCTTTTTCAAGATTTTAAAGTTTTCATCATAGAGGTCCTTCACTTCTTTGGTTAAGTTAATTCCTAGGTATTTTATTTTTTGTGGGGCTATTACAAATGGAATTTCTTTCCTAATTTCAGCCACACTTTTCTTATTGTTGGCATATAGAAAAGCCATTGATTTTGGGGGGATAATTTTATAACCTGCTACTTTGCCAAAGTTTTGAATCAGCTTGAGTAATTTGGGAGTGGAGTCCATGGGATTCTTTAAATGCAAGATCATGTCATCTGCAAAGAGGGAGAGTTTTATTTCTTCTTTCCCTATTTGGATCCCCTTTATGTCTGCATCTTGTCTTATTGCTGTAGCTAGGCATTCTAATACTAGATTGAAGAGAAGTGGACAGAGTGGGCATCCTTGTCTCGTTCCTGAGATAAGAGGAAATGGCTTTAGTTTTTCACCATTGAGAATAATGCTAGCTGTAGGTTTGTCATATACAGCCTTTATTGTATTGAGGAATGTTCCATGGATTCCTAATTTTTCCAGAACCTTCATCATAAAGGGGTGTTGGATCTTGTCAAATGCTTTTTCTGCATCTATTTAGATAACCATGTGGTTCTTATTCATGCTCCTGTTGATGTGATGAATAATATTAATTGATTTGCATATAATGAACCAGCATTGCATCACTGAAATGAATCGTGTTTGATCATGGTGTATGATTTTTTGGATGAATTGTTGAAGTCGATTTGCCAAAATTTTGTTGAGAAGTTTTGCATCAATGTTCATCAAAGAAATGGGTCTATAGTTCTCTTTCTTTGAAGAGTCCTTGCCTGGGTTTGGGATGAGGGTTATGATGGCTTCATAGAATGTGTTCGGTAGTGAGCTTTCTCTTTCAATTTCATTGAAGAGTTGTAGGAGTATTGGTGTGAGCTCTGCTTTGAAGGCCTTGTAAAATTCCGCTGTAAAACCATCTGGTCCTGGACTTTTCTTAGCTGGGAGGTCTCTTATTGCTGTTTCTATTTCAATGCTTGATATGGGCCTGTTAATTTGGTTTAACTCATCTTGGTTTAGTTTTGGCATGTCAATATTTGCTAGGAAGAGGTCCATTTCTGTCAAGTTCTCAAACTTATTAGCATAAAGTTTTGAGAAGTATTCCCTTATAATGTTCTAAATCTTGGTTGTTTCTGTGGTGATGTTTCCATTCTCATCTCTGAGTTTATTAATTTGGGTGTGTTCTCTCCTTTTTCTGATTAGATTTGCTAAGGGTCTGTCAATTTTGTTAAGTTTTTCGAAGAACCATCTTTTTGTTTTGTTGATTCTTTCTATAGTTTTTTTGGATTCTAATTCATTTAATTCTGATTTAATTTTGATTATTTCTTTCCGTCTACTGGATTGGGGTTTGTCTTGCTGCTCTTTTTCAAGGAGGTTTAGATGTGTCATTAAATTGTTAGTTTCCGATCTCTCCAATTTGTTGATGTAGGAGCTCAGAGCTATAAACTTGCCTCTGAGTACTGCCTTTGCTTTGTCCCAGAGGAGCTGGTAATTTGTGTGTTCATGTTTGTTGAATAGCATGAACATTTGAATTTCCTTTCTAATCTCTTCCATGACCCACTCATGATTCAGCAGTGTGTTGTTTAGCCTCCATGGATACCGGACTTTCTTTGGTGGCTTTTGGTGTTGAGTTCTAATTTTATTCCCTTGTGGTCAGAGAGAATGCAAGGTATAACTTCAATGTTTCTGAATTTGGACAAGTTTGCTTTGTGGCCTAAAATGTGGTCTATTTTAGAAAACATTCCTTGTGCTGCTGAGAAGAATGTGTATTCTGATGCTGCTGGGTGAAATGTTCGGTAAATGTCTCTTAAGTCTAGTTGATCTATGCAGCTGTTTAGATCTGCGGTTTCTCTGTTGAGTTTTTGCCGAGTTGATCTATCTAGTGTGGAGAGTGGTGTGTTAAAATCCCCAACAATTAATGTCTTTGGATCTATATGGGATTTGAGGGAAATTAGTGTTTCTTTGATAAATTTGGGTGCTCCATTGTTTGGCGAATAGATATTTAGAATTATAATATCCTCTTGAATGAGAGATCCTTTAATTAGTATGTAGCGACCTTCTGTATCTCTTCTCACGAATTTTAGTTTGAAGTCTATTTTATCTGATATTAGGATTGCAACTCCCGCCTGTTTATGAGGGCCGTTTGCTTGGTAGATTTTGTTCCAGCCTTTAACATTGAATATGTGTGTGTTTTTACGGGGAAGATATGACTCCTGCAGGCAGCAGATAGAAGGGTTTTGTTTTTTAATCCAACTAGACAGTCTATGTCGCTTAATTGGAGAGTTCAGTCCGTTAACGTTAAGAGATAGTACTGAGAGGTATTTGGGAGTTCCTGCCATGTTATCCACCTTCTTGAGGGCTGCGAAAACTGGGTTCTTCCTAAGATTCTTGGATTCTCAGTTTGTGTGCAATTTCCTGGCCTTTCTTGCGGTCTTGTTGGTTTTCTATGTGTAGGTCATCTTTAAGAATCTTTTGTAGGGCTGGTTTGGTGGAGATGTATTGTTTCAATTTTTCTTTGCTATGGAAGGTTTTTATTTGGCCTTCAGTTATGAAGGAGAGTTTAGCTGGGTACAGTATTCTTGGTTGATAATTATTTGTTTTTAGGGCATGGCATACGTCATTCCAGGCTCTCCTTGCTTTGATTGTCTCTGCTGAGAATTCTGAGGTAATTCTAATTGGTTTCCCTTTGTAGGTGATTACCCTTTTCTCCCTGACATCTTTAAGGATCTCTCCCTTGGTCTGGTTTCATCCTGTGTGGATTATAATTTGACGGTGGGATGTCCTATTCTGGTCTAGTCTATTTGGGGTTCTAAAAGCTTCTTGTATCTGAATAGGCCTATCTTTTTGTATGTTTGGGAAGTTCTCTGCTAGGATCTTGTTAAACAAATTTTCTAGACCATTAACTTCTGTTTCTAGGTGCTCCTCTACATCCATTATCCTTAGATTGGGCCTTCTGATGGTGTCTTCCAGGTGTTGGATAGACCTATCATATTTCTTGGACTTGTCTTGGATGGTTGTATGTTCTTTCTCTATAATATCTAGGCTGTCTTCAATCCCTGAGATTCGATCTTCTGCATGGTCTAACCTGCTGTCAAGACTCTCTACTTTGTTTTTTATCTCTTTTCCTTCTAATTGGTCAGCTTTGATGGCTTCAAGTTCTTTGTTGAAGCTCTGTTTTAGGTCTTGTATGAATTTCTTTAATTCCTTAATGTGGTGTTCAGTGTTTGTTCTCAAATCACTTAGTTGATTGGTTATGGTTTCTTTGGACTCCCATTCCTTCTGTTGGGTTCCATTCAGCATTCCCTTTGTGGTCTCCCTGACTTCCTTCAGCTCTTTGTTAATGGATTCCATGAATGCCTTTAGTGATCTTTGTGTATTCTCTACCTGGTCTCTCAATTCCTGAATTACTCTTTGATTAGCTTCTTCCCGTCTGTGGGAATCCTGCACTTCTCTTTCTCCCTGTTCGTGGGAATCCTGCAGTTCTTTTTGAGTGTTCTCTGCCTGCTCACGCCATTCCTCCCTTTCTCTTTGAGTATTCTCAAGTTGTTCACGCAAATCCTGTATCAGTTTTTGAGTAGCTTCCTCACGCTTATGATATTCCTGTGTAAAATTCTGGGATGCCTCCTCTCTCTCCCTATCACGCTCATACAGAGTCCTTTGTACATTGTCAAACTTCTCATTTTTCATGTTTGCTATTAGTGTTTGTAGAGCTATTTGGGAACTCTCCTCTGGATTATTCTTTATTTGTTCTAATCCCTGATTATCAAGGTTGGGAATTGAGATACCCGAATTTGCCATTTTTCTTGTGTTTTTCCGGCTTACTCGGCCCATTTGAGATGAAGATTGCACCAGTTTTATGCTAGAACACTATCTTAAGGCAACCATCAATCAAAGTTTGCGTTTGTACAGTCAATAGTCTACAGATACAATCTAGTTCAACAGATACATCTATTCAACATCAAACAACTATATGTTAAAGTACTTCGAACCGCAGAAAAGAATTTGGAAAACCAGAAATTATTAGGATTAGGGAGAGATGTGGGTAAAAAATAGGAATAGATTGGTGTGGGGATGCACAGGGAGAGTTAACTATGTCCTAATCACAATGCAGGAAATGGGTTGGGTTGGATGCAAGTAGAGAGAGAGAGAGAGACCAGAAAAAAATAGAAACATAAAAATTAATGTTATTATAGAAGTTAAAAGACCGTCTATTTAGACAGGAATGTGAATATGTTCCGAGAAGGGGAGGGACATAGAGGAGATGTGAAAAACTTTAAGGATGGGAAAGGGAGAAGAAAAGATCAGAAGTTCAGTAGAGCTAGACAAAAAACAAAAAGATAATTAAGAAAGAAAGAAAAAGAGAAGACAAGAAAAGAAAGGAAAACGCTCATTCACATATTCCCAAAATAAAAATTATAAGATGAGAAAAAAAAAAGTTACTGGAAAACAATTATTTTTTCAGAAGGGGCAAAAATTAAAGATTAATAAAAGTTTTAGAAGGGAAAAAATATATATATAAGGTAGCAAAAAGCAAAAAACAAGCAAAAAAAGAAAAGAAGAAGAAAAAGAAAAAAGAAAAAAGAAAAAAGTCTTTTGATTTTTTTTTTGGGGGGGGGAAGGAGTGGGAAGAATCCTGTATCTCCCTTTTGTCTCTAACCAGTCTCTTGTTGGAGTCTCTGGTCAGCTTGAGGTCCTGTGGCTTGATTGGTTTCTTAAGTCGGTTGGTTGGAAGAGGCAGAAAAATGCTCTGCTTTACCCAAGATTTTGAGATCCCCCTCCCAGGTTAGTTTTCTGGGAGGGTGATCTGCTTTGAGAGTCACAAAAGAGGGGGATGTGGTGATGGGGCTAGGTTCTGGGTAGAGTTGAGGCCTTTCAACAAACAGTAGCTTTTCCCTGGGACTATTTTGTGATAAAGCTCACAGCGCCCAGCCTGGAGCCATTCTCAGGGTTTCTGTTTTTCAATTGATTGTGGTGGCTGCTAGAGGAAGGGGCAGCCTCTGGCTCTGGTTACCCAGTGAGGCAAGGCACTCCAATGGCTGGCGCCTGAGCTGGGTGACTTTTCCCTGGATGGTGCTGAGTCTGGCAAGTCACTTCGCCGTTAAGTTCTTTTGACCTGCTAAATGACTCGTTTTATTCCAAGGCCTGAGCTGGAGCTAGCAGCTCCTCCGAGCTTTGTCGGTATCCAAGATGGAGATCACCGGTGCTGGGGGGGGAGGGGTAGCCTTCCTTCCTCTGCTTCCTGAGAAGGAGTGAGGATGTCGGGCTTGTACTCACGCCGAGTCTTGGATCCTGGGTCGTCTCTGGTCTGCAAACAGCAGGATGAAGATTTCCGCTCCTTGTCGGTTCCTGTTGGTGTTGAGTAGAATCCGCTCGTCCGCTGAGTCTGGCTCCTTCGTCCCGGACTCTCTGTGTCTCAGGTATGACCCCGCGGCGTTGGTCGCCGACACGACCCTGCCGCCGTAGCGGCAGCTGCTGTGTTTCCTTGGCTTCCCCTCTCTTGTCTAACTCTCTGTCCTGTGATGGCACACTTGGTGTGATTCTCTGGCTTAGGACTGTTCACTAGAACTCTAAAATTGCTTTCTATGCGAGAGCTTGTTCAGATTCCAGCTTCTCCTCCGCCATCTTCCCGGAACTTTATGTACAGTATTTTCACAACAAAAATAAATAAAAGTTTAAAAATTATTATAATAAAAAAGTAAAATGTATTCCACAGACACCTGTATCTGTTTTGGGGAATATCTAGTGAATTCACTTGCCTATTTATTGATAAGATTATTCTTCTTAGGGTATTTCATTTTTTTTTAGTCTGTACATTACAGATATTAGGATTTCTTCTGTTACTCAAAAGGCAGGAGTTCAGACATATTTTATTTAATCTTAACAAAAGATGACTTGTGAGCTTCAAATTATTTAATAAATGATTGATTAAAAAATGATCAGAAGGCTGTGGCTCACACAGGAGAGTGCCTGTCAACAAAGGTAAGTTCTGAACTCAGAGTTCAGTGTCTACAAAAAAGAGATATATTTTATTATTTTAAAACATAAAAGCTAATCAGGTATACTATCTCAAAATATGTAATGCTAAATATTTCTCTATTGTGCATGATAAAACTATTGCAAATTTTAGCACACACTAACAATTTTTTATTTTTTCCTTGGTAAGCATTCAAGGCAGCAAAACTGAAAAAAATGCAACTTTGGCCAAGTGCTGGTTGCTCACTTCTATTTCTAGCTACTCAGGAGGCTGAGATCTGAGGATTGCAGTTTGAAGTCTGCCTGGAAAGGAAATTCTGTGCGGATTATCTCTAAATAGGCACCAGAAAAATAGAAGTAGTGCTGTGGCTCAAGTGGTAGAGTGTTTCCTTGACCTGAATAGCTGAGGGGTTGCCCCCAGGCCGAGTTCAAGCCCCATGACCAACAAAAATCAAAACAAAACAAAACAGGAAATCCAACTTTGTATAAAGAAGAAGAATCTCCAAGTTTTTATTTAAGGTTTTGCAGTTTGTGGCAAATGTTTTCATTGGGTAGAAAGCAGAGAGCTTATATCTGTCATTATGATAAACTTGCTACTATGTAGTTGCTTTTGTCCAATTTATAATTTCATTCATCTAACCTTGTTGAGGATGAAAAAGCCATCAAGGACAAGACATACTATTTGGCAAAACTGGTAAGTTGAAATGACTATTAATTTCTAGTTTGGCTAAGAAGCTGTGATTTTCCTTCCCTCCCCAGGATTTGAACAATGAGAGCAATTGTCTTGATTTTTCCCAAATGTGAAGAAGACAGCTCATATTCAGATAATTAGAAGATAATGAAAAGAATGTTTAGGACACAAAATATATTTAATTTTGAAACTTCCGCTCAAAAAACCTTCCAAGAAACTTAGAAAACTTTGCTTATAAAGATTTATATCAAAGAGCTCACTGCAGGTGCCTTATACTTATAATTTCCTACTCAGAAGTATGAGATCTGGGATTGAGATTGAAGACAGAGTGGGAAAGCAATAATTGCATGGATGTTCCCTGCTTTTAGATCATATGTCTCTTCCTCCCATCCTCAATGTGAAGCTGTCTCCCCACATCACCATCCTTCTGATTCACTGACTTCATCATCGTTATTTCTGGTTTTCTCCTTCAGCATGAAATTTGCATGGAATAGGCCATTTTCAGCTGTATTCACATCTGTTCCTCCAGTTGCCTGCATCAGTGCCTGGTCCTTAGTGCTTGTGTTGAGATGAATCTGCTCTGCTCATGTAATCTCAGAATTCATTTAAGAAAGCTCATCAAGTTGTGGTCTTGTGGTTAGTAGTCATTTCTTCTAATGATTTTTTCCTCGTGTATCTAAGTCCACATAAGGGTGAGATAAGTGGTTGACACCTATCCATTGTGATGGCAAAGTTGGTTATAATAACATCGAAGTTTATTGTGAAGCTGTAGGAAGACCCATCTACCAAAGCACCCAAAATGGCATGTTCCCATGTCCAGGAATACATTTAACAGCTCTGCAATCAAACCATCATTCACTCTCTGCTGGGTTCAGACTCAGCATTTCTCTTTCCTATTTAAAATAAAGAAAAATTTAAGACATGCCTTTTTTCATATGTCTTTGAATTATTGAATTGTATCTCCAAACAAAAATACAAGAATGCCACTAGTGGAATGTAAATATAAGGCAAGGGGAAAAAAGCATAAAAGTTCCTAAGGAAAACATCAAAAGTGGCAGCTGTACAAAATTTGGTTCTTAAATCCAGGATAGTCTTCACACACCAGTAATCCTAGTATAATACAAGCTAATGAAAGTTTTCTTTTTGTGCCAATCCAGGGGCTTGAACTTGCAGCCAGAGCTCTGAGTTCTTTTGCTCAAGGCAAGCAATTTACTACTTGAGTCATACCTCCACTTCTAGTATATTTGGTAGTGTAGTGGAAATAAGAATTTCCCAGACTTTTCTGCTAGTGCTGGCTTCAAACTGTGATCCTTGATGTCAGCCTCCTGAGTCGGATTACAGGTATGAGCCACCAGTACCAAGCTAAGTTATTTTTGTGAGATATAAAAATTTACTTATACAAGATATATAAAGGAACATAAACAAATGAAACATTAGAACAACAGAACTGAAACAACTTATATAAAAGACATAAAAGGATGAATACCAAGGCCCCAAGTTCAAGCCTCAGGACCAGCACAAAAGATATAAAGAAGTATAGAAGAAGAGAAGGAATAGCCAGTGACAGAGTTTTAAATTAATCAATCACTGATGGCTTACACATGTTGTATTAACTACATAGGAGGCTAAAGTCAGAAAATAGCATTTAAAGGCAAGCCCAAGCAGGAAAATCCATTGGCCATTTTTCTGTGTGTGCCAGTCATGGGGATTGAATTTGTTTTACTTTACTCAAGGCTGGAGTTCTATCAATCTCAGCTTATTGGTGAAATCACTACCAGATAATTGGATATAAAGAGTATCATGGAATTTCCTATGCAAGCTGGCTTCGAACTGTGATCCTCAGATTTCAGCTTCCTCAGACATTATGTGCTTTGCATGAGACTCTTACTTCCAATGAACCACCATAAAGAAGAAAAAAAACTGGAGTTTGAGCTGTGGCTCCAATGGCAGAAATGAGACAATGACTTCTGGGACAGCACACACACCTTGAGATCAAGCTGCAGAACCAGCACATACAAGAATAAAATAAATAAATAAAAAGAAAGGTGGGAGAAGGAAAGGGAGAGACAATTTCAGAGGTTAAAATGAGCAAAACTGAGGTAGCTTACACTTGTTATTGTACTTACTCAAGAGTCTCACATCTGAGGATCAGTGTTCAAGGCCAGCCAAAGCAGGGAAGTTCATGGACTCAACTCTAATTAGCCAACTACAGGTTTTTTTTTAAAAAAAAAAACCAAATTGTGCTGTGGCTCATGTATTAGAGGGCTAGTATTAATAATGTACTGGGACAGGGCTGGGAAGGTGACTCAGTGGAGGAGTGCTTGCCTTTCATGCATGAGGCCCTGGGTTCAATTCCTCAGCCCCTGAGTTCAATTCCCCAGCAACACATAAGCAGAAAAAGATGGAATTAACGCTGTAGCACAAGTAGTAGGGCTCTAGCCGTAAGCTGGAGAGCTGAGGGACAGCGTCCAGACCCAGAGTTCAAACCCCACGACCGGCAAAAAGAAAATAAGGATACAGGTGGAACCATTGCAACAATGACATGTATAAGATATTATGTTGAAAAACAAATTTACCACTTTGGTGCACGGGTGTCAGGGGGACGGCTGGGGTGAGGGATGGAAGGGGATAGTAAGAAGAAACAAAGGAAGAGGCAACGATGCTTGATAAGAAATGTACTCATTACCTTGCTCATGAAATTAATTGTAAGCCCTCTGTACGGTATTCTCACAATGAAGAGAAAAAAAAAATTAGAGGAAAAAAAAATAACTGGGACAATACCTAGGCTCTGATTTATTGCCCCAAGCCCAGCATACCTACGAAAATAAAAAAAATAGAAATTAAAAGATGTTTTGAAAAATCCAATTAAATTTTCAAAATGAGCCATGAATTTTTGTTTACTGTCTGTAATCCTAGATACAAAGATAGATGAAATTTGAGGGTTATGGTGTCTCATCATCAAATCACCATCAAAACAAACAAACAATAAAACAGAAGTGAAGCACCAGCCTTGAGTGAGACAGCTATGAAACAGTGCCCTGGCTCAGAGATCCAGCCTCAGGATCACAAAAATGATAATAAGAAGAGAAACTGGGGCTGGTGATTCAGGCCTGTAATTCTAGAACCTCAGGAGGCAGAAATATGGGGATCCAGTGTAAAGGCCAACCCAAGCAGGAAATTCCAGAAGTCAGTTGTTTGTGGGACATCTTGGGGCTGGAACTGTATTAGTCCCAGGTTTTTAGCACTTAATTGGAGGTAAGGATCTTAGACTTTCCTGCTCAGGATGGCTTTGAACCATGATGGTCAGACTTCAGCCTCCTGAAACAGGCCAAGCCTTGCATGAGTTCTAACTCCAGGACCAGCACACACAAACAATGAAATGATTAAATGTAAAGAAGGGTAGAAGAAGAGAAGAACCAATAACTGAGGCTTCAATGAGCCAATCAGCCAATCATTGGTGGCTCATAACTGCAATTCTAGTTACTCAGGAAGCTAAAATCTGGGGATCATATTTAAAGACGTGACCAAGTAGGAAAGTTCACACACACACACACACACACACACACACACACACACTCACACTGTGTGTGTGTGTGTGTGTGTGTGTGTGTGTGTGAATCCTTTTGCTTGAACTTGTACTGTTTTTCTCAAGGTTCTACTAATCTCAGCTTTTTAGTGGCTATAATTGGAGATATCATGGACTTTCATCCCCAGACTGGCACACAAACTTTGATCCTCAGTTTGCAACCTCATGAATCTGGTTTGGCTCTACATGATACTCATTTCTAATTAAACAACAAAACAGAAAAAAAAACCTGGAATTTAGTTGTAGTTCAACTGGCAGAACTGGGAAAAAGCACCCAGACCCTGAGTTCTAGCCGCAGGACAAACAGAGAAGAAGTAAAATAAAAGGAGGATAGAAATACAAAAGGAAGAGTCACTGACAGTGGTTGAAATGAATTTAAAATTTGTTTCTCACACATGTTATAAGAAGTACTGAGGAGGATGAAATCTAAGGATCACAGTTCATGACCAGTCCAGGCAGGAGAGTCCATGAGACTCCTATATCTAATTTGCACCAAAAATAAGCTACAAGGCTGGACGAGGCACTATCGTTCAAGTAGTACAGCTCTCACCTGGAGTAACAGAAGTTCAGGGACAGTGCCCAAGGCCTGAGTTCAAGCCCCAGGACCAGGAAAAAAAGAAAAACCGTGTGAGAAAATCCAATTAAAGTTTCAAAATGAGCCATGCATGCGTTTTTGCTCAATATGTGTAATCTTACTGACTCACAAACCTGAAATCTGAAGGTTGTTGTTCACAGCCAGCCTAGACAGGGAAATGCATAAGTCTCCAAATAAGCAGCAAAAAACCCCAGAAAATAAAGCTATGGTTGTAGTTATAAAGCACCATCCTTGAGACAAAAACCCATGAAACAGTGTCCTGGCTTAGAGATCCAGCCTCATGATCACAATAAGAAAATTAAATGGTTGGAGGTAGAGAACTTAGCACTGTTGCTCATGTCTGTAATTCTAGAAATGCAAGAGGCTGAAATATAAGATCCTGTGTAAAGGCAAACCTAATCAAGAAATTCCAGGAGACTGTTTTGTGTGTGGCGCCACACTGGGGATAGGTTTTTGTTGGTTGATTGGAGATGAGAGTTTCATGGACTTTCCTGCTCAGGCCACTTTCAAACCATGATGGCCAGATTTCAGCCTCCTGAATCAGGACAGGCCTTGCATGAGTTCGAGCTCCAAGACGAACACACACAAAAAGAATGAAATAAATGAAAAGAAGGGTGGAAGAAGAGAAGAAAGAGCAAGTAACAGAGGTTTCAATGAGCCAATCATTGGTGGCTCATATCTTTCATTCTACATACTCCGGGTGAAATTTGAGGATACCGTTTAAAGCTCAGCTCAGGTATAGGTGCTCATAAGACGTGTGTGTGTGTGTGTGTGTGTATGCGTGCACGTGTGTGTGTGTGTGCATGCACGTGTGTGTGTGTGTTTGTGTGTTTGTGCCAGTCCTGGTGCTTGAAATTGCAATATTTAGCTCAATGATCGACTACTCTCAGATTGTAATGGTTAATTGGAGAAAAGAGTGTCATGGACTCTCCTCAGTTTTCAGCCTCCTGAATCTGGCCTACCTCTACATGATTCTCTTCTCTCCATTTAACCTCCCCCAAAAGCCTAATGTTATGGTTGGTCCCATGTATGTCGTGAGCATCTGAGCTTCAATTTCTACTCCCAGGAGAAGCAAAAATGAAAAAAGAAACGAAGGAGGAAGCAAGCACATATTAAAGTTTTAAAATGACCCAAGTGTTGCTGGTTATGTGTGTAATCTTCACTACACAAGAGGCTGATAACTGAGGACTGCAGTGTCAAGTCAGCCTGGGAAGGAACACGCTTGAGATTCTTATCTCCAGCTACACTGCACAAAGCCTTGATCTGTTGCTGAGGTGTACAGCCTTGAGTGTAAAACCTAAGATATAGGCCCCAGAGTCAGAGGTCAAGCCACAGGACCAATAAAATTTTCAGGAAGAGGATGAAGAGATATTGAAATCTGAGAATCATTGTTCAAAGCTAGCCCATGCAAGAAATTCCATGCAAGAAAGTCTCTATGTTTGCATCTGTATGCCATCCTGAGGCTTGAACTTATGTTGTTTTGTTCGAGGATAGAGCTCTACTACTCCCAGCGTTTCAGTGATTGATTGGAGCTAGGAGTCTCATGGGCTTTTCTGCCCTAGTTCGCTTTGAACCATACAAAACCTGGAAGTGTGCTGTGACCCGAATACAAACTGGGCAATCACTTTCTAGAACAGCACCCAGAGCTTTAGTTGAAGCATTAAGACAAAACAAGTATAACCACAAGTTATACATTGGCTCATGTGGTAAGCCACTAGTCTTGAAGAGAAAGCTCTGGCATTGTATCCAGGCCCTGATTTGTAGCCCCAGGACTAGTACATAAACAAAAATTTTTAAAAAAGAAAAATTTTAAAAGATGAAAGGGGAAAATATTAATATTTTCAAATGACCAATGGGTTTGTGGTTCATGTGTATAATCAGAGCACCTCAGAAGCTGAAATCTGAAGATCATGGTTTGAAGCCAGTCTATCCAGAAAAGTACATTACAAGTTTATGACCAATAAGCAAAAAAAAAGCTAGAAGTGGAGCTGTGGTTGAAGTTGAATAACATCATCTTTGTGTCAAAAAACTCAGAAACATAAGGGCACTGGTGGATCTAGCCTGTAATCCTAGCTACTCAGGAAGCTGAGATATGAAGATCATGGTTCAAAGCCAGCCTGGGTAGGAAAGTCCATGAGACTCTTATCTCCAATAAACCACCAAAAAACTGGGAAATGTTCTATGGCTTAAGCGGTAGAGTGCTTGCCTTGAGCTGAATAGCACAGAGACAGCACCCAAGCCCTGACGTTAAGCCCCATAAACTACAAAAAGAAAAAAAATTAAAATAAGTCAGTGGTTGGTTGCTCATGCCTGTAAATCCTAACTACCCAGGAAACTAAAATCTAAGGGCTGCATTGCAAAGCCAGCCCAAGGAAGAAAGAGACTTGTTTGTGTAATTACCAGTACTAGGGCATGAACTTGCCCTGTTTTAGTCAAGGCTAGAGTTCAACTACCACAGTTTTTTGGTCATTAATTGGAGATAAAAATCTCAGACTTTGCTGCTCAGACTGGCTTCAAACCAAGATCCTCAGATTTCAGCCTCCTTATTTGTGCTGGGCATTGCATGAGAGTTTTCAAATGAATGAAGCTGGAACTTGAGCTGTGGCTCAATTGGCAGAACTGGGAAAAACCTCTGAGACAGTGGCCAGTCACTACATTATAGTAGTTGTAATATAAAAAAAAACATGTTAATGTTATACAAAGGAATACTATGCTTCTTTTTAAATGTGGCAAATGAGAAGATAGTACAAAGTTTCAAAATGACATACTGAGTGTATAGGAAAAAGGAAAAAAATTAAAATTCATGTAAATATTAAATACAAGCTGAAATGACCAAATTAAATGTGATCAGAAACATCTCTCACTTGTAATTGCTTACAATAATTGTCCCGTCAGTTTCAGCATCTACCATGGGGATTTAGGCATGACCTCTCTATGCATCCTTGATTGTGTAAAGATCTTCCTGCTTTAGCCTCTTGAGATAGAACTGCATTTTAATATACGATGTTTCCTTTAGAACTCAAAATTAAGGTTTAAATAATGGATTATCTGTAAAGCATGACTAAACATCAGAGATCCACCATAGATCCTCTGAGGAATACAATCAAAACAGTACAAAAGCACCTACCACTCAAGGTAGGTAACAGAAGGAAGATTTAGCATTCTTTGGATATGCTAGGGGTTGAACACAGGGCCTCATGCTTGATAGGTAGGTATAAAATTCAGTGAGATTAATTATATCCACACTGCTTTGTAACAATTACCTCTATTTGTGAACTATCTTTTTGATACTGATGGAATCCACACAATCATAGAGTAATAATCACCCCAATGACCTGCCCCAGAAATTCTAATCTTCCATTTTCTCTTATGAAATGGATTAGTCAATATGTTTCACATAAATAGTAGATTATTTTTGTGTCCATACAAGACAGACATATATTAATTTCAGCCTTTTTGTCATAATCCATTTATGTATGCCTCATATTTTATAAACCTGTTCAGGTATTTCCAACTTCTGACTACTGTGAACTTTGCTGTTATCATTAGCATATGAGCTATTGGTTTCTTTCGTTTCAGTTATTTTAGTTATGCAATGAGAAATGGAATTGCTGCCTAATGTGGTAATGCTATGTTAGGTTAGAAGAATGTGTAAAATTCTACCATAATTGATATATCACTTTTCATCAGCACAGAAATGTACAAATGGTCAATAACATGTACAAGAGTGTTTCAAATCTTTCACAGCTGTGCCCTAAAGGATCATTTTGGTTTTTTTTTTTTTTACTTTGTACTTGTTTACATTTATGCCATGCAGGCCTGGAACTATGTAACATCGTCTAGAGCTGAAGTTAGAACAATACCAAATGCCATTGACCCAGCCTCCAAAAACATTTATTCTGGTAGTCATTTTTTTCTAGAGATAAATTTTAGTTATCATATGCATTTTTACTCTTTTAAAATAAGGTTTTCAATTTTAAAAAGACATATAAATGTAACATCTCTGTGTAGCTTCATTTTTAATAAGATAAAAAGTTAATTTTTATTTTATTTTAGTTTTTGTCAGTCGTGGGTCTTGAACTCTGGGCTTGTGCACTGTCCATGTGCTCTTCATCTCAAGGCGAGTGTTCTACTGCTTGAACTACAGTGCCACTTCCGGTTCTAGTGGTTTATTGGAGATGAGTCTCATGGTTGTTTCTGCCCTGCTGTCTTTGAACTCTGATCCTCAGATCTCAGCCTCCTGAGTAGCTAGGACTACAGATGTGAGCCACCGGCGCTCGGTTGAAAAATTATACTTACAGAAAATATAAAAGGACAAAAAAGCTTCCCAGCAGGAAAAACCTTACAATCACAGTCTGATAATGACCCAAGCAAAATAATACAATAAGAACTCATCTAAAGTAAAATGAAGAGCAGGGATGGGGGCAGGGGTCAAGGGGTAGAGCACTTACTTGCCCAACACCAGCCTCTGAATCAAAACCACAGTACTGCCAAGGGATAACATAAAGTATTAAAACTTAAGGAAAGGTGCAGATAATAGTATGATGGATGACATAGATGTACACACCGGTTATCCCAATACTTGGAGACTAGGAGTAGATTTATGAAGTTAAGATCAGACTTGGCTACATAATGAGACTGCATCTTAAAGAATAACATAGAATAAAATTAAACAAACTATATTTTTAAAGACTAGGATGTAGTTCAAGTGTAATTCAAGTAGTTTTGTATGCGCAAGGAACTGATACAACACACAAAAATTACATGCTTTGATAACTACGATATTCGATTTACACTGCAGTACAAGTTACCCCTTTGCTGGAATCCCTCCTGAGGAAACTAAGGCAGTTGATGCACCTGTATTCTTGGCTGGATTAAGGGTGTTGCTGGGCAAACAGTGTTTGATCTCCATTCTTGGATCCCACTTACAACTCTTTTTTTAGTAGACCACCTACAAATCTCTCCTATCTCAATAGCAGGGTCTTCTGGGTTTCAAGTGAAGTTATCTTTGATATCTCTGAGGGCTTTCCTCCCCTTTGTCTGAACTGCTCTGTTCCTGGGCCCACATTCAGCAGCTTGTTCTGAGAAGAGTGGTAGCTATTTTGCTAGCCACCTGTATCCACTGCCATCTCCTCCTCAAATTAGTCTTTGGTATCAGTATGAGTCTGCTCAGTTGGTAGACCAAGGCTGGGCGGGTTTTGAACTGTCATCCTCATATCTCAGCCTCCTGAATAGTTAGAATTACAGGAGTGAGCCACCAGCATCCAGCCATCATTTCTTTCATCCAGGAAAATTTAGGGGGTGGAATAAATAGCACAGCAGCATATACATTCAGTAGCAATTGCACCAGGGATAACCAGATGCTCAGAACAAACGACTGACCTCGATATTGTCTTTGGTATCCAACAGTATGTTGTTGGACTTAAGGTCTTGGTGTGTGATTCTGTTCTGGTGTGGGCAGTGAACAGCACTTACAATTTATGTGAAGAGCCTCTTGGTTTCATCCTAATATACACTGCAGTATTTTCAGATCCATGCCAGGACATATCTCCTACTGGCCAGTTCCATGATGAGATACAAATACTCTTCCTTCTCCATCACCTGGTACAATTTGATAATGTGTTTGTGCCATACCATCTTTAAAATGTCCACCTCATTCTTTAACTGATGACTGGGGGAATTCTCCCTTCAGGAGTATTTTAACTGCCACTTCCATGTGTGTGAGTCGAGTATGGGCCAGCCTCCCTTGTCCATTGGTACCATGGTCGATGAGCTCTTTCACCTGGTTTTGTTTGATGATCTCCTCCTTGAAGGATCTGGAGTATGATTCTTTGTATTCTTCCATCCTTATGCTATGATGGCAGGTAGCAAGTCTACCTAAAATTAACTAAATAAAATAATGGAAAACCCAGAAAAAATAAAAAGAAATACCAAAATCCAAACGACAACTCACCTTCCCAACCAAAAAGTCACGAATTTAGGTTTGAATCAGTCCAGCGGGTCACCAATCAAGAGCTCCTGAGGTGGTATCTAATATAAGTTGGAGCACAGTGGTTTCCTATATATCCTGCATGATCTCTCAAAATGGAGCTATATCAGCCCGGCATAGTGACATCATAGAGGAAATGGACCAATCAGAGTCTGGGCCAGCGAGGTCAGAGAAAAAGTGGACCAATCACAGTTTGCCAGCATTGATACTTTAGCTCATAGGCTTCAAAGACTGTTGCTAAGGAATCCATGTGAGCTTGAGGTTGCTCTTGTCATTATTATGCCATTCCTGAAACCACTACGACAGTGGTCATAGTTCTCTGACCTTCTAGAAAACTCCTGAGTCTCATAAATTGCTTCTGTGGAGACACTAGCCAATAGCCTCCATTCTTGATGGACACCTTATCCTACACCTTGTTCCAGCAATGACATGGCAAAAAGGCCTCCGTCCTTTTCAAGGACAGCTGTCCTACAACTTGCTTCTGAGGTGACAAGGTCCAGGCTGGCTTTGAGCCACAATCTTCACAATTCACCTTCCTGAGTAGTTAGGATTATATGCCTGAGCCATCGTTAGGTACTTAGCTCATCTCTCACATTTGGAGAAAGTATATATATTTGTTAGAAAGGTTGATATTAGATATGTCCTCTTAGCACCTTAATTTTTTTGCCCTTGCTGTCTAATTGTTAATCTATTGATTAATGAGAAATTTGTCATAATATCATTGAAGATCACTTGTGTGTGTGATGAGTTGTGTGTGTGTCTGTGCTTTGGGAGGTTTTCTGTCTTTGTTTAATTAGAATGTGTCTTAGTGTGGACCTGTGCACTTATGTTAATTGACTTCTTTAAGCTGCTAGAACCCTGCATAGAAGGGTTCATGCTTTCAATCAAATTTGGGAAGGTTTTGGACATTATTCTTTCAAATACTATGTATTTCTTTTTTCTCCCTGTACATTATACATATATACATTATACATTATACATACATTACATATTCACATTGTATATGTGAATATATATATGTCTACATTTTTATATTATATATACATTTATATACATATATTTATTTTTCATATAACTTCCATTTCTTTGATTGTTTATGGTAGCAAGTGTAGTTTGATCTCAATTACTCCATCAAAGTTAGAGTTAGAAGTTTTCCTTTTTATTTCTTGCTGAAAATATGCATTTCTCAGCAAGGATATTGAAACCAGTACAGAATCAGAGCTAGCCTAGAGTTCTCTCTCTCTCTATCTGTCTCTGTCTCTGTCTCTCTCTCTCTCTCTGATTTCCTGCCTCTGACAAGTGTCTGAGCACAGGACCATTGCTTACCAAGTTCTTCTACTGTGCACTGTGATGAACTAGTGTGTGCACTGTCAAGCTCTGCTTCAAAGGCAACCACACCTGCACCTGAAAAAAGATCTGCTCCAAATCAGCCTGCATGGGTGTGTCTGCCTCTGTCTTGATGTCAGAGCTCCCATAGCTACTGGGGTGGCCTTAGTAGATGCCATTGTGCCAGGACTGTGACTGCTGACTTTGGGAGACTTAAGCACAGCCTCGTTTTTTATCCAATTTAGAGGTATACGTTGGATCCTGTGGGCACTACCCTATTAGTGACTGTGCTAGGAGCAAGGCTAGGGGCTGCAGAAACCTCACTGTGGCCTGACTTCTGGGGCACAACAAATGCCATAGGCTTCTCTGGGCTCTTTTCAGAATATGTGGGCAAGTTCAGTGAGCAGAAACTGAGCTCAGGGGCCCCTTAAACACAGGGTAGGCAATGGAGCTGGGAGGAGCAGGGATTTCCAGGTTGGCCCTGAGTTCAAACCTCAGTACCATAAAAAAGAAGAGAACCAGTTATGTCTGGAAAACTTATTAAAAGTAGTCTTTTAAAAAATGTGTATAGTTATTTGGGCTTGAACTCTGGGCATTAACATTTTCCCTTAGCGAAAAATTACACATAAGACTAAACATTGTTTTTTGGAGGAATACAGGTTGACCCAGTGTAACAATAAGATATACAAAACACTAAGTTGAAAATGAACTTTAGAACTTTGGTGGGGTTTGGAGTTGGGGAGGGTAGTTGTGGAGGTGGGAGGGAAGAGATGTTAGGGGGAAACAAAGGAGAAGGCAACAATGCTCAATAGGAAATGTACTCAGTACCTTGCTCATGTAACTGTAACCCTTCTGACCTGCATTTTTACAACAAAAAAGGACAGAAAATGGATTAAACTTATACTATTGAGCCTCATCTCCACTTCTAGCTTTTCTTGTGTGTGTGTGTGTGTGTGTGTGTGTGTGTGTGTGTGTGTGTGTGTGTGTGTGTGTGTGTGTGTGTGTCTGTCTGTCTGTCTGTCTGTCTGTCTCTCTGTCTGGGTCTGGGTCTGGGTCTGGGTCTGGGTCTCTGTGTGTTTGTGTGTGCATGCCAGTATTAGACTTGAACTCCAGGACTGGGCACTGTCCTTGAGCTCTTTTATTTAAGGGTAGCCCTGTACCGCTTGGCCCAAGACTTTCCTACTGGGTTTTTGTGGTGAATGAGATAAAAGTTTCATGGACTGTTCTTGCTTTGAACCAAGATCCTATCCTCTCAGTCTCCTGAATGGCTAAGGTTATGGGTGTGAATCATCAATATATTTTAGGAGAATTGTTCTTAAGCAGCAATAATGTGGATTGCTAGCCTTCTGAAATTTGTTGGCATGCTTTTTATTTTTAGAAAGGAATTCCTTTATTGAGAGGCCATTGGTTACCCTGGAAGCTAGGAAGGCAGAGGAAATGGAATCCCCTATCTCCAAAGGCAGGACCTTTTGCGTGATGGTTGTAAGACCCTCATCTTCCTTTATTAGAGCAGATATTTATGCTAGCCTGAAGGTAACACTGTTTTCTTCATCAGCTTCGTCTTGGTTGCATTAAATAAGAAAATTACTTGATAACTCTCACCAAACTTCACCAGAGAAAGGGGGGAATGAAGCTATCAAGTGAGGCATTAGACCTGACAGGAATATACCAGAAGGGGCAAGGAGAAATGAGAGCTCATAAATGTTGATTTTTATTTAAACAAATTAGGGAGAATACATGAATATATGTTAGTACTGGCCAACTGTTCTCAAAGCTTTCTAATAAACTCGCATTTAAAGGAAGTATTTTCCTGATGCAGGACTCCTCACATTACCTGTGTAGATTCTCTAATCCTTTCACTGATCTCCCAAGACAAGACACTTTCCCTTCAGCTCAGAGCAGTGCATCTAAGATAACATCCATCTACTACTGGGCAGTGGAAGACCAGACTAACAGCTGGTGAAGTGTAGACAAGCTGCTCTGATCCTGTTTCCACCCAATTCTAGACTTTGCTGTATAGAGTTCATAGATCAGAGGAGATGCTTGAGAATATTTCTGGATCTACAAGTGTGTGGTGTGTGTGTGTGTGTGTGTGTGTGTGTGTGTGTGTGTGTGTGTGTGTATGTGTATGTATATATGATTGTACTCATATGCCACCATGGGGCTTCCTTCTTCTTTGGGCTTCACAGGTGGAGTTAACTCCTTCTTCCCCAAGTCTGTTCAAAAGATTTGACTTTGAGTGCCTGAGATTCAGCAGAGGAGGAAATGATTCCTGAATTCTCAACTGTTAGATCAGATGGGTCCTTCTACATACTCTGATTTATACTAATGCTAGTGTTAATACTAACCCATGAATGGTAGTAATATCAGCTGGCACTTTTTGTGTATTTTGGTACTAGTTAGTTTTTTTCATGTATGTTAAGCAAACAATTCTCATAAGAATATTATGACATAGTGTTAAGTATAACGTGCTGTACACACACACACACACACACACACACACACACACACACACACACACACACACACACACACACAAACACACCTATTTGGCAGCAGTCTTCATTATGTAAAGTGGACCATGAACTGTAGAGAATTTCAATGGAAGCCTATCAGGGAACAGATCCTACAGCCAGCACCCTGGATGAGGGACTCACAGGGGTTTGGCCAACAAGTTGGAGACAAGATGATATAGATCCCGTGCCAGGGTTGGCTACCTTCCTGATCTGGAGGGACCCAGTGTTTGCTATCCAACGGTCTCTCACGACCTTGCCTGTCCCCACCCCAACCCCACCTAATCTTTGGCACAGGAAGAACAGTTTTTCCTTTTGGCCACACGTTGTTCTGACACATAAGATAGGCTCAATAGAATTTCCAGAGGATAGCAGGAGGATATATAGAAGATACATTAACTGAGGCCAGAAAGTGCAAGGTATTACTGTAGGTCTTACAATTGGTTAATAGTGGGGATTATTGACTCCCTGATCTTTCCCCAAGGAAGTGGAGCCTCTGATCTAGGATTCTCACAATCCTCTCTTAGATAAATAATCTAGTAGAGTCAGAAACAAAGAGGTAATTAAAAATCTATATTTAATATTAATTTTTATTCTTGAATTAGTAAAATACATGTGTAACCTGTCAATTCAAGAATCATAAAAAGGCAGATGGTGTGAGCTTGACCTCTGTCCCTCTACTGTGGCTCTCTTGCTCCACCCTGGGGTGACCACTGCTACTAGTTAGTTACGAATTCCTGCAGCTAAACTAAATGTGCACAAAGGACAGGCTATTAAAAGGAGACATTTTATCCACAGCTTCCAGAGATCCCCCAAACTGCTAGCTTAGAACAAGGCCAAATTTCTATTTACACTATGAAGATTCAATCTTCTACACTCAGGTTCACAGCCCTGAGCCAAGTCTGTGCTGGTACCACATGACTGAAGGTGATAGCTCATAATTCACAAAGGAAGAAGTCTTCAATAGTTGGAAGTCTGCACTCTGCCTTTCCCAATAGGTCCCAGTACCAGGTATGAGGACTAAAGTGTTACAAAGGCCTGTTAGAAATTACTAGTTATGCATATGTAAAGTTGACCTAGCAACACCTCATTAACCTCAAGGTGATAGTGAAGGGAGAGTTCAACAATTGTCAGATCAAAATTGAGATGGATATTATTAAGACTTTCCATCACACACACACATGATCAGGTAGTACCAGGTGAGGGAGAAGGATGAGCACCAATACTTGGTAATTGAACTGGCCACCCAGAGACCTCTTTAAATTAATGTGAAAATCATTCCATCTATTCAAGAATGAAGTTAGGAGATTGTTCAAACAGACTGTGAATAATCTGCATTACTTTAATGAAAACAGAAGTGCACACTGAGACCTTAAACCCAATAACATCATGTTGGATGACAAATGCAATGTGAAGGTCAATGACTTTGGTGTGAGCATAAGCATTACCCATGGGTGGTTGCTGAAGGACATATTTGGTACCTTGATTTTGTCCATATAAAATATTCCTGCATGAAAATTACAATGACTACACGGTAGACATCCCATGCTTGGGAATCATCTTTTGTATTTTATACAGACGGCAAATTTCCCACTTGAATATATGAATTTTAGCTGGATACAGGTAATTGTCATGGAGGTCACCTACATTGCTCCATTCACCTGTCTCCAATAGCAAAAAATATCACCTTGAAACTGTAAACTGAAGACCCAAAGCAGAGGCACACTATAGAACAAACAATGGAGATTGGCTCAACCAAGTTGAGGAATATATCCTATTTCCTGATGAGCAACTATGTAATGAGTTGAACCCAATTTCCTGCCTGTCATCTGAATTTCAATTGTCCTATGTTGACAAACCATCAATACTGAAGAGAAGTGCTACTCTTCCTTCCATTCTCTGCTTCCTGCAGAAGAACCCCTGTTACAGCATGGTCACACACCATGAATCTATGGTTTCCTTTAGTTCTTCTTTCTTCATGAGGAGCAATGAGAGATGCTGGTAAGAGGAAAAAGTCCTTCCCTCTCGGTAGCTGAACAATAAGATCATAAATTCTATCTCAATTAAGAGACAGGATTGAAGGTAGCTACCAGTATTTGAAGAATACGATGCTGTGTGCAGACATAAAAATAACCTTCACAGATTACAAAGAAAGTTTTTCTGGAGAAAGGGTTCAGAGCCCTTCTATAACAAAACAGCAGTACCCAGGTTTTCAATTCATTTTCAAGCTGGGGAATTCCAGCTTGAATCCTTGTCTACAGACTTGGACACTTCACATAAAAATCATTCATTATTTTGGATGACATAGAAAATACCCCTTGTCCAGGTAGGTGTTTTAATACTCTAAATTGTGGAGACAAAAGGTCTAGAATAGGTCAAAAAATTTAGGGTTTTCCTTTTTGGTCAAGGATTTACATTTTCAGACTACAACTTACTTAATATTTAAAGAAAGGATGGCTATAGGAGTAAATTGTGGTTTTCAAGTTTACTTATTGAATCTTTCAGTTATTGAATCTGGCTTAATTTGTGAGATACACACACACAAACACACACATGCACACACACACACACACACACACACATATATATATATATAATATGTAGTATGTATATATATCACAATGATATTACATATTAAATACAATATATACAATTATATTTGTAAAAATATACACAATTTTGGAGAAGATGTTTCATGAAATTCTCTGCCTTTGCTTTAAGACAGCATTCTCCTCATCTCAGCTTCCTTAGAAGCTAGGATTATAGACTGGGGCTAGTGAAAAGATTTCCTTTTAAATGCTACAGAAGACCTGTCTTTAACTTCCCACGAGCACTAGAAATTGAAGATAATAGAATGACCAAGGTAATTAAAACATTTCAGTCAGTGGAAAACTTTCCAAATTTATTTTAGACAAAAATTAGGGAACAATGTTATTAGATCTATCCTTGAAAAAAAAAGATTAATAAAAAATTAAAGACAGATATAGATCCCAGTTTCAAATGTGGAAGAAGAAGGCTTATAATTTCAAGTCCTAGAATTGGTCCATAACCATTAATTAAATAAAACTTAATTTTGTAGGCAGGAACTTGTTTGTTTATCTTTTGTGTTCAGAGGAATGTCTGCATTATGTGTAAACAGACCGCTCTACAAGGTATCTTTCTGGGTCATACAGTAGTTATTACATAGCTGTATGTAGACATACAGCTTTCTAATGACTTTCCTACATACACCAACTAATGTTAATTAAGTGTCATGTAGAATAACAAACCTCAATTTTGTGACCATATCCATTCTTATTCTCCTTATTGTCCAGTAGTTTGTATCATAGTCAGCATAACTGAAGCTGGCACATGGAACAGACATGGTCTCGATGGATCCTGGCTGTGATATGGCCCCAAATATAGCAAATACCAGAATCAATGAGATCCAAGCAGCTGTCCAAGGTGCCTAGTTGTATGAATGTCCTCGGCTTCCAATGGTCTCACCTATCTCTGCCAGAGGCCTGTTAATGGCCTGACATCAAAACTTACACTGAAGTTTAACTTCTCAATGTAGCAGTGTCAGGAGGTAGTACCTTTAATAGAGGATTACATCATAAATGGATTAATGCCATCTTGTTAACTCTCAAGGAACTAACAGGATCACTGTTAACAGTTAGAAAAAACACCCTAGGTCCCTTACTCACTCTCTTTCTAGCACATGCCATGATTCCAAGATCCTACATGATGTGATGTACTTAGGGGCCTTGTCCCATGTACTACCATGCTATATAGGGTTTCCAGCCACCACTATTTTGAGTGAAATATTTTTATTCCTTATGAAGTATACAACTTCAAGGTTTTTGTTAAATCATGACAAAATGGACTGAGATGCTATACTTTTTGCTTTTTCCATAGAACTAAGGATTAAACTGAGGGCCTTTCACTTACTGGGCCGATATTTACTGCTTGAGCGTTGCATGGCTCCAACCCTTTTTTTCTTTTACAGTTTGCTTTTCATATAGGGCCTTGTGCTAACATCACTGAAGCCAGCCTCACAACCTAATCCTCCTAAACCTTTGCTTCTCAGTAGCTGGGATTACAGGCCTGTGACACCACACTTTGCCACTTAGAAGGCACTACTCTTTTGGGGAAACATAATACAGACCACTGAGATGTATGTATGTGTGTTCATAGAAATTGGTCATGGTGATTTATTCAGGACTGAGGGTGAATCTCCTGAATAATCCATATTCTTAAGTCCTTTCACTCAAAAAAATTGCTTCTCTGGGTGCTAGTGAGTCACAGCTGTAATCCTAGCTGTTCGGATTGCTGAGGTTTGAGAATCATATTTTGAAGCCAGGTGAGCCAGGAAAAGTCCATGACAATCTTATCTTCATTTAACTACCAAAAAATCAGAAGTGGAACTGTGGCTTAACTAATAGAGTACTAGCCTTGAGGAAAAAAATAGGAATAGCAACTAGGCTCTGATCAAGTTTCAGGACCAGCACCCATACAAAATCTCCAGATAGCACTTGTGCTAATACAATGAAATCTTGTGCTATTGAAAGACACAATTATACTTAATGGATTATCTCTACAGGACAGTTGCATTAAAAATTTCTAGTATTACTTCATAAGCTATATTCTTTCTGAATCATCTTTTTGGCCCATTGTTTCTCTGAGAATGATGTCTTGATTTTGGAATAGAGGAGGAAAAATTCAGTGATGAATTTGGCTTCTGAATTCCTCCCCCGTCCATTATTGACCTGTTCTCTCTTTTTATTTTTTTGGCAGTCCTGGTGCATGAACTCAGGGCCTGGGCACTTCCACTGAGCTTCTTTTTTGCTCAAGGCTAGCACCCTCCTACTTGAGCCACAGCACCACTTTCTCATTATGTGGTACTGAATAATTGAACCCTGGGCTGTACGCATGCTATGCAAGCACTCTACAATTAAGTCATAATCCCAGCCACATGTTTTCTTTTAAAAATACGTCTAACCGGTTTATTTCTGGCCATCTCTGAAGCCACTGCCAGTGCTATTGATTCATTTGTTTAACTTTCGTTCACTGTAACTGGCAAATTATTTTCTACTCCATTCAAAGATTTAGGCTGGGAAGGTGGCTCAGTGGTAGAGTGCTTGCCTTGCATGCCTGAGGCCCTGGGTTCGATTCCTCAGCACCACATAAGCAAAAAGAAAAAAAAAAGATTTATCTTTCGTTTTCTTAAACTGCACACTTCATCAGCTAAACTCAAACAATGCTACCAGTGACTGAAATTGAGGACACTTACAATAATAAATAGCTAATAATAAATAGCTAATAATCTACCTTAGTCAATGCACAACAATCCAGATGCTGGGGAAGTCTTTTATTTTCTACTCTGAGTTGCATCTAACCCCACAATATGCTCTAATAGATAACAAAATTAAAGTATACAGATGTAATTATTTCGCCCAAGAGTTGGTTATGCACTCACTTCTAAGGAGTGAGTGCAAATTAAGGCCTTTATAGGAGGCAGTAACACAAACTCAGTGAATGAAACATTAAGGAGGGTATGTTTGTCAAGGAAGTATTGGGATATCTAGGAGCTGACAACAGTGGATGTATGATAGGTGACCAGAGAGCAGAAACCACAATCTTACAGCTAGAGGACCTAAACCCTACCAGGCATCCTTTAAGTTTGGAAGAGGTCCCCATATTTCATGAGAGACTATATCCTGGTGCCCCCCTGCTAGAAACTGAGCAACTAATATAGACAAGCAACACCCAAACTATTAGCCCAAACGTGAAGCCTACAATAGTTTGTATTCAGTGAGCAAACATTAAATTTCTAGTAATTTACCACACAACATGACAAATGCATCTCTCAATGCTGATGGCTCACACCTGTAATCCCAGCTACATAGGAGTCTGAGATCTGAGGATCTAGGTTCAAAGGGATCTCAAGCAGCAATGTCTGTGATACTCATATCGCCAATAAATAGAAAAAATGGAAATGGTGGTATGGCACACTAGCCTAAGTGGAAGCCCAAGTACCAGCGCACACACACACACACACACACACACACACACACACAAATTGAAAAATGAAAACATTGAAAATGACCTAGTATTTTCTTTGTTGTGTGTGAAACTCTAACATGTCTTAAACTTTTTCCTTGTGCTTGAAGAAATTTATTAAAATTCTATAACACTACCATAAAGATAGCTAAGTACACAACTACACAAATGTGTTGACCACACACTTTTTTGGGGGGAGGGGGTCTGGTTGTGGGGCTTGAACTCTGGGCCTGAGCGCTGTCCCTCAGCTCTTCAGCTCAAGGCTAGCACGCTACCACTTGAGCCACAGTGCCACTTCCTGCTTTTTTCTTTTTGCTTATGTAGTGCTGAGGAATCGAACCCAGGGCCTTATGCATACAAGGCAAGTGCTCTACCACTGAGCTAACTTCCCAGACCCTGACCACACACTTTTTATAAATAATATTACAATTGTTACTGCAAACAGAGGACCTTTCCTTTCAATTTAATCTAATTATTGGCAGAAACTGGATCTCATATCTTGGTATTTCTCACAATACTTACCTTAGTTGATATTAAACATAAAGTTCTTAATTAATCAAAAGGAAAAACTTATACTATATCTTCAGGTACAATCCTTTCTGTCATTTGTCCTACAAATGAAATTAATTTATTGCAGCACTTAAAATATTTTATGAAATTTAGTATAAGATTCTGATTAAAACTGAAAAATTTGAAGTGTTCTCAATTTCTGCTTCATTTAGGCAAAGTACTTAAAGATGTCTCTGGTTTTCCATACGGATATCATATCCAAAAATCCATCTATACCATAGAAATTAGTTCACTATAGGCTATCTATAAATTCACATAGATGTTTCTCAATTCTCTGGAGCAAAAGAACCATAAATTCTGCCCTACATCTATACATATTCTATGAGAACTTCTAGAACATTCCATTTTTCTCAGAAAAATGAAGGTTGCCAACAAACTCACTAATAGTGAGAGAAGAAAAAAGAGCAAGCTTGTGATGCCTGACATTTCACAAAAGCCTTATTCGCCTGTGGGTACACTCTCAAAGTCATACAATGTTCAGGTTTACCTGGTAAGAAAAGGAATTCAGCCCACAGAGAGAGAAAGACACTTGGCAGGAGGAAGATAGACTGAAGAATTACCTGAATGCATATCTTCTCATGTTTCCATCCATTTGCTTTGTGGAGTTTTCCTGGAGTCCCATTGCTCACTAAGTCAGACCTGTCATCCCAGCAGAATCACTGAACCCCCAGGACTCAGGTAACACCATTGAGCTGTCTCCCTGGGGAAAAGTCACCAACTGAATGAAAAAGAAAACAGTGGATTTCACGACCACAACACACACACACACACACACACACACACACACACACACACATGTGTGTGTGTGTGTGTGTGTGTGTGTGTGTGTGTGTTTTCGTAATGGTACTTAAACCCAGTACTTGGGCACTATCCTTTAGGTACTACCCTTTAACTTATTTGCTCAAGGCCGGTCTCTACTACTTGAACCACACTCCACTTTTGGCTTTTTAGTCATGAATTGAAGACAAGAGTATCATCATGTTTCCTGCCCAGGCAGGATTTGAACCTTGATCCTTAGATCTCAGCGACCTGAGTAGCCAGAATTACAGGCATGATAGATTAATGCCTGGCATTTGTGACAGACCAAGGTATTGACTTCAAGCCCCAATACGAGCAAAAAACCAAAAGTAAAACCAAATTTTATAGCATATAAATATACTGATATCATATTAAAACAATATAATGAATTGTGGAGACCTTGGTGAAGGATATCAGAGAATAATTATCATTATTAGTTTTTCTGCTTTAAAAAAACCTAAAATTATTTTTGTAAAATGTAAAATAACTACAGAAAACCCTGGTACCAAGGTGTATGTTTCAAATGAGACAGCTGTTCAGAACAAAGTGAAAATGCAGAGGAAAACTAAGAATTTTAGGATTCAGTGTTTACTACATTAGAAAATATACTTGATAATGTGTACCTTCAAAATATTTCAAGTTGGCTACACTAATGACACAAAAACTATTCTTCTTCTAATTAGTACTACAGATTTAAAAAAAACAGGTCTACGTTATTCTCCTTATCTAGGGATGCTCTGAATATTTGATTCACTTTTCCCAAAATGACACTAAAGAAATTCAGTCGTTCAATAACTCCAATTAAAAAAATAACTACAACTTTTTATCTTAGCACTTAAATAATTATATCATGTATCTTCTTTGGGTGAGGAGTATCAGAACAACTTTTAACTTGTTCTTTTACCTTTGCTGTTGGGAAGGTGTATTTTCACAAAAGAGGACAGGGAAACACTCAGTAGATCAACTGATTTAAATGTAAGTGGCTAAAGCTACCAGTACAACTACGTTTATTGCAGTATTGTATACCATAGCTAAGATATGGAACCAACCCAGTTGTCCCTCAGTAGATGAATCTATCAAGATAATGTGATATATAGATACAGATATATAGATACATCTATATATCTATATCTATATATAGATGTATCTATATATCTATATCTATATATAATGGAATTTTATGAATCCATCATGATATTGCCCCATTCGTTAGGAAATGGAAAGACATGGAAAATTTTTATATTAAGTGAAGTAAACCTGGCACTAAGGAATATAATCCCATGTTATCCCTTATTTGCAATAGCTAATATTTGTCTAGGACAATTAGGAGAGGTCAAAAGCTATGTACATAAGACCAGATAAGATGATGTCAAGAAAATGAGTCCCAAGATAGGGGCACACATGGTTTTTACTGTCTTGCTTTTTATTTCCAATTTTTTTATTGTGATTAAGTGGTTACATAATTTCCCTAATTTCACAGTATTGTGGGATAGTGAAGCTTAGTTAAAGTCACAAACACATTCTAACTTTCATAGGACAAATTGTCTACCATGGTGTATAACATTTATGAGTTCTATGAGCTTTGCAATACAGTTATTTCTTCCACATTGGGGGATACGTATATTTCTTTTGTTTTGCATAACATCAGCTTTTCACTCTTTCCCACTTGCTCCCTCCCTCCCATCTCTGCCATTGAGTTGCTTAGTTCATTTTGGTCAATGTCCAGTGTCGTTGATGTGTCCTGCTATTGTGTTTTTCCGTGATTCCCTCTAGTTCTGTCGTCCTCCTAGTTTCCCATCGTTGTGCACATATATACTATACATGTAATCAGCAGCATGGGGGTTATTTAGTAGTGATTCGACCAGATGAGTGAAAGTCCTTTGTTTCTGAAGCCCTGTTAATTTTGTCATATCATCTAACATTTTGGATTTAACATCCACTTATCAGAGACACCATGTGTCGTTTTTTTTCTTTGCACTTGGGTTACGTCGCTCCATATGATTAATTCTAACTCCATCCATTTCCCTGCAAATGCCATTATTTTGTCATTTCTTATGGTTACATAATATTCCATTGTGTATATATACCACAATTTTTGGATCCATTCATCTGTGTTGGGACATCTGAGTTGTTTTCATATCCTGGCTACTGTGAACAGTGCTGCAATAAACATGGAGTTGTATGTGTCCTTGTATACTGGTTCCTGTTGTTCAGGATAGATGCCTAGAAGTGGTATGACTGAGTCATAAGGTAGGTCAATATTTAGCTTTCTGAGGACCCTCCAGACTGCTTTCCAAAGTGGTTGTATAAGTGTACATTCCCACAAGCAGTGCAATAGTGTTCCTCTTTCTCCACATCCCCTCCAGCATTTGTCATTTCGCTGACATGCAGATGGTGGCCATTCTGACTGGGGTAAAGTGGTATCTCAGGGTTGTCTTTATTTGCATTTCCTTCACCACCAGGGATGATGAACATTTCCTCATGTGTTTCTTTGCCATTTTTATCTCTTCTTCTGAGAAGTCTGTCTTTAATTCCTTTGCCCATGTAGTAATTGGTTTGTTGGGTGGGGGAAGGATTTGTTTCTTGAGTTCCAGGTATATACTTGATATTAACCCCTTTTTTGATATACTGCTGTAAATATTTTTCCCAATTAGTTGGTTGTCTTTCTAGCTTGGTTACTATAGCTTTAGCTGTGCAAAAACTTTTTATTTTAAGGTAATCCCATTTGTCGAGTCTCTCTCCAAATTATTGTGACCCTAGGACTTTGTTCAGGAAGTTCCTTCCTGTGCCTATAAGTTCAAGTGTCTCTCCTACTCGGTCCTGCAATAGTTTCAGAGATTCAGGTTTGATGTTAAGGTCTTTAACCCATTTTGAGTTGATGTTGGTGCATGGTGATAGGTGGGGTCCAGTTTTAGTCTTCTGCATGTGGCCGCCCAGTTTTCACAGCACCAGTGGTTGAAGAGGCTGTGTTTCCTCCACTGTATGTCTATGGCTCCTTTGTCAAATATCACCTGACTATCGGTATGTAGTTTTATTTCTGGATCTACTATTCTATTCCATTGGCCTTTGGGTCTGGTTTTGTCCCAGTACCATGCTGTCTTTGTTATTGGCTCCACAGTAGAGTTTGAAGTTTGGCATTGAGATCTCTCCCATGTTGTTTATTTTCCCTAGAATTGTTATGGATATTCTATTCTTTTGTTGTTCCATATGAATTTTTGGACTGTTTTCCGTATTTCAGAAATGTACGTCATTGGGATTTTAATAGGAATTGCATTGGGTTTGTATATTAATTTTGGCAGTATTGCCATTTTCAGTAAATTAAGTCTGCCTATCCAAGAGCATGGAATGCCTTTCTATTTTCTAGTGTCTTCTGTAATTTCTTTCTTTAACTTTTTATAGTTTTCATTAAATAGTTCTTTTACATCTTTGCTTAGGTTTATCCCAAAATATTTTATTTTGGGGGAGGTTACAGTGAATGGGGTTGCTTCCTTTGTTTCCCTCTCTGCTTGTACTTTGTCAGTGCACAGGAAGGAGACTGATTTTAGTGGGTTGATTTTGTATCCTGCTACCTTGCCGAAGTGATTTATAATTTCTAAGAGTTTGGGGAAGGAGTTTTTGGAATTCTGAAGCTATAGTATCATGTCATCTGCAAAAAAGGATAGTTTAACTTCTTCTTTGCCTATACAGATCCCTTTAATGTCTTTTTCTTGCCTTATTGCTCTGGCTAAGGGGTTTGAGGAATATATTGAAGAGGAGTGGAGACAGTGGGCATCCTTGCCTTGTTCCTGATTTTAGGAGAATTGGTTGTAGTTTTTCCCCATTAAGTATAATATTGGATATTGGTCTGTCGTATAGTTTTTATTGTTTTAAGAAATGTTCCTTCTATTCCTATTCTCTCCAGAGCTTTTAACAGGAATGAATGTCATATTTTATCAAAAGCCATTTCTGCATCTGTGGATATAATCATGTGATTCTTGACCTTGGCTCTGTTGATGTGCTGGATAACACTTATTGATTTACGTATGTTAAAACTTCCCTGCATCTCTGGATTGAAACCTACCTGGTCGTAGTGTATGATTATTTTTATGTGTTTTTGGATTCTGTTAGCTAGAATTTTGTTCAGAATCTTTGTGTCTGTGTTCATCAAGGTAATTGGTCTGTAATTCTCTTTTTTGGTTGGGTCTTTTCCTGGTGTGGGGATGAGCGTGATATTGGCATCATCGAATGAGTTTGGGATAGCTCCCTCATTCTCTGTTTCTCTGAAGAGCTTGAGGAGTATGGGTATTAGTCCTTTTTTAAAGGTCTTATAGAATTCTGTTGTGAATCCACCTGGTCCTGGGCTTTTCCTTGTTGGAAGACATCTTATTGCTTCCTGTATCTCCTTGTAAGATATTGGCTTACTTATTTCCTTCTTTGCTCAGTTTGGGCAACTTGTATTTCTCTAGAAATGCATCCATTTCTGCCAGGTTTTCTTTCTTTTTTGAGTATAACTTTTGAAAATAGTTCTTTATAATTGTTTGGATATCTTGGGTTCTTGTTGTGATTTTTCCTGTGGCATTCCTAATCCTATTAATTTGGGTTTCCTTCCTTCTTTTCTTAATTAATCTTGCCAGTGGTCTGTCCATGTGATTTTTTTCAAAGAACCAGCTTTTTGTTTTATTAATTTTACCTATGATTTTCCTATTTTCTATTTCATTAACTTCCGCTCTTAGTTTGACTACCGGGCTCCATCTAGTAACTTTAGGTTCCATTTTTTCATGTTTTTCTAGCTGTTTTAATTGCAACACGAGATTATTTACTTTGTCTGTCTCTATTTTCTTGATGTGGACACTGAGGGCAATAAATTTACCCCCTCAGGACTACTTTTGTTGTGTTCCACAAGTTTCTTTGTGATTTGTCTTCATTTTCATTGAATTGTAGGAACTTTTAAGTTATTCTTTTATTTCTTCTGTTATCCAGGTGTTGGTTAGAAGTGTGCTGTTCAATTTCCATGTATTTGAGTAATTTCTGTGGTTTGCTTTGTTAATGAGATCTAGCTTGATTCCACTGTGGTCAGATAGGATACAGGGGATTATGTCAATCCCTTCTATTTGTTTAAGTTCCTTGCATGAACTATGTTATGGTCTATCTTGGAGAAAGTTCCATGAGCTGCTGAGAAGAATGTTTACTGTATTGTTTTAGGGTGAAAAACTCGGTAGATGTCAGTTAGTTCCTCTAGAAGTATGGCCTCACTTAATTCGGTAGCTTCTTTGACAATCCTCTGGTTGGTAGACCTATCCTTTGCTGAGAGTGAGGTGCTGAAGTCTCCTAGTATTATCGTATTGGGATCTATTTTAGTCTGTAAGTTTGAGAGCATTTGCTTAACATATTTGGGTGCTCCAATGTTTGGGTAATATACTTTGGTAATGGTAATATCCTCCTATTGGATTGTTCCCTGTATTAATATGTTGTCCGTCCTTGTCTTTTTGTATTGATTTTAATGAAAAGTTTATTTGTCCGACATCAGGATCGCTACCTCTGCTTTCTTACTGGGGGCATTTGATAAGTAGATCCTTTCCCAGCACTTCACTCTGAGTTTGTTTGTATGTTTGGCTGACAAGTGGGTCTCCTGAAGGCAACAGATGGATAGGGCATGTTTTCTGATCCAATCTGCAGTTCTTTATCTTTTGATTGGTGAATTAAGACCGTTAATATTAAGAGATAGTATAGAGACATCCATTGTGGTCCCTATCATTCCCTGTTTTCCTAAGTTTTTCTTCTTTCCTTTCCTCCTGTGCTTGCTCAGTTAGACTTCTATCAATGCCTGTCTTGTTCAGGTCCCCATTCCTGGTTGCTTTCTTCAGGTTGTGTTCCCCCTCTTAGCATTTCTTGTAATGCTGTCTTAATATTTATGTATTCATTTAGTTTTTCTTTAGTATTAAAAAATTTCAGTTCTCCATCGAATGTGAATGCTAGCTTTGCTAAATATATCAGTCTGAGTTGGCAGTTATTGGTTCTAAGGGCCCGTATGGTACTTTCCCAGGCTTTTCTTGCATTCAATGTCTGTGTGGAAATATTTTTTCCCGTTGTAGTATAACTCCATTTTTGCTGCATGCAAGATTGTTTCCTTATTATTCAGATGTATCATTTTTACCAAAATGTGCCTAGAAGTGTTTCTCCTGGAATCTTGCTTGTTAGGTGTTCTATATGCTGTTATGTAAGTAAGAGGATCTTTTTTAAGATGGGGGAAAATTTCACTGATAACCTTGTTGAATATGTGCTGCCTTCCCTTGCCTTGATATTCTTCACCTTCCTCCACTCCAATTATATGAAGGTTAAGTTTCTTGGCAGTATCCGATTTCTCTTGGATTTCCCTTTGGCATAATTTACATGATTTTTCCATATCTGTGATTTTTAGGTCCAGTTGTTGCATTCTGTATTTGACATTCTACATTCCATTTCGTTCACTGTGTTAACTATGGCTTCCATTGTGGTTTGCATGGAAGAAATGGACTCATTTATAGATTCGATGTTGGTTCTCAAAGTACTAATTTCATCTCTTAGTGAGGTGTGTGCTGCCTCTATTTTTGTACTAATTTCACCTCTTAGTGAGGTGTGTACTGCCTTTATTTTTGCATGCACATCCTGTTTGATAGACGGCATCTCTTTTGATATTTCATCCCTGTGTTCTTTGAATTTCTGGTCTATTTCTCACTTTAATTCTTGAGTCATTGCCTCCAGCATCTCTTGGATGTAGCTTTTGTCTTCCATTCCTGCTTTGCTCCTACTCAGGCTCTTCCCTGGGTGGCTGCTAGCTTTTGGGTGTGGCTTGCTATCCTGGGTGTTGATAAACCTTGTAATTTTTCTCTGCAATTTTCGTATAGGGATTCAGGGATTATTGGAGACTAATCTGAAATTTTATTTTGGTCAATAGGTGTCTATCTTTGCTTGGCTTCTGTTTCTGTGCTGGTAGAGAGAGTCTGTACCTGGTCTTGATTCTGTTGGGAGCTGAGCTGGTGGTCTGACCCACATCGGGTTCTCGGCTCTCTGCTGTAGATCACTGTCAGTTCCCACCTTTAGACGGGTTGAGCAGCCTAGATTACTCCTGTTTACTCCTAGAGGTGCTCTTGGCGAGATCTAATGTGCTGGATGTACTATTTCAGTTGTTGGAGTCTGTTATGGGCTCCTGATGTTTGTTTGTTTGTTTGTTTGTTTTGACAATTGTGGGTCTGAACTCTGGTCCTTGGCACTGTTACTTAGCTATTCAGCTCAAGGCTGGAGCCCTACCTTTGAGCCACAGCCCCACTTCTAGCTCTTTCGGCTTATGTTGTGCTGAGGAATCAGATCCAGGGCATCAAGCACACAAGAAAATCTCTCTATCGCTAAGCCACTTTACCAGCCTGAGCTCCTGCTGGCAACCTGAGTTGTCAAATTCCTGGCCCAGGATATATGGGTCAGGTTCTGACCGGGTATGGGCTTCTTGTTCTGTTGCCCTGGAAACCCAGATCTTTTGCTGTCACAAGCATGTTTCCTAGGGGTTGCAGTTCCCTGTTTTGCCCCCTCTGCTGAGGCATATGCTCAGCTTCTGACTTCAGTTGGGAGGTGTTGGCTGTGTTTCTCAAGCACTAGGTCCCAAGGCCTGGTCCTGGTCCCCTGGTTGGGGCACGCCAGTTAGACCTCTGCTGCTGTGCATCCCACCTGGGTTACACAGTCTGGAGTATACAGTTCAAGTTTCTTCCACTGTTGGTTGTTGTGACCCAGCGGCACTGTTCTTAGCTTGGGTGTTTAAGCTCCCTTCCAGGGGCACTCTTGCTCCAGCCTGGAGGGCTGGGTGGACCCAACAGGCTGGTGGAGCTCTCGAACAGTTCCCAGTTGTAGTGGGTCCGGTAGTCCGGGTGTTGGGGTGGGGGTTTGGGTCAGGGTCTGGGAGTTTCCACCAGCTCTGACCTCTCTGAGGGCTATACTGTCCCCTGC
The DNA here is from genome assembly GCF_024711535.1 of Dipodomys merriami. Taxonomy (NCBI): domain Eukaryota; kingdom Metazoa; phylum Chordata; class Mammalia; order Rodentia; family Heteromyidae; genus Dipodomys; species Dipodomys merriami. The sequence continues at coordinate 866,822 of NW_027204226.1, forward strand.
AGGATATTCACCATGGCGCTAGTTGTTGTTTTTGTGTGATGTAGGTTGCGGGTTGCTGCTCTAATCAGAGTTCAGTTGAGGTGGTTGTAGGCTGGGCTGGGTGGTGGTGGCTCTGCATTTTTTCTCCTCTGTCTCTGCCTTTGTTGATGTTCAGGCCAGTGCTGCAGGATGAGCCTCCAATTTCCAGCCGAGGGGTGGCGGAGGGATCTCCATGCAGGTTCTGAGCACTTGGGTTTGTCTCTGTGCTCTCCCAATGAGCACCAGTACCTTGCAAGTCTTCTGCTCTAGTGTTCTGTGGGCAACCCTTGTAGTGTTGGGCTTCCCACCGAGTGGCTTAGGTGGCATGGAGCCACTCTGCCAGGACAGTGAGAGGAGGGGGTGGGATCTTTGTGCAGGCTCCCAGCTCGGAGGTTTCTCTGTACATCATGATCAGCGTGTCCTACACTGGTACCTCAGGCTTCTTCTGAGTGGGAGATCTGAAGATGACCCCCTGTGTCTCAAGGGACTCCAGCAGCCCCTGCCGGGCTGGGGTGGCCGTGGCTTGGTGTATTGCCCTGTAGATAGTAAAGGTTGGGGTAGGGCTCTTCGTGCTTCTGTGTCCTGAAATTCTTCCTTTTCATTCTTTCTTTTTTGTTTTTTTTTTCCCCATCTCCTGTTTTTCTGTGGGTATTTGTCTTTTTGCTGTTGTTGGTCTCTTGGGGAATTAAGCATTGGAAATCAAACTCTCTTTTTGGTTGGAGAGAGCTGTGGCATTTTCCTACTGCTCTGTTGCCATCTGGGTCCCCCTTCTTGTTATGGTTTTAAAAGTATTTATAATGTATTATGTGATTTTGTGTTTCTTTGGTATGTTCTTCCTCCATGGTATAACCCCTATTTTCACTTCATTGATTCTGGTGCCCTGCACCTTGTATATAGATTTTTCTAATTTGGGGAGGGGAAGGGAAAAAAAACAAAATGTTTAAATAAGGATACAGGTTGGCTCATTGTAACAATGAGATGTACAAGACAGTATGTTGACAAAGAACTTTACAACTTTATGCATGGGGGAGGGGAGGCAAGAGTTAGATAGGTGGAGAGGGAAGGGTTGGTGGGGAAAAAATAAAGGAGGGGTTAACCATACTTGATAGGAAATGTAGTTATTGCCGTACTCATGTAACTGTAACCCCTCTATACAGTATCTTTACAATAAAAATATGTTAATAAGAGGAAAACAATAAATGTAAGTGGCTAACTTATTCAGACGGCTGAGATCTGAGGATCATTGTTTAAAACCAGCTCAGGCAGGAAAGAGAGAGACTCTTATCTCCAACAGAAAACTAAAAATCTGGAAGATGTGACTCAAGTGGGAAGGTGCTAAACTTGAGTCAACCAAAAAAGGGGATGGGGACAGAGGAAAGCATTTAGGACCTAACTTCAAACCCAACGACCACCACACATATACACAAGCAAATTTAACTAACAATTCATGTATACATCATGTGAACTGCCTAATTGGAAATGTGCATAAGAATTTAAAAAACATTTCTATTTTGAAGACATATATAATTTGTGGAGGGAAAAACAAATTATTTAAAGAGGGATAGGAGCAGGGGAGGAAGATGAGGGAGATGGGAAGGGATGGTAAGGAGAAACAAAAGAGGAGGCAAAAATGCTTGATAAGAAATTTACTCATTAGCTTACCTATGTAATTTTAAACACAGTGTACGGCATTTTCACAATAAAAATTCATTTTAATAAGATTTTTATTGTAAAAATACTGTACAGAGGGGTTACAGTTACATGAGCAAGGTACTGAATACATTTATTATCAAGTATTGTTGCCTCCTCCCTTGTTTGTCCCCTACCATCACTTTCCACCCACCTCCAAACTATACTCCCACTCCCCCCCACTTAAATTGTCAAGTTCATTTTTCAACATAATGTCTTGTACATCTCATTGTTACATGGGTCAAACTGTATCCCTACTTAAGGATTTTGTTTATTCCCTTCCTCTCCCCAAATTAGAGAAGTGTATATACAAGATGCAGGTCACTGACATCAAATAGTGAAAATAGGGGTTATACCATAGGGGAAGTACATACAAAGAAGCAAAACAATAATCACATGGTACATTATAAATACATTAGAAACAATAGCAAAAAAAATCACACACACACACACACACACACACACACACACACACACACACACACACACACACACACACACACACACACACACACACACACACACCCGTGTCCCTATCTTGAGGTTCATTTCACTTAATACGTCTTATGTGGCTATAAGGAATACATTTTTAAAAAAAGAAAGAAATTAACACTTTATTTTATATTTGCAGAATCCATTATTATTTGGGAACATGTCATAGTGTTTGAAAACTAAGCAAATAAAGGTTGATCACAATATACATATACCTCCTTCAACTGCACACTTGTAATTTTCCCTGGGATTTTAAGAACCAGATAATGTGGTTTTCATCCTAATGCAAACCAAATGACCTCACTAGTCACAAACACATCAAGATAACAAACAAGTAATGTGTAAGAACTGTTTATTTTTAAATCCTTGCAGAGTGGTCTAATTTTCGATTTCAGTGTAATTTCCCTTTCAGTACAATATGTAATTGGGAATTAAAGAATTCCAACCTGTAAATCTCTCTCTCTCTCTCTCTCTCTCTCTCTCTCTCTCTCTCTCTCTCTCTCTCTCTCTCTCTCTCTCTCTCTCTCTCTCTCTCTCTCTCTCTCTCTCTCTCTCTCCCTCTCCTTTTCAGTCTCTCTCATCTCTCTCTCATTCTCTCTCTCACTCTCTCTATCTGTATTTATGATTGTTCCCATTAATATTAAGGTATTAATTATTTATATAGTTTTGTTTTGTAAGGTAAACTTGGTTATATAAGAGATCCAAATGAATTTTGTTATTTTTTTGATTAACAAGGACTTCAATTTTGGAAAAATATTTGGTACATTAAATATATTTATACCCAAGTAACTACTGCTGCTTACAAGTATTCTGTAGTTTTCCCCAACATTTTCAATCATGGTTAGAAATTGTACATAGTTGCCTAGCACCAGTGGGTCACGCCTATAATCATAGCTACTGATGAGGCTGAGATATAAACATTCTGGTCCAAAACGAGCCCATGCAGGAAAGTCCATGAGACTCTTATCTGCAATTAACCACCTGAAATCCAGAAGTAGCACTGTGACTCAAGTGGTAGTGCACCAGGCTTCAGCTGAATTGCTGAGGACAGCACCTAGGCCCAGAGTTCAAGCCCAGACCAAAAAAACCAAGCACAAAAACAAAAACTTTTTTAACATGGTCAAAACACAGATAAAAATTCTGGGAATATATTGGCTGGCATATTTCATTCTTACTTAAGCAAAAGTTCTTTGTGGTTGCATTTAGAAACTCTATTAGAAGATCATTTTTGCCATAGCCTCATTCTGGTTCAAGTTAAAGTGTGTGGCCAAAAAAGGAGGTTTTGTGGTCAAGTTATGAAAATTTGTCTTAAATCATCACTGTAACTGAACACTGATCTCTGTTGTTGTGAAGTTCTTCACATCACTCGATAAAGTCATCTAAGATGACACTGACATTCACTTACAGCCTTTCAACAAATCTAAGCAGTCAGACTGAGCATGGTGGATATTGTTAATATGGGATGTAGCATGCGAGATGCAAAAGGTGGAACCTGAAGGGAGGCTTCAGACCACAGCAACTCAATTGCGTTGAACTCATGGCCCTGATGAATTCATGTTGAAGACCTAACCACTAAGTTTCCAAGGTTATGCTGTAAGACAATCCCTCTTATCATGTTCTACCAATATATTTGTTTCTAGACTATAATTGTATCTAACTATATTAATCAAAACCTAAAAATCTGAAACATTCCAATATACTGGAATAAACATTTCTTTCCATCCTACACTCAGATATAGGGAGAATTCAAAAAGATGTTCTGGGGCTGGGTTATAGGTCAGTGAGTGTACTTGCCTAGCTAATGAAATATCCGGGGTTCAATCCTCATTAATACAAAAGAAGAAGAAAAATCAGATAGGAGGAAAAGCCCAGAAAGTGGAAAGTAATTCAAGTAAAACTCCTGAAACAAGGACAGACTCCCTTGGTATCTGTCAGGAAAAAGTAGAAGAAGAAAGGCCACCCCCTCCACCTGCCATAGCTACCAAATGTGTTAGAACTAGACCAATAAAACTTCAGGCAATCAAAACTGAAGAAACAAAACCATAAAGGCTGTGGTTTGCTGCAGGATATTGAGGGAGGGGAAGCGAGATTTGGGAAAAGGAAGATTGGTATTGCCACCAGCCACATAGGTAAAATGGTCAGTGACATGTTGTGTAGAACTTGGAGAGATGCATATGGGAAACAGGAGGAATTACATTGACATACAGTTGCTGTACCAGTTAAAACGATCCTTTGCAAGCTAACACCTCAGTTGATGGACATATATCTTCAGCCAGAATGTATATAGAAATATGCACATAGTTCTCAAATGCACACAACTCAGATCCAAAAGTAGGAAGAAAGTAATACTACAGAAGATAAAAAGTTCAAACTGAACCATGTGTTGGTCCCAGCTAATACATAAGGTGGCTCAGTGGTAGAGTGCTTGCCTTGCATGCATGAGGCCCTGGGTTCGATTCCTCAGCACCACATAAGCAAAAAGAAAAAAAGCCGGAAGTGGCGCTGTAGCTGAAGTGGTAGAGTGCTAGCCCTGAGCTGAAGAGCTGAGGGACAGTGCCCAGGCCCAGAGTTCAGGTCCCACGACCGGACCCAAAAAAAAGAAAAGGATGCTAATACTTTACCTCCCTTCCTTTCATTCTTTTTTTATATATTTATGATGATTATGGCTTGGAAGTGACCTAAATATAACGTGCTGGGTAGAGGAGCCTTAATTTTTATTTTGGAAGCTTGCTATTTTTATAACATGGTAATTGGATGGAACACAATCAAAATACCATAGTAACTGATCTCCCCTTCCTGGATGAATAAGCAAATGATTAAATATTAATGACAGCATCCTTGAACATATCCAAATGTACACTGCCTGGTCGCATTGGCATCTCCTTCTATGGAGCTCTCACCATTCAAACACAATAGATTTGGTAAAATATTGTTAGGTTGAGTCTTACTTGCCTTCATTCAGTCATCTTTGTATGTATCCAGTGGTTGTGGGATAAGTTTTTTGCTTTGTTGTTTGTTTGTTTTTCCTTTCCTGCTCCTGCACTTCCATTTTCAGATGATTTATTGATGACGTTCAGTAAGAGACAGAGTATTAAAACTGTCCCACTGATGGAAGGAAATATTCGTGTGAATGCACATACACAAGCACAAAACCCTTAATCCTCCTTTTGGTTCTTCCAGGGGAGGAACCAAAGGTCCCCTTCCCTTTTGGTGGGATCCCACTTGTCTTGAAAGGAGGCATCTGGCCATGATACCTGCACCTGGGCGGACAGGGACCAAGAAGATGGTCTAGGAGGTGAAGAACAATAGGCCCTTGGACAGGGAATGTTTGTAGCACTTAGAAGCTGTGTTCAAGCCCCAGTACTGAAAGAAGAAAGAAAAGGAAGGGAAAAATGAGGAAAAAAGAAGGAACTATTGTTTGAGTGCATTTATATATTATCTATACCTCATGGATAACCGTGATATGAATCTGTTACCCTAGATGCGGCCCATTCTAACCACCCATCTTCACAATAAACCTCTTCTCCAGTGCCAGAGTGTTTTGCCACTGCCAGGTGAATAGTTAGATGGAGTTCCTTTCCTGTAGTCAGGTTGTGGGAAATGGTAACTCTAACCGACTGGGATTACCCATGACATAGCAGAGATGAGCATAGCACACAGCACATGGAGAGAGCCATACTGGACAGTCCTGTTTCCAGTTTAGGGGGCCCAACCCCTCTTCTTGCTCCTCTTTCCATTCTGCTAGGTTCCTGTCTCATACCTCTCCCCATCATCCCACCTCCCGCCTCCATCCGCTGGCCCATGGTCACCCCATGTTTCCCCCAACCCACCACCATTCTATGAGCCCTACTCCCCCTTTGTGGACCAGACAACTTATTGAAGCCAGATATCCACTCAGGGCCGCATCCAGTCTCCTGATCCACCCTTCTCACTGCCACAACTTTTACCTCCACTCCCACCTTCCTGGCCCCACCCCTTCCAGCCACCACCCCTTCTGGCCTCACTGCTTTCCCCTAACTGCCTGGTCCAGCCCCTCCCTTGGGAACATATGCTTAGGATGGGGAATGTGCACATTCCCAGCACTCAGTACCCAATGACAGGTGCCACAATATTCTGAACATGAACTATGGCTGCCACAGAGAAGGAAGTCCCAGGTCATAATCTGCCCATCCTCCCTGCCTGGCTAAGGCCTGGACAGCCTCAGGGCTCTCTGGTTTACCTGAGTTTGCTGGCAGTTGCAGGACTGGATATGAAGATCTTGCCTCCATCTCCTCAACCGGTGTTGCATCTTCCTGAGGGATCTTCAGCTTCAACACCTAGATCTCCATCTTTCTACTCAGTGTGGGCCCAGCTACAGACAATATCCCATGATGACCCTGATTTGAGGTAAAGGAGCCCCCTCTCCTAAACCCCTCTCTCCTAAACCCCTCTCTTTCCAGTTTCTTCTATGCTTCCCTGTGGGAGCCTCCCATCTCAGGCCATTTTCAACTGAAGTGGGCCATCTCCTCTTCCTGGAACCCAATATCCCCTGCCAGGCTCCCCTTTCCCACCAACACCTGGCCCACCACAATCCCTTGCTCCTCATCACACGGGACACCCATACCCCATTCCCTGGCCCTGTAGTGACCCTCGAACTTTCATTGGGTTAGGGATGTGTGGACCCAGCTGCCAGAGACAACCCTAGAGGACCCAGTTCCAATGTAATGGTTCCCCACTCCCACCAGTCTCCTCCTCCCCACACCTGTTGGTCTAAACCTCACACTAAACCTGGCTCCACCCCTCTCAGTGTAGGAAAATTCATAGGTGAGAGGAAGTAGCTCCTCCATAGAAGGAAGATAGGAGCTTATAGTTCAACCCCAACCCTTCTGGTTAGCCCCCAGTAGTCACGGTTGTTATGAAGCAACTGCTGCGCCTCCAGCAGTTGGAGCTGAGGAAGATGCCACCTCTCCCAACTGGTGCTGCATCTGTTAGAGGGACGTGGTTCCCCAGGCCCTCTTTGGCTTCACCAGCCAGCTGATCTCCACTTTCAAGGTCACTGTGGAATCAACTGCTGGAGCAATCAGCAAAGACCCAGAGTCAATGTAAGTGAGTGCCACCTCTCACTCCCCTCCATTACCCTTTTCTCCATTCTCTCCTCTGTTCCTCAACAGGAGCCATCCCTGGGACATGGCTCTTAAATATTAAGTGGGCTGAACCTGTCTTCTTCTCCTCCTTTCTATTGCCAAGTTGTCCACCTGTGTCCTTCTTCCTCACTAAACCTCTGCTATCCCCACCCACACCCCATATTTCCCCTTCCCACAATCAATTGTTTCCCCTGCCCACCCCAAACCATGCTTCCTCACTCCAGTTGCTTCCTTAACCTTTGCTTTCCTCACTCCATCCTCCATCCCTTGCTTCCTCTGCCACCCATTCCCATCCTTCCCCCATTCCTTCCCCTGCTGAGTGAGAGGATGTGCATGGCATGCACATATGAAGATGATGCAATTGGACTGAACCAAGGCAAAATAATCATTGGAGAAAGAAAGCAGGGGTTCAGAGTCTTTCCTGTCTACCATTCCACTTTGTAACATGCTTGTTGTTCAGTTCCACTGCATCTGCTGGTACTGGAGCTAATATTGCTGACTCTTCAATGTCAACATGGGGGACCTCCACTTTCCTCGTGAGTGTGGGCCCATCTCGAGGAGCCATCCTGGACAGCCATGAATTTAGGTAAGTGGGGCGTAACTCCTCCCAGCTGATCCCCTTTCCCTGACCACCTTCAACCCCATTCACCTTAGTCCCCAGTGTCCCACTCTCTCTTCTCCTCCCTGTCCACTTCCTGGTTCAACCCCTCCTGTGAGAACATGTTCAGGAGAGGGAATGTGTGTGTGTGTGTGTGTGTGTGTGTGTGTGTGTGTGTGTGTCCACACACAACACACATAAGTGGTGCCAAACTGGTCTGAACCCAGTTGTGGTGGTTGCAGACTCAGAGATATATTCA